>NC_143023.1:34476250-35127500 GCF_057628025.1 Oncorhynchus mykiss
GTCAAATTCTTCAAGCTGTCAAGTTGGTTGTTGAGCATTGCTAGACAGCCATTTTCAAGTCTTGCCATAGATTTTAAAGCCAATTTAAGTCAAAAATTAAACTAAGCCACACAGGAATATTCAATGACGTCTTGGTAAGTAACTATATTTGGCCTTGTGTATTAGGTTATTGCTGAATAGGGAATTCTGTTGGAAAGCAGATTGAACCAGGGTTTCCTCCAGGATTTTGCCTGTGCTGAGCTCTATTACGTTTCTATTTATCCTAAAAAAAAAAATCCTAGTCCTTGCCGAGAATAATCATACCCATAACATGATGCAGCCACCACCATGCTTGAAAATATGAAGAGTGGTACTCAGTGATGTGTTGTGTTGGATTTGCCCCAAACATAACACTTTGTATTCAGGACATTGAGTTCATTCCTTTGCCACATTTATTTTGCAGTTTTACTTTAGTGCCTTGTTGCAAACAGGATGCATGTTTTGGAATATGTTTTATTCTGTACAGGCTTCCTTCTTTTCACTCTGACATTTAGGTTAGTATTGTGGAGTAACTACAATGTTGTTGATCCATTCTCAGTTTTCTCCTATCACAGCCTTTAACTAACTGTTTTAAAGTCACCATTGGCCTCATGGTGAAATCCCTGAGTGGGTTCCTTCCTCTCTGGAAACTATGTTATTAAGGACACCTGTATCTGTGTAGTGACTGGGTGCATTGATACACCATCCAAGGTGTAATTAATAGCTTCACCATGCTCAAAGGGATATTCAATGTCTGCTTTTTTTAGTTTAATAGGTGCCCTTCTTTGCGAGGCATTGGAAAACCATCCTAGTCTCTGTGGTTGAATCTGTGTGTGAAATTCACTGCTTGACCGAGGGACCTTACAATTATCTGTATGTGTGGCGTACAGAGATGTGGTAGTTATTCAAAAATCATGCTAAACACTATTCTTGCACACAGAATGAGTCCATGAAACGTATTATGTGACTTGCTAAGCAAATGTTTACTGAACTTATTTAGGCTTGCCATAGAAAAGGGGTTGAATACTTATTGACTCAATACATTTCAGCTTTCATTTTTAATTCATTTGTAGACATTTTTTAAAACATGATTCCATTTTCACATTATGGGGTATTGTGTGTAGGCCAGTGACAAAAACATTTTGGAAAAATTCAAAGGGTGTGAAAACATTCTGAAGGCACTGTATCTGTCTCTGTATGTACATGTCTACTGTCTGTCTTTCTTGATACAGTATCTACTTAATGGCCAGCTGTCATTGACAGTGATGTGTTGGACAATCATTGGCGTGGCTGTGGCTGAGCCTTTGGATTGGGAGATATGAGCGTTAATGACAGCTGTGACCGCTTCTGTGACAGGGCTACTACTACTAACCATCCATCAACAGCTGTATAGATAATGAGCTGTAGGACTGTTTCCTGTTCGTCCCTCTGTCATGTGTCCTTGATTTTGATATCAATGCTTCCATTTTGAAACATGGTCCAATCTACCATGGGCTATCGAACCCTGACCCTAAATCAAAATCATATAACCCATGCATAACCCATCATCTGCTCTGACAATACTGCAATTTTTGTCAATTCAGGCATGGACATCGAGTGTTTGTCCTCTCTCATCCTCTCTTCTAACCTTCCTTCCTTCCTTCCCTCCCTCCCTCCCTCCCTCTACCCCACCCCACCCCCTTCCCCAGCACCCTCTCTCCCCTCCATCTCTTCCCCCTCCCCATGCAGGGTGTAAGTAAGCCTATGTCATGGCACTACTTTCACGAGGGTGATCTTAGTGTACTATTTCCCTCTCTTCCACCCTCCCCTCCTCTCTCCCTCTCCCCTATCCCAAGAGGAGGGTGCGTTTCTACTATACTGTTTGTGTGTGTGTGTTCGTTTGCATGTGTTCGTTTGTGTCTAGACCTAAGCTTAAGCCTGTGAACCTTAAAGCCAAAGCCTTACGTCTTGGCACCACGTTGAGCTGGACGATCTTGGTGGCGTTGGTGTGGAACTCGTAGGAGGTGAAGGTGAGGGTGCGGTTGAAGATGCAGCGGTAGGTGCCCGTGTCGTTCCACGTCACGTTCAGGATGTAGATGGAGCCGTCCTGCAGGTCCTTGGTCTTCTTGCTGCCGTTCCAGTCCAGACGCTCGTAGAAGCGCTCGTCCGGAATGTCGCTCATTAGGTCCTCGTAGCTGTAGATCTATTGGAAAACACAATGGGGGAAAGTGAGACATACGAGCTTGCAAACTAATATGCTGTTAACTGGAGCATATCAGTTAGGATTGGCCTTGTGGTTAGAGCGTATGCCCTGAGATTGGAAGGTAGGCCGTTTGAACCTTGGTTGTCTCATACCAAAGACTGTTAAAACATTAAGGAGATGTATTGGGGAAAGGCCTTGCGATAGACTAACATCCTGTCCAGGGGTGTACTTGTACATCAAGCTGCCTCACGCTACAGAAACAGGAGATAGGATCCTGCTATTCTGGCTTGGACAAGATTACTTAGTTTTTATTCTGGCTATATGAGTTTGGTGAGCCAACACACTCATCCTGGGCAGATCATATTAGGATATTATAATTTTTACATTACTGGATGAAATCTGTGCAGCACTTTTGTCAAAGCACCAATGTTCTGCATCAACAAGGGCTCATATCTCTTGACTAAGTGCTCAATCAGGCACTTTGGTTCTGTTATGATTTGATTATGGAGTGATTTCAAAAAAGGGTGAAGTGATTTCTAAAGCAGTTTGGTTATTACAGTATAAGCAGTGGTGGAAAAAGTACCCAATTGTCATACTTGAGTAAAAGTAAAGATACATTAAGAGAAAATAACTCAAGTGAAAGTTACCCATTAAAATCCTACTTGAGTGAAAGTCTCAAAGTATTTGCTTTTAAATATACTTTATCAAGAGGCAATGTAATTGCTATAAATATAATAATAATTATAATAATAATTTAAATTATAATAATAATTCCTTATATTAAAGCAATGTGTTTCGTGAGTCCACCAGATCAGAGGCATTAGGGATGCCCAGGAATGTTCTCTTGATAAGTGTGTGTGAATTGGACCATTTTCCTGTCCTGCTAAGCATTCAAAATGTAACGAGTACATTTGGGTGTCAGGGAAAATGAATGGAGTAAAAAAAAAATCCAAGTACTTTTGCATCAATTTAAGTATAATTTGCAGTGTTTTTCCTGATACAGCATGCATGTCTATAACATCATGCATGTGTATAACAATTATTGCTATCAATAAGAGATGGTTTTAGTTTTCCTCGGTGTCAGATGTAAACATACACACGTTTCCCTACAAGGAAGGAGTGTGTTCCAACATCAATACAGGGCGGCCATTAGCCGTTAAATCGCTCCAGCACATAAACGCATACATGAGGAGAGAGATCCCATCAGGAAGTGGTGGAGGCAGGCTCTGACTAATACAGCCTCAACAAGGGCTCCTGCTGGGAGTGGCCGCAGCCAGTTGCCTGGTTTGACACTGCAATATTTGGAAACTGTGAAACAAAAGTTTGGATGTTAAGGGGTGAATCCTTTTTAGACCAGTGTGCATATTTAAAACAATCTCTTATTGACAGCATTGCATGATTTACATGGCTGTGATGCTCTTTCATGATACATGATAGCGCCCATTTCACTGGAGAAAAGACTACTTGTTCTGCTGACATAGAAATTGCCTACTGAATGTATACACGCTTGTTTTGATTGATGTGTTTAGTCTTTTTACTGAATAAGTTAAAATGATCTATCTTGATGTGTCTCCATTGTGCAGCACCCCTTGGTGTGATGACTTGGTAGTCATTGTGTTCAGTGGGGCTCTCCCATTCATGAATTGCTTATGACACCTCGTTTCACAATCCAAATTGAAACTAAAAGACCTGCCTTTGTTGCTGATACAACAGACAAGTCAACCTGCTTGGCTACCTCATTGACCCCTCATGGGGTCGATCCCCACAGAATGAATGGGGACACTTTTTAAACTCTGCTGGGAGGGATCACTTATTGTGCACTTGCACACTCCCTGTCATGGATTTAACAGCGGTGGAAACTCCCTCTAGCCAATGTTAACACCAATCCAATCCTTTAAAATCCATGTCGGTGAGTGCGCAAGTGCAAAGTTGAATGATAAAAATAATTTATTACATTTCTATAGCGGTTTTCATAAAAATCAAAGCGCTTCAAAAGCAAAAAACAAACAAGCAATACATCATGAGTAGCCTAGCTATAGTTAGTTAGGTCAAGCAATACATCATGAGTAGCCTAGCTATAGTTAGTTAGGTCAAGCAATACATCATGAGTAGCCTAGCTATAGTTAGCTAGGTCAAGCAATACATCATGAGTAGCCTAGCTATAGTTAGTTAGGTCAAGCAATACATAATGACTAGTCAAGCTATAGTTAGTTAGGTCAACCAATAGAGGCAAAGTGTGGAGAATCTAAGGTGTGTCTCAACAATATCTATTTTCTCCTGAAGTGTGCACTCATTCACTACTTCCCACAGATCTAAAATCACTGGATTGGTGCAGTCATGGGCTAGTGGGAGTACCATATTTCTTCTACCAGTCATTTCCTATCAAATCAGTGAAGAAAAGTGAACAGGTGCACATTTTGCGAGGAGAGATAATTGGGATATAACCCGCTACTGTCCCTATGGGCCCGAAGATCCGTGTCTACTCACTTTTGTGAACTCGCTCTCTCCTTTGGGCATGAAGGACCATTCAACAGTGGCCTCGGCGGGCACCTCGCCCCTCATCTTACAGGAGATACAGCCCAGCTTAAAGCCTTCATTGACCACTGCGTCAGTGTCAGAGTCCACCTCCACACACGCTCCATGGCATAGAGTCGCTGAGGAGAGATATGTACAACATATCTGTACAACACAAGTACAACAAACATACAGTTGGCCATGGATATTTGGTGCTAGCCATGGATATTTGTCTCCACGGCCCACTGGGTGAATCAACGTTGTTTCCACGTCATTTCAATGAAATGATTTTGACCCAACGTGGAATAGACGTTGAATTGACGTCTGTGCCCAGTGGGAGTGCACACCTCTTTTACAGTGGTCACATCTGTGCAGCACGATAATTTGATCACTATAAACGGTTGGTCAATATAGCCACGTTCACTAAAAATGGAGTGCAGTGTACGAGTAAATCTGAAGTAGGCCTGAGAGCCATAATGGGTGTTGACCCTTGTTCATTGATCAATGGCTTGAGAACAGGCTGACACAAGGCCAACGCTCTAGTGATATTGTCTCAATACATTGCAGGCAAACTGTCTCCTAATGCTTGTCAATTGAATTGGCAGATAATATGACAATGATATGGAAATGACATAATTCAGAGTTTTTGTTTTGCGTGCTTGCTGCTATCGCTCATAGCATGCTTGTCTTATTTTCTTTTTTTATTTCCACTCATAATTCCGATATACGTTTTGTTGTCGTTTTGGTAGATTGTGTTGTTTTTTTCAGATTCATATAGTCGATTGACGAATTAGCTAAAAAAGCTACAATGGCTAAGGGTGACCTGGATATAGAAATTGAGGGGAAATAAACAGATTGCAGTGAGCGACGCTAGTCTCCTTGCAGCCTGCCTGCGAGGTATATATAAGTAAGCTATTTGCATATATAGATGCATAAGTCTATATATGCCATCATGTCACATACTGTACATCGGCAGAGAGCAACACACCTGTAACTGCAAGTGTTTCTTTCTCACACTGCACCCTGCAGTTTCCACAAAGGCATCTGAACCTGCATCGCTCTCAACCAATGTTCTCGTGCTATTTTCAGCTTTGACCTCTGGCGATGCTTTTTTGTTCAACCGTAATGAGATGAAGGGGACAGGATACACATTGCACAGGTGGTCAGATGGAAAGTGACTTGAAAATAAACCAATACATAGTTTGGTTGAATTTCATAGTCACCATTCATAATATACTACCTGATATGCACCAATGTGAGAACTCTCTGATAGAAATATTGCAACACTGAATACTTATACAGATGAAGACAGAGAGAGAGAGAATACTGCAGAGAAAGAGGAAGAAACAGAGGGAGGGAGGGAAGGAAGGGAGGAAAGAGAGAGAGAGTTAACACAGCCGTTTCCAGGAGAGGCAGAGGAGGGGACAGGCGTAATGCTTGCTGATTCACTGCAGAGAGAGGGGGAGGAGGAGAGAAAGTTAACATCACAATAGTTTCATCACATCAGCTACTTCCACATGGGGGGTGGGGGGGGATCGGGAGACAGCCCATGCAGACAGACATGTAGAAAGGGGACAGAGATGGCTGGTTTTGACTGCTCAGAAAGGAAAAGACCCGGAAGGAACACAGACATGAGGACACAACACTGTCACATTTCACACTACCAACATATCATCCAGCAAATGAGAGAGTTGGAAGGGGGTTGGGGGAGGTCGCAAGACAGGAGATAATGCTGATGCACCATTGCCGCAAGACAGCAGAGGAAGGAGAGAGAGAGGGAGAGTGGTGAAAACTGACACAGTGCAGTGTAATTATAGAGTACACAAACAGTAGCAGGCCGTTGTTTGAAGAGAGGAGAGGAGAGAGGCACAGTGGGGAGGAGTGGATGCTGCTGCCGGCTGTTCATAGCAGAGACAGCGAGAGGAACAGAACATGCAGAGTGTGTAGACTCATCCAAACAAAGTGCAGACTCAGCGACCTATCATCAACCTTCTGCAAACTCATTTCCGGTAATGTGACAGACACAGAGCACAATATCCAAATCCGTTGCGTAATCTGTTGACGGTTGGGCAGAGATTCGCCTTATGCAACTAATATTCCAGAAACTGCAGATTAGATTAGGAGAGGAGGCAGTGTGGGGGATTAGCCTTTGATATCAATTTACTGAATGCCCTCAGTCTGAATGCAACAATACAAAATGGTGAGTTATAGTTCAGTCCCTGAAAAGGCCGTCTATCTGTCAGTCCCTACAGACTGATGTTGGTAAGACAACTGTTAGGAACGGAAGGGATTGCAAGAGGATGGATGGTCATTCTCTGAGCCAGAGAAGAGATAGATAGAGGGAAAAAGCAGAGAGAAAGTATAAAAGAGACTGATCAACAGAAGAGTGAAGGAGGGAGAGAGAGAAATAGAGAGAATGAAAGAGGAATCTATAGAGCGAAGGAAAGAGAGAGAGAGAGAGAGAGAGAGAGAGAAGGGAAGCAGATCACGTCAGTTTCCATGACAAGGTTACCACCCATTCACAGTGGAGATGCACACACACACCCTCGACCTGGGGAAATAGCAAACATCCACGACATGTCCCTGGACACTAACCAAGAAAGAAACTTTCCATAGTAGCAAATACGTGTAATGTACTGTTTGTCACATTCATTTTCTCAGAGGACTGGACACATCTAGACCAGCGTCGCATTTGAGGTTGCAAGAATTCTTGGATCTGTGTTGAAAATGGCCTATTGACACCCCCTACGATTTTTCAATATTTGAATTAGAATCTCCAGGGAAGGAGTTGTGTCCATAGTACTGTACATTGAAGTGTGGTCTGGGGACTTGTTTGGGGAAAGAGAGCGAACACACACACACACATCAGGAAATCACTTTGGAGCACTATCCTCCCTCCTCATTGGTCTCCCTGACTCCAGGCCCAATACACTGGCTGTTTGTGTGTGGAGGTGTTTGTGTGTGTGAACTGCTTCAACCTGAGGCTGAACTGCTTTGACTCATGGGCAGACCCAGAGAGAGAGAGAGAGAGAGGGAAAGAGGGAGGGAGAGAAGCCACCATGTCCCCTCTTACGGAGGACCCCGCATCAGTGGTGCCTGCCTGTCTAGACTGACAAGGAACAGAACGCCAAGCGAGAGTAGAGGATCTATGACCAACAGTCAGTTTATCTATCAAATGTATGGCTACCACTGCAGGTGACCCTGGGCATGTGTTTGTCTTGGGTTGTTTCTCTTGTCTCGTCTATTGTTGTAATTAGATCGAAACAAATATTTTAGTTCAATCCAAAAATAAAGGCTATGCATACTTTTCTTACATTTAATGGAAAACTTCTTTAATGTTTTTTAGAGTACTGTTTTATCAGTGAGTACATAACAGGTACAAACTTTCTGCCATTATAGTAGCTACAGTCAAGTAAAACATACTTAAGAACGTGCAAAGAGCTTATAAAAACACTCCATTCACTGTGTGTGTGTGTGTGTGTGTGTGCAATTAGAACATTTGGTCATGGTCCAGATTAGTGGATTAGATTAAACAGATAGATTACACCTTTCATCAAATTTACAGATTTGAATAATATATTTCATTTTGAGGCTATTCTGAACACATAGGAGAAGCTTGAACCAGATCACAACTACAAGGATTTGAATGATCTAAACAGTGCAATGGCTGCTGCATTTCCATTTACAGTCCTCATTCCCAAGATGCTAGCACACACAACTTGAGCCCATCAATCAGGAAAGCCTTTGGGAGGGCTATTTGAAATGGGCAAGTGAAGAAATTATGGTAATCTTAATTGAAGATATGGACTATTGAATTGATCTCATCTCCAAAGTGCTTGAGAGTTTGGAGAGGCTTGCCACTTCCAGTATGGCATTAACATTGACCTCGTCCTCTAGAAATTCCTGCTCGTACATTTGACAGGCTATGGGTCTATGGGCCTGTGCTGGTCACTCTAACAATGAGGATGGTCACTCTAACAGCGAGGATGGTCACTCTAACAGCGAGGATGGTCACTCTAACAGCGAGGATTCCTCAAGGCTGCCATTCTTTAGTTTTGATATGTCTTTATGTTTTACACTCTTGTCAACAGCAAGGACAAGCGAGGCAGGTAGTATGCAGTTTAGTCATATCGGGGAAAAACTGAGATCGGCCCATTTTGGTCTTCTTGTCTCACCATCTACTTGTCTCAATCACCTGCTTGTCCAACTCTCATCTACCTGTCTCACTCTTATCTACTTGTCTCACTCTCATCTACTGTATTTGAAGACCAGGCTTCTTTGAGGATTCTGTCTGTCCTTATCATCACCCATTGTCTGTCCTCTCTCATTTCCTCTCCCTGAATGGGTACAGATGTGCACAGCACGCCAGACCCTGTCTCTCTTTGGGCTGCCCTCACTTGGCCCGGCCGGTCCAGCAGACAGACAGGCTGCTTTATTTACCCGTTGCAGAAGTGCTGTTGCATAACGCTCATACCTCCACCCCAACCTCTCTCTCTCTCTCTCTCTCTCTCTCTCTCGCTCTTTCTCCCTCTACCTTTTCTCCAAAACTATTTTTTGTTAGCATGGTCTCATTGTCCTCCATCACTCTACAGCTCTCTTTGTGCAGAAACTCTCCATTCTCTCCAACCCTCCATTATTTTGATGCACTGACATCATTTTAGGAGATTTGGCTGTAGTTCTGCCAGCGAGGGTAAACTGTGTGTCCTACAGATGGTAGCGTGAGGGCCGCGGTACTGCTAACGGGGGCAGGTTTAGATGGGGACATGGTGGGCACACTGTGTGTCCTACATTTGGGACAACGAGTGGTGGTAGCGGTTGTTTCGTTTACAGGGGCAGGGTTAGAGGGGGACAGAGGATGGCTGGGGGAGATAAGCTCTCCCTAAATCCCCCATTTAAGGAAATGCTTCCTTTATTGTATTCAGAGTCTCAGCATAATCAAAGCATGCCACACGGAAGCATAAGCAAAACCGCACAGCACGTACTTATACATAGGTACATATACTGTATACATATCTACAGAATATACTGTACACTCATAGATCTGACCATGCATCAGCAAACATTCTCTCTGATTTGTGCTTTCACCACCACTCTGTAATAGTAAGGGCCACGTGTGCATACTTGCCTGACGACTCTGACTTCGTCCCGCTGCTCTATGTTCACTACATGTTTCAGTCTGACTACTATCACTGAAGTCGTTTGTGGTGACGTCAAAATGAAGGGTGTTGTACAAAACAAAGTCATCAGCGATTGGATCATCTCTAACCAATCAGAGTAACAAAGCCAATGACGAATTTTCCAAATGCTGCCATCGGTTTCTGGGACCAATCAGAATGGTAAGAATTTGTTAGCGTTCTAGAAATCGTCTGGGAGGTACTCAGATCCAGTCTAATTGCGGAGAAGAAACTAACGTTCGTGGGCGTGGAGTAGCGTTTGGCCGGAGCAAGAAGTTTGGGTAGCCAGACAATGTGTGTACATCCATTCAAATAGAAACCTGCAGGTTTTTCACATAGGGCTGGGATCATGAACTAGATTCCGCATGGTGACATTTTTTTTCTTCAGCAAATGGTCAGGGGGCCGGAACATTATTACAAATCATTTGTAGACTGCAAATTGACTGCAAGAAGCCCAAACAGATACACTACATGAACAAAAGTATGTGGACACCTTATTGTATGCTGTAGCGTTAAGTTTTCCCTCCACTGGAACTAAGGAGCCTAGCCCGAACCATAAAAACAGCCCCAGACCATTATTCTTCATCCACCAAACTTTACAGTTGGCAGTGTGCATTGGGGCAGGTAGCGTTCTCCTGGCATCTGCCAAACCCAGATTCATCTGTCGGGCTGACAGATGGAAATGCGTGATTCATTACTCCAGAGAATGCGTTTCCACTGCTCCAGAGTCCAATGGCGATGAACTTTACACCACTCCAGCAACGCAACGCTTGGCATTGCGCATATTAATCTTGTTTGCAGCTGCTCGGCCATGGAAACCCATTTCATGAAGCTTCTGACGAACAGTTATTGTGCTGACATTGCTTCCAGAGGCAGTTTGGAACTCTGTAGTTGCAACCGAGGACAGACTAATTTTACATTCTTCACAATATAATCCAGGATGGCGTAGCAGTCGGACGTGTGTTTTTGTCTTGTATATATTGTTGTTTTTTTCGTATATTTTTCGTATATATTTTAATCTCACTTTCCATCTACAGACTGAATATACTCTCCTGCAACCCGCCTCACCCAATGTGGTACAGATCTGCTATTTTTATACTTTAGAACCGGAACCCCCTTCAAAAGCTAGCCAGCTAACTAGCTACTAGCTAGTAGTCAGATAGCCACTGCTAGCGGTCCTCACCGTTAACTCGGACATCAGCCAGCCTCAACCCGGTCAATTCCTGCCAGTCTGTACAGTGCGATGTCAACCCAGAGCATACTGGACTGCTTTTTCCCTGCCACATCTCCGGATTCCTACCGCAAGCTCTGAACCTTTACACCAGATCATCGCAGCTAGCTAGCTGCTATCTGAGTGCCTACTCCTGGCTAACGTCTTTGTCCCGAAGCAAGCACCAGTTAGCCTGGAGCTAACCTGGAGCTAGGCCCATCTTCCGGCTAGCCAAAGAGGTCCACCAGCCAATTCTTGGGCTACAATACCTCTTTTGCCAATTGGCCTGGACCCTTTACTGCCGACACGGAGCCCCGCCGATCCATCATGACTGGTCTGCTGATGTAACTGTCCAAGGTGGTTTCAACAGGCTCTTCCTTTGCGACGTCACCGGATGCCCATCTAGCTGTCTGAATCGCCATGCATCCAGCTCGCCTAGCGTAGCAGCGACTACGGAATTGGCTCCCTGACTCCTCTATTGCTACTCATTGAACCCTATGAGCACTCGGCTACACATGCCTCTCCCTAATGTCAATACGCCTTGTCTATTGCTGTTTCGGTTAGTGATTATTGTCTTATTTCACTGTAGAACCCCTAGCCCTGCCCAATAGTCCTTAGATAGCCCTTTTGTTCCACCCCCCACACATGCGGTGACCTCACCTGGCTTAACTGGTGCCTCTAGAGACAAAACCTCTCTCATCGTCACTCAATGCCTAGGTTTATCTCCACTGTACTCACATCCTACCATACCCTTGTCTGTACATTATGCCTTGAATCTATTCTTCCGTGCCCAGAGATCTGCTCCTTTTACTCTCTGTTACCAATGCACTAGATGACCAGTTCTTATAGCCTTTAGCCGTACCCTTAACCTACTCCTCCTCTATTCCTATAGTGATGTAGAGGTTAACCCAGGCCCTGCAGCCCCCAGCACCATTCCCATTCCCCAGGCGCTCTCATTTGTTGACTTCTGTAACCGTAAAAGCCTTGGTTTCATGCATGTTAACATTAGAAGGCTCCTCCCTAAGTTTGTTTTATTCACTGCTTTAGCACACTCCACCAACCCTGATGTACTAGCCATGTCTGAATCGTGGCTTAGGAAGGCCATGAAAAATCCTGAAATTTCCATCTCTAACTATAACATCTTCCGACAAGATAGAACTGCCAAAGGGGGAGTAGTTGCAATCTACTGCAGAGATAGCCTGCAGAGTTCTGTCATACTATCCAGGTCTGTGCCCAAACAATTCGAGCCTCTAATTTTAAAAATCCACCTTTCCAGAAACAAGTCTCTCACCGTTGCCGCTTGTTATAGACCCCCTTCAGCCCCCAGCTGTGACCTGGACACTATATGTGAATTGATTTCCCCCCCATCTATCTTCAGAGTTCGTACTGTTAGGTGACCTAAACTGGGATATGCTTAACCTCTTGAGTGTAGGGGGCAGTATTTTGATGTTTGGATGAAAAACGTACCCAAATGAAACTGCCTATTTCTCAGGCCCAGAATCTAGAATATGCACATACATCAGATTAGGATAGAAAACACTCTAAAGTTTCCAAAACTGTCAAAATATTGTCTGTGAGTATGACAGAACTGATATTGCAGGCAAAAACCTGAGGAAAATATCAACCAGATTCCTTTTCCTATTGCTTCCGCATGGTGTGAACAGTCTTTAGACATAGTTTCAGGCTTTTATTCTGAAAAATGAGTGAGAAAGATCACATCTCGTCATTGGTTGGCTGGGTGCCAGCAGAGTTTTGCATGTGTGAGCAGCTTGGAGCAGACATTTTCTCTCTCACTCCAATTGAAAAAGCTACGGTCTGGTTGAAATATTATTGATTATTTATTGTAAAAACCTGAGGATTGATTATAAAAACGTTTGACATGTTTCTACAAACTTTACGGATACTATTGGATTTCGGAACATAACGCGCCAACCAAATGGAAGTTTTTGGATTTTAAAATAATCTTTATGGAACAAAAGGAACATTTATTGTGTAACTGGGAGTCTCGTAAGTGCAAACATCCAAAGATCATCAAAGGTAAGCGATTCATTTTATTGCTTTTCTGACTTTCGTGACCAATCTACTTTGCTGCTAGCTGTTTGTAATGTTTTGTCTACTGAGAGCTATCCTTACATAAACGCTTGGATAGCTTTCGCCGAAAAGCTTTTTTGAAATCTGACACGCCAGGTGGATTAACAATAAGCTAAGCTTTGTTTTGCTATATTGCACTTGTGATTTCATGAAAATTAAATATTTTTAGTAATTTCATTTGAATTTGGCGCTCTGCAATTCGCTAACGGGATTGGTGCGCCAAGAAGTTAACACCCCGGCCATCCTACAATCTAAGCTAGATGCCCTCAATCTCACACAAATTATTAAGGAACCTACCAGGTACAACCCTAAATCTGTAACCATGGGCACCATCTTAGATATCACCCTGACCAACTTGCCCTCTAAATACACTTCTACTGTCTTCAACCAGGATCTCAGCGATCACTGCCTCATTGCTTGCGTGCGTGATGGGTCCGCGGTCAAACGACCTCCCCTCATCACTGTCAAACGCTCCCTAAAACACTTCAGCGAGCAGGCCTTTCTAATGGACCTGACCCGGGTATCCTGGAAGGATATTTACCTCATGCCGTCAGTAGAGGATGCCTGGTTGCTCTTTAAAAGTGCTTTCCTCACTATCTTAAATAAGCATGCCCCATTCAAAAAATGTAGAACTAAGAACAGATATAGCCCTTGGTTCACCCCAGACTTGACAGCCCTTGACCAGCACAAAAACATCCTGTGGCGTTCTGCAATAGCATCGAATAGCCCCCGCGATATGCAACTTTTCAGGGAAGTCAGGAACCAATATACTCAGTCAGTTAGGAAAGCTAAGGCTAGCTTTTTCAAACAAAAATGTGCATCCTGTAGTTCCAAAATGTTTTGGGACACAGTAAAGTTAATGGAGAATAAAAGCACCTCCTCCCAGCTGCCCACTGCACAGAGGCTAGGAAACACTGTCACCACCAATAAATCTACGATAATCGATCATTTCAATAAACATTTTTCTACGGCTGGCCATGCTTTCCACCTGGCTACCCCTACCCCGGCCAACAGCTCAGCAACCCCTGCAGCAACTAGTAAAACTAAATGCATGCTCTTCAATCAATTGTTTCCTGCACCCGCCCGCCCGACTAGCATCACTACTCTGGACGGTTCTGACTTAGGTATTTGTAGTTGTCCACATATTCTAAGTGTCTGGTTAGACTGTAAACTCTCCTTCCAGACTCACATCAAGCATCTCCAATCCAAAATTAAATCTAGAATTTGCTTCCTATTTTGCAACAAAGCCTCCTTCACTCATGCTGCCAAACATACCCTCGTAAAACTGACTATCCTACCGATAATTGACTTCCGCGATGTAATTTACAAAATAGCCTCCAACACTCTACTCAGCAAACTGGATGTAGTCTATCACAGTGCCATCAGTTTTGTCACCAAAGCCCCATATACTACCCTCCACTGCAACCTGTGTGCTCTCGTTGGCTGGCCCTCACTACATATTCATCGCCAAACCCACTGGCTCCAGATCATCTATACGTCTTCGCTAGGTAAAGCCCCGCCTTATCTCAGCTCACTGGTCACCACAGCAACTAGTAAAACTAAATGCATGCTCTTCAATCAATTGTTTCCTGCACCCGCCCGCCCGACTAGCATCACTACTCTGGACGGTTCTGACTTAGGTATTTGTAGTTGTCCACATATTCTAAGTGTCTGGTTAGACTGTAAACTCTCCTTCCAGACTCACATCAAGCATCTCCAATCCAAAATTAAATCTAGAATTTGCTTCCTATTTTGCAACAAAGCCTCCTTCACTCATGCTGCCAAACATACCCTCGTAAAACTGACTATCCTACCGATAATTGACTTCCGCGATGTAATTTACAAAATAGCCTCCAACACTCTACTCAGCAAACTGGATGTAGTCTATCACAGTGCCATCAGTTTTGTCACCAAAGCCCCATATACTACCCTCCACTGCAACCTGTGTGCTCTCGTTGGCTGGCCCTCACTACATATTCATCGCCAAACCCACTGGCTCCAGATCATCTATACGTCTTCGCTAGGTAAAGCCCCGCCTTATCTCAGCTCACTGGTCACCATAGCAACACCCACCCGTAGCACGCGCTCCAGCAGGTATATTTCACTGGTCATACCCAAAGCCAACACTTCATTTGGCCACCTTTCCTTCCAGTTCTTTGCTGCCAATGACTGGAACAAATTCCAAAAATCACTGAAGCTGGAGTCTATATCTCCTTCTCTAACTTTAAGCATCAGCTGTCAGAGCAGCTTACCGATCACTGTACCTGTACACAGCCAATCTGTAAATAGCACACCCAACTACCTCATCCCCATATTGTTATTTATCCTCTTGCTCTTTTGCACCTCAGTATCTCTACTTGCACATCATCATCTGCACATCTATCACTGCAGTGTTAATGATAAATTGTAATTATTTTGCCTCTATGGGCTATTTATTGCCTTACCTCCCTACTCTTCTACATTTGCACACATCGTACATAGATTTTTTTCTATTGTGTTTTTGACTGTACGTTTGTTTATGTCTAACTCTGTGTTGTTGTTTTTGTCGCACTGCTCTGCTTTATCTTGGCCAGGTCGCAGTTGTAAATGAGAACTTGTTCTCAACTGGCCTACCTGGTTAAATAAATGTGAAATAAATAAATAAAACTCTTCAGCACTCGGCAGGCCTGTTCTGTGAGCTTGTGTGGCCTACCACTTCGCAGCTGAGCCATTGTTGCTCCTAGACGTTTCCACTTCACAATAACACCACTTACAGTTGACCGGGGCAGCTCTAGCAGGGCACAAATTTGATGAACTGACTTTTTGGAAAGGTGGCATCCTATGACGGTGCCACACGGAAAGTCACAGAGCTCGTCAGTAAGGCCATTCTACTGACAATGTTTGTCTATGGAGATTGCATGGCGGTGTACTCGATTTTATACACCTGTCAGCAACGGGTGTAGCTGAAATAGCCGAATACACAAAGAATACACAAATGTGAAGGGGTGTCCACATACTTTTGTATATACAGTGTATAATATTTGACTAAAACATAATCATTTCAAACCATACTTACATTTTTATACAATCACATGTTTCCATATTTCTAGCACACAATGACTACATAAAGCTTATGACTCTACAAGTGGGTCGGATGCATTTGCAGTTTGTTTTGGCTGTGTTTCTGATTATGTTGTGTCCAATAGAAAGCTATGGTAAATAATGTATTGTGTCATTATGTCTATTATGCGTGGGAACAGATTTCCAAAATTAACATCACTTGGAGCTGATTTCCTGGGATTTTATGGTCGTTTATGTCCAACAATGAACCAGTTTGGGAAACATGACATAGGGGGTCAGTTTGGTCATTTTGGCATATTTATAACATATTTTATTGGGGAGAGATGGATGACTCTGTTCCACAGTTCCACACAGGTACAGGTGTGTATGAATTGCACCATAGGGGACATTCTCCAAATTACCAACTGGGGCATTAGCATTGTAAACCAGGACCTTATTCTCCAAGAGCATTTTTCTATACCTTGCCTCCTGCATTGCCTAATGAGGTTGTAATGGCTACTACAGTGCCGTGAAAATGTATTTGCCCCCTTTCTGATTTAATACGGAATGTTATCAGATCTTCAACCAAAACCTAATATTAGATAAAGGGAACCTGACTTCACAAATAACAACAAAAAAATATATATTTATTCCATTTATTTAATGAACAAACTTATGCAACACCCAATTCCCCTTTGTGAACAAGTAATTGCCCCCTTACACTTGATAACTGGTCGTGACAACCCTTAGCTGCAATGACTGCAACCAAATGCTTCCTGTAGTTGTTGATCAGTCTCTCACATCGCTGTGGAGGAATTTTGACACACTCTTGCACGGAGAGCTGCTGTAACTCAGCGACATGTGTGGGTTTTCAAGTATGAACTGCTCGTTTCAAGTCCTGCCACAACATCTCAATTGGGATTAGGTCTGGACTTTGACCAGGCCATCCCAAAACTTAAAAAGTGTTGCTTTTGAACCATTTTCATGTAGACCTGATTGTGTGTTGTGGATCATTGTCTTGCTGCATGACCCAGCTGTGGTTCAGCTTCAGCTCACGGGTGGATGGCGTGACATTCTCCTGTAGATTCTCTGATACAGAGCAGAATTCATTAAGAGATTGAGAAACAGCTTCTATCCCAAGGCCATCAGACTGCTAAACAGCAATCACTAATTCAGAGAGGCTGCTGCCTACATTGAGACACGATCACTGGACACTGATCACATGTATATACTGTATTGAGACCCAATCACTGGACACTTTAATAAATGGATCACTAGTCACTTTAAACAATGCCATTTTAATAATGTTTTCATATCTTACATTACTCATATCACATGTATATACTGTATTTTATACCATCTACTGCACCTTACCTATGCCGCTCGGCCATCGCTCATCCATATATTTATATGTACATATTCTCCTTCATCCCTTTAGATTTAGATTGTGTGTATTAGGTAGTTGTTGGGGAATTGTTAGATTACTTGTTAGATTTGTGTGTATTAGGTAGTTGTCGGGAATTGTTAGATTAGATATTACTGCACTGTTGGAACTAGAAGCACAAGCATTTCACTACACTCACATTAACATCTGCTAACCATCAAACTACCACCACCATGCTTGACCGTTGGTATGAGGTTCTTACTGTGGACTGCAGTACGGGACTCATCTCATACATGACCCAGCTGTGCTTCAGCTTCAACTATAGGAAGCATTGGATTGATGTCATTGCATCTAAAGGTGGCACAACCACTTATTATTGAGTGTAAGGGGGCAAATACTTTTTCAAACAGGGGCATTGGGTGTTGCATAACTTTGTTTATGAAATAAATGAAATATGTCATTGTTGTGTTATTTGTTCACTCAGGTTCGCTTTATCCTTTATCTAATATTAGGTTAGGTTGAAGATCTGATAGCATTCAAGTATCAAAAATATGCAAAAGGAGAGAACATTTGAAAGGGGGCAAATACTTTTTCACAGCACTGTCCATGTAATATGGATTCAGAGTGCATTATGTACATTTGTGCATACTGTAATATATTTAATGTATGCAAACCATAGTGAAGTACACCTCACAGCACAGTCCATTCTATTTTCCATGATGCTAAGTGGGTAGACACAGTGGGCTTGTGTGACCGATTAAGCAACAATAAGTACAGGTAATAATCTACACTGTGCTAGACTGTTCCATGCTGCCGCTACTGAGTCCTCAATTTTAACTCCAACGCATGGCCTCATCTCATCTCGTTATTCGCTCTGAAAACAAGAGCAGCTGGTTTAGGCTTTTAGTGAGCAATCCGACAAAATGAGGGAACACTCCCACCCACGCATGCACACACAGAAGTACACACTGGTCTTGTTCATTGCAGTTAATGGGAAGGAACACTTGGTTAAACAGTGCAAAGGACATTCAATATACTGTATCTCTATTATTTAACAATCAGTGTAACAACAGCAGTCAGAGTCCCTGTAACTAAGGCTAAACCAACAAAAGATTCACACACCCTTCTCCTCTCAAAAGCTGATCATGCACACAGTACTGGGCCCCTATGCTTATTGGCCCCTATAAGAGCAGACAAAGAGTGAAGACTGGACTGTGGCTGTGACAACCACCCAATGCCCACTCACCTTGCAGAGCCCACAGCGCCAGCGGGACCAGCAGCAGCTGAACTGCAAACATCCTGACGGAGGGAAGGGAGACGGCTCTCACCGATGCCAACCGACAAGCACTCTCACACTCTCACACACACCACAAACACCACAGACAGGGAAAGACAAAGAAAGACTGGAGGTCTCCGTCTATTAGCAGCTACTCCAAGTAAAGGTGCTCCCACAGCAAAAACCTCTGGGTCTTCAAAATGTCTTCACTCTCTCACTCCAGTGAGGATTAGTAAAAAAAAACTCAAGGGAAAAATATCAAAACACAACCGGAGCGTCTCAACCAGTCTGGGGGAGGAGATCTGAGGCAGGACCTCTTCTGGTGAGATGCAGCTCACAGTCAGAGAACATTTTTTGTCCTCCTCTTCAGCTGGTGCTCGGCCTAGGGGGTGTCCCTGTGTGGGGGGGGAGTGGGACGAGTGGCCAGGTGAGGTGGATGTCAGCTCTAGGCTGCGTCCTTGTCAGTGCCCCTTCAGCGTCAGGAATAAGCAGCCTCCTCCTTACCTTTACCGGCCTCCGTTCTAAATCAGACTGGTGCCTGTCCAGCTGATAGTCTACAGAATTCACAGTCTCCACACAACCGTATTCAGTAACTAATGATGAAGAAATAATGCCCTGCGCCTTTGGTTTCAGTAACCCTGGCTGCTCGTTTAAAGCTTTTGTTCAACTATTTATAATCTGGACGCGTTGGTTGGCAATGTGACTGGGTGTGCACAGAAAAAAAAGCAACGTGGTAAATAGACTAGCAGCTGATATGATCAATGATTCTTTGTGGTGAGATTGTTCGGGAAGACATGTTGAGTTTAGGCTCAGAAAGTAGAAGACAACATTAGTGTGTCTGATAGAATTTGTGCATTTCACGGAAGACAGATAATTGTGCAATGAGTTTGAGAGATGCAATGCACCATTCAACATAAGAAAGTGTTATATTTGCAAAAATAAACATCATTCCACAACACTTATGATAATTGAGGTTTTTACTTGACATTTTTGTCATTTAGCAGATGCGCTTATCCAGAGGACTTACAGTAGGCCTTCTTAGTGCTTACATGTTTGTTCTTGTTCATACCAATACACTCCTGCATGGTAACACTGAACCCTTTTGGTCAGGATAACAGGTCATTCCATACACAACAATTAAGGTTGATTGTGGCCAAGAGGGCATGTAGAAATAACTTTACAATAGGCCTTATTGACCTATCTAGCGTTTTACCATTTGTTATTATAGCAGTGGTCATACACATACCCTGCAAAGCTACATTCCGGTATATTATTGGATATGACTATACAAAGCACAAAATTAATTAATCAAAATGCCTCATTAAAAACCGAATAAAATTCGTGACTTTCTCTGATTCTGGCCACTTCACATTTTAAAAAGATATGCTGCGCTTATGAGCAATATCTGTCGTTATGTACGGTACCCTCCTATTCCTTATTTTCTTTCCCCATGTGTTCCTCTTTAGATTATATTCTCCATTGCGTCTACTCCAAGGTTTTCGGACGACTGTTGCCTCCCAGGCAAGTCCGTGCGTTTGAGAGATCTGCTGCGGCGAGTAAAACGTGGCACAGAATTTTACAAATAAAAAGCGAAAAATCCCATTCTAGGCACTTTCAAATAATATCCACAGTAGGCCTACGAACAGGCTATTTTTCAACATAATTTGCTATTGAATAGGCGACCAGAGCGCCGAGGAGTCCGCGAAATTACATGGTCTTCGGAAGGCTGCAGCCTATTTAGGCTATATCACTCTTTGGGACCGGGAGCGCTAAGAGAGGTTGGGGAGTGAGGTGAATGGGAGGAGTAGTGTATTGCAGCAGTGGGATGGAGAGGGAGGATCGGAGAGGTATGTGGATGTTGTTGTGATGGCAACGATGATTTAATGTGCTGTTTTCATCCCATGCAAAATCCACGTGTGTTTCTCGAACATACTGTATAGGCCTATAGTAAATGTAAAATGGTCAAATCAGAGCCAATACGCCTATGAAACGACTCTGTAGCATTACTTGCTGACCAAACCGCGCAAATTGATTTGGTTTTACCCACACCAGATGCGATCAGGACACGCAGGTTGAAATATCAAAACAGACTCTGAAACAATTATATTAATTTGGGGACAGGCAAAAAGCATTAAACATTTATGTAACATACTGGCGAGCATTACATCATACATTTGCACATACATGTTATTCAATCATTGCACCCACACTGCTCTCATCAGCCGCTGCAAGTCCTCCCATCTCCTCATTGATTTTTTAGTAGCATGCCATCTCACCAGCCTCCGCTTTGGCTCCCCCTCATGTCCAGCTCACGCGGTAGGCGTTGCCGGCCTTCTAAACCTGGACCTGTCTCTGCCTTTCATCATGGAGGTGGACGCCTCCGAGGTTGAAGTAGGGGCTGTTCTCTCCCAACGCACTGGATCGCCAACTAAACTCCATCTACTCATGGAGCTGTCTCCCGCGGAGTGAAATTACGACGTGGGCGATCGTGAGTTGTTGGCCGTCAAGAAGGCGCTGAAAAAATGGGGGCACTGGCTGGAGGGTGCTAAACACCCTTTCCTTGTCTGGACGAACCACAGGAACTTGGAGTACATTCAAGCAGCAACGAGGCTGAACCCGCATCAGGCCAGGTGGGCCCTATTCTTCACCAGGTTTGACTTTACCCTCCTGGGATCTACTGGGATCAAAGAACGTTAAGGCCGATGCGTTGTCCCGGGTGCATGACACAGAGGATCGGAGGGAGAAAGTGACACCCGTTATTCCCCTCTCCCGCATTGTGGCTCCTGTCATGTGGACACGGACATCCGTCGAGCCCTGCGACAGGAGCCCTCACCTGCCCACTGTCCCAAGGGGCATATCTACTTGCCCTCTGATGTGCGGGACTGTCTCCTCACCTGGGGCCACACATCACCTGTGTCGGGGCACTCGGGTATAGCCCGGACTATCGACAGTCTCTCTGGTACTGGTGGCCCACCTTGGCCTGGGAAGTCCGGGTTTACGTCTCTTCCTGCTCCACCTGCGCACAGAGCAAGACACCTAGACAACTTCCCAATCGCAAACCCCACCCGCTGCCGGTTCCACAATGACCCTGGTCCCCATCTCTCCGTGGACTTTGTCACAGATCTTCCCCCTCAGAAGGACACACCACCATCCTGGTCGTTGTGGACCGGTTTTCCAAAGCCTGTCATTTGATTCTTCTGCCTGGCCTCCCTACGGTCCTGCAAACCACGGAGGCTCTCTTCTCTCACGTCTTCTGGCACTACGGGATCCCGGAGGACATCGTGTCTGACCGTGGTCCTCAGTTCACCTCCCATGTCTGGAAGGCCTTCATGGAATGACTGGGGGTCACGATCAGCCTCACCTCCGGGTACCGTCCCCAATCAAATGGGCAGGTGGAAAGGTTAAATCAGGAACTGGGTACGTACCTTCATAGTTACTGTCAGGACTGGTCGGTGGAGTGGGCTGCGTTTCTGCCAGCGTGTACTGGCACACCAGCCTTCGCTTTGGCTCCCCTTTCTGTCCAGCTCAGGCGTTCGGTGTTGCCGGCCTTCTAAACTAAGCAAAAAAAGAAACGTACTCTCACTGTCAACTGTGCTTATTTTCAGCAAACTTAACTTGTGTAAATATTTGTATGAACATAACAAGATTCAACAACTGATACATAAACTGAACAAGTTCCACAGACATGTGACTAACAGAAATGGAAGAATGTGTCCCTGAATAAATGGGGGTCAAAATCAAAAGTAACAGTCAGTATCTGGTGTGGCCACCAGCAGCATTAAGTACTGCAGTGCATCTCCTCCTCATGGACTGCAACAGATTTGCCAGTTCTTGCTTTGAGATGTTACCCCACTCTTCCACCAAGGCACGTGCAAGTTCCTGGATATTTCGGGGGGGGGGGGAATGGCCCTAGCCCTCACCCTCCGATCCAACAGGTTCCAGATGTGCTCAATGGGATTGTGATCCAGGCTCTTCGCTGGCCATGGCAGAACACTGACATTTCTTTTTTGCAGTAAATCACGCACAGAACTGCTGGCAAATGCCCTTTACTCATCAACCCCGGACTTGTCTTGTCATTACACACATCTGGTTCCAATCCCCACTCTATCACTGTGTATATATATATATATATATATATATATATATATATATATATATATATACTCCCTCTGCCATTTGTCTTTGTCGGTCATTGTAAATGTTACTTGTTTTCTAGAGAGGAATCTCTCCTATTTCCTGAGTACTTTATATTTTGCACTTTGTGTTCGCCCTGTGCCTTTTCGTTTATGAAGATATATTTTGAGCACAAGAGTGTTTGGGTTTCGTCATGCTTTGATCTATGGTGCTTAAATAAATTCAGAATTTCTTAACCTGCGACTGCCTACTCCTCTCTACACCAGTGACACATTTGTTTTTAGGAGCATATACCCACGTGAGTGATTGAAAGATGAACTGAGGTCCACACTCAGTTCATCCTTGTGGTAATTCACCATAAAGGTGGTTGCCAACAGCCATATAAACTCCAAAGAAGAAAAAGAAGCCTGAAGGAAGGAGGAGAGATGACAGAAACACATTCGGTTTACCGTTTTCTCTGGATTAATTGTCGAAGTAGAGGATTTACTTGTGCATTTCAGGTAAAATAACAACCCAATATTTATAGCTAGCAAGCTAGCTAGCTAAATTGCCATAAATGTTTAATGCTTTTTGACCTGTCCCCAAATTAATATAATTGGTTCAGAGTTTGCTTTGCGTGTCCTGATTGCGTCTGGTGTGGGTGAACAAAATCAATTTGTGCGCAAATGCACGCATGCACGTGGTTTGGTCAGCATGTAAGGCTGAGGCTGCTTTGGCACGCACTATGCTCTTAAACTCTTGATGGTTGCTGTAGTGGCCTGTTAACCATCCTCCTGCCAGTTCTTAACTTTGCAAGGCATGTCTCTTCGCATAGCCCACCACTAAGTATACACTTTTCTTAACCACAACCGAATGCAACCATAAATAATTACTGTGTGAATAAATATCACTGAATGACGAAAGTATTGTAATAAAGTAGGCTATTGCAATTGAAGGCATGAATGAAATTGTTGCTTACTGACACTTCCAAAGTCATCCAGTCATTGTAATACATTTGAAGCAAAAGCATGCGGTCAACTAGACCACAATTTAAGTACCATTTTGATTGGGACAGCGCCATGACTCTGCTTTGAGACAAGCGTGGGGAATCCTCTTGATAAATCAATAAATGTCAGATTTTTGTTTAACCAGAATCTCCGTTTGGACATTGGGTAGGCTACAATTAGGCTGTGAAAATGGAGTTGAAGTGAGTGCTGCCCATGATCCTCTTGTCTAGTTGGCTCATTTATTACAACATTTCGACATGTTATGTACACTGAACAAAAATATAAATGCAACATGTGGTGTTGAGCTGAAATAAAAGATCCCAGAAATGTTCCATATCCACAAAATGCTTATTTTTCTCCAATTTTGTACGCAAGTTTGTTTACATCCCTGTTAGTGAGTATTTTTTACTTTGACGAGATAATCCATCCACCTGACAGGTGTAGCATATCAAGAAGATGATAAGACAACATCATTACACAGGTGCACCTTTTGCTGGGGATAATAAAAGGCCACTCAAAAATGCACAGTTTTGTCACACAACACAATGTCACAGATGTCTCAAGTTTTGAGGGAGTGTGCAATTGGCATTCTGACTCCAGGAATGTCCACCAGAGCTGTTCCCTACCATAAGCCACCTCCAACATCGTTTCAGAGAATTTGGCAGTACGTCCATACAATGTGTATGGCGTCATGTGGGCGAGCAGTTTGCTGATGTCAACATTGTGAATAGAGTGCCCACGGTGGCAGTGGGGTTATGGTATGGGCAGGCATAAGCTACGGACAACAAACACAATTGCATTTTATCAATGGCAATTTGAATCCACAGAGATACAGTGATGAGATCTTGAGGCCCATAGTCGTGCAATTTATCCGTCGCCATCACCACATGTTTCAGTAAGATAATTCACGGCCCCATGTTGCAATGATCTGTATACACATTCCTAGAAGCTGAAAATGTCCCAGTTCTTCAATGCCCTGCATACTCACCAGACATGTCACCCGTTGAGCATGTTTGGGATGCTCTGGATCAACGTGTATGACAGCGTGTTCCAGTTTCCGCCAATATCCAGTGACCTGTACTAGTTGTTGGTTTGATTCCCACTGGTGTCAGATATTTTGTGGGTAGTTATTTTCTGTTTAGTATCTGTTTTACCTGACAGAACTGTTCGCGGTCGTTACTTTGGTCGAGTGTTTTTCGTCATTTTTCGTCATTTCCGGTCACGACTTGCAGACTTGTTTTTGAGTTGCTGTGCGTTTTGTTGCCAACCTGTTTTGCTACCTGACAAATTTACGGTTTTTACTTTTTAATTACCGTTTATATTTTTGTTTTTTCCTACTCAACTTTTTCACTCCGGACGCTTTATCTGGACACGGTTCGTCAGGACCTCCAACAGCCGAAGCTAAGTAGTAACATTAACATGATGCCTTCTAATTGCAGTCGCTGTACTCGCCTTACGGCGAGGATAGCTGTGCTACAAGCCCAGCTTCAGACGCAATCGCTAGGCAAGGGTAATTTCAGTGTAGGAAAGGATGAAACAGCGTCTGTGCCACCAGTAAGTACAGATAGTAGTATAAATCCCCTGGCACAGTCCCCGCAGCCGGACAACTTTCTCACGGTTTCTGGAAGGAAATGCTGTAGGAACGCTCAACCGGTGTCGCTCATTCAGCCGACAGAAACTTTCAACCGGTTTTCCCCATTAAGCAGCGGGTCGGAGTCAGAGGCCGAGTCTTCTCTGGTCTCTACTCCTCCCGTTACGGGGTCTGAGACGCCGAAGCTTTCCACCATTAGCTCTGACAAATTGAAAACTCTAGTCATTGGCGACTCCATTACCCGCAGTATTAGACTTGAGAATCATCCAGCGATCATACACTGTTTACCGGGGGGCAGGGCTACCGACGTTAAGGCTAATCTGAAGATGGTGCTGGCTAAAGCTAAAACTGGCGAGTGTAGAGAGTATAGAGATATTGTTATCCACGTCGGCACCAACGATGTTAGGATGAAACAGTCAGAGATCACCAAGCGCAACATAGCTTCTGCGTGTAAATCAGCTAGAAAGATGTGTCGGCATCGAGTAATTGTCTCTGGCCCCCTCCCAGTTAGGGGGAGTGATGAGCTCTACAGCAGAGTCTCACAACTCAATCGCTGGTTGAAAACTGTTTTCTGCCCCTCCCAAAAGATAGAATTTGTAGATAATTGGCCCTCTTTCTGGGACTCACCCACAAACAGGACCAAGCCTGACCTGCTGAGGAGTGACGGACTCCATCCTAGCTGGAGGGGTGCTCTCATTTTATCTACCAACAAAGACAGGGCTCTAACTCCTCTAGCTCCACAATGAAATAGGGTGCAGGCCAGGCAGCAGGCTGTTAGCCAGCCTGCCAGCATAGTGGAGTCTGCCACTAGCACAGTCAGTGTAGTCAGCTCAGCTATCACCATTGAGACTGTGTCTGTGCCTCGACCTAGGTTGGGCAAAACTAAACATGGCGGTGTTCGCCTTAGCAATCTCACTAGGATAAAGACCACCTCCATTCCTGTCATTATTGAAAGAGATCATGATACCTCACATCTCAAAATAGGGCTACTTAATGTTAGATCCCTTACTTCAAAGGCAATTATAGTCAATGAACTAATCACTGATCATAATCTTGATGTGATTGGCCTGACTGAAACATGGCTTAAGCCTGATGAATTTACTGTGTTAAATGAGGCCTCACCTCCTGGCTACACTAGTGACCATATCCCCCGTGCATCCCGCAAAGGCGGAGGTGTTGTTACGGTGCGTGAATGAGGACCCAAAAGCGAATTAACGTAAACAGAACTTCTTTAATAACAAAACATAG
Source organism: Oncorhynchus mykiss (assembly GCF_057628025.1). Classification (NCBI taxonomy): domain Eukaryota; kingdom Metazoa; phylum Chordata; class Actinopteri; order Salmoniformes; family Salmonidae; genus Oncorhynchus; species Oncorhynchus mykiss. The sequence goes on from NC_143023.1 coordinate 34,503,098, forward strand.
GTAGGCTCAGATGGACCGGCAGATTCCGACAGGACAGGACAAGGTTGCAGCAAACATGACGATAGTCTGGTTCAGGCATGAAAAACACAAACAAGAATCCGACAAAGACAGGAACAAAAACAGAGAGAGATATAGAGGACTAATCAGAGGGAAAAAGGGAACAGGTGGGAAAAGGGGTGACGAGGTAGTTAGGAGGAGACAAGGAACCGCTGGGGGAAAGAGGGGGAGAAAAGGTAACCTAATAACGACCAGCAGAGGGAGACAGGGTGAAGGGAAAGGACAGAAACAAGACACAACATGACAATACATGACAGTACCCCCCCACTCACCGAGCGCCTCCTGGCGCACTCGAGGAGGAAACCTGGCGGCAACGGAGGAAATCATCGATCAGCGCACGGTCCAGCACGTCCCGAGAGGGAACCCAACTCCTCTCCTCAGGACCGTACCCCTCCCAATCTACTAGGTACTGATGACCACGGCCCCGAGGACGCATGTCCAAAATCCTACGGACCCTGTAGATGGGTGCGCCCTCGACAAGGATGGGGGGGGGGGGAAGACGAGCGGGGGCGCGAAGAACGGGCTTGACACAGGAGACATGGAAGACCGGGTGGACGCGACGAAGATATCGCGGAAGAAGAAGTCGCACTGCGACAGGATTAATGATCCGAGAAATACGGAACGGACCAATGAACCGCGGGGTCAACTTGCGAGAAGCGGTCTTAAGGGGAAGGTTCTGAGTGGAGAGCCAACTCTCTGACCGCGACAATATCTAGGACTCTTAGTTCTACGCTTATTAGCAGCTCTCACAGTCTGCGCCCTATAACGGCAAAGTGCAGACCTGACCCTCTTCCAGGTGCGCTCGCAACGTTGGACAAAAGCCTGAGCGGAGGGGACGCTGGACTCGGCGAACTGAGATGAGAACAGCGGAGGCTGATACCCGAGGCTACTCTGAAAAGGAGATAGCCCGGTCGCAGACGAAGGAAGCGAGTTGTGGGCGTATTCTGCCCAGGGGAGCTGTTCTGACCAAGACGCAGGGTTGCGAAAAGAAAGACTGCGTAAGATGCGACCAATAGTCTGATTGGCCCGTTCTGCTTGACCGTTAGACTGGGGGTGAAAGCCGGAAGAGAGACTGACGGAAGCCCCAATCAAACGGCAAAACTCCCTCCAAAATTGAGACGTGAATTGCGGACCTCTGTCCGAAACGACGTCTGACGGAAGGCCATGAATTCTGAAAACATTCTCGATGATGATTTGTGCCGTCTCTTTAGCAGAAGGAAGCTTAGCAAGGGGAATAAAATGAGCCGCCTTAGAGAACCTGTCGACAACCGTAAGAATAACAGTCTTCCCCGCTGACGAAGGCAGTCCGGTGACAAAATCTAAGGCGATGTGAGACCACGGTCGAGAGGGAATGGGAAGCGGCCTGAGACGGCCGGCAGGAGGGGAGTTACCGGACTTAGTCTGCGCGCAGACCGAACAAGCAGCCACGAAGCGACGCGTGTCATGCTCCCGGGTGGGCCACCAAAAACGCTGGCGAATGGAAGCAAGCGTACCCCGAACGCCAGGATGGCCGGCTAACTTGGCAGAGTGAGCCCACTGAAGAACGGCCAGACGAGTAGGAACGGGAACGAAAAGAAGGTTCCTAGGACAAGCGCGCGGCGACGGAGTTTGAGTGAGCGCTTGCTTTACCTGCCTCTCAATTCCCCAGACAGTCAACCCGACAACACGCCCCTCAGGGAGAATCCCCTCGGGGTCAGTGGAGGCTACTGAAGAACTGAAGAGACGAGATAAAGCATCAGGCTTGGTGTTCTTAGAGCCCGGACGATAAGAAATCACGAACTCGAAACGAGCGAAAATCAGCGCCCAGCGCGCCTGACGCGCATTAAGTCGTTTGGCAGAACGGATGTACTCAAGGTTCCTATGGTCAGTCCAAACGACAAAAGGAACGGTCGCCCCCTCCAACCACTGTCGCCATTCGCCTAGGGCTAAGCGGATGGCGAGCAGTTCGCGGTTTCCCACATCATAGTTACGTTCCGACGGCGACAGGCGATGAGAAAAATACGCGCAAGGGTGGACCTTGTCGTCAGGGAGGGAGCGCTGAGAAAGAATGGCTCCCACGCCCACCTCTGACGCGTCAACCTCGACAACGAACTGTCTAGTGACGTCAGGTGTAACAAGGATAGGTGCGGATGTAAAACGATTCTTGAGGAGATCAAAAGCTCCCTGGGCGGAAACGGACCACTTAAAGCACGTCTTGACAGAAGTAAGGGCTGTGAGAGGAGCTGCCACCTGACCGAAATTACGGATGAAACGACGATAGAAGTTCGCGAAGCCGAGAAAGCGCTGCAGCTCGACGCGTGACTTAGGGACGGGCCAATCAATGACAGCTTGGACCTTAGCGGGATCCATCTTAATGCCTTCAGCGGAAATAACAGAACCGAGAAATGTGACGGAGGAGGCATGAAAAGAGCACTTCTCAGCCTTCACAAAAAGACAATTCTCTAAAAGGCGCTGGAGGACACGTCGAACGTGCTGAACATGAATCTGGAGTGACGGTGAAAAAATCAGGATATCGTCAAGGTAAACGAAAACAAAGATGTTCAGCATGTCTCTCAGGACATCATTGACTAATGCCTGAAAGACAGCTGGAGCGTTAGCGAGGCCGAAAGGAAGAACCCGGTATTCAAAGTGCCCTAACGGAGTGTTAAACGCCGTCTTCCACTCGTCCCCCTCCCTGATGCGCACGAGATGGTAAGCGTTACGAAGGTCCAACTTAGTGAAAAACCTGGCTCCCTGCAGGATCTCGAAGGCTGAAGACATAAGAGGAAGCGGATAACGATTCTTCACTGTTATGTCATTCAGCCCTCGATAATCTATGCAGGGGCGCAGGGACCCGTCCTTCTTCTTAACAAAAAAAAACCCCGCTCCGGCGGGAGAGGAGGAGGGGACTATGGTACCGGCGGCAAGAGCTACAGACAAATAATCTTCGAGAGCCTTACGTTCGGGAGCCGACAGAGAGTATAGTCTACCCCGGGGGGGAGTGGTTCCCGGAAGGAGATCGATACTACAATCATACGACCGGTGTGGGGGAAGAGAGGTGGCCCTGGACCGACTGAACACCGTGCGCAGATCGTGATATTCCTCCGGCACCCCTGTCAAATCACCAGGCTCCTCCTGTGAAGAAGAGACAGAGGAAACAGGAGGGATAGCAGACATTAAACATTTCACATGACAAGAGACGTTCCAGGAGAGGATAGAATTACTAGACCAATTAATGGAAGGATTATGACAAACTAGCCAGGGATGGCCCAAAACAACAGGTGTAAAAGGTGAACGAAAAATTAAAAAAGAAATGGTTTCGCTATGATTACCAGAAACAGTGAGGGTTAAAGGTAGCGTCTCACGCTGAATCCTGGGGAGAGGACTACCATCCAGGGCGAACAAGGCCGTGGACTCCCTTAACTGTCTGAGAGGAATGTCATGTTCCCGAGCCCAGGTCTCGTCCATAAAACAGCCCTCCGCCCCAGAGTCTATTAAGGCACTGCAGGAAGCTAACGAACCGGTCCAGCGTAGATGGACCGACAAGGTAGTGCAGGATCTTGAAGGAGAGACAGGAGTAGTAGCGCTCACCAGTAGCCCTCCGCTTACTGATGAGCTCTGGCTTTTACTGGACATGAAGTGACAAAATGACCAGCAGAACCGCAATAGAGACAGAGGCGGTTGGTGATTCTCCGTTCCCTCTCCTTAGTCGAGATGCGGATACCTCCCAGCTGCATAGGCTCAGCACCCGAGCCGGCAGAGGAAGATGGTAGTGATGCGGAGAGGGGGGCAACGGAGAACGCGAGCTCCTTTCCACGAGCTCGGTGACGAAGATCAACCCGTCGCTCAATGCGAATAGCGAGTTCAATCAAGGAATCCACGCTGGAAGGAACCTCCCGGGAGAGAATCTCATCCTTTACCTCTGCGCGGAGACCCTCCAGAAAACGAGCGAGCAAAGCCGGCTCGTTCCAGCCACTGGAGGCAGCAAGAGTGCGAAACTCAATAGAGTAGTCTGTTATGGATCGATTACCTTGACATAGGGAAGACAGGGCCCTGGAAGCCTCCTCCCCAAAAACAGATCGATCAAAAACCCGTATCATCTCCTCCTTAAAGTCCTGATACTGGTTAGTACACTCAGCCCTTGCCTCCCAGATTGCCGTGCCCCACTCACGAGCCCGTCCAGTAAGGAGAGATATGACGTAGGCGACACGAGCAGTGCTCCTGGAGTAAGTGTTGGGCTGGAGAGAAAACACAATATCACACTGGGTGAGGAACGAGCGGCATTCAGTGGGCTCCCCAGAGTAACACGGCGGGTTATTGATTCTGGGCTCCGGAGATTCGAAAGCCCTGGAAGTGGCCGGTGGATCGAGGCGGAGATGGTGAACCTGTTCTGTGAGGTTGGAGACTTGGGTGGCCAGGGTCTCAACGGCATGTCGAGCAGCAGACAATTCCTGCTCGTGTCTGCCCAGCATCGCTCCCTGGATCTCGACGGCTGAGTGGAGAGGATCCGAAGTCGCTGGGTCCATTCTTGGTCGGATTCTTCTGTTACGGTGCGTGAATGAGGACCCAAAAGCGAATTAACGTAAACAGAACTTCTTTAATAACAAAACATAGGTAGGCTCAGATGGACCGGCAGATTCCGACAGGACAGGACAAGGTTGCAGCAAACATGACGATAGTCTGGTTCAGGCATGAAAAACACAAACAAGAATCCGACAAAGACAGGAACAAAAACAGAGAGAGATATAGAGGACTAATCAGAGGGAAAAAGGGAACAGGTGGGAAAAGGGGTGACGAGGTAGTTAGGAGGAGACAAGGAACAGCTGGGGGAAAGAGGGGGAGAAAAGGTAACCTAATAACGACCAGCAGAGGGAGACAGGGTGAAGGGAAAGGACAGAAACAAGACACAACATGACAATACATGACAGGTGTTGCTAACATTTACGATAGCAAATTTCAATTTACAAAAAAAAAATTGACGTTTTCGTCTTTTGAGCTTCTAGTCATGAAATCTATGCAGCCTACTCAATCACTTTTTATAGCTACTGTTTACAGGCCTCCTGGGCCATATACAGCGTTCCTCACTGAGTTCCCTGAATTCCTATCGGACCTTGTAGTCATAGCGGATAATATTCTAATCTTTGGTGACTTTAATATTCACATGGAAAAGTCCACAGACCCACTCCAAAAGGCTTTCGGAGCCATCATCGACTCAGTGGGTTTTGTCCAACATGTCTCTGGACCCACTCACTGTCACAGTCATACGCTGGACCTAGTTTTGTCCCATGGAATAAATGTTGTGGATCTTAATGTTTTTCCTCATAATCCTGGACTATCGGACCACCATTTTATTACGTTTGCAATTGCAACAAATAATCTGCTCAAACCCCAACCAAGGATCATCAAAAGTCATGCTATAAATTCACAGACAACACAAAGATTCCTTGATGTCCTTCCAGATTCCCTCTGTCTACCCAAGGACACCAGAGGACAAAAATCAGTTAACCACCTAACTGAGGAACTCAACTTAACCTTGCGCAATACCCTAGATGCAGTTGCACCCCTAAAAACTAAAAACATTTCTCATAAGAAACTAGCTCCCTGGTACACAGAAAATACCCGAGCTCTGAAGCAAGCTTCCAGAAAATTGGAACGGAAATGGCGCCACACCAAACTGGAAGTCTTCCGACTAGCTTGGAAAGACAGTACTGTGCAGTACCGAAGAGCCCTTACTGCTGCTCGATCATCCTATTTTTCTAACTTAATTGAGGAAAATAAGAACAATCCGAAATTCCTTTTTGATACTGTCGCAAAGCTAACTAAAAAGCAGGATTCCCCAAGAGAGGATGACTTTCACTTTAGCAGTGATAAATTCATGAACTTCTTTGAGGAAAAGATTATGATTATTAGAAAGCAAATTACGGACTCTTCCTTAAATCTGCGTATTCCTTCAAAGCTCAGTTGTCCTGAGTCTGCACAACTCTGCCAGGACCTAGGATCAAGAGAGACACTCAAGTGTTTTAGTACTATATCTCTTGACACAATGATGAAAATAATCATGGCCTCTAAACCTTCAAGTTGCATACTGGACCCTATTCCAACTAAACTACTGAAAGAGCTGCTTCCTGTGCTTGGCCCTCCTATGTTGAACATAATAAACGGCTCTCTATCCACCGGATGTGTACCAAACTCACTAAAAGTGGCAGTAATAAAGCCTCTCTTGAAAAAGCCAAACCTTGACCCAGAAAATATAAAAAACTATCGGCCTATATCGAATCTTCCATTCCTCTCAAAAATTTTAGAAAAGGCTGTTGCGCAACAACTCACTGCCTTCCTGAAGACAAACAATGTATACGAAATGCTTCAGTCTGGTTTTAGACCCCATCATAGCACTGAGACGGCACTTGTGAAGGTGGTAAATGACATTTTAATGGCATCGGACCGAGGCTCTGCATCTGTCCTCGTGCTCCTAGACCTTAGTGCTGCTTTTGATACCATCGATCACCACATTCTTTTGGAGAGATTGGAAACCCAAATTGGTCTACACGGACAAGTTATGGCCTGGTTTAGATCTTATCTGTCGGAAAGATATCAGTTTGTCTCTGTGAATGGTCTGTCCTCTGACAAATCAACTGTAAATTTCGGTGTTCCTCAAGGTTCCGTTTTAGGACCACTATTGTTTTCACTATATATTTTACCTCTTGGGGATGTTATTCGAAAACATAATGTTAACTTTCACTGCTATGCGGATGACACACAGCTGTACATTTCAATTAAACATGGTGAAGCCCCAAAATTGCCCTTGCTAGAAGAATGTGTTTCAGACATAAGGAAGTGGATGGCTGCAAACTTTCTACTTTTAAACTCGGACAAAACAGAGATGCTTGTTCTAGGTCCCAAGAAACAAAGAGATCTTCTGTTGAATCTGACAATTAATCTTAATGGTTGTACAGTCGTCTCAAATAAAACTGTGAAGGACCTCGGCGTTACTCTGGACCCTGATCTCTCTTTTGAAGAACATATCAAGACCATTTCAAGGACAGCTTTTTTCCATCTACGTAACATTGCAAAAATCAGGAACTTTCTGTCCAAAAATGATGCAGAAAAATTAATCCATGCTTTTGTCACTTCCAGGTTAGACTACTGCAATGCTCTACTTTCCGGCTACCCGGATAAAGCACTAAATAAACTTCAGTTAGTGCTAAATACGGCTGCTAGAATCCTGACTAGAACCAAAAAATTTGATCATATTACTCCAGTGCTAGCCTCTCTACACTGGCTTCCTGTCAAAGCAAGGGCTGATTTCAAGGTTTTACTGCTAACCTACAAAGCATTACATGGGCTTGCTCCTATCTATCTCTCTGATTTGGTCCTGCCGTACATACCTACACGTACGCTACGGTCACAAGACGCAGGCCTCCTAATTGTCCCTAGAATTTTTAAGCAAACAGCTGGAGGCAGGGCTTTCTCCTATAGAGTTCCATTTTTATGGAACGGTCTGCCTACCCATGTCAGAGACGCAAACTCGGTCTCAACCTTTAAGTCTCTACTGAAGACTCATCTCTTCAGTGGGTCATATGATTGAGTGTAGTCTGGCCCAGGAGTGGGAGGGTGAACGGAAAGGCTCTGGAGCAACGAACCACCCTTGCTGTCTCTGCCTGGCCGGTTCCCCTCTTTCCACTGGGATTCTCTGCCTCTAACCCTATTACAGGGGCTGAGTCACTGGCTTTACTGGGGCTCTCTCATGCCGTCCCTGGAGGGGGTGCGTCACCTGAGTGGGTTGAGTCACTGATGTGGTCATCCTGTCTGGGTTGGCGCCCCCCCCCCCCCCCCCCCTTAAGTTGTGCCGTGGCGGAGGTCTTTGTGGGCTATACTCAGCCTTGTCTCAGGATGGTATGTTGGTGGTTGAAGATATCCCTCTAGTGGTGTGGGGGCTGTGCTTTGGCAAAGTGGGTGGGGTTATATCCTTCCTGTTTGGCCCTGTCCGGGGGTGTCCTCGGAGTGGGCCACAGTGTCTCCTGACCCCTCCTGTCTCAGCCTCCAGTATTTATGCTGCAGTAGTTTATGTGTCGGGGGGCTAGGGTCAGTTTGTTATATCTGGAGTACTTCTCCTGTCCTATTCGGTGTCCTGTGTGAATCTAAGTGTGCGTTCTGTAATTCTCTCCTTCTCTCTTTCTCTCTCTCGGAGGACCTGAGCCCTAGGACCATGCCCCAGGACTACCTGACATGATGACTCCTTGCTGTCCCCAGTCCACCTGGCTGTGCTGCTGCTCCAGTTTCAACTGTTCTGCCTTATTATTATTCGTCCATGCTGATCATTTATGAACATTTGAACATCTTGGCCATGTTCTGTTATAATCTCCACCCGGCACAGCCAGAAGAGGACTGGCCATCCCACATATGCTCTCTCTAATTCTCTCTTTCTTTCTCTCTCTCGGAGGACCTGAGCCCTAGGACCATGCCCCAGGAATACCTGACATGATGACTCCTTGCTGTCCCCAGTCCACCTGACTGTGCTGCTGCTCCAGTTTCAACTATTCTGCCTTATTATTATTCGACCATGCTGGTCATTTATGAACATTTGAACATCTTGACCATGTTTTGTTATAATCTCCACCCGGCACAGCCAGAAGAGGACTGGCCACCCCACATAGCCTGGTTCCTCTCTAGGTTTCTTCCTAGGTTTTGGCCTTTCTAGGGAGTTTTTCCTAGCCACCGTGCTTCTTCACCTGCATTGCTTGCTGTTTGGGGTTTTAGGCTGGGTTTCTGTACAGCACTTTGAGATATCAGCTGATGTACGAAGGGCTATATAAAATAAATTTGATTGATTGATTGACTTCGCACAGCCATTGAAGAGGAGTGGGACAACATTCCACAGGACCACAATCACCAGCCTGATCAACTCTATGCAGAAAGAGATGTGTCGCACTCCAAATGGGGGTCACATTTGCCTGGTTTTATGATCCACGCCACTACTTTATTTTTTGAAGGCATATGTGACCAACAGATGCATATCGGTATTCCCAGTCATATTAAATCCATAGGGCCTAATGAATTTATTTAAATTGACTGATTTTGTTATATGAACTGTAACTCAGTAAAACCTTAAACACAACATGCAACAATTTCTATGTGTTCATTACAGTTAGTTTAACAAGTGGATTATTTCGCTCTTCACTCACAGTGTCTTAGTAGCCTAGGCCTACTCCCGACCAAAAGCCTGTGACTTCACTGACACGCATGATAATCAATGTGATTTTGTTTCACTGAATCTCCATCTCCAGGCCTATAGGCTATTTGATTAATTGGTTTCTGGCTGTGCAAATAAGGGGAGGTGGTATAGCTCATCTATTGGTTTGCTCATCTATCACTGATCAGAAACATTTAGTAAGTGTCACGCCCTGGTCTAAGTATTTTGTGTTTTCTTTATTATTTTGGTCAGGCCAGGGTGTGACATGGGTTATTTACTGTGGTGTGTTTTGTCTTGGGGTTTTTGTAGGTCATGGGATTGTGGTTAGTGGGGTTGTCTAGAATAGTCTATGGCTGCCTGGAGTGGTTCTCAATCAGAGGCAGGTGTTTATCGTTGTCTCTGATTGGGAACCATATTTAGGCAGCCATATTCTTTGAGTGTTTCGTGGGTGATTGTTCCTGTCTCAGTGTTTGTTTGCACGCACCAGATAAGGCTGTTTAGGTTTTCACGTTACGTTTATTGTTTTGTATTGTTTGTGTTTATCTTTTATTAAAGATGAATCTAAATAACCACGCTGCATTTTGGTCCGCCTCTCCTTCGACGGAAGAAAACCATAACAGTAAGCAATAATGTAGCCCAAATCAAGTGTAGGCCTATTATTTTTGCTCTATCGTGTATAGCAACTCCAAAAGCCTGTGGAGGTTGTGAAATATGAACGAGACTTACATGCTTTTGGAAATATGATTGCTATTATTTTCTATGAAGGCAAGACCCTACACCTGCTCCCTAGCAAAGCAGAGTGAGGGTAGGAAAGAGCTGAAAAGTGCAATCAAAAAAGCATGGGCTTGGGCACTGTTTGAAACAATCACTTTTTTATATGACAGTGGTTCTACAAATTCCACAAGTTGTGTGGGAAAAATATATGTTGTATTTTATTCTGTTATATTCTATTATAATGTTACTGTAAAATACACTAGGTTTACAAAACATTAGGAACACCTTTCTAATATTGAGTTGCACCCCGTTTTGCCTTCAGAACATCCTCAATTCTTCGAGGCATGGACTACAAGGTGTAAGTGGTGACTCCAATACTTCCTACAGTTGTGTCAAGTTGACTGGATGTCCTTTTGGTGGTGGACCATTCTTGATAAACAGTGCAAACTGTTGTGTGAAAACCCCAGCAGTGTTGCAGTTCTTGCCACACTCAAACCAGAGGGAGAAATGGAGAAAGGAAAGAGGGAAAGGATATGGTCAGAAATAAGGAGATACACTTCAAGACCATACATGAGGGGAGATGCCCCCGACAGGAGATCCAGGAAGAGAAATGGTGGTTGGAGGATAACGAGGAACAGTTGAAGAAAAAATAGTCTGAGATAGGAAAAAAGAAAGCCTATATAGAAAAACTGATGGCTGAGAGTAAAAGAGAGAGCTGAGAGTAAAAGAGAGAGCTGAGATAGTAAAATAGAGAATATTAAAAGGGAGGCACAAAGTGAGAAATAAGAAAGAACAAAGAAATGATCGAGAGAGATAATGAGACAATCAAGATTGAAATAACTGGAAGCCATTGAACGAGGGAAGACAAAAATGGAATTAGAAAGGAAGGTTTTAAAAGAGACACAGGATCTAATGAGGAACAAGAAGGGTGGGGGGAAAAGGAGGATACAGAAGGCAAAAAGTAGAATGGCAAGTCTTACAAGAGAAGAGAGAGAGAGAGAGAGAGATATTCTGCACAGATTCTGTCAGACCTGGGGCCTGACAGTAAATCTCAGTAAGACAAAAATAATGGTGTTCCAAAAAAGTTCCAGTTGCCAGGACCACAAAAACAAATTCCATCTAGACACCATTGCCCTAGAGCAGGTACTCCCAAACTGGGGTACGCGCAATGCCGCCGGGGGTACACCAAATAAAAAATACATTTGGGTGAGGTTTTTTTCTCTTAGCATCCAATCACATTAACTGTTACTCTCTCGCAGGAAACCTTCACTCTTGCGCAGACATTTAGAAACGAAACATGACAATTTGAAAAATAAGCCACAGGGTTTTTTGAGTGAGAATCAAGACGACTTTCGAGTAGTAAGACATGTATAAAAGCAACAGATACCGTTAATAAGAAGGGGCTAGAAGCGTCTTATATGGTGAGCTACCGAGTGGCTAGGACAGGCAAGCCCCATACTATTGTGGAGGACTTAATTCTTCCTGCTGCCGTGGATATGGCTGGGACAATGCTGGGGAAAAGGCAAAAAAAACTATATAGACAATGTCTTCATCAAACAACACTGTTTCACGACGCATCAGTGACATGGCAGCAGATGTTTTGAAACAATTACTGCTTCGCATACAAGCCAGTGAATTCTATGAGTTACAGCTGGATGAGTCAACAGATGTGGCTGGCCTGGCACAGCTCCTGGTATATGTCCGTTACGTTTATGGGGGGTCAATTAAGGAAGACATCCTCTTCTGAAAACCACTGAAAACCAGGAAAACATGGGAGGATATTTTTAAAGTACTGGAGAACTTTGTGACATCAAATGGACTTTGGTGGTCAAGATGTGTTGGTATCTGTACCGATGGCGCAAAAGCCATGACAGGGAGACATAGTGGATTGGTAAACTGTGTGCAAACAGTTGTCCCCACACCACTTGGGTACACTGCAGCATCCACCGAGAGGCTCTTGCTGCCAAGGGAATGCCTGACAGCTTGAAAGAGGTTTTGGATACTACAGTGAAAATGGTTCACTTTGTTAAAGCAAGGCCCCTGAAGTCTCGTGTATTTTCTGCATTATGCAATGATATGGGTAGCGACCATTTAACACTTTTACAACATACAGAAGTGCACTGGTTATCAAGGGGCAAAGTATTGACATGTGTTTTTTTTACTGACCATAATTTTCACTTGTCTGACCGCTTGCATGATGACGAGTTTCTCACACCTATCTGGGTGATGTTTTTCTCTCCTGAATGATCTGAATCTAGGATTACAGGGACTCTCCGCAACTATATTCAATGTGCGGGACAAAATTAAAGCTATGATTAAGAAGTTGGAGCTCTTTTCTGTCTGCATTAACAAGGACAACACACAGGTCTTTCCATCATTGTATGATTTCTTGTGTGCAAATGAACTCAAGCTTACGGACAATGTCAAATGTATATAGCGAAGCACCAGAGTGAGTTGGGTGCGAAATTACGCAGGTACTTTCCCGAAACAGATGACACAAACAACTGGATTCGTTATCCCTTTCATGCCCTGCCTCCAGTCCACTTACCGATATCTGAACAACAATTCACAAACACAGACAGACCCCACAGAGCCACAGGACAGCAATACAATTAGACCAAACCAAATCATGAGAAAACAAAAAGATTATTACTTGACACATTGGAAAGAATTAACAAAAAAACATAGCGAACTAGAATGCTATTTGGCCCTAAACAGAGAATACCTGACCGCTGTGACTGACCCAAACTCAAGGAAAGATTTGACTATGTACAGACTCAGTGAGCATAGCCTTGCTATCGAGGAAGGCTGACCTGGCTCTCAAGAGAAGACAGGCTATGTGCACACTGCCCACAAAATTAGGTGGAAACTGAGCTGCACTTCCTTGCCACAGTTTCTGTTATTTGATTGTTGTTACCTTAGGTTACCGCTGGAGGGCACCCTTACCCTGTTTTCTAGTTTCCAGGTTACCTTGATTATTACTTATTGGATTCACCTGTGTTTAATTACTTTCTCTGTTCACCTGGTTGCCTTGTTAATTAGGTTCCACAGTTGGCCTGTATCTTTGCTTAGGTTTCATGTTTATTAGTGTGCTCTTGAGCGGTTGCCTTGTTTCTGTTAAGACTCTACTAGCACTATTGTTACATTCTACTGCCAAATGTATGACCATATTAGAGATACATATGTCCCTGAGATTGCACAGATACACAAAGAACTCGAAAACAAACCCAATTTTGATAAACTCCCATATCTTTTGGGTGAAATACCACAGTGCCATCACAGCGATGTATTGTTTACTGTTCATTTTTATTGTTTATTTCACTTTTCTTTATTATCTAGTTCACTTGCTTTGGCAATGTTAACATATGTTTCCCAATCCAACAACGCCCTTAAATTGAAATCGAATTGAATTGAGAGGGGGAGAGAGAGAGGTGTCAATTGCTGTTAATTAACATTGTATCTAAACATGGTGACTGTGTTTCCTATAGGAAATGAATAAACCAGGAATGGATGACAGTTCAGTCGTAAGAGGAGAAGAGAGAGGAGGAGGAGGAAAAAGGAAAAGGAATAGAGAGAAAGGAGAGATAAAGGAGTGTTAGTTATTAGTTGTATTACTGGACTCCCAATAAAACACAACTTATTCTGTAACGGTATTATAATAGCTAATTTGTGAAGAATACTCGCTAGCACACACATCGACACACACACACACACACACACACACACACACACACACACACACACACACACACACACACACACAGATGCTCTCTGAACACAGGTCAACTAAAGCAAGTCTAGTGCACACTGGGACAGGGAACATCAGTCAAATGAATGGCTCATATCTCATTTTACAATTGAACAATGACAGTAGACTCTAGGATTATTGTCCCATGTTTTGGCTCACAGGGAGACACATCTACTCATCTCATCCAGTCAGTCTGACCTGACCTCCAAATTGTTTGTTCCTCTAACTCCAGTCATTTGTATTTTTTTTGTATGAGAATAACACTTTATAAATCACAGCATTATCAAATGAGGGAATGAAAATATGACCCATGTTCAAACACAAATTGTGACTTTCCAGGGAGCAAAGCTGTGAGAATATACTTTTGTATTCATTTGATTTATGAATTAATTTTAGTTGACCATTTACAATACATATAATATTGCTAAAACAATGAGAAAACAACAAAACAACACACATTTAATACAACAGATTTCTGTAGATATGGTTAGTTGGGACTCTAACAACAAGAAGTCAGTTTTGTGCTTGGTGACAGTGAAGAAGTTGCTGATTCCTAGTACTCAAGTGTTATCCCAGCAATACTGAAGCAAGTCACAGATGTTACTCGAGAGTCTCCTTAAGACATTTGCAGCTGCACAGTGACTCGACTGACTGGTCGTTTACTTCCAATTTGATTGGTGTTTGTATCCTGGGGCCTTGTTGCTATGCCATATGTTTCATTCTGTTTGGTAGCGGGAAAGGGTAAACACTCCATCTTATGTAGGAGACGTGGAAAAACATTCTCTCAAGAAAAGATTGATAATCTTGTCTGAAGAAATATTTTACACAAGTTAGAAAAAGGCACTTTCATCTGATACTGTCACACCCTGATCTGTTTCACCTGTCTTTGTGCTTGTCTCCACCTCCCTCCAGGTGTCATCCATCTTCCCCATTATCTCTTGTGTATTTATACGTTTGTTCTCTTTTTGTCTGTTGCCAGTTTGTTTTGTTTTGTGAAACCCACACGAGTATGTTCCCCTTCTCCTGTCTGTTCTTGCTCCTGTTTTCTAGTCCTTCCCAGTTTTGACCGTTCTGCCTGCCCTGACCCTGCCTTCCATTCTATACCTTGGCCCACTTCACTGGATTATTGACCCCTGCCTGCCCTGACCCCGAGACTGCCTGCCGTTCTGGACCTTTTACGCCCTCTCTGGATTACTGACCTCTGCCTGCCTTTGACCTGTCGTTTGCCTGCCCCTGTACTAGAACATTGTTGTTGTTTCTTCGACACTGTCTGCATCTGGGTCATACCTGAAACCTGATAGATACAACTTCAGTACTTTCAGTTATAATCAAAATGTTCATGATTGTTGGCTGGTATATAGGAGCACAAATGTCCCCTTTTAAAACTTCCCCCGTTTGTGTCAGGACCCGGTTACGAACCCGGGTCTCCGGAGTGAGAAACAGTTACTTAACCTACTGAGCCACAAATAGTCGGCAGAACCCAGAAGATGAGGCAGACACAGCAGTACTTGAGACGGTGTATTTAATGAAGTAAAAAGAGAAGTCCTTCAGGAAAACATGTAACTCCACAACCTCAAAAGGAATTCCACAAGAACAAAGGTAATCCTCCAAGACAAAAAGGTAAATCCACAAGGTGGTAGGTATAGCATAAAAAGCCTCAAAAGATACTCAAAAATAAATAAACAAGAACAAAAACAGAATTCCACAAGAGAGTCCACCGGGATCAACAAGAGTTCACAGAATACTAGGGAAGGGTGCTAACATACAATCACAGAGCAAAGAACTGAGGAAAACTAAGGGTTTAAATACAATCAGGGGAAACGAGGCACAGGTGCAAATAATAATGGGGATCAAGGGAAAACAAAAGGTCAAAAAGCACAATGGGGGCATCTAGTGACCAAAAACCGGAACAACCCTGGCCAAATCCTGACAGAATCCCCCCCCTAGGAACGGCTCCTGACGTTCCTACCAGCTCTCTCGGGGTGGAGGGCCCTGAACCGACGAATGAGGTCAGGGTCCAGTATGTCTTTGGCAGGAACCCAGGAGCGCTCCTCGGGACCGTAGCCTTCCCAGTCCACCAGATACTGCCAGGACCGCTGCACCCGGCGGGAATCCAGTATCCGATGGACGGTATAAGCCGGCTGGCCTCCAATGACACGAGGCAGAGGGGGAGGTCTGTCTGCCGGGACAAGGGGAGAAAAAACAACAGGTTTTAATAAGGAAATGTGAAACGTGGGATTAATCTTAAGGGATCTGGGTAAGTGTAGGCGATAAGAAACTGGGTTAACTCTCCTGGCAACCTTAAAGGGACCGATGTATTTTTGGGACAGCTTGCGAGACTCCACCCGTAGTGGTAAGTCTCTTGTGGAGAGCCAGACTCTCTGGCCGGGGCGCAGGGTAGGCCCGGGACGGCGACGTCTGTTGGCTTGTTGTTGGTACCTCTGTGAGGAACGCATAAGATTAAGACGGGTCTTCCTCCACATAAGCCGACAGCGTCTGACGAACTTCAAGGCTGAAGGCACTCTGACTTCTGCCTCCTGGTCCGGGAACAATGGAGGGGCATAGCCAAACTGACACTCGTGCGGGGACATACCAGTGGAGGAGGAGCGCAAGGTGTTGTGCGCGTATTCGGCCCAAACAATGAAGGACGACCATGTGGACGGGTTGTTACGAGTCATACATCGGAGGGTGGTTTCCAGCTCTTGATTCATCCTCTCAGTTTGACCGTTGGACTCCGGATGGTACCCTGAAGATAGACTGGCAGAAGCCCCCATGAGTTGGCAGAAGGCCTTCCAAAACCTTGAGGCGAACTGGGGACCTCTGTCAGAAACCATATCTTGAGGAATGCCGAAGACTCGGAACACATGATTAATTACCAACTCAGCAGTTTCCTTGGCAGAAGGTAACTTAGTCAGAGGGACGAACCTGGCCGCCTTAGAAAACCTGTCGATTATGATTAGGATAGTAGTATTGCCATGGGATGGAGGAAGGCCAGTAATAAAGTCCAACGAGATATGGGACCAGGGTCTGTGGGGAACAGGTAAAGGGTGAAGGAGTCCTTGAGGGCGGAGGTGAGAAGATTTGCCCTGGCAGCACACGGGGCAGGCATTGACGAAAGTGTCAACGTCTTCTCTTATGGTAGGCCACCAGAACTTACGCTGGATGAACTACCTTCCTGGGGTCCATTTGGACTCGACCGGGTTCCACTACAAATCCCAGGAATTGTACTCGGGATGAATGGAATTCACATTTTTCCGGCTTAACGTACAGATGGCTGTCTAGGAGGCGTTTGAGTACTTGTCTGACATGCTTTGTGTGTTCTTGAAGAGAGCTCGAAAAGATGAGGATGTCATCCAAGTAAACGAACACAAATATGTTAAGCATATCCCTAAGGACATCGTTTATGAGCGCTTGGAACACCGCTGGGGCGTTGGTCAGGCCGAAGGGCATCACCAAGTATTCATAGTGACCAGTAGGCGTGTTGAAAGCGGTCTTCCACTCGTCACCAGGTCTGATCCGCACAAGATGGTATGCGTTCCGCAGGTCAAGCTTAGTGAAAACAACTGCTTCCTGGAGCAGCTCGAAGGCTGTGGCCATAAGGGGTAGCGGGTAACGGTTACGGACGATTATGGCATTGAGTCCCCGGTAGTCGATGCAAGGACGTAATCCACCGTCTTTCTTGGCCACAAAGAAAAACCCTGCTCCCGCCGGGGAGGTGGATGGACGCATGAGGCCTGCTTCCAGAGCGTCCTTGATGTAGGTATCCATAGCAGCTCGTTCGGGTGGAGATAGGGAAAAGATCCGACCCCTGGGGGGGCAAGTGCCCGGAAACAGTTTGATGGGGCAATCATAAGGTCTATGGGGTGGTAGCATGGTGGCCCTCTGTTTGCTAAATACCAGTTTGAGGTCATGGTAACACACGGGAACTCGGGTCAGGTCGATGGATTCTAAAGACTCGGGAGTAGAACTCGGGGAATTCGAGAAAATACAAGTAGCTTGGCACGTAGGACCCCACTGCTTGATAGTGCCCACAGACCAGTCGATGTGAGGGTTATGGCTGTGAAGCCAGGGGTATCCAAGGACGAGAGGGAACTCGGAACAGGAGATCAAATGAAAGTTCATCAATTCCTGGTGTTGTGAAACTGAAAGTCGCAAGGAGGTAGTGACATGAGGGACAAGTCCAGATCCCAAAGGGCTTCCATCCAATGTAGTAACCCTCATGGGGTCACTTAGAGGTTCAGAGGGAACGCCATTCTCCTTCGCCCAGACACCATCCATGAAGTTACCTGCGGCTCCAGAGTCTACCAAGGCTTGAAGGTGAAGCTTGTGGTTGTCCCAGGAAAGGGTGACTGGAATGAGCAGACGGGAGTTGGACGGATGGGAGGAGGTTATGTTTCCCGTTACAGTTCCCCCCGGTCTGTACGGGACAGAGCGTTTCCCTGGAGCCCGGGACACGCGGCAAACCGGGCCATTTCCGTTCCACAATATAGACAGCGTCGCTCCCTCATCCGGCGGTCTCTCTCAGCCTGGGAGATACGTCCAATCTGCATGGGTTCCGGTGGATAATAAATAATACAAATATTAACAACATCCACCGCTTTCATGAATGGCTTTCAATGTGTTGTAGAATGAGCCAGTGACAGTCAGTCTTACTGTCTGACCTGCGTAGGACAAGAAGTCATCATAGATGTGACCCACTGTAATCAAGAGGCTGTTGGAAGGGCTGGCTCATTATCATGGTGGAGCCCAGGTGGATTTGGCACTCATAGTTCTTGCCCTTATCCAACGGGAGAATCACAGACAGGATAACAGACAGTAGAATGTTGGGGTGACGAGGATGAATGGTGTATACTTGTAGCAAGGATAAGACAAACCGATAGTCCCGGGAAACATTCACATCACACATGATTTGGGTCTCATTCTCATGGAATCTGGATTAGACATACAGGAAGACACACACACACATTTGTCTCATAACATAGTCTGGTATAGAAATTGAAAAACTGCTATTAGTGGACAACATGGCAAAAGCATAGAAATGATATCATTACCATGTACCAACAGCTTAACGCCGCTCCCATTGGTCCTCTTGTCCGGCGGCCCTATAACAAAGTTTACACTCATACTTTCCTCTGCTATCGTCCCACTGGACATTCTTCAGAAGTACAGATCTGTTTGGTGAGTTGCGGTCACTGTCCAGAACATCCACACGATCCTTGTACGGTGACTATGGGTCAGGCCACAGTCTTGTCATTTGGGTCATTTTATGCCAGTGGAGAATGGGACTTATTTGCTACCTGCTAGTCTGGGATGTGGATGAACTGACAGACCAATGCGGTATTCTGAGCCAGTTTTACAATCTCATCAGGTCTCTGGATAACTTTAAGGGCCCAGGTTCCTGAGAAACATAGAGGATAATCAAGCAAAATCCTGTGTTTAGCCTACTACGTACCTGTTACTAGCCATGGTATTTAATGGATATTATCCTGTACTCGTGACAGACTGTTAACATAGTTTGCTCTAAATATAGTTTATGGCTATGTGTTCATCATGGTTTAGTAATGATGAAGCAGTCAGACTTATTTCAAATATGAATTTGTCTTGCTATAACATTTTTAATACAATAATAACTGAATGGGTTGAAAAATCTCACCTACAGCGGTGAAGACAATAATCAGAATGTTCCACAAATCTTTTTTATATTTGATGATATCAAAGCCTTTGCCATCTTCCTTTTTGCCACAGTAATGATCTGAGTATTGTGGTCTTCCGTCAAAACACAGACTAAAGTGAGAATACAAGCTGTGCAGAAAAGTTTTTAGGTATCATGTCCTGTATCTATTGTATGGTTAAGCTACGTAATCTAGAGAACCTTATAAGAAACACACCACCTCTTTGTTTTTTAATAGAATGAAAACTGTTTTTTTGTTGTTGTCTATGTTTAATTCATGTGCATATGAGTTGAGCAAGTAACTTGACAAAGTTGGCTTTTTCTATTCAAACTTTGGAAGCCTTGAACTTTCCAACTGAAATAATACATGTAATAAAAATATGATATAAATATCCTAAAGCAGAAATATACACAAATAATACATCTGATGACATGTCTTTAGAAAGGGGCATGAGACTGGGATGTCCTCTCTCCCCTCTCCTGTTTGCACTGGCATTTGAACCACATGCAAAAAGAATTAGACAGGACACAAATGTAACAAGCATCAGTATTGGTAAACATGAATATAAACTAAACTTATTTGACACCGATCTCTTGATATACCTGACGACTAATATTGAAAACTGATATTGAAAACTGTTTTCAGAATACTCTCAAATCTCAGGATATAAAATTAACGTGGAGAAAATTGAAATAATGGCAATAGGAAAAAGAATAAATCATGATCTACAGCAATCCTTTAAGTGGACCACAAAAACATATGAAATACTTATGATGCTTAATGAGCAACAACAAACAACAAATATATAAAGATAACTTTATTCCATTACTCAACAATATGAAACCAGATATAATTAAATGGAGCCATCTACCCATAAATCTTACCGGTAGAATAGACCTATTTAGAACGGCATGGCTACCAAAGATTTTATATTTATTTTTGGTAATACCAATTACCCCATCGAAGAAACTCTTTAAAAAAGTATACTTGGACATAACAGACTTATTATGGGCAAATAAAACTCATAGAATAAATAGGAAAGTTTTACATGTCCTTAAGTTTGAGGGTCCACCAATGGCCTTCCAGACCTGGAATTGTATCAACTCGCCACCCAATGCCTTTACTTGTGACATATAGTTAAATACACTGAAGAGGAACCATGGGTACATATTGAAGATGCGCATGCACATCCCCAGAATATTTCACGTGTCTGTTTTCAAAGGATGAAGCTAAGAACATGAACAACTTCATAGTTACGAACACCATGACAATATGGAAGAAAATTAAGCGTATTCTACAAGAACCAATTTCACACCCTAAAAACACCCCTATGGAACAATCTTTTCAGAATTCACCGGTGAATTGGCACACATGGAAAACTAAAAACTAAAAACAAGGTCCCTTCACATTGTGTACAATTCATGCTTTCAACAACAATAAAACAGCCACCAAAATATTGTTTCTCGGCCTAACACACTGTTGAGTTTCCTATTTAGTTCTCTTTATATGTACATGCACCGAGCTTCCAGGTGGCTCCAGCCTATGGATGTGCGGTGCATGTACACCGGGGAGATTAGAACCCCAAAGAAAGATCCTAAAGGTAATTTCAGATTCAGGTTTAGGGTGTAATAACTTTAGGGAAACCACATTTCACACTATGTACAGACATAGAGAGCCAACACATAAAGGTGTAACAGGGATGAATGGATATTCAATGTACAACAGTAATCTTCTGTAACAAGCAATACGTGTTAAATATGGGCCACAGTCAATCATGACAGCCTCTTTTTCGAAAGGCCTTTTACTTATGACAGAATAATTTTATACCCAGCTTATTCATTAATGCTGTGGGATAAATCAGGTGTTTCTAGGTGGGCTTAAACAAATCTACAGTGAAACAAAAGTGTACACTTTACACACATGTTTATTGACTTTTAAAAAGACCACAGTGACATGACAGATATAGTGGAGATGCATGCTACAAAAATCTGCTAGTGGATATTCAATGTACAACAGTAGTCTTCTGTAACAAGCAATACGTGTTAAATATGGGCCACAGTCAATCATGACAGCCCCTTTTTCGAAAGGCCTTTTACTTATGACTTAAACAGAATAATTTTATACCCAGCTTATTAATTAATGCCGTGTGATAAAACAGGTGTTTCTTGGTGGGCTTAAACAAATCTACTGTGAAACAAGAGTGTACAATCGACACGCATGTTTATTGACTTTTAAAAAGACCCCAGTAACATGACAGATATAGTGGAGATGCTACAAAAATCTGCTAGTGGATATTCAATGTACAACAGTAGTCTCCTGTAACAAGCAGTACGTGTAAAATATGTGTCACAGTCAATCATGACAGCCTCTTTATGAAAGGCCTTTACTTATGACTTAAACAGATTCATTTTCTACCCATTTTATTAATTAATGCTGTGGGCATACCCAGGATTTACATGCCGGACGGATTATCTACCCATGGAGTGAAAATGTACGGAGTTTTGATGGAGCGTGCAAGCGTCTTTGCGATCGTGAATTGGAAATGGATAATGGTCAGGGCTAACCAGCCCCTTTATCTGTAAGAAAGGAATAGTAAAAATGTTTAATTATAACGTGCTTTAAACTGTATGTACTAAATATTTTGAATTAAATAAAATGGTTTAAAAATTGTATCTCACCCCTTAATGAACGGGAAGCTCTCGTTTTCGCTCTCAACCCAGTCTGTCGCGAAGAAAAAGACTTACGGAAAAGCCATGTGCGTGCGCAGGTGCGCGGGTGTGCTTGTGCTGGGCCAGGAGGTGTGTGTGTTTCAAAAACAAAAGGGGGGTGTGTGTCTCTGTAGGGATCGTTTGAAACCAAGGTTTGCACTATCATGCATACAGTATGTCCGGATATCTGCCTACCCCCCCATCAAAAAGTGTGACGGCGTCTCTTAAAATGGGCACTTTCGATTCATTAACACACAGGTCTTTCAAACCCGAATTTAAATTCAAACACCCCAGAAAGAATACAGTATGTCTAGACCGACCCCGGGGTTAAACAATGTTATTTCTAATCAGCGCCCGGTGCCCCCACCCCGGTCTAAATCAAAAAGGCAATACACGCATACAAAATGTCTCGACATCCCCTCCCGTTGTTTGAATTCACTGTCTTTTGTTCTCTAAAACATTCTGGGGGGTACTCCATCCCCATTTTTATGACATACGGGATATCGCCCGAAAAAAACGTCACCCCAAAGTAAACTCATTCCGTACTATGTCTAGTTAGTGATACAACCGTGGAGCGAGTCTAGTGACAACCGATCCACTCTGTTAGCACCGCTTTAGCGCAACTACAAGCCCACAAACCCACAGGCCAACAGCCCCGAATATTTAGCGGCCAGGACAGATAAAAATATAGTCTGTGAATACATCCTAATGGAGCTTTCTGAAGGTGAGTCCGTGGAAATATATATATTAGATTTGGATGCGGGGAATTGTTTGAATATTATGGATGTTATTGTAATATTAAACAGGAGTTATATGTGTTTTAAACCGATGACAGCGATGTTTTAAATGTAAAATGCCCATATTCTTGTAATTTAAAAAATGTATATATATCGTATAACATGGCAATATTATCTAACGTTCGCAGGATATCCAGAGACTACCGGACATAATTGATTGGGAAGCGACAGTTAGACGGGGATTCTCAGAAGCAAACTGCGCCCTGTCCTTTACGTAGCCCTTCACCGTCACACTATTTCCATAATAATATTGATATATTAAAAACAAAAAGTGTGCACCCTATTTTAAAAAGCTATTTTTGTGTTTACAGCGGACAGCCAACAAACAGGGATACGTGCAGCATTAGGGACTCTGAACGACTTCAGAAGAGCAGATGTAACAGATGCTATTCTACGTTTTTGTACTAACGGCCTTACCCTAACTCCAAACACCAGGCAGCAGTCCCAGGACAGATAAAACGAAAATCGGGGAATCCTTCCTTCCTCATGGAACTTTTTGAAGGGGAGTTGAATATTCAACGTGATGTTTGTATATAGATATATATTATTTAAGAATGATAGGTATTAATTCTAGGCATTTACATGTATGTTTTAAAAAATGAAGGCTATTTATACAATGACACATTGTCTTTATTCATACTGTTTGTTAACAATAGCTTCTGCCCTCTTAGGGTCTACTTGACCCGCTTATTGATTAGAAAGTATGATTAGAAACCAAGGCCAACTATATTGAATCTGTGATTAGAAACGATAATTAGAAGCTATGACAAAACTATGATAATAAACTATAAACAACTATGAAGACAGGGCTGTGTGTGCGTGAATGATTACCTTTTATTTAAGTGTGGAATATATTCTCTCTCTCTCTCTCTCTCTCAGGCTATGAAAAAGACAAAAGATAGGACATTGATTCCTGAGTGTTGAACTTATGCCCACTCTACAGCAACCCTGGTTGTTATATGACCCTGAGGGTCATCTACAAACGTTGGAAGATCTACAACTATTGAAGATGCAAAAAGGGGTTTTCAGAAATACATTTGGTTTGCAGATATGTATTATTAGAAAAATAATCTAATATTATTATCATAATCTTTTGTATTATTATGTTATGCGAGACATAACCAGAAATGTCAACGTAGACAACTTACAAGAATGTGTTTACCAGGCTGTGATGAAAACACTTTAAAGGAGCTCTAATTCAAACATGCAAGGATATATATTTGATACAATTACCCCCTTTAAAACTGTTGCTGCAATATCACTTCACAATGTGTACATTTCAAGCTTTCAACAACAATAAAGCAACCATCTCAATAATGTTTCTCGGACTAACACACCGTTGAGTTTCCTATTTACCTTAACATGACTACATGCATTGCCATTATTTTAGTTACCATCCACCAATGGTTGAATTTGGTACTTTTTCTTTGTACATGCACCAAGCCTCCAAGTGGCTGACAACAGTATTCTTAATGAGAAATATAATCTAATAAACAAATGAAAACTGTATCCAACAATATATTTTGATCTGTATAAAACGTTGATATTGTCAGTAAGGTCATTGAGACTAACAATAGACAATAGTTACTGTGGGAGGTTTAGGGTTAAAATATATGGGAAGGATCAGGAATGTTAGAGATTTGGTCACAGTGGAAAGAGGGAGATTAGAACCCTAAAAGTAATAGGGGGTAAGAAAGATCCTAAAGGTAATTTCATATTTCGGTTTAGGGGGTTATTAACTTTATGGAAAACAATATTCACACTATGTGGATTATAAACATGTACATACATAGAGAGCCAACACATCAAGATCTAACAGGGATGAGTGGCGATTCATAGTACATCAGGAATCCTCTGTAACCTGCAATACGTGTTAAATGTGTTTTACATACATCCATGACTGAATGGTTTCACAAACTCCCTTTAAAGGTTTTGTAAGAAAGTTGGAACAGGCCTCATTCAACAGTCTAGAGATTAACCTAGAGACACCAAAACATCAACGTTTAGAGCAGCTTGGAGATTATTACCCATGTAAGGGGGGGCAAAGAGCTGATTTACCCAACTCTGTACAAACCCCGACACTGGGTATTACAACTCTGACGCGTACGTCTAATGATTATTGTAGATGTTTACAACTGAGGGAGTTTACAGTAGGTCAATGAGATGTATAAAGGCAAAGAGAGTAACAAATTGACCTAAGTGACCTCAAAGACCGACAGCCTACTTTATAATATAGAATGCAGGGATGTGTACTGAACATGTACCCATTATAAAACAAAATGGTCTACGGTCAAATGCATCTATAGTTTTTAATGAAGTGGTCGCTGCATTAATTTAGATTATTTCAACATAGTCTAGAACCAGTAAGAACATAGATTGAATGATCAGCTTTGTGCTATTGAGCAAGAGGCCTGACCCATGTCTATGTAAGAAGCCACACTTTTTATATTCAGCTTCTTAATTAACTATCTAAGTATGTTTTTTTAAGTCAGTTTAACGTATATACTAGTACAACATACTAGGTACATACACTTCAATCATTAGAATAATTTTCGTGCACTCGAGAAAACAACATATACATAGTTTTTACACGTATTCTATAATAATTTAAGGTCAATAAAGATTTGATGCAAAATAATGAAAGCATTCAGATAGAGCACGATCAGCAGTGCAGGCGATAGAGTACACAACTGTATCAACGGCTTGATTATTATTTTATTTTTTTATGTTTAAAAAAAAAAATAGCCCTTTTTCTCCCCAATTTCATGGTATCCAAATGTTTAGTAATTACTATCTTGTCTCATCACTACAACTCCCGTACTCGGCTGGGGAGAGATGAAGGTTGAAAGTCATGCGTCCTCCGATACACAACCCAACCAAGCCGCACTGCTTCTTAACACAGCACGCATCCAACCCGGAAGCCAGCCACACCAATGTGCCAGAGGAAACACTGTGCACCTGGCAACCTTGGTTAGCGCACACTGCGCCCAGGCCGGGCCACAGGAGTCGCTGGTGCGAAAACTTATGTTTTCCTTGAAGGGTGAGCTTTCATAAATGGGGTCAAAATAAATATGCTAGAAGCGATAGGAACAAGGATGTATTTCCCAGAAACTAATAGTGTATATCATTGGTAACTCACGTTATCATGGTTCAATGATAGGTGTTCCATTCTGTGGGCTGAGAATAAAAAATACTTTGCACAACACATACATTTAGATTGTAAAAGAGTTGTAAAAAACTATAGGTGTTCCATTCTGTGGACTGAGAATAAAAAATACTTTGCACAACACATACATTTAGATTATGTACTGTATATTATGTACTGTTGTTTTCTCGTGTGTACGAAAATTATTGTAATGATTGAAGTGTATGTACCTAGTCTGTTGTACTAGTATGTACATTAAGCTGACTTAAAAAACATATTTATGAGTTAGTTAATTAAGAAGCTGAATATAAAAAGTGTTTTGATGGGGTGTAGGCAGATATCCAGACATACTGTATGCATGATAGTGCAAACCTTGGTTTCAAACTATCCCTACAGAGACACACACCCCCCTCTTGTTTTTGAAACACATACACCTCCTGCCCCGGCACAAGCACACCCGCGCACGCACATGGCTTTTCCGTATTTTTCTTCGTGACAGACTGGGGTGAGAGCGAAAACGAGAGCTTCCCGTTCATTAAGGGGTGAGATACAATTTTAAAACCATTTTATTTAATTCAAAATATTTAGTACATACAGTTTAAAGCACGTTATAATTAAACATTTTTACTATTCCTTTCTTACAGATAAAGGGGCTGGTTAGCCCTGACCATTATCCGTTTCCAATTCACAATCGCAAAGACGCTTGCACGCTCCATCAAAGCTCCGTACATTTTCACTCCATGGGTAGATAATCCGTCCGGCATGTAAATCCTGGGTATGCCCACAGCATTAATTAATAAGATGGGTAGAAAATGAATCTGTTTAAGTCATAAGTAAAGGCCTTTCATTAAGAGGCTGTCATGATTGACTGTGACACATATTTAACACGTATTGCTTGTTACAGAAGACTACTGTTGTACATTGAATATCCATTCATCCCTGCCGAGAAACAATATTTAGATGGCTGTTTTATTGTTGTTGAAAGCATGAAATGTACACAATGTGAAGGGACCTTGTTTCTAACACCCACACACACACACACACACACACACACACACACACATACACCCCCCCCCCCCCCCCCCCCCCACACACACACACACACATACACACACACACACACACACACACAATCACCCTCCCAGACATTCCTGCTTCATAGATAACAACCCTAAGGGCAATAAAGTAGGGGGTGTGGGGGCCATATTCTTTGAAATGTTCAAACACAGACCCTCCCAGTTCAAATAGGTCCCTACACATCAATCATCATGACTACTTCAATTGAATAGATACAATATATACATAATTTCAGAAACACTCTAAGGCGTGAGAACAGGAACAGGATGTCGCGACCAGATGCCCAAATATGGGCACTCCCTAGAGCACGTGATCCTGACATAGGGTCATAAATCATACGTTTGACCCTCCCTCTAAGGCGTGAGAACAGGAACAGGATGTCCTGACCGGATGCCCAAATATGGGCATGCACACGTCATCCTGACATAGGGTCATAAATCATACGTTTGACGTGTGCCGTCTACTTTATTCTCTCTCATGACAGAATTAAAAAGCAATTTTGGACTGACTTATGTAGACATTTTCAAATACATGCAATTTAAAAGTCTTCTATACCGACATTTCAAACTTAAATATTTTGGACATCAGAACAATGTTAAGGGATTCATATAATAGGTAAGATATACAAAACCTTTTTTAAATTATTTTTTTTACCTTTATTTAACTAGGCAAGTCAGTTAAGAACTAATTCTTATTTTCAATGACGGCCTAGGAACAGTGGGTTAACTGCCTTGTTCAGGGGCAGAACGACAGATTTGCACTCGGGAATTTGAACTTGCAACGTTTCGGTTACTAGTCCAACCACTAGGCTACCCTGCCGCCCCTTGCAGAAAGCCTATATAACTGACAATCTCTTAGAAAAAAAATATGAAATATTGGAACTAAGACCTAAAAATAACTGATATTGGCACAAGATGGAGGGAGTGTTGGAACATAACAAACAAATTACAGTTAACAAAAACGGACCCTTAATCCAGGATAAAGTAATGTACAGAATTTATTATACATGACAACAACAAAAAAATCCCTAAATCTATAGCACAATGGCAGAGTCATGATTTAAGTGTAAAACTAACTGCGACTTGTGGGGGTGCTATAAAGTCCAAAAGTTAAGGGCGAAATTAGAAAGTTGGCTGTCAGAAGGTTTACAATATAAATGTACTTTTAATACGTCTATCCGCATATTTATAGACATGGTATATGACGGTGCGCTGAGATACCCAATGGGTTGGACTGTACTTTTCTCGTCAATAATTTTGAAAAAAAGTTTGCTTAAAAACTGGAAATCAAATGAGCCTCCATTGTTAATACAGTGGATGAATAAAATGCATTATTTTTTCAATATGAAAAAAATATGGGCTACGGAGAGAAATAGAATAGTGCAATTTGAGGTCATATGGTATAGAGTCTTACCAGCACTGGAAATCGAAGCAGTGGGAACATGTAGGTCTGAGCATGTGTGACATCATCAATGTTTGTGTGTGTTTGTCTGTTGTCTTTTGTATGGTTTGTGTGTTTGAAAAATAAAACATTTATCTTCATAACATTAAGTTCTTAACAGTTAAGTCATAGCAATTGAAAAAGCATGACATTTTATTTTTTACCTCAGTTGTCATCTTCCTCTTTTTGTCTCAGTTCTGCACCCCTTACCCTTAGGACTGGACTGTGATCCAGCTCATCTAGGTGAGTGTATGGTGTGTTCTGGTTTGTCTGCTCTGCTACGCATAGATCCACCCGATTGCGACGATTGCGGGGGCCACCAACATCCACCAGGTAAGAACGTGGTGCAACTTTCTGTAGGCACGTGCCCAGCCTCCAAAGTCCTGTGAGGTCTCCCGGCAGCGGTTTCATCCTTATCGTTTCACCCACCTCCAGCTCTGGTAGGTCTCGAGCAGTCCGGTCGTAGAAGCACTTAGCGAGCTGCTTTCTGTGACGCAGTTTGTCCGTGACACCAACAATGACGCAGGGCTTAAGTAGCTTGTTAGCTACGGGGATGGCAGGCTTCATACGCCGGGACAGAAGACGTAGTGCTGGGCTGCTGTCCATGTTTTTGGTGGGTGTGTTCCTCCACTGTACGATCGCTTTCCATGGGTCGTTGCTGTCACGCAAGGCCCTGCCTAACAGGTTTTTTGCAATCTTGACAGCTGACTCTGCCTTGCCATTTGCTTTTGGGTGTCTTGGAGAGGAGGTCACGTGGTCAAACTCCCATTCTGAAACAAAACGCTTGAACTGTGCAGTGAATTGTGGGCCATTGTCCGTGATGACCTTGTCAGGCTGACTTTGCCTTGCAAACTCCCATTCTGAAACGAAACGCTTGAACTGTGCAGTGAATTGTGGGCCATTGTCCGTGATGACCTTGTCAGGCTGACTTTGCCTTGCAAACTGCGCCTTGCAGCGCTTTATGACCGTCTCTGCAGACAAGTCAGGGAGCAGTTCATTTTCCCAAAAGTCAGAGTTGTGATCAACAATGAGAAGATAGTCATTTTGTCTGTGGCTGAATAAGTCCATGCTGACGATTTGCCAGGCCCTTGTGGGCAGTTCGTGTGACATCATGGTTTCTTTTTGCTGTTCATGATCATGCTCGTTGCATGTGGTACAGCTGCTGACAAAGTCTTTAATTTCTGCTTGCCTGTTTGGCCAGTATAATGTTTCACGAGCCTGGCGGTAGCATTAGTCACCTCCAATGTGACTGGAGTGTATGCGGGTAAGCATCTCTGGACGTAGTGATTTGGGAATAATGACCTTCTGACCTCTGAACAAGATACCCTTTTGCACGCTGATCTCATCTCGAACGGTCCAGTATTCTCTCACTGTGAAAGGTGTCCCCTCTTCCAGGTACGGCCAACCTGCGAGAGCCATGGATTTCAGTGACTGTAGGTGTTCATCCTTGTCAGTGTGTTGCCTGATCTGGGCTAGGTGGTGATCTGTGACGTTTAAGTAGTCTGCCTGATTGATCTGTTGTAGCGAACAGATGGCATGCCACTGATAGGCAGTGCCTCTGCCTGTGCATTGTGCTGTTGCCCTGCTCAGTATGTCGCTGATGTACATCTCTGGTCCTGGCTTGTTGATGACCTTCAGGCTGTAGTTTTGCAGAGTCAGGAGCATGCTTTGATGCCTCTTGGGCACGTTGTGCAGAGGTTTACTGAATATAGCAATGTGGTTTGTGGTCAGTTTCAGCGGTGACCAGTTCTCGACCATATAATAGTGATGGAAGCGCTGGCAGGAGAAGACAATGCGGAGGCACTCTTTCTCAATTTGTGCATAGTTTTGTTCGGTAGGAGTGAGCGCTCTCAGGGCAAAACGGGCTGGCCTTCCTGCATAAGGCAGCATCCAAGTCCCCTTTGGCTGGAGTCGCTTTGGATTGTGACAGGCTTTGTGACATGATAGTAGCGCAACACTGGCATGGATGAAGCCAGAGATTTCATCTCCTGCATTGTGGCCTTGTGTTTGAGTAACCAGTGCCATGGTGTGTCTTTGTCCAGCACCCGGCGCAGAGGCTCACAGACTGCTGATAGGTGTGGCATGAACTTTGCAAGATAGTTAGCAAAGCAGATGAGACGCTTTACTCCTTTTGCATCAGATGGGTTTGGCATGTCGAGGATCGCTCTGACCTTGTCTGGGTCCGGCTTTAGCGGGTGGAGCGTGTGGGGAGGGTTGGCTTCATCCTGTGGGGAAATTGGGGCCGAAAGGCCAAGAGGAGAAGCCAAGCTTTGGCTTTGTTGGCGAAGAGGCACTATATTACTCTGTGCCCTGTGTAATCCCTTACTCCCCAACCCTGACTGTCTGACCATTACTCCCCAACCCTGACTGGCTGACTGTATCTAAACATATAATTTTTATCAGTAAGATGTGGTCTTTTGATATAGTTGATGACAATAATAATTATTTTATTTTTAATACAGGCTCCTATCTTGTTGTCGATACACATCAAATATGAATATTTGCCAATGGTTGACATTGTACTTTATTTATTGATTGCATGTTTGGATTTCTGTGACTTTAAATGTTAATACAATTAATTTGTGACTTTACAAGTTTGCTACCCAATCTTTATTTGTATTATTATTATTATTGTTAATATTACTATTATTTATAATACATTGGACAGGAACCCGTGAAGGAACATTTTATGTTTGTGCTTTTCGAATAACCAATTTGACTGGGTTCATGCAAGTGAATGATTGAGCTTGCCTGGGAGGAATCCTCACTATCAGTATAATGCAGTTTGGCAGTACGCCTAGAACATTGTTTTGAGAACCAACAGGGATGTCTCAGTTTCAAGGTCTCAGCTTAGAGAGAATAAGCATTGTGAGGTATTGGTCAGTCACATGCATGAACCAAAAGTTAATGATGAATTAATCATGAATAATGTAAATCATACAAATATAACTTGTAAGCAAGAATATAAGTGAACTCATGGGACTGCCCCGACAGAGCTCCTGACAGACTTGTTGCATTAAGTTAGTTTGTTGGAACCTCTCAAGCTTGCTGATAATAAATAATTATTTAAAATTGACTCAGTGTCCCTGTGTTGAATTTCCACAACAAACCTTAAATCCCTACATTCCGAGAAGGTTCTTTAAGGAACCTTTTTAAAAGGTTCCTCAGGGAAAAGGTTCCACTGGTGTTGCAATCTGATGAACCCCTAAAGGTGCCTCCAGGAACCTTTTCATTTTAGAGCCCTCAAACCCAACTCTGGACCTCGAAGCCAGTTCCACTGCATTGTTTTCAGTGTTCCCCTCTAATTAGGGACTGATTTAGACCTGGGACACCAGATGTGTGCAATTAATGATCAGGTATAACAGCAAACCAGCAGGATTCGGCCTCATAGGGTAATAGTTTAGTACCGCTGTTTAGAGTATACTGTTTGCGCAATACATTTTGATAACTAAAAGACGAATTCAGGGCCTTTCCGACTGTAGGCAATGCGATTTAAAACAATCCACATCTTATTTATTTCAAAGACGCTAATGACCCTCTGTGGCTAAATCATGCTTTCTGGTGTAGTAGCCTATTTAGAATTATTTTATTTGTTTCTGTATAGACAGGAGTAGGCTAATTAGGCTATATAATTTTGGCAATTTTAATGTAATTGCCTTTATGGGAAGCTTAGCCTATGGACAGTGATCCATCGAAAACAACTGAATGTTGTTGTGATAGATTTGGTATAAAGCATTTTTTTTTCATCTGTGGACAGATTTAATACAAGACAAAAATTAAAAGCAATGCAACAGAGGAAAGATGCAACAGACTATGCAGCAGCAGTAGAGTCATGCAGCCTATTAAAGCTACCAGCTAACTGTCAGGAAATACACAAACCTCACCTAACCTATTGAACGTCACTGTCAACATAATTTGCCAAACTGTTCTGTACATAAAACTAGGATTCTGCTAAAGAGAGTGTGAGCAGTCATTCACCTGCTGTCCATCATATCTATCATTACTATTCATCTTATTCATAGTGATGTGAGGGTGTTTGCTTACTATAAGGTTTAGAAAACAAATTACTCCGAAGAACACAAATCATTGTATTTGTGGAGCAATCTCTCAATTCATTTGCATTTGTTGATAATGCTTGTCCACAGAAACTTCATTACCCATGAATCCCACAAATGTCGCTTGGGTCCTTACGTAGTACGTCGCATGGTAGGGAATTTAACATGGAGGACATTGGAGTAACTGTTGAAAAAATTCAGGTATGATTCATTTTGACTGTGTACATTTTTACCGTTGTTTTTGGTTATACACAACTTTAAAAAGTACAGACAACTTAAAACGTACTATCTTTAATTTAAAGTGTTCTCTGAATACATTTAATTCGTCCGTCATCCAACTAAACGTGCCAATTCATTCACGGCACTGTAAATGCTCTGTCATGTAAGCTAACATGCTATCTCAACTGGCAGGCTAGGCAACTTTAGCCAGTTAGCTAAACGTTTGTATTTTGGTGTAGCTACGTTAGCTGACATCTGCCTTGGCTAGTAATTAATAATAAGGCATTTAGAAAAGGCTAACGTTAACATTACAATAGGCTCCGTCATATCCAATCTAATTTATCGCGCTAGCTATTTAACTACTTCGCTAGTTCTACATTCGGTTGTTATCTGATTTGTTAACTTAGCTAACTAACCTTAGCTGCCGGCCGTTGACTTGTTATTTTGTTTGTTGTAGCTTCAAGCTTACCAATACTACACCCACAACATGAATAGCTAACGTTACCTACCGCGGCAACGTACTTATCCTTTACGGAACAGCACTGAAACAATGTTGTGGATTGAAATATCTTCCAATCCGCTCCTCTCACTTTTTCTATCGGTCATCTCTCACCCAGCATTAGGCAAGTAAATGAACAAGCTAGCTAACAACACCACAAACAGTTAGCTAGTAGCTAACGTTAACATTTGCTACAGCGTTTTCACATGTTTGGGGTTATGCTTACAACGTCGAATTTGTGTAAATGCTTATGTTGTCTTATGTCTACACAGGACGAAGTGCCTGCCATGCTGAACTCACGACCCCAGACGGGGCTTTCTTTCTTGGCCCCAGAACCAGAAGATCTTGAAGACCTTTACAGCAGATATAAGGTCTGTACTGGGAACAGCTTCTGTCTATGCGTGACTGTTGAGGTCTATTTCTGTCAGCACAACAAGAAAAACACTTTAAATCATACAGGCCCTTTCTGTGATTTCTTCAATCACAGTAAAGATGTTAACTATTTCAGTGCCTAGAGAAAGTATTCACACCCCTTGACTTTTTCCACATTTTGTTGTTACAGCCTGAATTCAAAATGTATTAAATATAGCTTTTTTCTTCTTCTCTGGCCTACACCCAATACCCCGTAATGTCAAAGTGTAATTATATTTTGAGTTTTTTAAACAAATTAATAAAAAATGAAAAGCTGAAATGTATTGAGTCATGTATTCAACCCCTATGTTATGGCAAGCCTAAATACGTTTTGAAGTAAAAATGTGCTTAAGTTGCATGGACTCTCACTGTGCAATAATAGTGTTTATCAGGAATTCTGAATGACAACCTAATCTCTGTACCTCACACACAATTATCGTTAAGGTCCCTCAGTTGAGCAGTGAATTTCAAACACAGATTCAACCACAAAGACCAGGGAGGATTTACAATGCCTTGCACAGAAGGGCACATATTGTAGATATACAAATACGGACATTGAATACCCCTTCCAGCAAGGTGAAGTTATTATTTACACTTTAGATGGTGCATCAATACACCCAGCCACTACAAAGATACAGGCGTCCTTCCTAACTCAGTTGCCGGAGAGGAAGGAAACATCTTAGGGATTTCACCACAAGACCAATGGTGACATTAAAACAGAGTTGAAGGCTGTGATAGGAGAAAACTGAGGAAGGATCAACAATGGAGTTATTACTCCACAATACTAGCCTAATATACAGAGTGGAAACAAGAGAGCCTGTACAGAATAAAAATACTCCAAAGCAGCATCCTGTTTGCAACAAGGCATTGAAGTAATACTGCAAAAAATGTGACAAATCAATTACCTTATTCCTGAAAACAAATGTATGTTTGGGGCAAATACAACACAGTACCACTCTCTGTATTTTCAAGTATAATAATGGCTGCATCATGTTATGGGTATGCTTGTAATCGTGAAGGACTGAGGAGTTTTTCAGGATAAAAAAAATACGTGGAATGAAGCTCAACACAGGCAAAATCCTAGAGGAAACCTGGTTCAATCTATTTTCCACTAGATACTGGGAGATTAATTTACCTTTCAGCAGGACAATAACCTAAAACACAAGGCCAAATCTACACTGGAGTTGCTTACCAAGAAGACAGTGAATGTTCCTGAGTGGCCAAGTTTTGACTTAAATATATGGCAAGACCTGAAACGGTTGTCTAGCAATGATTTGACAGAGCTTGAAGAATAAAAAATAAATAAAAAATGGCAAATGTTGCACAATCCAGGTGTGGAAAGCTTTTAGAGACTAACACAGAAAGACTCACAGCTGTAATTACTGCCAAATGCGCTTCTACAAAGTATTAACTCAATGTTGTGAAAACTTACAGAAATATAACATTGACATATTTCATTTTCATTATATTTGCAAACATTTTTTATGAAAGTTTTCACTTTTATTATTGGGTTATGAAGGTTGATTATTGAGAAAAAACATTTAATCCATTTTGAATTGAGACAAAATGTGGAATAAGTCTAAGGATATGAATACTATCTGAAAGCACTAATTAAAATGTATTTATAAAGCCCTTTTTACAAAGGCAGATGTCACAAAGTGCTATACAGAAACCCAGCCTAAAACAGCAAGCAATGCAGATGTAGAAGCACAGTGGCTCAGAAAGACTCCATAGAAAGGCAGGAACCTAGGAAGAAACCTAGAGAGGAACCATGCTCTGAGGGGTGGCCAGCCCTCTTCTGGCTGTGCTGGGTGGAGATTGTAACAGTACATGACCAAGATGTTCAAACTTTCATAGATGACCAGCAGGGTCAAATAATAATAATAATAATAATCACAGTGGTTGTACAGGGTGCAACATGTCAGCACCTCAGGAGTAAATGTCAGTTGGCATTTCATAGCCTATCATTCAGAGTTGGAGACAGCAGGTGCGGTAGAGAGAGAGAGTTGAAAACAGCAGGTCTGGGACAAGGTAGCACGTCCGGTGAACAGGTCAGGGTTCCATAGGTGGAACAGTTGAAACTGGAGCAGCAGCACGACCAGGTGGACTGGGGACAGCAAGGAGTCCTGAGGCATGGACCTAGGGCTCAAGTCAGAGAGAGAGAGAGAGAGCGCATACATACTCAATTCACACAGGACACTGGATAAGACGGGAGAAATACTGCAGATATACGGACTGACCCTAGCCCCCCGACACAAACTATTGCAGCATAAATACTGGAGACTAAGACAGGTGGGTCGGGAGACACTGTGGCCCAGTTCGACGATACCCCCGGACAGGGCTAACCAGGCAGGATATAACCCCACCCACTTTGCCGAAGCACAGCCCCCACACCACTAGAGGGATATCTTCAAACCACCAACTTACTATCCTGAGACAAGGACGAGTATAGTCCACAAAGATCTCCCTCACAGCATGAACCTCGAGGGGTCGCCAACCCAGACAGGAAGATCACGTCAGTGACGCACCCCTCCTAGGGACAACATGGAAGAGCACCAGTAAGCCAGTGCCTCAGCCCCCGTAATAGTGTTAGAGGCAGAGAATTCCAGTGGAGAGAAGGGAACCGGCCAGTCAGAGACGGCAAGGGCGGATTGTCGCTCCAGTGCCTTTCCGTTCACCTTGTATTTGTATTTAAACAAAGAAGCAGCTTCTCTTCCTGGGGTCCAGCTTAATTAAGGCAGTTTATACAATTTTAAAAAATGTACAATATATTCACATAATTCACAACACACTGTGTGCCTGCAGGCCCCTACTCCACCACTACCACATATCTACAGTACTAAATCCATGTGTATTTTATTGTGTGTGAATGCATGTGCCTGTGCCAATGGTTGTTGCTTCACAGTCCCTGCTGTTCCATAAGATGTTTTTTTAATCTAAGTTTACTGCTTGTGTCAGTTACTTGATGTGGAATAGAGTTTTGTGTGTCATGGCTCTATGTAGTACTGTGTGCCTCCCATAGTCTGTTCTGGGTCAGACTACACTCAATCATAGGACCTAATGAAGAGATGAGTCTTCAATAAAGACTTAAAGGTTGAGACAGAGTCTGCGTTTCTCACATGGCTAGGCAGACCATTCCATAAAAATTGAGCTCTATAGGAGAAAGCCCTGCCTCCAGCTCTTATTTGCTTAGAAATTCTAGGGACAATTAGGAGGCCTGCATCTTGTGACCATAGCGTACGTGTAGGTATGTATGGTAGGACCAAATCGGAAAGATAGGTAGGAGCACCCAATGTATTGCTTTGTAGGTTAGCAGTAAAACCTTGAAATCAGCCCTTGCCTTAACAGGAAGCCAGTGTAGAGGCTAGCACTGGAGTAATATAATTTAAAAAAATTGGTTCACCATGATTCATCAACAAACATACATTCTCCATGACACCGTTCCCACCCTCTCCTTTACTATTGTAGAAGCTGCAGCAGGAGCTGGAGTTTCTGGAGGTGCAGGAGGAGTACATCAAAGATGAACAGAAGAACCTGAAGAAGGAGTTCCTCCACGCCCAGGAGGAGGTGAAGAGGATACAGAGTATCCCCCTGGTCATCGGGCAGTTCCTTGAGGCTGTGGACCAAAACACAGCCATTGTGGGCTCCACCACAGGTACAGTATTTTTACTCTTGTCTGACCTCACATAGATTGTGTAGGTAAGCCTCTGGTTGTTTCCTCTAGAGACTGGAGACTTGAGTCCGAGTCGATATATCGGTCCGATTATTGGCCCTTCTCTATCGGTTTGGATGATAGTCCCGCTGCATAGCAATACTGCTGCTATGCCAGCCGCCACTCACTGCCTGAGCCACGAGCACTGCACAATGCTGATGAATGTCTAACTGGGACAATCAGCAACAGCAGCGGCAAGCTTGCTCATCCTCTAACAGAAAGGTGCAGTATTGAGAAACAGATTAATTGACACGGTGACCAAAATTGCAGATGCGCTTCCCTGAGACGGTTTTCTGGCAGTTTGTGCAGAAATTCTTCGGTTGTGTAAACCCACGGTTTCATCAGCTGTCCGGGTGGCTGGTCTCAGACAATCACGCAGGTGATGAAGCTGGATGTGGAGGTCCTAGGCTGGCATGGTTACACGGGGTCTGCGTTTGTGACGCCGGTTGGACGTACTGCCAAATTCTCAAAAATAACATTCAAGGCGGCTTATTGTAGAGAAATTAACATTAAATTATCTGGAAACAGCTCTTGTGGACATTCCTGCAGTCAGCATGCCAATTTCCCCCTCCCTCAAC
The DNA here is from genome assembly GCF_057628025.1 of Oncorhynchus mykiss. Classification (NCBI taxonomy): domain Eukaryota; kingdom Metazoa; phylum Chordata; class Actinopteri; order Salmoniformes; family Salmonidae; genus Oncorhynchus; species Oncorhynchus mykiss. The sequence goes on from NC_143023.1 coordinate 34,541,099, forward strand.
TTGAGACAGCTGTTTAATCAGCTTCTTGATATTCCACACCAGTCAGGTTGATGGATTATCTTGGCAAAATATAAATGCTCACTAACAGGGATGTAAACAAATTTGTGCATACTTTTGAGAGAAATAACTTTTTGTTCATATGGAACATTTCTGGGGTCTTTTATTTCAGCTCACGATACATGGGACTAACAGTGTATTTATCATAGTAGCAGTAAACAGCAGCAAGTGATATGAGAGATGTGAAAGGGAGCGGAGTTACAGCCTCGCTCTATCCAAATGTAGCAGTAGAATCACGTTATAACCCATCCATTTCTTGACAGATAGCTAGAATAGCCAATTGAGTTGTTTCAAATTTCGTCCTGAGTTCTTTGGAGAGAATACTTTTTTCCCGATCCCAGAAAATAACAACTTCTAGTTTCGTAAACATCCGTGATCACAAATCATAACGTTTCCTTTGTGCCATTTGCATTAAATAGATGTTATTTTATTTTCTCAAACTAACAGCAGTGCCTATATGATGTCATTCCATACAGGCGTGACATGCTGGCGTGGTACTTTCATGCGAATGTTGTTGATCAGTTGGCTAATATACTAATACTAATAATACTAAGTCCAAAATGAAGGGCAAACAAAGTGTCATCTTTAGTGCCATAGACTGTACTGACCAGCCAAAACAAGCTCAAAAACTCAATGCATGCACACACTAGTATTGAATATGGATTCACCTGTATTGTGAGTATGCCTATGACATCTTCATTTACCATTTACCATTTACCATTCAAATACAATTACCATTATGTTATTTAACAACAAAACAAAGTCAAATTTATTGGTCGGTTTTAAAATTGATGCATTATTGCATACATGGCTGTCTTTGGGAAATGTTATGATATTGTATATCTGCCTAAAATATTGGTCTTTGACCCCTAAAAAAATCCATATTGTTCATTCTCTAATAGCCACACCCATAAGCACCCATATTTTGCACAGTAACACCAATGCCTCATTCTTACTGTAATGCTAAATATGTGGCTCTAATATTCACTAATTACATTTCCCCCTCTTTCCCTGTGCCACCCCCTTTTCTGTCTCTGTCTACCCCCTTTTCTGTCTCTGTCACCCCCTTTTCTCCTTGACTCAGGCTCAAACTACTATGTGCGTATCCTAAGCACCATCGACAGAGAGCTGCTGAAGCCCAATGCGTCGGTGGCCCTGCACAAGCACAGCAATGCCCTGGTGGATGTGCTCCCCCCAGAGGCTGACAGCAGCATCATGATGCTCACATCAGGTACACATGCACACTTATTCTACCTCCTGGTATACATATCCCTTTGTAATATATATTGCACAGTCATGAGTGGAACAAACATGCATTCATGCGTGCTTACATACATTACATGCATAGTCCACTCATTGATACCATTTTACTGTATCTCTCCGTGCAGACCAAAAGCCGGATGTGATGTATGCTGACATCGGAGGGATGGATATCCAGAAGCAGGAAGTGAGGGAAGCAGTGGAGCTTCCACTCACACACTTTGAGCTTTACAAACAGATTGGCATTGACCCGCCCAGGGGGGTTCTGATGTATGGGCCTCCTGGCTGTGGGAAGACCATGCTAGCCAAGGCTGTGGCTCACCACACAACAGGTAGGCCATTCACCATGTTCACCATTATCTATAGGATGCACAGGTGATTAGACAATGTCATTTTTTTGGTAGCAAAAAATTGTCATGTTACCATATCAGTATTTGGTTATTGACCAATGCATTTGATTTGATATCTTGGTCTCTCTCTCAGCGGCGTTCATCCGCGTGGTAGGCTCCGAGTTTGTGCAGAAGTACCTGGGCGAGGGCCCCCGCATGGTGCGTGACGTCTTCCGGCTGGCCAAGGAAAACGCACCCGCCATCATCTTCATCGATGAGATCGATGCCATCGCTACCAAGCGTTTTGATGCACAGACTGGAGGTATGAGCCATTGTGTACCTTTAAAAATCAGCTGCACAGAATAGGCTATGGAATGGACTGGTCATTGGCTAATCACTAGCATTGCACATAGCAACCAAATCCAATAAGACAAGCAAAATATGGCAGATTTACATATTGGCATTCCTGATATCAAATGTGATCTTCAGGGTTCTCACAAGGTGCTTAAAATACTTGAATTTGGTACTCTGAAATTCAAGTACTGGAAAACCTTGAAAATCTGACATTTTGTCAAGATGGTATTCGAAAAGTACTTGGATTTAAAATGAGAATAGAGGGCCTCCCGAGTGTCACACAACCGTCTGTGATCGGGAATCCCATAGGGCTGCTCACAATTGGCTCAGCGTTGCCTGGGTTAGGGGAGGGTTTGACGGTGGGGGGGTTTACTTGTCTCATCGCGCTCTAGCGTCTCTTGGTGGCGGGCCGGGCTCCTGCAGGCTGACCTCAGACGGTGTATCCTCTGACGCATTGGTGCGGCTGGCTTCTGGGTTAAGTGGGCTGGTGTTAAGAGGCGCAGTTTGGCGGGTTATGTTTCAGAGGACGCATAACTCGACCTTCGCCTCCCGAGCCTTTTGGGGAGTTGCAGCGATGAGACCAGATCGAAATTGGGGAGAAAAAGGGGATTAAAAAATATATATTTAATTGATAGAACAGATAATGATCAAATGTGTTTATCAAATCAAATTTTATTTGTCACATACACATGGTTAGCAGATGTTAATGCGAGTGTAGCGAAATGCTTGGGCTTCTAGTTCCAACAATGCAGTAATAACCAACGAGTAATCTAACCTAACAATTTCACAACAACTACCTTATACACATAAGTGTAAAGGGATGAAGAATATGTACATAAAGATATATGAATGAGTGATGGAACGGCATAGGCAAGATGCAGTAGATGGGATCGAGTACAGTATATACATATGAGATGAGTAATGTAGGGTATGTAAGCATTATATTAAGTGGCATTGTTTAAAGTGGCTAGTGATACATTTTTTACATACATTTTTCCATTATTAAAATGGCTGGAGTTGAGTCAGTATGTTGGCAGCAGCCACTCAATGTTAGTGGTGGCTATTTAAGTCTGATGGCCTTGAGATAGAAGCTGTTTTATCAGTTTCTCGGTCCCTGCTTTGATGCACCTGTACTGACCTCGCCTTCTGGATGATAGCGGGGTGAACAGGCAGTGGCTCGGGTGGTTGTTGTCCTTGATGATCTACAATCTGATTTTCTGGATTTTTTTTCTTTTAATTTTGTCTGTCATAGTTGAAGTGTACGTATGATGAAAATTACAGGCCTCTCTCGTCTTTTCAAGTGGGAGAACTTGCACAATTGGTGGCTGACTAAATACTTTTTTGCCCCACTGTAGGTATTCCTCTTGCCCAGATGCGTTAGGGCAGTGTGATTGCATCGTCTGTGGACCTCTTGAAACATGTGGGAACAGCAGACTGGGATAAGGATTGATTGAATATGTCCGTAAACACACCAGCCAGCTGGTCTGCGCATGCTCTGAGGTTGCGGCTGGGGATGCCGTCTGGGCCTGCAGCCTTGCGAGGGTTAATACGTTTAAATGTTTTACTCACGTCGGCTGCAGTGAAGGAGAGTCCGCAGGTTTTTGCTAGCGGGCCGTGTCAGTGGCACTGTATTGTCCTCAAAGCGAGCAAAGAAGTTGTTTAGTCTGTGTGGGAGCAAGACATCCTGGTCCGCGACGGGGCTGGTTTTCTTTTTGTAATCTGTGATTGACCCTGCCACATACCTCTTGTGTTTTAGCCGTTGAATTGTCACTCTACTTTGTCTCTATACTGATGCTTAGCTTGTTTGATTGCCTTGCGGAGGGAATAGCTACACTGTTTGTATTCGGTCATGTTTCCGGTCACCTTGCCCTGGTTAAAAGCAGTGGTTCGCACTTTCAGTTTCGCGCAAATGCTGCCATCAATCCACGGTTTCTGGTTTGGGAATGTTTTAATAGTTGCTGTGGGTACGACATCGCCAATGCACTTGCTAATCACCTCGCTCACCGAATCAGCGTATTCGTCAATGTTGTTTGACGCAATGCGGAACATATCCCAATCCACGTGATCGAAGCGTGGATTCAGATTGGTCGGACCAGCGTTGACAGACCTGAGCGCGAGAGCTTCCTGTTTTAGTCTGTCTATAGGCTGGGAGCAACAAAATTGAGTCGTGGTCAGCTTTTCCGAAAGGAGGGCGGGGGAGGGCCTTATATGCGTCGCGGAAGTTAGAATAACAATGATCCAGGGTTTTACCAGCCCTGGTAGCACAATCGATATGCTGATAGAATTTAGGGAGTCTTGTTTTCAGATTAGCCTTGTTAAAATCCCCAGCTACAATGAATGCAGCCTCAGGATATGTGGTTTCCAGTTTACATAGAGTCAAATAAAGTTAGTTCAGGGCCATCGATGTGTCTGCTTGGGGGGGAATATATGCGGCTGTGATTATAATCGAAGAGATTTCACTTGGTAGATAATGCGGTCGACATTTGATTGTGAGGAATTCTAAGTTTCTAAGGTGAACAGAAGGACTTGATTTCCTGTATGTTGTTATGATCACACCACGTCTCGTTAATCATAAGGCATACCCCCCCACCCCTCTTCTTACCAGAAAGATGCTTGTTTCTGTCGGCGCGAAGCGTGAAGAAACCAGGTGGCTGTACCGACTCCGATAGCGTGTCTCGAGTGAGCTATGTTTCTGTGAATCAAAGAACGTTAGTCTTTTATGTCTCTCTGAAATGCTACCCTTGCTCGAATTTCATCAACCTTGTTGTCAAGAGACTGGACATTGGCGAGTAGTATGCTCGGGAGCGGTGCGCGATGTGCCCGTCTCCAGAGCCTGACCAGAAGACCGCTTCGTCTGCCCCTTTTACGGCGTTGTTGTTTTGGTTCGCCGGCTGGGATTCGATCCATTGTCCTGGGTGGTGGGCAAAACAGAGGATCCGCTTCGGGAAAGTCGTATTCCTGGTCGTAATGATGATGAGTTGACATTGCTTTATATCCAGTAGTTCATCCCGACTGTATGTAATAAAACTTAAGATTACCTGGGGTTCCAATGTAAGAAATAACACGTAGAAAACAAAATACTGCATAGTTTCCTAGGAACGCGAAGCGAGGCAGCCATCTCTATCGGCGCCGGAAGTTGGATATGAAAAATATCAAATATAATAATGTATTGGTCTTACGAATGAATTTCCAGACAGACTACAGAGTTGTATTTCCTCACATGTTTCACGCTGTGGTTGCCAGGGGAGCTTGCTCATTCCATCCACACTGCCACTCATCCAGTTAGGTACAGAACTGACTGATTAGGCGCCGCCAAACATCACTTCGATGGCTAGAATGCCGGGAAAATGTTGATTCAAGCCGGCCTTTTGTGCATATGGAACATTTCTGGGATCTTTTATTTCAGCTCATGAAACATGGGACCAACACTTTACATGTTGCATTTTTATATATTTTTTCAATGTAGTTCACCCACCTTTTTTACCACTACATCACTGGACCCAACCAACTGACACCTTGTAAGGTGCAAAAAATGCATCAGACTTTGACATTGCGAGCACGGGTAAATCGGCCCCGAAGAGCCACATAAAGGGGGAAAGACAAGTGGCAGGTGTGATCCTGCTGTTCTGGTGGCCGTTTACTTAGCGTTTTTTCTGACACAGCCCACCCGACCGGCGACCCTAAAGCTGCCAGTCAGATGCAAGACTCTTTTTCGCAGCTATTAACTAGTAGATTCCCAAAGGCCCAATAAAAAAGTAATTAAGCTGGAAGTTGGTAGTAATACGAATAGGAAATGTGTGTTCACCAGTATTCATCTCCCAAAACTCTGCTCATTGGTGGACAAATGACAAAATCATCAGTACTGACATACGTATCTCGTGAAACAATGCGTTATTGAGTAGAACTTGTAAGGTAGTGATGAATACTGTTTTTTTTTTGGGGCTGTGGTGATATACTGCCATCTGGTGGTGACTAGAAACAATTGAGTAGTATGAATTGATTGTCCTTAAAAATAAACATTAGTGCTTGGAAAAATATTTAAGTCATTGAATTTGACTTGCCACTGTCTGTACGAACCCTGGATCTTGTCATGCCAACACACATTTGAGCGGTTTAAATTGCAGTATTTCAATCAAACAATGTTCAAATCGGCCTCAACTAAGCAGGTGAAACATGTTTCTGTAAAGGCCCCCTAGTTGCTGTGAGTGTTAGCTAGTCTATGGTTTATCCTTGGCCCAGATGGAGACACAAGGACACAACAGACCCATGGTCCGTCAGCTTATCAAGTTGAGCAATGGGGAAATAAATAACCTTCATATTTTGATTTGTTTTGACTGCCACCACCATAGAGTTAGATAGGGTTTTTAAGGACAGGGTAGTTGCAGATAACTTCAGGTTAGAGTTGGGAATCGGAATTTACCTTCAAAACAGAACTACCTGTAAAGATGTCGGTAAATGTCATCATTGTTTAAAGCATCCAGGCAAACAGATTCACAGAGATCAATAAAGACAAACTTGGTTGTGGCTTTATTATCTTGAGTGGGATTGATTATTAGGACTGAAAACAAGACCAAGCAGTTAATGGTGTGGTTGAACCCTGACATTGATAATCCCTCATTGTATTCTCTCCTTCCCAAACAGCGGACAGGGAGGTGCAGAGGATTCTGCTGGAGCTTCTCAACCAAATGGACGGCTTTGACCAGACCGTCAACGTCAAGGTGAGCAAAGTGTGAGAGGGCTATGGGCTTTGCCTCTGTGAAATACTGTCTCTAGGGCTTATTGTAGGTTGTAGTCTGATTAATGCAGCTAACCTGTAACCTTGTGTGTCACATTGAGAATATGTAAAAAAAAAAAAAGAAGAAATGTAGTCACACTTAAGCTAAACCTATACAGTGAGTGATGTACTACTATGGGTCTTAAAGCCTCTGGTTAAGCCTTTATCATGACTTCCTGCCTCTGTCTGATCCACCTGTTTGATCTCTTGTCAGGTGATCATGGCCACTAACAGGGCAGACACCCTGGACCCCGCCCTCCTGCGCCCGGGCCGTCTGGACAGAAAGATTGAGTTTCCCCTACCTGACCGCCGGCAGAAACGCCTGGTCTTCTCCACCATCACCAGCAAGATGAACCTCTCTGAGGAGGTGGACCTGGAGGACTGTATCCTTATTATGCCCTACCTACAACAGTCTCTCATGACGTGTGTGTGTGTTAATGGGTGCAGGTGTGTATTGTATTAACTTTCTATCAATGTGTCAAGAAAAACCTAGCGGCATCATGCAATAGTTTCCTTCTCAGATCAAGGCACAGGAGCACAAATCCTTTTCTGTGTCCGGTTCATTGTGTGCTTTAAGTTTTCATTAAATATTTACCTCCTTGAATACAGCTCTGATCTGGAACAATATTCTCAATTAAAGGTCATATGAACCATGACTTTTAGTACTCTACCTGAATGCCTTCTTTGTATAGTCTAATGCACTTTCCCATAACGTCCCTTGGTTGCTAAGTAACCCAAAGAACACTACATTGTTCAGTGTCGTATGAGTTTGTATATGCGGTTGTCCTTAACCAGTGTGTAGATGTGGCCAGACCAGACAAGATCTCCGGAGCAGACATCAACTCTATCTGCCAGGAGGTGAGTGGGACCCCGTACTGTTGGGAGGAATTCTTCCATGGGGGGTCAACCTACTCCAAAAGACTCAATGTCAAAGAGTAGCGAGTTATTGCGTTCACTAACTCTTGTTCCAAAGATAACTAAATATCCTCTGTTACATCACCTGTTGTCGGTGTGAGAAGTGGAAACGCTCTGATAAATGTGCTTATAATTCTTTCATTCCTCTCACTCAGGCTGGCATGCTGGCTGTCCGTGAAAATAGGTACATCGTCCTGGCCAAGGACTTTGAGAAGGCCTACAAGACTGTTATCAAGAAGGATGAGCAGGAGCATGAGTTCTACAAGTAGAAAGTAACCCCACCCCCACTTCTCCATTAAAAAAAAAAGGCATTTAGACACACATTTTGTGAGTTGTGTGTGTTTGTACTACCTTGTCCGTTTGTGGTTTCACAGACTCTAACATTGACCTTGGACTGAATTTTGCTTAATTTACTAAAGGGCCATTGACAACTCAGGGGCTGTGATTCCAAACTTGAACACACACATAGTGAATGGAGGGTCTTTTTATGTGCTCTGCAGGTTCTTAAGTATGTTTTACTTGACTGTAGCTAGTATAATGGCATAGAGTTTGTACCTGTAATGTACTAACTGATAAAACAGTACTCTAAAAATAAGTTTTCCATAAAAATGTAATTAAAGTATGCATAGTCTCTTTATTTTTCACACGGACAGAAATATATTGGTTTAAAGTCTAATGATGTGACAAGACACACATTCTAACATGCCCAGGGTCACCTGCAGTGGTAGCCATACATTTGATAGATAAACTGACTGTTGGTCATAGATCCTCTACTCTCGCTTGGCGTTCCGTTCCTAGTCAGTCTAGACAGGCAGGCACCACTGATGCGGGGTCCTCCGTAAGAGGGGACATGGTGGCTTCTCTCCCTCCCTCTTTCCCTCTCTCTCTCTGGGTCTGCCCATGAGTCAAAGCAGTTCAGCCTCAGGTTGAAGTTCAGCCTTACACCACAAGGGGAGAAAGGCTTTCTGTTAGTCAGTCAAGCTCTCTGGAGATAGACATTTACTATCAATGGTACGATTTTGGTTTAGATAGTAAAAGTATATCAAATGGAATAGTACCCACTTGTGTCCCAATGTGAAACTGTTGGGCAGGTGGTCAGTGACTGGGTCAAAGTAGTTGGTGTAGAGGGGCATGGTTGCAGACTCCAGGTCCTGTGACAGCTTGGTGAAGATTGGTCCCAGATCATGGTTTGGTAGCATCCTTTGACCAGGGCAGAGACTGCGCCACATTGCTGATACTACAGCATCCAAGGTGGACTGGGGCTTCCAGGGATGGAATGGAGGAGGGTGAGGTGGAAGCTTGGACATTCTGAAGAAAGCTTTGGACAACCAAATCAAAATTAGTCTGTGATCACTAATGGCCATAACTATTTATTTTTCCATAAACATACAGTTTGAGGATCAATCCATCACCTTAGTGGCATGTAGTTAGTTATTTGTCAGAAATATATTTAGTTTTAGATATGTTATTGATCATGAAAAAGCAATTCATCTTGGTAACCGCTTCATTGCCTTTGTTTAACTGCTGCCAGTGGACCAGTAACTTAACCTACATTTAACAACTACCCAGTCCCATAACTTTGAATACTGAAGTACCGTGGAAAAAAATAATTCCTTACCCTTTAAATACGATGTTTTGTGTTGAAATATGGCAAAAGGTCAGTACTTTGGCTTTGACTGCAATTTGTTTACACTTGATTGTCAACAGAGATGAGTGATGCACCATTCTAGAATCTAGAACACATCTATTACAATAGAATACTTTGTCTCCCAGCTTGGGTGTACCATTTGGTAAAAAATCGATACAAGTACAATTATTACATAAAAGCACAACTCAGAACGTGTACGAAAGATACAGTAGTAGGTCTAAATAAACAATTTGTATAACACAATTTCTGTAATTTATCTTTGCCATGTCTCATCGAGTCAAGCATATCGTGTTTTCCTCGTTCTATGTTCAGTAAGCCATAACACAAAAGGATGGTTATGTCACTGTACTCAACGTCACCCCATTCAATTGTATTGCCGGTGCATTCATTCTTGTGAAACCAAACTAGCAAGTTGTGCTGAAATTCAGGACATGCATACAGCACGAAGAGGGTGGACGTGCGCTAAACTAACTCATAAAGTCTCTGCCGACCATACTATTCATTACTGCAAGCATCTGTGTACATCACTTCCTGTACTAATTCTACATGTGAAGTGTGGCTGAAGAAGCTGCATTTCAACTTCGAAACGCAACCCTGGTCCAACTCGAATTGTGAAAGTGATGTTTAACAATGCCGTTGCCTGGAATAAATTAGTAAAGGAACCATTGCGCTATCCCCGAACAACAGGATTGGATTGGTAAACACAATTTCCTGCATTTAGTTGGTAAGCTGGCCACAGTTTATGTGTATCTAGCTAATAATGCTAACTAGATAGCCAGCTAACGTTACGTTAACAAATCATACCAGTGTATGAAATAAGTTAGCTAGTCGTTAGCAAGCTAGCAAAGTAGAATGAAATGGAGTTAGCGTTAGTTTGCCGTATTTTACAGCTTGTTTCTCCGTCACAGTTGCTAGTTGGTGCGTAGCTAACGTTGTCTATCTAAAATGTTAAGTATTTGTGGCCGCTTTAACAATAGTTGTTTAGGCAAGGCTCGAGCCCAGGTAAGTTAGCTACACCAGAGATGGTGGAGTCTTTGGTTACATCATCATGACTCGTACAAAATCTAAAGTAAGACTTGAATGGTCTAATAATGTAAAAACGGATTAGTTTACTGGACACCATAGTGTGTGTGTGTCTCTGTCTGTAGGCTACATGCTATTGTTGCATCTGTTCATGTCCGTGACCAAGCAAGGAATTCTTATTCCAAGGGAATAGCTGGGTGATTTTATTTATTTAACCAGGCAAGTCATTTAAGAACAAGTTCTTATTTACAATAACGTATTTGCTAAATCCGTCATGGTCAGATTTTAAAGAATGTTTTATTTTATTAAACACACTTTAAGTTAAGACTAAAACATGTCTGGATTTTAAGTCAACTGAAAACTATATACATATGTGCATAAACCATTTGCTACCTCTTAGAAGAATATTTTGTGTAAACATTTTTTTAAAGTATTTTTGTCATTACCACCGCGACAAGCAAATTATATTAACGTTTTTTCAAAAGTGTGTGTGTGCGTGCTTGGTCACTATGTAACGTTATATGAATAGTTACAAGCGGAGCACATGGAGGGAAATTCACATTTTGATGCCGGGAAATGATAGAAAAATAGAGGTAAATATGACTTGAGAATATATTTTTATTGAATGTCATTACCAAGTAGTCTATAATTTAAGCAAATGATGTAGTCCTTTGTATTTTATGTATTTAGGATACATTGTATGCTAGCTATTCAACTGGAGTTAGCATGCTAGAATCCCTGCTATTTATGTAAAAAATGTCATTACCACCACATAATGAACTGTGATGTTCAGGAAAGAATGTGGTGGTAATGACAAGGTATTAGTTCATACATTTTTACTAACCTTAAGACCTGAAAAGACATATGATCATAATTTAAGTTGAAATTGGACACGTTTGCTAAATTAGACCATTTATATTTTGTATTGTGTTAGGATGATTGAGGGATTTTGATGTCTATTTATGTGACTTAATATGGTTATTACTGACTGACTATTTATTCCATGAGATGTCCCCTAAATCAACCAAGGAGAGGACAAGGACATACACTATATATACACAAGTATGTGGACATCCCTTAAAAAAGTGGATTCTGCTATGTCAGCCACACCTGTTGCTGAACGGTGTATAAAATTGAGCACACAGCTATGCAATCTCCATGGACAAACATTGACAGTAGAATGGCCCTTACTGAAGAGCTCAACAACTTTCAATGTGGCACAGTCAAAGGATGCAACCATTTCCAACAGTTCAGTTCATCATATTTATGCCCAGCTATAGCAGCACCGGTCAACTGTAAGTGCTGTTATTGTGAAGTGGAAAGATCAAGGAGCAACAACGGCTCAACCGCAAAGTGGTAGGTCACACAATTTCACAGAATGGGACCGCTGATTGCCGAAGCTTGTAAAAATTGTCTGTCCTCGGTTGTAACACTCATTACTGGGTTCCATACTGCCTCTGGAAGCAATGTCAGCACAATAACTGTTTGTCGGGAGCTTGATGAAATGGGTTTCCGTGGCAGAGCAGCCCCGCACAATGATAAGATCACCATGCACAATGCCAAGCGCTGGCTGGAGTGGTGTAAAGCTCGCCGCCATTGGACACTGGAGCAGTGGGAACACGTTCTCTGGAGTGATGAATCATGCTTCACCTTCTGGCATTCCGACAGACGAATCTGGCGGATGCTTGAAACGATACCTGCCCCATGCATAGTGCCAGCTTCAAAGTTTGGTGGAGGAGGAATAATGGGCTGTTTTTCATGGATCGGGCTAGACCCCTTAGTTCCAGTGAAGGGAAATCTTAACGCTCCAGCATACAATGACATTCTAGACAATTTTGTGCTTCCAACATTGTGGCAACAGTTTGGAGAAGGCCCTTTCCTGTTTCAGCATGACAATACCCCCGTGCACAAAGTGAGGTCCATATAGAAAGGGTTTGTCGAGATTGGTGTGGAAGAACTTGACTGGCCTTCAGAGCCCTGACCTCAACCCCCATCAAACACCTTTTGGGATGAATCGGAACGAATGGTCTGTTCTATATCTTCAACAAAATTAAACATGTACAACTGTGACATTTAAAATGTTTAATGGTATTTTTCATGAAATGGCACTTCCACCAGTGTCATTACTGTTACAGTACATATGAGGCAAAGATGTATTAATTAGAATTGATATAGATTACTTTTGCCAAATGTGAACCTTATATGCTTATTAAGATAATTCATAAAATAATGTAAAATATTACGATTTTAATGTGGTAAATGCATCTTTCTGAGTATCATCAAGGCCTATATGGACATTTAGACATGACAATGATAAATAAATACATGTAATCAACTTCTAAATGGTGAAAAACTCATTTTATTTTGAAATGTTATATAAACCCTTAGGCACAATTTCTGTAATTTTCTTTAACTAAAATAGCACATTTTTTGATGTGCTAGTAATGACATTAACCCTCGGGTATTTGTGGAAACCAATAAAAAAAAAAAAAATATTTTAAATTGTATGGTCTCAGCCACTACTAGATCTTGTTTCCAGACAGTGAAGAAAATATTCAGAGATAAAAAGCAGTTGGTTTCATTTAAAAAACATTTAACATCCAAAAGTGCCCGTATTTATAAAATCAACCAGCTATGATGGAAGACTTGTATACTCAAGGTTTAGGAGTGTCCTGTGTACAGTTAGATCCATCTAGCAGCCCCTCTGCAAACAGGATTAGGAGGGAGTGAATGTAACTTAAACAACAGTGGTTTGTGTAATCAAGTCTTTTTGCGTTCTATATTTGCCCAGCCATGGCCGTTCGCCATCTGTTGAAGGTGTACACCTGTTCTGTAATCCGTTTGCTTTGGGCAGCATCATTTGAGCTGGGCAAACCTTCCTCCCTACTCTCCTCTCTGTTTTTAAATAGTTACCAGAGTGAGGAAAAATGGCCACAAAGACCTCATCACAAGAGCTGGCAGGTTGACTGAGTGGATTCTGGCTCTAACATTAGACCACGGTGTTTATGGGATAAGAGCCTGACCTTACCAACGCAGACGTCTGCTGAACAGCTAGATCCTATTTTCTGTCACAGGGTTTCCAAACTTGGTCCTTCCCTAGCACTACACAGCTGATTTCAAATAACCAATGCATCACTCATTGATTATTTGAATCAGCTGTGTAGTGCTAGGGCAAAACTCAAAACGTGCACCTATGAGGGACCCCAAGGCCGAGTTTTTGAAATCCTGTTCTGGTGCGTTCAGTTCGCTTGAACGTTTGCTACGTCGCATAACTGTTTGTACGTGAACGACACGTTTCCCCAAAACGTTCTTGAACAGACATTGAGGTACGTTTGCTCCTGTTTTGGAGGGTGTGACTTGAAGCAATAAGTTATGTATTTAAAGGGCAGTGGCCATGCTGACAGCGTTCCTGAACCCACAACCCAACCCCTCCCTGTTTTTCAACTGGTTGTTCAGTACAGCACCGTTTATGATCAATTTAATGTTCCAGAACATAAAAAACGTACTGAGCTCTGTTCTGTACAGACATGCATGCAATGTGATACTTGGAGGTGTCTCTCTGTTTGTGGATGAGACTGCAATGACATGCTTCACCCATTTGGGCTTTGATGCCTACAGTTTGATGCTAAACATGCAAAAACAGGATTTTAACAACATACAAACATTGTTTACACAAGCAGCCAACCAGTGTGATCATTAAATTAATTTCAACAGGTATAGGACACTTTTGTTTTAAAGCGACCCTTCAGTATTTTCGCAACAAAGCCCTTCATCTACTTCCCCAGAGTCAGATGAACTCATGGAGACCATTTTTATGTCTCTGCATCCAGTATTTATTTTATTTTACCTTTATTTAACTAGGCAAGTCAGTTAAGAACAAATTCTTATTTTCAATGATGGCCTAGGAACAGTGGGTTAACTGCCTGTTCAGGGGCAGAATGACAGATTTGTACCTTGTCAGCTCGGGGATTTGAACTTGCAACCTTTCGTTTGAACATAATGAAAGAACCACACAGTTTTATGTTGTGTGACAGTTTATACTGAAAACCACCTTCCCAACAGAACAACCACAGAGCAGGTTCAACTTGCACGACTACTCAGTTCACTTGCCCCAGGTGATAAGGCAACCTGTTATGTCAGTTCCTGTTGATACTTGTGGCTGTTTCATTAGTGTTAGCCTTCCTATTTGTTGGATCCATTGCTGACCCTGTTCCCTTTCTGTCCAACCAGGGCAAGATGTTACATTTTGCCCCAACACAATCTAACAATGATGTTGAATCTGTCCCAGGCTGCCATCTATTTGTTTTCTGCCCAGAACTCTGGAATGATAGTAGCGGTGGAAAGGCAACACATTCGCCGTTCATGTGTCTGTGTGACTCTTAGTGCTGTTTTTGTTATATGTTTACGTGGTTATCCTCAGTTTTTTCTGGTTGGTCCCTATGGTTGTCATTGCTTAGCTACTGAGCCGTGCAGCTTGTCATCACGGTTGCAATGAGGGCTGTCCCAGAGGTGTGTGGTGTGCTCGAGCCACAAATTAACTCTGCACTATGGAAACTAGTAACTACCCAAGCAGCAGCAGACAGTGAAGGAGAACCAGAAGAAGCTATAGAGATTTTCTTCTTCTCTTCAGCAGTGAGCCTGTCCCAGTGGACTCAGACCTGAGGGAGCAGCTAAAGAGACATGTACCAGCTGCACTGACAATGAATGGCCAGTGTGTTGCCGTGGGTTGCTATGACAAGGGCGCTAGCCCTCATTAATATGCTGACACTTTTTCACACTGTGTATGCTAATGTTTTAATTGCCTGGACCTGTTTAGTTGGAAGAGCTAGCTACTGTAACTTTGGATTTCAATTTTTTTAGAATGTAGGCTTGGCCTTTATAAATGAAGTGGTTATCCAAGTATAAACAGTTTTCCCTCGTCTTGGCAGTCAAGTAAAGATAATGCTGTTGTCACAGAGCACATTTTCTGGTGCATATTGATGCTAAGGGCAGTGCAAACTAAGCTCGTCTGGCTCAAGCCTCTTCTTGTGTTGATACCACAGACTCTGGGAAGGAGCCTAAGTTTTCTCATGTCCTAGGCTAGCCTATATCACAATGGTCATATCACATCCTCAGGAGTCAAGAACCATCCTCAAGGATTTCAGTTGATCAGTTTAGTAATTGAATCCGGATAGCTTGTTGTGTCGTCACCTTACACCTGAGAGTGGTAGTGAGCCGACGGGGAGAGCTGTTTCGTCTACTCTTTCCCCTCACATGTTTTCTGTTAGCTTTGTTCAGACCAGTAACTTCATCAGACAGGCTTGACAGGTATAGTATTTGTGGCAGTTTGCTTGGTAATGGAACGCTGGCGGCAGGTGATATGTTGGTAAGGTTCTTTTGACAATCTGAGGTGAAACGTTGCAGAAGTCTACATGACTCTCAGTGGAGCCTATCTTCAGTGTGTAGAACTGAATGGTTCTGAATAGAGTGCAAGGATTTGATGGCCTTTTCTGCCCAAGTTCCAAAGCTATATTGGAGCAGATTTGCAGACTACAGAGAACACAAGGTTAAAGCTGGAGAGCACAATCTTGCACAGCTGATGTATGAATGTATCGATAGATGGATGGCTATAGTACGCATTCCCCTAATCAGCCGAAAATGGCATCTCTCCTCACCCTTCTCTTTGTGTCTGGCATCCCGCTCTGCTCCGGCGGGTTAAGGCTTTGATTCACAGGCGGCAGACTCTAACGCAAGGCCTATCAACTGTTTCTACCCGACCTCTTCCTCCCACTCTTACACCCCCGCTGCTGCTCTGCAGCTCTCCTTTGGGACAGATGCACACCAGATGTTTTCAAGTACTTGGCTACATATTTCCACTTTCCTCCACTCTCTTCTCCTCTCCTAATGCTCTGCCTTGTCTTTGTTTTTTGCTGGAGGGGGGTGGCGCGTCGTCCTATATTTCCCAGCAGTCTGTTGAGCTGGCTGACTGCTCCCCTCCCCGGGACTGCCTGTCTCTCAGTGGGTCCCCTGTGCCGGACCGGCTGGCTGCCTGGCTATGGGCCACGCATGCGTGGGATCCTGAATAACCAGCCACACTGACAGATTTCTATATACATTTTGCATACTTTTCGCTCTCCCTTTGCCCCCCTTTCCCACCTCCCCATTTCTCTCTCTTCCCTCGGCCCCCTCGCTGACTACTATTCTCGCATCCATTCCAGTGTGTGCGAGTATGCATGTGTACATACAGTATACATGTAAAATTTATGGCGCCAGGCAGAAAAGGATTGTCCCATATCTGACCTGTAATCTTTCATAGCTGCCATCACTCAGCCTAAAACGTGTGCTGCACAGACTGAAGAGGGGCGATGTGAGGAGGTGAAAGCACACCGGAGGGAAGATGTTTGTTTTGGCTGACTCGGGCCTGCATGAGCTTGTCATGCCAGTTCTACCTCTTTGACTATCAAATGTCGAGACTCGAGAGGGAATGTAGCCTGGATTGAACTCTGGTGAGACAAGGGGAAAAAACGAAACTAGCCACTTGCCATGGGCCTGCTCTCTGCTTCCTCTCTCCCTCTCCTCTTGTCATTCTCAGATTCCCTCACATAACATCACATAGCCTAAGGAACAGGGGCATCTAAATCAAGTCACTGGCTCTTTTTATATGCATGCTAAGAAGGCAAGGCCCTGGCTTTGTCAAGAGGTGCCATCTGCCAAGTTGTTCTTCTACACTATATCCCAGGCAGCAACCCTACATCCCATTTCAAGTCGGTACAGCCCGAGAGAGCCTTAACCTGGCTGGAATGATACTATACAGACCCTGTTGATCAGCTGATTTTATTCATGTAAACACCTGTGAAACTGCAGTAGACATTGGACATACGGTGGTATAGTATGCATTTAAACCATAGTAAAGTCATGTTTGTTCTAAGGATATAGCCACTACACCTATATGGTTGCTGTCTATATGATGCTGCTGGCCACTTATTTGAGAGGACTGACCTGAGAAGTTCAACCTTCCATCTGCTCATATTTCTAGTTGCAAAAACAATAACTCTTCTTCCTCTCCTCACTCCCCCTTTCTAGCTCTCTTCTTCCTGTCCAGAATCTCCTCATTTCGCAGACTCCTTTTGTGCTCGCACTCTCTTGTCTTTCCATTTCTCTCTGTGTTTAATAAACTTGTTTCCTCTGAGTATGAGGTGACTTGACTGTGGATTAAGGAGTATTGAAGCTGAAAAGGCGGGGTAAGGGGGCGAGCTGTTGAAACTGATGTGCTCACAGTTGCAGATCACACACACTCCCATATCAGGGTTTCCGTTATGAAAATGTGGCGCCGGACATTTTGACCAGCAGCACGTTAATTTACCAGAAATTTGAGAAATGTACCAAACCCATATGCATTAACCTGATTAGGGCGACCACCCACGGTGCTCAGAATGACAATCATATTTAGAATATGGTAATATTAATAATAATCTTAACAGGGAATATTAATTGAGGATGCAAGGACGTGTGTCCTTACTGTGCAATTTGAAGATGTTAGAATAACTGTCCACATTTACTTTTCCTCAGCCAATAAGATGAGAAACGAACAAAAATCACTGGCGTATGCATACACAGAGCATGAGTTTCAAGTTTGGAGAAGCACATTTTCACCATCAAAATGTAACATTATAATAAAGCATTCCATGCGTCATCGCATTTGCAGACTTATGTAAGAGAGCCTACTATTCGTAATGTGACTGGATAGTCATTTAGGCTAATAATATAACTGACTGCTCAATGTGTGGCTGAGCGCGTATGGTGTAGAGGCCTTAGCTATATCGAATCATTTTTTTTTTTTTTCTTTGCATGGGAAACCTATTTCATGCACTTGATATGACTGGAGACATTAGCAGAAATATATATATATATATCACAGCAAAAGAAAAGTAATCTCACTGTCAACTGCGTTTTATTTTCAGCAAACTTAACGTGTAAATATTTGTATGAACATAAGATTCAACAACTGAGAGACAAACTGAACAAGTTCCACAGACATGTGACTAATAGAAATTGAATAATGTGTCCCTGAACAAAGGGGAAGGGGGGGGGGTCAAAATCAAAAGTAACAGTCAGTATCTGGTGTGGCCACCAGCTGCATTAAGTACTGCAGTGCATCTCCTCCTCATGGACTGCACCAGATTTGCCGGTTCTTGCTGTGACATGTTACCCCACTCTTCCACCAAGGCACCTAGCCCTCACCCTCCGATCCAACAGGTCCCAGATGTGCTCAATGGGATTGAGATCCGGGCTCTCCGCTGGCCATGGCAGAACACTGACATTCCTGTCTTACAGGAAAGCACGCACAGAACGAGCAGTATGGCTGATGGCATTGTCATGTCATGTCAGGATGAGCCTGCAAGGAAGGGTACCACATGAGGGAGGCGGATGTCTTCCCTGTAACGAACAGCGTTGAGATTGCCTGCAATGACAACAAGCTCAGTCTGATGATGCTGTACCGATCCTGTGCAGGTGTTACACGTGGTCTGCCAATTCGAGGATGATTAGCTGTCCGTCCAGTCTCCCTGTAGCTCTGTCTTAGGCGTCTCACAGTACGGACATGGCAATTTATTGCCCTGGCCACATCTGCAGTTCTCATGCCTCCTTGCAGCATGCCTAAGGCATGTTCATGCGGATGAGCAGGGACCCTGGGCATCTTTCTTTTGGTGTTTTTCAGAGTCAGTAGGAAGTTTAGGAAGTCCTAAGTTTTTAATAATTGTGACCTTATTTGCCCACCCTCTGAAAGCTGGTCTTGTCTTAATGACCGTTCCACAGGTGCATGTTCATCAATTGTTTATGGTTCACTGAACACGCATGGGAAACAGCGTTTAAACCCTTTTACAATGAAGATCAGTGAAGTTATTTGGATTTTTACGAATTATTTGAAAGACAGGGTCCTGGGGAATTTTTAAAATGTTATATATATATATATATATACTGCTCAAAAAATAAAGGGAACACTTAAACAACACAATATAACTCCAAGTCAATCACACTTCTGTGAAATCAAACTGTCCACTTAGGAAGAAACACTGACAATAAATTTCACATGCTGTTGTGCAAATGGAATAGACAACAGGTGGAAATTATAGGCAATTAGCAAGACACCCTCAATAAGGGAGTGGTTCTGCAGGTGGGGACCACAGACCACTTCTCAGTTCCTATGCTTCCTGGCTGATGTTTTGGTCACTTTTGAATGCTGGCGGTGCTTTCACTCTAGTGGTAGCATGAGACGGAGTCTACAACACACACAAGTGGCTCAGGTAGTGCAGCTCATCCAGGATGGCACATCAATGCGAGCTGTGGCAAGAAGGTTTGCTGTGTCTGTCAGCGTAGTGTCCAGAGCTTGGAGGCGCTACCAGGAGACAGGCCAGTACATCAGGAGACGTGGAGGAGGCCGTAGGAGGGCAACAACCCAGCAGCAGGACCGCTACCTCCGCCTTTGTGCAAGGAGGAGCACTGCCAGAGCCCTGCAAAATGACCTCCAGCAGGCCACAAATGTGCATGTCTGCTCAAACGGTCAGAAACAGACTCCATGAGGGTGGTATGAGTGCCCGACATCCACAGGGTGGGGTTGTGCTTACAGCCCAACACCGTGCAGGACGTTTGGCATTTGCCAGAGAACACCAAGATTGGCAAATTTGCCACAGGCGCCCTGTGCTCTTCACAGATGAAAGCAGGTTCACACTGAGCACATGTGACGGACGTGACAGAGTCTGGAGACGCCGTGGAGAACGTTCTGCTGCCTGCAACATCCTCCAGCATGACCGGTTTGGCGGTGGGTCAGTCATGGTGTGGGGTGGCATTTCTTTGGGGGGGCCGCACAGCCCTCCATGTGCTCGCCAGAGGTAGCCTGACTGCCATTAGGTACCGAGATGAGATCCTCAGACCCCTTGTGAGACCATATGCTGGTGCGATTGGCCCTGGGTTCCTCCTAATGCAAGACAATGCTAGACCTCATGTGGCTGGAGTGTGTCAGCAGTTCCTGCAAGAGGAAGGCATTGATGCTATGGACTGGCCCGCCCGTTCCCCAGACCTGAATCCAATTGAGCACATCTGGGACATCATGTCTCGCTCCTCGCACCACAGACTGTCCAGGAGTTGGCGAATGCTTTAGTCCAGGTCTGGGAGGGGATCCCTCAGGAGACCATCCGCCACCTCATCAGGAGCATGCACAGGCGTTGTAGGGAGGTCATACAGGCACGTGGAGGCCACACACACTACTGAGCCTCATTTTGACTTGTTTTAAGGACATTACATCAAAGTTGGATCAGCCTGTAGTGTGGTTTTCCACTTTTTAATTTTGAGTGTGACTCCAAATCCAGACCTCCATGGGTTGATACATTTGATTTCCATTGATAATTTTTGTGTGATTTTGTTGTCAGCACATTCAACTATGTAAAGAAAAAAGTATTTAATAAGAATATTCATTCAGATCTAGAATGTGTTATTTTAGTGTTCCCTTTATTTTTTTGAGCAGTGTATAAATATGACATCCATCTAAACTGGAAGATTTACCAAAAACTTAAGTGGCAGTGACCCAACAATGAGAGTGAATATTCACGGTGCACACTCACCAGGGATATGGCTGATGCTCTCTGCTGGTACCAATAAGATTAGGCTATGGGTCTATTGTTGTTCGCTCAACTAAAAAACAGCTTAGTCTTTTCATTGTCTTTACAGCATTAGGCCATTTGCTTTCCACACTATTTTCCCTCAATTTTGAAATATTGTGATATCCCTGGCTGGGCTCCTACCTTTCACTGACTGTCGCAACTCAACAATCATTTTTCATACTTTTTTGAAACTCTGCATTGTTGGTTAAAGGTCACGTGAGTAATAATTTCAAGATGAAGTCCTACACCTGCTGTATTTGTCGCATATGATGAAACATTTGATCTGAAATTATCTATTTGGTATTTGCAGCACGCACTGACAAAATTGGGCGGGCTGGCCCTCCTTCCGACTGTAGGCAATGCGATTTTAAAACGACCAACAAATTGTTTTTTAAGGCTCGGTTCAGCTAATGATCCTCTGTGGCCAAATCATACTTTAGTAGCCTATTTTGAATTATTTTATTTCTGGAGAGGAGTATGGTAATAAGGCTACATAATTTTGGCAATTAAATGTATTTATTTAAGGAAAGCTTAGCTTCCCCTAGACTTATGGATGTGCTGCCTTTTGATATAGGCTCAATCTACCATCCACCATAGTACAAAAGTTGACCTATTTCATTGGTCAGCTTGTCGAAAGAAATAGCCCAAACAGACTCTGGGACAGTTGTGGGGTGATGGATCCTAAATCCTAGGCTACATAGAACAATGTTAAAAAGTAATGAATCTGATGCAACGGATGAGAACGTTTAGTTTTATAAAAATTTGATAAACCTATTTTTTCCCCCCCTTTAACATTATTAGTGAAGACAACGTGCGATTGTGCATTTGGCTACCAGACAATGAAACATGGTTGATGACCAATAGCACATGAGAGAAATAGGCTACTAATTTCAATGTATAAAATAATTTCCTCCACGGATATGGTCAGATTTTGTCTAGGCTACTTTAAAGCAAGCTAAAACATGCCTCATATGTAGTAAAATGTTCAGGATTTAAGCAATTACGGTGCATTCGGAAAGGATTCAGACCCCTTTACACTTTTACACATTTTATGATATTACAGCCTTATTCATTTTTAATTTTTATTGTTTCCCCCCCCAATCTACACACAATACCCCATAATGACAAAGCAAAAACAACATTCAAGTCCGGGCTCTGGCTGGACATTCAGAGACTTGTCCCGAAGCCACTCCTGCGTTGTCTTGGCTGTGTGCTTAGGGTCGTTGTCCTGTTGGAAGGTGAACCTTCCCCCACTCTTTCATCAAGGATCGCTCTGTACTTTGCTCTGTTCATCTGTCCCTCAACGCTGACTAGTCTCCCAGTCCCTGCTGCTGAAAAACATCCCCACAGCATGATGCTGCCACCACCATGCTTCACCGTAGGGATGGTGCCAGGTTTCCTCCAGATGTGAAGCTTGGCTTTCAGCCCAAAGAGTTTAATCTTGGTTTCATCAGACCAGAGAATCTTGCTTATCATGGTCTGCAAGTCTTTTAGATGCCTTTTGGCAAACTCCAAGCGGGCTGTCATTTGCCCTTTTTCACTGCTTCGTGGCTTCTGTCTGGCCACTCTACCATAAAGGCCTGATTGGTGGAGTTCTTCAGAGGAGCTCTGTCAGACCATTGGGTTCTTGGCCACCTACCTGACCATGGCCCTTCTCCCCTGATTGCTCGGTTTGTTCGGGCGGCCATTTCTAGGAAGTGTTTTTTGGTGATTCCAAACTTCTTCCATTTAAGAATGATGGAGGCCACAGTGTTCTTGGGGACCTTCAATGCTGCAGAATTTTTTTGACCTGTGGATGGACAAATCCTTCGACCTCATGGCTTAGGTTTTGCACTGACAACTGAGACCTTATATAAATGTGTGCCTTTCCAAATCATGTCCAATCAATTGAATTTACCACAGGTGGAAACAATGGAAACAGGATGCACCTGAGCTCAATTTCGAGTCTCAAAGTAAAGGGTCTGAATACTGATGTAAATAAGTTATTATATATTTTGCAAACATTTTTAAAATCCTGTTTTCACTGTCATTTATGGGGTATTGTGTGTGAAATTAGGGGGGAAAAATTTCAATTTTTTATAATGCTGTAATAGAATTTGGAAAAAGTCGAGGGGTCTGAACTTTCCGAATGCATACATTCTCATAAATTTTCAAAATACATACTTCCTCCAGCTCATTGCAAAGTGGTGTGTGATGCGCTGATGAAGCCTGCCTTCCGTTGCCTATGCATTTGAATGGGAAGCGAGCTTCAATTACCAGTTGATCTTTTTTTTTTAAAAGTGCATATACGTACGCCCCCCCCCCACCCACTCCCGGTCAAATGTTTTAGAACACCCACTCATTCAAGAGTTTTTGTATTTTATTTTTACTATTTTCTAATAGTGTATATTAACAGTAGTGAATAATAGTGAAGACATCAACTATGAAATGGCACATATGGAATCATGTAGTAACCAAAAAATATATACATATATTTGATGTTCTTCAAATAGCCACCCGGTGCCTTGACAACTTTATACACTCTGGGCATTCTCTCAACCAGCTTGATGAGGTGCAATGCATTTCAGTTAACAGGGTGGAATTTATTTCCTTAATTTCCTTATTTCCTTAATGCATTTGAGCCAATCAGTTGTTGTGACCAAGGTTTGGGGGTGTATACAGAAGATGGCCCTATTTGGTAAAAGACCAAGTTCATATCATGGCAACAGCTCATAAAAGCAAAGAGAAATGACAGTCCATCGTTACTTTAAGACATGAAGATCAGTCGATACGGACAATTTCAAGAACTTCAAGAAGTGCAGTCGCAAAAACCAAGCGCTATGATGAAACTGGCTCTCACGAGGACCGCCACAGGAATGGAAGACCAAGAGTTACCTCTGCTGCAGAGGATAAGTTCATTAGATTTACCAGCCTCAGAAATTGCAGCCCTAATAAATGCTTCAGAGTTCAAGTAACACACACCTCAACATCAACTGTTCAGAGACTGCTTGAAACAGGCCTTCATGGTTGAATTGCAGCTAAGAGACCATTACTAAAGGATACCAATAAGAAAGAGACTTGCTTGGGCCAAGACACATGATCAATGGACATTAGACCGGTGGAAATCTGTCCTTTTGGTCTGATGAGTCCAAATTTGAGATTTTTGTTTCCAACTGCCGTGTCTGGTACTGTACTTACTGACACTGGAGGTTTCAACCGCCATGTCTTTGTGAGACGTGGTGGGGGTGAACGGATGATCTCTGCATGTGTGGTTTCCACCGTGAAGCATGGAGGTGGAGGTGTGGTGGTGCTTTGCTGGTGACAGTCTGATTTATTTAGAATTCAAGGCACATTTAACCAGCATGGCTACCACAGTATTCTGCAGTGATATGCCATCCCATCTGGTTTGAGCTATCGTTTGTTTTTCAACAGGACAATGACACATGACACAAAACACGCCTCCCAGGCTGCAAGGGCTATTTTATCAAGGAGAGTGATGGAGTGCTTCATCAGATGACCTGGCATTCACAATTTCCCTACCTAAACCAAATTGAGATGGTTTGGGATTGAGTCGGACTGCAGAGTGAAGGAAAAGCAGCCAAAAAGTGCTCAGCATATGTGGGAACTCCTTGAAGAATGTTGTGAAGCTGGTTGAGAGAATGCCAAGAGTGTGCAAAGCTGTTACCAAGGCAAAAGGTGGCTACTTTGAAGAATCTCAAATATAAAATAGATTTAGATTCGTTTAACACTTTTTTTGTTGTTGGTTACTACATGATTCTTCTATATGTGTTCATAGTTTTGATGTCTTCACTATTATTCTACAATGTACATAAAAACAACTTTTGACTGTGTGTGTATAAAATATATATTTTTAATTGTTGCCAAAAACTATTTAACAGGTTGCATTAAGACATTTTGTGCAATGATTGGGCTTAAAAGTGCTACGTAACAGATTTTCCACTAAAAGGCTGTATCTGTATTATTTGTGCGTATGATACAATTTAATTCTACGAATTATGAAGGTTAACCCATAGACCAATAAACATGACTGGTCAAATGTTTTACCATCAATGAATAGGCTAAAGATAGTTATTTTTTTTTGGGGGGGGGCAATTCAGTAATTTCATTTATCAGTGTTTCAATTTATTATTATTTTTTATTACGGCCAAAAGCCAGCTATCAGAAACCCTGCTACATATATCATTATTATTATATACACACACACACACTCTTGTCCGTTGACTCTCATCCTGTTTTCTGTATCTCTCTACCATTCTGCCAATCCCCGGGCTCTCCATGTGGGATTAGGATTAGAGTTAGTCTGAGGCTGGCGTCTTTAATGAGCACTAATTGATCCATGAGTGCCGACGTGTCGGGTATTCTCCAACGGCCATCGCAAGGACGGAGGATTACGTGAGCACAAGTAGCAGGACCGTTTAACGACCCACGAGCGTTCTATGGTCTGTCTGAGGAGGTAGTCGTAGTAGTAGTACCTAGCGCTAGAACGACCACTGCTTTTGAACTTGATTCCCTTCAGTTTCTATGAGCTTGTTTCTTTCCGCTCCTCGGTTGCTTTCAGTGGTCTGTCGACGAAGGCGTCCATATTGGAGCCCCTGTTATGCCTGAATCCTCCTTGCTCTGTTTAGCTGAAAACAAACAAACTGTTTTGTTCCGGCTGTGCATCATTTGTGGTAAACAGTTAGTTTAGTTGGGAAAGATGCTAGCAGCAAGAATGGATTGTTTATAGGATTTAAATCGTAACAACTTCTTAACCACCTACCTCTCTCATTGTCTTTCAGAGCACCATTCTCGTGATTTGGTCCGAGCCCCTGTCTGTCAGGCCCAGTGGACCCCTTCCCCTTGGAAGTGCCTTTCAGCCCAGTGTGTCAGTCAGAATGGGACAATAGCTGCAGTTGCCATCGGACCTCCCCCTTTCTCTCTTTGCTCTCTGTCTGCCCCGTCCCCACACCCTTCCCTTAACACTCGGACATATAATATATACACATACACATACACAGACCCAGCCAGCCCCTGACCACTCCTCCCACTATACTGGTTTTGGTCCACTCCCTCTTCCTACCGCTCTAGGCAGCCAGCCTTGTCAAGCCAAACGAAACCATAATCCTCTGTAAAAGATAGGTAGCTGTATAGGCCTCTATCCTCCCTTTGTTGTTGGTGGCTTTTGTTTAGAGGGCCCCCTTGAGAGTAGCGGCTAGAGAACACAAGGCAGCACAACAGCACCCAGTCAGCCGTTTTACTGGAAACAAACGAGCTGTGGTGGTGGTTGGGACACTGATGGAATTCTAATAGCATGATGTTGGGCTGGCATAGCCACCACACACCATCAATGAACCAGAGGGCCACCAGCAGACTTTGGAGATTGACACATCTCAACTTGTGGTGGGACAAGAGGTTGAAATAAAAACATTTTTATTCCGGATATTTTTTTGCCTCCTTTTTTTGCTTCTCCAGTGATCAGCTAAACCAAAGTGCCTTTCTTGGTTTCTCACTGTGCTTTTACAAATAAACTTGATCTAACTTCATATTACACTCCAATATCTGAAAATAATATCTATAAGAAACATTTCAAGGATTTTGCACTTTTCATTCATATACCTCCATACCCATTGCCTGTTGCACTTGTCATGTCATACAGTTGCACAGTACCGACAGTGCACACTTGTTTACAGTAAAAAACTAGTGTAGGTTGCCAAGACTAACGAAGCCAAACATATCACCAAACCGCTCTCCCAAGGGTCCTTTGTTGTGACACAGCCGGTGACATGGCGACGTGGCTACAGTCAAAATGGCGCTACCTGTTCATGTTTCTGGGTGTCCAGCTGGTTGTCATGGCGCTGCTGTCCCGTGAGGGCTACCACAAGCGAGTGTCATACTTCATCAGGATTTTCCGCAAGCTGGAGACCACTGCGACGGGGACGTTCGGTGCCGGCTCTCTCCACGCAAGCAATCACACGGGCGGTGATGTCTACGCCAACTTGTCCCTCCTGGCCAAGGCCCACCACGGCCGGGGCGAGGAAATGCCCTACTGCCCCAAGACGTCTCCCCTGATAGGTGAGTTCACACACAAGTCCTAGAACTGGCAGCCCCATCTTATTTCTGAGTTCACCAGCCACTGTCTTCAGTTATCCAGCCCTCCCCCTGTATCTCTTACTTCATTCCCTCTTCAGAATGAAACTGAAAAGGGAATGTTTTTTTTAATTTTTTATAATGTACGCCGGAATTTCCAAATAATTCCACACATGCCACTGTCCTTGCTAGTTAGCTACTGATCTGACCAGGTTGGATGGGTAGCGGGCTTGCCAAATCCTGGTTGGAGAATTCTGTATTTCCTGCTTATTCTGTTGTGATTCCGGGAGGCCTTCAATTAGGATTTCTGGGATAGTTACCAGAATTTTGAGTAGACATGATATGGTGGAACCTTGGCTTCACCTATACAGCCAGGTTTGGATCAATGTTCAATGATGGCCCCGGATAAGAGAAGGAAGGATGTGATTTGACTTTGAGATCAATCAAACTGAGCTGAGACTTGGTGGCGGCTGACCCAACAGGAGAGTTTGTTGTACGCTTCCACTAGAGGGACTGAATATACTTGTGTTCAAATGGTCAGTTTACCTTGTGTCCAACTTCCTACTTTTTTTCAATGAAAAAAAACGTGACAAACTTCAAAGCACATAGGCTACATAGCCTACGCTCCCCTACGTATTTATTTGGACAGTGAAGCTAAAACTTTCTTTGTCTCTACTGCAGCATTTTGGATTGGAGATGCAATGTTTTTGAGAGACGACAGAACAGCATGGATAAAAGGGCGCACGCTGCATTCTGTGCTGTCGCCTCATGTAAAAGTTTTGCTCTCGAATCCAAAAAACCCTGTTAGAACGAGCATACTAGCATGGACAACCTACTGATTTTTAATTAATTGGTGTGTGTTATGATATAGGTATAGCAATAAAATGCTGTTATGACATCTGGCTTCCTCTCACCCCGTTTCTCTTTTCAGGTGGACCAATCCACGTCATCTTCCCCTCCGGGTTGACACTGGCCCAAGTGGTGCGGAAGAATCCTTTGGTGGTCCGCGGGGGGCGCTACAGGCCGCCTGACTGTGAGGCGCGGCACCGCACCGCCATAATAATTCCCCACAGAAACAGGGAGCACCACCTGAAGTTCCTCCTCTACTACCTTCACCCATTCCTACAGCGACAGCAGCTCAACTACGGCATCTATGTCATCCACCAGGTGAAATGCAAATGTGCAGCCACACACACTTTCAGAAGGTTAATTTTTAAAGGGGCAGTCTTCAGTTGCTACATACATTTTTAGGTGTATAAATGAAGATGTACCCATTTTGATTCTTGAACAATATAACTTATAAATGAAATACCTCATGAGCTTAGTTCAACTGTCACACTCCATGAGAACCCAAAATATAAGCTTGTTTTACGCCAATGTTTGTAAACAAAGTAAATGTAAACAAACACTGTTTAGCCTGAAAACATGGTTAAAACTATGTCATGAATGGTCAGTCCTTGCATCCGTACCTCTATGAATTGGAGTGGTTACACACTTCTCCAGCCCCATCCTTCAGCCTTTTACCAAAATGGGTTTGTGAAAAACTATTGTTTCAACTGCTGATTGCTGTTTTTAAAACATTAATGTTATCAATTGATTGTGCAATCTGTAACACAGCCTATCCGTATGAAGATGTTCTTTACACTTCCTACAATTGACCAAAAAACATATTCAATTGGCCTACCTTCTAGCTGTAGTGGTGAGGCCAAGTATACATTCAGCCTAGATCAAAACCACCCTCTGGTGTCCTACCATGGAATCACACACAGCCTTGTGGTTGAAAGATGCTCACCTGAAGGCTTAATCTTCTTAACAACTTTGCTTACACATTAAACACGCACTTTGTCTTACCCTCGCACTGTTAGTCAAGTTGTCACTGCCTGCTTGTTGTTTACCTGCAACATATGAAACCTCTACCAAGTTAGAGCCAGGTTAATTTTGAGACGCTAAGGCATTTGTCATTAGAAAGATGTTACAGCATCATGCCTAAAGCATTTATTCATGACTCTGCATGTGTGCAGTATTTTTGCATAACCAGTGCCAGATTGCAGGCTAGTAGCAGTTCAAGCATCTGCATGTCTTCAGCTGTCATATAGTTTCTCTCTCACACACACACACACACACACACACATACTGAACCACAGGGACAAATACTACTCATTCTATTGACCTCAGTGATGCTCTCAAATGTCATATCTTGCCATGGATTAGGTGTAATCCTCTTGAGATGTTTTAAATCCTAATTTTGTGAATATTATTCAACCATTTGAGTATGCTGTACTATTGTATCAATTTTACAGGTGATCCGTTGTACTGTAAATGATCAGACTATTGATTTCATTGTATGTAGATGACACAATTCATTTCCATGTTGAATAGTTGCAGGTGACTAGGGTCTGGTTTCAATTATGGACTCTTCTGGCATAGAGGAACTGTTACGAATCCCTTTTGGCCCGACAGTCTAGGGGGGATGGTAGTGAGACCCGTAACATAACTCATGTAAATTATAATTGTGACAAAGTGAGTGTGAACGAAATAACCACGACAACCAAAATAATACCGTCAAACTCAGGGTTTATTTATAAACACACGGTAATGGGGGGAGCAGGAAAAAGGGGCTGAGCTGGACCCAAGGAAATAAACAATAAATATACAAAAACACCCCTAAGCTAGACTAGCCTACTTTAATAACAGCTAACTAACTAACCAAAAATACAGTGGGTGGTCCGCCCAGTTCTAACTAGTGTGTTTAACAAAGTTTACCTACGGGTAGTGTATGCCCATGGGCGACTTGTCTTGGTTTCCCCCTTTTCCCACCAGCAACAAACACCATAACCAAAACAATACTCACAGGAGATGACAAAGGGATTTGGAGGTGCTCCAACAAAAGGAAAGGTTAATTAATACACAGAGAGCGAGTCAAACACAGAGCTCTACCAACATGGCATTAACAAAGAGATTGAGCTACTGAAATCTATGAAGACCAGCGATCTACCCACATGGCATTAACAAAGAGATTGAGCTACCGAAATCTATGAAGAACAGAGATCTACCCACATGGCATTACAAAGATTGAGCTACCGAAATCTATGAAGAACAGAGATCTACCCACATGGCATTACAAAGATTGAGCTCCTGAGCAAACAAATGATGGGGTTTTTAAACCATGGGGAAGGAACTGTGATAGGGTAGGAAACAGGAGGAGGTGTGTCTTCTGATTGATGGGTTGATTGTTGACTGATTGGGGAGTGATGATGTTCACCTGTGAGGGGAGACAGAGAGAAAAGAAACACACACAGAATACACACACACAGGATAATGGTATCCGTAACAGGAACTAGTAATTCAATGCCTGTCGATAAGGGAAAAATATATATACTTCCGGACACTGCCCCAACAAATCACGAGGCCAGAGCGCTGTGTATCATTAGTGGATCATTTCACTGCTCTCAGGGCAGGTCTGCCGGATTTGACAAGAGGAAGTGACTTTTCATAGCAGGTTAGGAGCATGTCCCTGACGTGACTTGAAAATATGTAGCTACAACCAGCCCTGAGACCAGTCTTGGTTTCCACTAATGCGATTCAAAACCAAAGTTTGCAGGCAAAACCTTTGCAGTGGTTTTATTCAAGCAGATAAAGTAGTAACCTAGGCAGTGACGTAGTTCCTCTATGCCAACAGAGACATTGTAACCAGACCTGTGTTGCCTAGGGTCGGCTTTACGAGACCACTAACGGAGAGTAAACTGTATTAAAAAAAACATTAATGTTGTATGGACACAATATGTCATTGTGTTGTCATGTATGGAACCACTGTCAGTGTTTACCCTATATTAATTTAGCAGCGGGGGCCCAAATATGATTTATGCACCAAATGGTCAAAAGTATGTGGAGACCCCTTCAATGTGAATTTGCCTAGTTCAGCCACACCCATTGCTGACAGATGAAATAATATCGAGCACACAGCCATGCAATCTCCATAGACAAACATTGGCAGTAGAATTGCCTGTACATGAAGAGCAAAGTGACTTTCAATGTGGCACCGTCATAGGATGCCACCTTTCCAACAAATCAGTTAATCTATAGAGCAGTGGAAACGCGTTCTCTGGAGTGATGAATCACTCTTCACCATCTGGCAGTACGGTGGACGAATCTGGGTTTGGCGGATGCTACCTGACCCCTAATGCATAGTGCCAACTGTAAAGTTTGGTGGATGAGGAATAATGGTCTGGGGATGTTTTTCATGGTTTGGGCTAGGCCCCTTAGTTCCAGTGAACGGAATTCTTAATTGGCAACCGTTTGGGGAAGGCATTTTCCTGTTTCAGCATGACAATGCCCCTGTGCAAAAAAACAAGGTCCATACAGAGATGGTTTGTTGAAATCAGTGTGGAAGAACTTGACTGGCCTGCACAGAGCCCTGACCTCAAACCCATCAAACACCTTTGGAATGAATTGGAATGTCGACTGCGAGCCAGGCCATAATCGCCCAATATCAGTGCCCGACCTAACTAATTATCTTGTGGCTGAATGGAAGGAAGTCCCCGCAGTAATGTTCCAACATCTAGAGGAAAGCCTTCCCAGAAGAGTGGAGGCTGTTATAGCAGCAAAGGGATGACTAACTCTATATTAATGCCCATGATTTTGGAATGTTTGACAAGCAGGTGTCCACATACTTTTTTCCATGTATATCTTTATCTAGCTATCGTCCTGCTGAGACAAGCTTTTAAATGGATAGTCATTAGCTCAATGACTGGAAGTCTATGGGAACAGCTAGCATGTCATTGCGCTACCACTTGCAGCAATGGACCCTGCTACCCTTGCCACCGCTGCTAAAAAAAATCCTAGGGGAAATACTGAACGTTCATATTGAATAACCTATTGTTATTTGTATAGAAACCATGTCAAGATTGAATATTTTTTGGTTGTTGCTGGCGTAAGGGTCTCTAAAAAATAACTGTCTGTTGTCCCTCTTTAGGCTGGTAACTACACATTTAACCGGGCCAAGCTGATGAACGTTGGGTTCCGAGAGGCCATGCGGGAGGAGGACTGGGACTGCCTGTTCTTCCATGATGTGGACCTCATCCCTGAGGACGACCGCAACACCTACATGTGCGATGCCAACCCCAAGCACACCGCCATCGCCATGGACAAGTTTGGATACAAGTCAGTCTATTCTCTTTATTTTGGCTTCTTTTTCCCCTCATGGTTTATTAGTTCCTCTTTTCACTGTAAGTCTCTCTTGGATTTTCACAAGTTTATTCAACACAATGTATTCCATTTTAGTTGTGAATACTCTAGTTCTTTCATTGTGTGGCTTCACTAATTTCTGAGTTCTCTTGTTCCTTATCTGATCCTTCATTTTTATTTGAATCTGCTGTCATTCTCCTAGGCTGCCATACAAGATGTATTTCGGAGGGGTGTCAGCGTTGTCTCCACTGCACTACCTGAAGATGAACGGCTTCCCCAACAACTACTGGGGCTGGGGAGGAGAGGACGATGACATTGGAGTCAGGTGAGAGGGGGTCCTTGGGAGTTTTGGGGGTGGAACATTGAGCCAATTCATTGAGCTATGGACCCATTGTGGTTTGTTCTGTCTAACAAAAGGATAACATTTAAAGACACTGAATAACCCTATTATTTATAATTGATAATAACTCAATTAAAATTCCTTTCCGATCCCTCTCTCCCATTCTCAGAGTATCCCTAGGAGGGATGTTCATCTCTCGTCCATCGGTGAAGGTGGGCAGATACAAGATGATCAAACACAAGCTGGACAAGGGAAACGACGTGAACCCCAGGAGGTATGGTACAGGACTGACACACACGTGTGTGCATTGCATGCATGTGTTTGTGTATGGCTGGGGTCCATTCAGTAGGGTGACAAGTTCAGATTATTTTAATAGAATGTGCTGCCTATCTGTAAATTTCCATCTGCTACCTCTGAATGTTGTCCTCTGTCGAATAAGACCTAGGTCTGTTGAATAAACCCATAGTCCATCACTAACCTCTCCCTGCCTCCCCCTAGGTTCAACATGCTGGCCAAGACGCGTCAGACGTGGAAGCTGGACGGCATGAACACGGTGGAGTATGAGGTGCTGTCACGTGACTACTTCCCCCTCTACACCAACATCACTGTGCACATCGGCACAGAGGCAGGCCTGCATGCCACGGCTCCGTCCCCCAAGATCCTTGCCAAAGCCCCAGCAAAGCCGCCGGTCGAAGCTCCCGCCAAACCTCCAACCAAGCTCCAACAGAAACACTGACTTGGACCAACTTTACCCACTCCACTCCCATCCTCCACCCTCCTGCCGCCGACTATCCCCTCCTAACTTATGCCTGGGAGCAGGGATGTGACAGAGGGGCCCTTGGCCCTTAAAGCGCTCCTTTCTTTGCCTTCACCCTTCAACTGAACCTCATATCAATGCCTACAGGTGGCAGTTAGCCTAGTAGTTAGAGCGTTGGGCCAGTAACCGAAAGGTTGCTAGATCGAATCCCCGAGCTGACAAGGTAAAAATATGTTGTTCTGCCCCTGATCAAGACAGTTAACCCACTGTTCCTAGGCCATCATTGTAAATAAGAATTAGTTCTTAACTGACTTCCAGTCGGGAGAGGTGGGTGGCTCCCCCTATTGGACTAGAGGCCATGCCTTTTCCTTCTGTTCCTTCCTCTGATCTGATCAGCATTCTCAACTGAAACTTTATCAATAGTATAGCAGAGACTTTGAACTTGAAGACCAATGCTCTCCACTGCCTAGATAGAATCTGTGGGCCGAGGCTTTGTCTGTCTGAATGAATTACTGTAGCATTCTCCACCCTAGTTCTGATTTTCCAGCTATATCTCACCACTCCACTGACTTTGACTCTATGAAAGGGACTTATGGTAGAGGAGAGGAAAAAGACGGACTCTATGAGTTTATAACGCTGCCGAAAACCCCCGTTGCCTTAGAAAACCTGTCTTGTTCTATTTTTCCTTTTTAGTAGAACTTCAGGTCGAGAGTTATGAATGAAACCGGTTTGTAGTGATAGATAGCGAGATTAGGGGATAGAATAAATAAATGAAAAAAACATTTTATGCTACTGATATTGCAATAGCATATGGGTCTTTCTGCCAATTAGGTGCCTTTTTTGAGTAGTGTGAAACTTGATTTCACCCAATTTTAACAATCTGCCATAAAGAGCACATGTTCAAAACACGTTTTCCCATCTTGAGGTTAAATTAAATAAATGATCATAGTAAGTGCCAAATAAAGTAACAGGGTTGACCGTAACAGGGTTAAATCAGCCATAAATCCCCTTGTGACAGAGGAAATGGAAGCTTGTGGTGTGTGCAACAGAGAGGGGCAATTTAATGCAAATTAAATTGTTCAAACATTTCTAGCCTGTCTATATATGGGTAACAGGGTAGACGTGTTATGTTCAACCGGCTCTGTTTTCCACAAAAAAACACCAGAAATTTTCCAAAAAGAGTAGAACCAGCTCACCTGCTTGTACGCTATGATTTGACTAGAGAAATATTTACAAAGGAATTTCATCATAGTAAAACGAGAGTTCAGTTTTTTTTTACTTTAAAATGAATCACTAATCACATGAAATAATGACCTCTTCAGAAATTACTTTGTCAAAGCAACAAAATAACTAGGGCTTTCAAATGAAGTGGGTTAAAATCTTCCTAGAAGTCACAGGATGCTTAGAGGGAAATGTCAAAATGCTGAATTTTGGCAGTTTAAATGGTCTTTATTCATATTAAATCAGATTTATAAAAGGTTCCATGTTCCACTTAATATAACAGGCGTTTAATATTTGTAACTGGCACTAATTTCGGAACGACCCATATGTAACTGATTTTACAGTTTAATATTATACGAAGTGAAGCTGCTCTCCTGAATATTGACAGGGGTATGTGCTGTTTGCAGTTAGCATGGTAGTCACCCCCTGAGTAGGAGTGCAGATCTAGGATCAGGTTCTCTGTGTTCATATTAAATTCATTATGACCTTAAAGGCAACCATGATCGTAGATCAGAACACCTAGTCTGAGGCACAATACAGGCCCTGAATATCAGGCTGATTTATTGAAGGATTTTCTCACAGTAGGTTCACAGTTCGGGCACAGCTTTTTGGTATGGTTGGGTTTCATCTTATCGCTACAATCAGAATGTGTATTTTCTCCAGTTATCTCCTTCAATCCCTAGATTGCATTGATGTGGGGTTGCATTTTGCCTTGTGTCAAATAGAATAGTTGCGGGTGAAATGGTCAAATCACTGCCTTCAGGTGGGCTGGCTATATTCACATCAGAATGGTGGTTTGTCTTTTCAATTTGTGTTTTATGTATTATTGTTCATTACCTTATGGAGCTTTTATGTTGGTTTCCTATGATTGTCAATGTAGCTTAAAACTGAGGGATTCAAGTCCTAGTGGACTCTCCATAGTCAGAGACTTGGGATCTATCTCCATACTCTAAATTGGCTGAAAGGTTTGAAAACCAGGAACTTTGTCCATGGATGACCAGAAACCACTATAACTAATTAGGTCTATAAACGGAATCAGGCACTGGTAAGTGACATGAGAACTGATGCCTGTAGACTGTGTAGTACACTCATTGGTTGTACTGATTCTGCTGATTCTGCTGAACCACTGATTTAAAGATTGATATAGGTACACTGGGTTAGCATTTACAGCATTACCCCACTAGCCATTCTTTCATTTTGTGCTGTCTAAAATCTGTCACCCCTAGAATTCCCCAGTGCAATGTCCTCCTCACTGCATGGCTTGTCCTCTGACTTTCCTCTTTGCACACCGTCTCGACCCCCTGACCAATATGATTGTTTAATCTAGATCCCTACTGGGAATTTAACCTCTGTGTGTGTATCACATAGAGGACTCATGCCACTTGGCTGAAACCAAAGATGGCTTAGAGAGAAAGCATTGGACGCCTGATAGTTGTGCTGGCGGATGCATGCTGACATGGGAATAGATGGGATTCCACTTACTCCGGGTATGCTGAGTTTTGTGTGTGTGTGCTACTATCTGATCTAGGAATCTCTTGGATGACCTTCTTCACTATGTAGGCTGTCTTTACCTTTTCTACTCCATATGAAGCCTGATTATGCATGACACACAGACCCTGTATTAGATGAGTGGGATGTACAGAGAACCACACACAGACCACTGACATGACTTCACATTTGAGTCTCCTGAAGCATGCTACAGTGTATGCTTGTGTAGTGATTCGTAAGACGTATGCTACATGCACCATGTACCTTTTTAACACTTCATGCAGTGGTTTATTATGTCATATCATGTCTATTTGTACTCTTCAGTTTGCTTCAGTTGATGTATAACTTGACTTTTACTCCATTATGATGTGGGAATGCTGTCCAGGGTGACTGCGCCAGGAGATGGAGCTCACCGCAGGGCATTGGAAATGTAACAAGGACAATGTGATACTGTATTTCTGATTTAATTCCTCCTCTCTGAATGAAGTCTGCACAGTCCAGAGTGGCCTTATACAACGATTAATAAACAAAAAGATTAGTCAAACACTGGTGAAGTGGATAAACTGAGTGTGTTACCATTTCTGTTGCTGAACATGGCTCTGGTTAACTGTCTTGCAGCAAGAGGCCATTTTGTACACTATTGTAAATAGTCTGGCTAACACAGCTCTCGGTCACAGCTCTTCGCTGTGTAGTCACGTGGGTCGCGTCAGCCAGGCTAGTTGTAAAGAGGATATAACACAATCTATTTGTGGAAAGTGACTTATTCTTAAGAGTAACAACTTCTTGTCATGAATTATACAAAACAAATGCTTTTTACAAGGGCAACAGGGTTAGAGATCCATGATGTACAGAGTCAAATGTATGACATGGTGCTAAAGATGCAACTGATTTAAGAGGAATAAGATTCCCAGAACGGATAGTTTTTTTCACTCCAATTGTCTCTGTACACTGTCACCTAACCAGATGTGCAACATTGTAGCCATACTGTAACATGATGTAGCATTAGAAGAAGTGATAGTACTTTCAAGATCATCCCTAAATCCTTACACAACCTTAACTCACTCCAATGTTTCCTGCTTGCCAATGCAAGAAAGCATTTATTGTTGAATTATTTTCTTTTGTCTACTGTAGTGGTAAATAGTCACTTTTGGACACGTATAGTTTCACTGGACATTAGAATGATTAGATTCCTTAATCCCACCTCCCAAATATAATATTCGCCCCCTCTCCATAAACATGTCAGATTAAGGGGAGTGGCCCACCCTCTGGAGAAGCAGTCAAATCACTATTTCACAAACACTCATAACCTTCTTATGACTTGTTAAACATCACATCCTCAAACTTCACTACCCTCCCTCCTTCACTACCCTCCCTCCTTTAGTCGTCACCTCGTTCTGCTCTAACTGAACAGCGTTGCATATATCCAGATTATATACCTGTCCCAAACAGTAGACCACCCCCCCCCCCCCCCTAAAATATAAACACATACCTAGATAGGTGTTGTCATGGATACTGATACAAAGGGTGGCTCAGAATCGCTTTGTTCAAGCCAGTCCTTAGCTTCTGCCACTTGTCAAGAATTATCCACCACTGCTCACTGATAGGCTACATTCTAATCTGGGGGAGGCAACAGGGCAAGGGGTTGGTTTGAGACTCACCCTTTGTTCCCACCCCTAGACACCTCTTTTAGATCTGAAAGGATAATATGGATGTGTACACGATATGGTCATGGCTCCAGGAAGGTGGCGTTTCCCATCTTATTAGCTATCCATACATAGGGAAAAGGTCTGCTTCTGGTCAGGTCTCTGTAAGGACTGAATGGGAGCACAGTGGATTGGATGCACACACGCACAAGTGGTTTGATCAACATTTAAATAGATGAATTGATTATCGTATGGCATGAATATGTAATGATCCTTCTCCAATCTCCCAGAGGTACATCCTCAGTAGAACACACACACACACAATAGTTAAGAATGCTCTATTCTGTTGCATAAAACAGCCATTTGATGCAATAAAAGTATTATAACATAATCTTGCAATTTTTCCACCATATTGTAAAGAGGATATAACACAGCATATATTTGTGAAAATATGACTTTAATTCTTAATTGTAAGATCTCTTGTCTTAGAAGATACAAAAATATTTTTTACTATGTTCACAGTCAAATGAATGATATCAAGCTAAAGATAAAACTGATTTGCAAGAGGGATGAGATTTCAGAAACATTCACAGATAGTTATTTGACTCCAGTTTCCTCTGCAAACTGGCACCTAACCAGATGTGCAACATTGTAGCAATACTGTAAAGTGATATAGTCCTTCAACATCATTCTTGAATCCTTACTCAACCTCAGGTTTCCTTCTTAATAGTGCAATACAACTTTTATTGTTGCTCTGGAGAAGCAGAGTCAAATCAACTCCCTACTATTTCACAAACTGTCAGTAACCTACTCACGACTTCTTGTTAAACTTCACATCCTCAAACTTGACTATCCTCCCTCCTTCAGTCTCCACCTCCTTTTGCTCCCAAGTCTCCACTTCCCCATTCCTTTGCTCATAACGGCGGATTCGCACCCCGCCTGTTGTTGGGAGTGGGCATGAGAGATCCCTCGACGCCTCTTTGTAGAGAAGCTGTTTCATGACATGCTGATTGGGTTGAGCTATGCCTGATCGAACCAGAGTATTACCACGGTCTACCTTTTGGAAGGGGAGTTGGTGAGTTCTTGACCTCAGGCTTTGGCAAGGCTGCTCGATCCCATCTTGACGGGGAAGGTGAACGCTGTACGGGTTGTGGTTGCAGTGTTGTCTTCACCTCAAACTTCAACTCAGTCTTTGGCAAGGCTGCACGCTCCCATCTCGATGGAGAAGGTGCTCGCACAGGAGCTCGCACTAGCGTCTTGACCTCAGGCTTTGGAGAAGCTATACGCTCCCATCTCGATGGAGAAGGTGCTCGCGCAGGAGCTCGCACTAGCGTCTTGACCTCAGGCTTCGGAGAAGCTGTACGCTCCCATCTCGATGGAGAAGGTGCTCGCACAGGATCTCGCACTAGCGTCTTGACCTCAGGCTTTGGAGAAGCTGTATGCTCCCATCTCGATGGAGAAGGTGCTCGCACAGGAGCTCGCATTAGCGTCTTGGCCTCAGGCTTTGGAGAAGCTGTACGCTCCCATCTCGATGGAGAAGGCGCTCGCGCAGGAGGCCCCACTAGCGTCTTGGCCTCAGACCTTGGTAAAGCATTGCGCTCAAATCTCGATGGAGAAAGTGAGTGCTGTACAGGAGCTTGAGGACGTGGCAAGGTGTCTTTTACCTGAGTGTGAGGAAAGGGTGTCAGAAGATGTCCTCTTTTTCCCCCCCCGGTGTTGCCAGCACTGCTATCTATCCCTGCCCTTTGTATCTCCGGCATGATTCCGGCCATGGTGGCCCGCACTGTGGGGTCTCTCTGCACCATCCTACAGACAGCGTTACAGTACTGCTGGCCTTGGAGACTGAGGGTCTCCTGGATCTTAGTTGGACAGACACTGGGGGTGTACAGCCTGACTCTGGCATAAAGTTCGGTAATGATTTTACCCATAGCCCACACGTCCGAGCGCTGATCTCTCTGGCCCCTCCTCTGCAGGACCTCAGGTGGAGAGTAGGCCTCATTGCCCATATCCATGGCAGAATTTAGGCCATTGCGGAAGAATTTGGCAAGTCCCATATCAATGATCACAGCTCTGTGAGTGTCATGCTCTACCTGGAAGGGATAATTTGAGAGGGGTGGAGAAATATAGTTTTATATCTAGTCTATTTATTTACAGTGATAATGTGATAGTGATAAACAACAGATGGACAACTGCTTCTAAAGTCTTGCATCATTAATGATGAACATCAGAACAACAAAAACAACTTTATTGCCTTTCTCACCATGATGTTTTCGGGCTTGAGGTCCTGATGGACGATGTCTTTGCTGTGTAGGTGAAGCAGTCCTTCACACATGCCTGTGATGATGGTGGCCTTTATAGATGGAGTCAACTGTAGGGAATAAAGGCTTTGATTATCAACCGATGAGCTAACTTGCACATAGAAATGTTTTCATAAAGTTGGGAAGGCCCCCTGAAAATCCTGTTGGCATAGATCAATCAGATATTTCAGACAAACGTTTTGCTATGTGAACTTTCATCAACACTGTCACATGCATGTTTGGTGGCAGCAGTGGGATCCATAGACCTACCTGTATTTTAGATTTTTGTGATTTGAAGATGGTTGTCTCCAGTTCCTCTCCAAAGATGAACTCCATGGGGATGATCCACTTTGAGTCCTTGAGTGTTGGATTACCCAGAAGCTTCACTATGTTAGGATGAATTGCCTTTCTGGTGTCCCAAGTCACAGACGGGGTGTGAAAGAAAACGGAGAGAAAGGGTTATGAGAGGCATTGGACTACAGCAAAACCAAGCACTTCTGCAATGAACTTTTCATTAGCACCCTCGTCAACACCATCTCTGACGTCATCACCTTTTAGCAACATACCATGATAGCACATTGTCTGTCACACTCACTTGTATACTTGACACTCTCTCTCCAGGTCTCTCCTATTGATTAAGTGTTGTGGCACCTTCTTGATTGCAGCCCAGGTGTCATTGTACTTCTCCTTGTATACCTTCCCAAAACTGCCAGCAGCAAGAGTTTTGGTGGAGTACGTCATCTAGGGGTTTGGTGGGGAGTGGGCAGTGAGGTCAAGATCCAATAGAAATGTTAAATATTGTGACCAAAAACAACAAAAGCATTCACCTCTGCATAACATTTTATCGTATTACTGTTGTTAATGTAAGTAGCGGTAAGTACACCCAACAGAGTCACTTCTCTCAAAGTTACAAAGAGAGAATTCCAAACAGAAAAGGATAATGAAGCGGGAGAGAAGGGTGTGCATGTTGACTACAAATTAAAGCAAACAGTGCTGAAACTGTAGAACAGAGGAATTCTATGGACAGTTTATCATATAGTAAGGTGGAAATTCTGTTGAAAATCATACTGGTATTCTAATCCATTAAAAAACAACCAACTCTGAGGCATTCCTAAATCCCTGCTAGCACTATTTATGCCAGCACATTCAAATGTTGTCAAACTCTACACAGGAACAAAAAAGTCACATGCTGTGTTATGTGTCGTTGGCGTAGTATCAATACAGTGCCTTCGGAAAGTATTTAGACCCCTTGACTTTTTCCACATTTTGTTACATTACAGCCTTATTCCAAAATGGATTAAACAAATACAAATCCTCAGCAATCTGCACACAATACCCCATAATGACAAAGTGAAAACTGGTTTGGAGAAATCTTTGCAAATGTATAAAAAATAAATACCTTATATACATAAGTATTCAGAACCTTTGCTATGAGACTTGAAATTGAGCTCAGGTGCATCCTGTTTTCATCAATCATCCTTGAGATGTTTCTACAACTTGATTGGAGTCCACCTGTGGTAAATTCAATTGATTGGACATGATTTGGAAAGGTACACACCTGACTATATAAGTTGGCATTGCATGTCAGAGCAAAAACCAAACCATGAGGTCAAAGGGATTGTCCGTAGAACTCAGAGACAGGCATGTTTTGAGGCACAGATCTGTGGAAGGGTACCAAAACATTCCTAAAGCATTGAAGGTCCCAAAGAACACAGCGGCCTCCATCATTCTTAAATGGAAGATGTTTGGAACCACCAAGACTCGCCACCCGGCCAAACTGAGCAACTGGGGGAGAAGGGCCTTGGTCAGAGAGGTGACCAAGAACCTGATGGTCACTCTGACAGAGCTCCAGAGTTCCTCTGTGGAGATGGGAGAACCTTCCAGAAGGACAACCATCTCTGCAACAGGCCTTTATGGTAGAGTGGCCAGACGGAGGCCACTCCTCAGAAAAAGGCACTTGACAGCCCGCATGGAGTTTGCCAAAAGGCAACCTAAAGACTCTCAGACCATGAGAAACAAGATTTTCTGGTCTGATGAAACCATGATTGAACTCTTTGGCCTGAATGCCAAGCGAGGAAACCTGACACCATCCCTACAGTGAAGCATGATGGTGGTAGCATCATGCTGTGGGGATGTTATTCAAGGGCAGGGACTGGGTGACTAGTCAGGATCGAGGGAAAGATGAACAGAGCAAAGTAAAGAGAGATCCTTGATGAAAACCTACTCCAGAGCACTCAGGACCTCAGACAGGGGTGAAGGTTCACTTTCCAACAGAACAATGACCCTAAGCACACAGCCAAGACAAAGCAAGAATGGTTTCGGTACAACTCTCTGAATGTCCTTGAGTGGTCCAGCCAGAACCAGGACTTGAACCTGATCGAACATCTCTGGAGAGACCTAAAAATAGCTGTGCAGCAACACTCTGCATACAACCTGACAGAGCCTGAGAGGATCTGCAGAGAAGAATGGGAGAAACTCCCCAAATACAGGTGTGCCAAGCTTGTAGCGTCATACCCAAGAATACTCGAGGCTGTAATTGCTGCCAAACGTGCTTCAACAAAGTACTGACTAAAGGGTCTGAATACTTACACTACCATTCAAAATGTTGGGGTCAATTAGAAATGTTCTTGTTTTTGAAAGAAAAGCTGCATTTTTTGTCCATTGAAATAACATTAAGTTGACCAGAAATACAGTGTAGACATTGTTAATGTTGTAAATGACTATTGTAGCTGGAAACAGCTGATTTTCTATTTTCTATGTCTACATAGGTGTGTAGAGGCCCATTATCAGCATCCATCACTCCTGTGTTCCAATGGCACCTTGTGTTAGCTAATCCAAGTTTAGCATTTTAAAAGGCTAATTGATCATTAGAAAACCCTTTTTCAATTAAGTTAGCACAGCTGAAAACTGTTGTCCTGATTAAAGAAGCAATAAAACTGGCCTTCTTTAGACTAGTTGAGTATCAGCATTTGTGGGGTCGATTACAGGATCAAAATGTCCAGAAACAAATAACTTTCTTCTGAAACTCATCAGTTTATTCTTGTTCTGAAAAATGAAGGCTATTCCATGCGAGAAATTGCCAAGAAACTGAAGATCTCGTACAATGATGTGTACTACTCCCTTCACAGAACAACGCAAACTGACTCTAACCAGAATAGAAAGAGGAGTGGGAGGCCCCTGTGCACAACTGAGCAAGAGGACAAGTACATTAGAGTATCTAGTTTGAGAAACAGATGATTCACAAGTCCCCAACTGGCAGCTTCATTAAATAGTACACGCAAAACACCAGTCTCAACGTCAACAGTGAAGAGGCAACT
Organism: Oncorhynchus mykiss; assembly: GCF_057628025.1. NCBI lineage: Eukaryota > Metazoa > Chordata > Actinopteri > Salmoniformes > Salmonidae > Oncorhynchus > Oncorhynchus mykiss. Next base: position 34,584,406 of record NC_143023.1, read on the forward strand.
CCGGGATGCTGGCCTTCTATTATTTGTGGCTGAATGGCAGCAAGTCTACGCAGCAATGTTTCAACATCTAGTGGAAAGCCTTCCCAGAAGAGTGGAGGTTGTTATAGCAACAAAAGGGGTACTAACTCCACGTTAATGCCCATGATTTTGGAATGAGATGTTCTACGAGCAGGTGTCCACATACTTTTGATCATGTTGTGTACCTTTCAGTGACCATTTGTGGCCTGCCATCAGATATAATGTGGCCCCTACTTCTGTTCTCAACACTACAATGATTTTAAAATAAATCATGTTGGGAATGTCAACATATTACAATAATGAATTCAGAGCTTATGCTACAGTATTCAAACAAAGAGGTAATTGTTCAACTATGAACATGCAGAATATGAAAATGCCATTTATTTCCCGCAATGTGCAGTTTTCCTAACATTAGCTTTTACAGAAATGACCACATTTGGCAAATTACATTGACACCTCTAAAATAGAGCAATAACTTCAACCCTCTTTACATGACATACATTTCATTCAGTGGAGGCTGCTGAGGGGAAGACGGCTCATAATAATGGCTTGAATGGAGTGAATGGAATGACATGTGTTTGATGTACTTGATACCCTTCCCCCATTCCACTCCAGCCATAACCACAAACCTGTCCTCCCCAATTAAGATGCCACTAACCTGAGTTCATTGGATACTGATACAACACACAAAATCTCCTTTGTTCTATTTTACAAAAGCAAAGTTGATTAACTTCTTCCTTGTTATACATGGGAAGTAAATATCCTAAACCTAACCAGCTAGACAGTGTTATCCGCATGCTAAAACTGGGGAGAGAGGGAGGAGAGAATTCACTTTCTGTTTCGTCTGCTGTTGGCTTGATAGCGTTCACACAAATGTTTTTCCACATGTTATTGCTGAAATAAGATTGCAATTGTGTCAATATGTTGTGAATATTTTGGAGGAAAAAAAACCTGCCATAACTAAGTGAAATGAAGTGCCACATGGTGTGTTTCAGGTTACCATGTACAGTAGGCTACAGGCAATATGTTCCTCTACTGTGTGAGTCATGACAATTACAATTTTTATATGCGGGTTGCATAAACTGAAACTAATAAATCATTTTTCAAGTAGGAACCCATTTATTTTAGTTAAATTAATATTAATATACAGCACCAACTACATTAATGTCAGATAAGGTCCATTATCTGCTACCTGGAATTTAAGATCAAATCCTATTAAATGATCCTTATCTCTGTCAGTTTAGTTCAGGCTTAGGCTGCTGTCTTGCTGTGTCAGGTGTAAACATAAAATTACCTCTCCTCTGTGCGACCACTAAAGTAATCATGCTCCTTTCTCGGGAAATGACAGAGAATGTGGTCAGTCTGTCATACACAGAGAAAGTGTGCGAGGCATATACTATTGTTGCAGTTGCGATTTTAGCATGTAAATCTTGGTGGGGCAAACTCCCCCAAATTATTTTAGATGGATGCCAGCAAAACCACTACACAACTAAACAATACATTAATTGGACCATAACGGTGACAAACGGTGCCCACAAACTGTTAGGGCCTACATAAAATTGTCCCAACTGCAGTCCCAACACCTTACCACCGCTACACATGGCTATCAGCGGAGCCTTGATTGGCAGAGAAACAGTTAATTCAACCTCATTCACTGCCTTTTAAAAAATATACCTGATATGGATGACTTGCTTAAACAAATATGGTTTCTACTGACAATTGAGATGTACACGCTATGGCATAATAGGATGAAGAGTAGATAAGAGGCAGTCCGTACTTTAGATTAAGACATTAATGAGCGAGCCTGGCCGGACGTTGTCAATTTGTTCAGCACTTTTGAAATGTACAGCACCAGATTTCAGAACATGGACCATTCTTACAGTATTCTCCCTGTACACCAAGTCAGAACCGTAGGATAAATAAAGGGGGCATTATTAGCAGACAATGAAAGCTCTTACAATGTTCAATGATAACATTTATCAAAAAACAGGTTAAAGGCTACATGTGCACCACCAAGTCAGAACATTAGGCTAAATTATGAGGGGAACAGGGACCAAATTATTAGGGTATGGCACATGGGCTACTAACAGTTTACTACACAACATACACTTAGTATTGCTTTCTTAGTTACAGTATACATATCTCCCTGGCATATAACATAATTTATGTAGCAGCATACAAGACATTTTTGAATTTACGTTCTTGTGCTAACTTGAAGTGGAAGGTGGCACGGCGGTCCTTCGTGGGTAAATTTTGTCATAAACTTTGTCATCTAAGTCTGGCATTCTATGGATTTCAAGGCAACTGGGGAAAAAATGTTGAATCATGCCGTTAGTGATCTTCAGGTTGAAGCTTGAGTTCCCGACTTGGAAATCCAAGTTGGATGACCGTTCAAAACTAATTTTCTCAGTCGGAGCTCATTTTTTTCAGATTTCCCAGTTGTCTTGATCTCTGGATTGACAGCATGGCCAATGTTGAATGTTTATCCATTTATGCTTGGAAAATAAGCCATTAAACCCAGACTTGGACCACACATCCACTCCACTGAATAGAAGGCTAGTGATTGCTTTGCAATGCTTGCAGTTAGCTACTGATTCCTTCCAAACTACTCAATGTTGAATTTGCGATTTCAAAGTTGTTGTGTAATGTTCATGTCCAATGGCCAATAAGCACCGATACGTTTTATCTATAATGTCTCTTCATAATTGATACATAATGATGACTGCTAGCTTTGAAAGTATGATGTTGACATGATCAGTCCAAAGCTACTGTAGATATAACGGGATATGATGTAATTTTATCTGTGGCCAATGACCTTATAAGAATATTTTGAAGATAAATACACAACGCAGAGGATGAGAGGACTAAAACTAGAGTACTAATGGTCAATAGGGAATTGTAAATAGGAGTTGGGTTTCAGTTCAACAGCTGTTTAGAATCTGTGGAATGCCACTCCTGAACTCAGAGCTACGTGTGCGACGTTCTGTACATTGAGTCTGGGGCAGGATACTTGTTATTTGGCTATTGTCCCAGTTGTACTGCAAGGACTTCTGATTGGTCAACGCCAGGCCAGGGTGGTGGTGGTGGTGGTGGTGGAGGTGGGGGGGGGGGGGGGGGGGGGGTATAAATGGCATCCTGTTCCTTTGTTCTGTGGAGAAAAGCTGAGGACAAGGGAGACTGAACATCTATCACTCAACATAACATCTATGATTTGTCCTTCTCAAATAAACACATTTTTCTCTCCCTGATTTGCTTTGGAGTTTGTGTTATTGAAGAATAACATCAACTGCTAACAACCTTGACCCTTCTTGGATGGCCACTTCTAATATAACTCTATGGCAGCACCCAAGGGGCTTGAATTTTCGAGCTCTCCTCGTAGATTTTGCGGTAACGTAGTATACCCATGAGTGACAGAACACTGAGCCAATCACGACGCAACTAGAGAACATTACCAACCCGTACTCGCCTTATTTTCTGCTAGCTGCCCCACCACCACTGGGTGCTGCCATAGAGTTTTATTAGAAGTAGCCATCCAAGAAGGGTCAAGGTTTTTTTTACATTTACATTTTTTTACATTGTTTGCAAACTGATATGTGACATGTATTAATGCCCAAATAACATGCAAAACAGGTAATTTTGCTAAACAGGTGGGGCTCAAAACGGTACGGCTCTGCGGTAAGTACACCCTACAGAGTCAATTATCACAAAGTTACAAAGACAAAGAGAGAATTCGAAACAAAAGATGATAATGAAGTGGGTGAGAAGGGTGTGTCTGTTGACTACAAACTAAAGCAAACAGTGTTGCCAACTGTAGATCAGAAGAATTGCACATACAGTTTCTCACATAGTAAGGTGGACGTTCTGTTGAAAATCTAACCTGGTAATCTAAACCATTCAAAACCAACCAACTCTAATTGAGGAATTCCCAGATCCCTGATAGTACAGTACCCTATTTATGCCAGCACAGTCAAATGTTGTCAAACTACAAAGTCACAAAAAAGTCACATGCTGTGTTGTGAGTCAACCATTTGTCATTCATTGGCATAGTGTCACGTTCGTTATAATGATTAGACCAAGGCACAGCATGCTTAGAGTTCCACATATTTTAATAAACCGAAACCGAAACCGAAACTCAAACAAAAACAATAAAGCCCAAACAAAACGTGAAGCTACTGGTGTGCACTCAGGCAACTAACTGTAGACAAGATCCCACAAACACAACTGAGGAAATGGCTACCTAAATATGGTCCCCAACCAGAGACAACGATAAGCTGCCTCTGATTGGGAACCATACCAGGCCGACATAAAACATTAATCACCGAGATGACCCACCCTAGTCACTATCACGCCCCAACCAACAGAGAATAAACAGCTCTCTATGGTCAGGGCGTGACACATAGTATCAATATAGATTAGACACAGAGACACAGAAAGATACAGAGCAATAGTCACAGCAAGAAAAAGCAAGAGTAGGAATTCGAAATGTAAAAGTCAGAGATGATGAATAGGAGCAAAGCTGTCTGAGGGAGAGACATTAGTATATCAAGAGAGGTAGATACCTTTCAGTGACCATTCGTGGCCTGCCATCAGATATAATTTGTCCCCTAATTCCCAATACTAAAATTATATGAAAATATTTGATGTTGGGAATGACAACACATTAGAATAATAAACACTGCCTCTAACAAATAATATTTATAGTTTAAACCCATGTGGCTATGTTAGTTAAATGAATATACAGCACCAGATGTCCATTATCTGCTACCTGGACTTTAAGATCAAATTCTATTAAAATATCCTTACCTCAACCTCTGTCAGTTTAGTTCAGGAACGGCTGCTGTCTTGGTGCGTCAGGTTTAAACATAAGAGAATACAGATGTCTGTGTTTTTTACGTCTCCTCTGCCCCACCCCTAAAGTAGTCATGCCCATTTCTTTGGAAATTACGGAGAATGTGGTGTGTCATTCATAGAGAAAATGTGCCAGGCGCATGTTTGTATAGGAAGCATGGGGAGTGAGTATATCTGTTTTGTACCGACAAAACTGTGGTTATATGTAGAAGCCAGACAACAAAGTTCAAATTAAGCCTCTATAATCAATAAATTGAGTGGCACAGCGGTCTAAGGCACTGCATCACAGTGATGTCTTAGACCAACTTATTGTAAGTTGAGACAATATAATTTTCTCCTCCCCCAAATTCAATCTATACTTTACTTTCCCCAAATAACTGTTCTTCTCTAAGAAGTAACGATAGAAGTAGCCAATGCCATGGACTACATGGACACTGAAAAGACAATTCAAAGGGGGAAATATAGCATGTGTCAATAACTGTTCTATGATGTGTGTGTGGGAGTGTGTGTGTGTGTGTTTGTGTATATGAATGGACGGATGAGGGAAGAGTGTGGGATGGTGAATATGAATATGTGTAGGAGGATGGGAGAGAATTGGTGTGTGGATGCATTAGGTATAAATTGGGCAGGAATTAATGCGAAAGCATGGGAAGTTGAGAAAAGCTTGGCTTGGGTGGGGTAAAGGGGAGAGAAAACAGGGAGGGGAGGTGGAGAGGGATGGGTTTGGCTTGGTAGCGGGAGAAGGAAGGATTTAATTATACTACAGTGTAATTGTATACATTTTTGTGACTTGCAAAATGAAAAAGAGTTCTGAACAGATTAGGAGAGGATGTCGAGTCATTATTATTCCTTGTTTGGCATGATAGCTAAGATTCAATGGTGGTTATTGGTGAGAGTGGAGAGGGTCTCTATCAAGGGGATTGTGATGGGGTGACTGGGAGGGCATCAAATCAAATCAAATCAAATTTTATTTGTCACATACACATGGTTAGCAGATGTTAATGCGAGTGTAGCGAAATGCTTGTGCTTCTAGTTCCGACAATGCAGTAATAACAAGTAATCTAACTAACAATTCCAAAACTACTGTCTTGTACACAGTGTAAGGGGATAAAGAATATGTACATAAGGATATATGAATGAGTGATGGTACAGAGCAGCATAGGCAAGATACAGTAGATGGTATCGGGTACAGTATGTACAAATGAGATGAGTATGTAAACAAAGTGGCATAGTATAGTATAAAGTGGCTAGTGATACATGTATTACATAAGGATACCGTCGATGATATAGAGTACAGTATATACGTATGCATATGAGATGAATAATGTAGGGTAAGTAACATTTATATAAGGTAGCATTGTTTAAAGTGGCTGGAGTTGAGTCAGTGTCAGTGTGTTGGCAGCAGCCACTCAGTGTTAGTGGTGGCTGTTTAACAGTCTGATGGCCTTGAGATAGAAGCTGTTTTTCAGTCTCTCGGTCCCAGCTTTGATGCACCTGTACTGACCTCGCCTTCTGGATGATAGCGGGGTGAACAGGCAGTGGCTCGGGTGGTTGATGTCCTTGATGATCTTTATGGCCTTCCTGTGACATCGGGTGGTGTAGGTGTCCTGGAGGGCAGGTAGTTTGCCCCCGGTGATGCGTTGTGCAGACCTCACTACCCTCTGGAGAGCCTTACGGTTGAGGGCGGTGCAGTTGCCATACCAGGCGGTGATACAGCCCGCCAGGATGCTCTCGATTGTGCATCTGTAGAAGTTTGTGAGTGCTTTTGGTGACAAGCCGAATTTCTTCAGCCTCCTGAGGTTGAAGAGGCGCTGCTGCGCCTTCTTCACGATGCTGTCTGTGTGAGTGGACCAATTCAGTTTGTCTGTGATGTGTATGCCGAGGAACTTAAAACTTGCTACCCTCTCCACTACTGTTCCATCGATGTGGATAGGGGGGTGTTCCCTCTGCTGTTTCCTGAAGTCCACAATCATCTCCTTAGTTTTGTTGACGTTGAGTGTGAGGTTGTTTTCCTGACACCACACTCCGAGGGCCCTCACCTCCTCCCTGTAGGCCGTCTCATCGTTGTTGGTAATCAAGCCTACCACTGTTGTGTCGTCCGCAAACTTGATGATTGAGTTGGAGGCGTGCGTGGCCACGCAGTCGTGGGTGAACAGGGAGTACAGGAGAGGGCTCAGAACGCAACCTTGTGGGGCCCCAGTGTTGAGGATCAGCGGGGAGGAGATGTTGTTGCCTACCCTCACCACCTGGGGGCGGCCCGTCAGGAAGTCCAGTACCCAGTTGCACAGGGCGGGGTCGAGACCCAGGGTCTCGAGCTTGATGACGAGCTTGGAGGGTACTATGGTGTTGAATGCCGAGCTGTAGTCGATGAACAGCATTCTCACATAGGTATTCCTCTTGTCCAGATGGGTTAGGGCAGTGTGCAGTGTGGTTGAGATTGCATCGTCTGTGGACCTATTTGGGCGGTAAGCAAATTGGAGTGGGTCTAGGGTGTCAGGTAGGGTGGAGGTGATATGGTCCTTGACTAGTCTCTCAAAGCACTTCATGATGACGGATGTGAGTGCTACGGGGCGGTAGTCATTTAGCTCAGTTACCTTAGCTTTCTTGGGAACAGGAACAATGGTGGCCCTCTTGAAGCATGTGGGAACAGCAGACTGGTATAGGGATTGATTGAATATGTCCGTAAACACACCGGCCAGCTGGTCTGCGCATGCTCTGAGGGCGCGGCTGGGGATGCCATCTGGGCCTGCAGCCTTGCGAGGGTTAACACGTTTAAATGTCTTACTCACCTCGGCTGCAGTGAAGGAGAGACCGCATGTTTTCGTTGCAGGCCGTGTCAGTGGCACTGTATTGTCCTCAAAGCGGGCAAAAAAGTTATTTAGTCTGCCTGGGAGCAAGACATCCTGGTCCGTGACTGGGCTGGGTTTCTTCCTGTAGTCCGTGATTGACTGTAGACCCTGCCACATGCCTCTTGTGTCTGAGCCGTTGAATTGAGATTCTACTTTGTCAGACACTTCTCTGAGGCGTGTGTGTGGGGCCTCCACTCTTCTCACTTCAGTCTCTCGGTGGACCCACTCTCCCCAAGTAGACCCTCACCAGCCACTATATTTTAATTAAACTTACAAGGTAATGCAAACTGACCACAACACTTAAGTTGAAGTTTTTCTCCAATGTACAGTGGATTCGGAAAGTATTCAGAACCCTTGACTTTTCTTATTCTAAAATTGATTAAATAGTTTCCCCCTCATCAATCTTCACACAATACCCATAATGACCAAGCAAAAACAGGTTTTTAGACTTTCTTCCAAATTTTTGCAGCCTCCAAGCTTCCTTGTATGACTCTACAAGCTTGGCACACCTGTATTTGGAAAGTTTTTCCAAATCTTCTTTGCAGATCTTCTCGTGCTCTGTCAGGTTGGATGGGGAGCATTGCTGCACATGTATCTTCGATCTGGTTAAAGTCCTGGCTTTGGCTGGGCCACTCAAGTACATTCAGAGACTTGTCCCGAAGCCACTCCTGCGTTGTCTTGGCTGTGTGCTTAGGGTATTTGTTCCGTTGGAAGGTAAACCTTCGACCCAGTCTGAGGTCCTGAGAGCTTTCGAGCAGGTTTTCATCAAGGATCTCTCTGTATTTTGCTCTGTTCATCTTTGCCTCGATCCTGACTAGTCTCCCAATCCCTGCTGCTGAAAAACATCCCCACAGCATGATGCTGCCACCACCATGCTTCGACGTAGGGATGGTGTCAGGTTTCCTCCAGACGTGACGCTTGGCAATCAGGCCAAAAAGTTCAATCTTGGTTTCATCAGACCAGATAATCTTGTTTCTCATGGTCGAGAGTCTTTAGGTGCCTTTTGGCAAACTCCAAGCGGGTTGTCATGTGACTATTACTGAAAAGTGGCTTCCGTCTGGCCACTCTACCATAAAGAGCAGTGGTTCCCAAACTTTTCAGTCCCGTACCCCTTCAAATATTCAACCTCCAGCTGCGTACCCCCTCTAGCACCAGAGTCAGCACACTCTCAAATGTTTTTGCCATCATTGTAAGCCTGCCACACACACAATACATTTATTAAACATAAGAATGAGTGTGAGTTTTTGTCACAACCTGGCTCGTGGGAAGTGACAAAGATCTCTTATAGGACCAGAGCACAAATAATAATATAATAATAATCAATCATTTTGCTCTTTATTTAGCCATCTAACATATAAAACTTTATTTGTTCATTGAAAATGGTGATGAACTCACCACAGGTTAATGAGAAGGGTGTGCTTGAAAGGATGCACATAACTCTGCAATCTTCGGTTGTATTGGAGAGAACCTCAGTCTTAAATCATTTGCCACACTCATTCTGTGCCTGTATTTCGTTTTCATGCTAGTGAGGGCGGAGAATCCACTCTCACATAGGTACGTGATTGCAAAGGGCATCAGTGTCTTAACAGCGTGTTTTACCAAGGCAGGATACACTGAGCGTAACCCAATCCAGAAAACCAATTTAAAATTTTCACAGAACCGCTTGTTGCAATTTCGATGAGGCTCTCTTGTTCAGATATTGGTAAGTGGGCTGGAAGCGGGGCAGGAAAGGGATAACAAATCCAGTTGTTTGAGTTAACCGTTTCTGGAAAGTACTTGCGTAATTGCGCATCCAACTCACTCAGGTGCTTCGCTACATCACATTTGACATTGCCCGTAAGCTTGAGTTCATTTGCACACAAAAAAATCATACAATGATGGAAAGACCTGTGTGTTGTCCTTGTAAGAGGTATGTTATTGCAGACCGAGAAGAGTTCCAACTTCTTAATCATAGCCTCAATTTTGTCCCGCACATTGAATATAGTTGCAGAGAGTCCCTGTAATCCCAGATTCAGATCATTTTGGCGAGAAAAAACATCACCCAGATAGGTCAGTTGTGTGAGAAACTCGTCATCATGCAAGCGGTCAGACAAGTGAAAATTATGGTCAGCAAAGAAAACTTTAAGCTTGTCTCTCAATTAAAAAAACATGTCAATACTTTGCCACTTGATTAACAGCAAACTTCTGTATGTTGTAAAAGTGTTAAATAGTCGCTACCCATATCATTGCATAGTGCAGAAAATACACGAGAGTTCAGGGGCCTTGCTTTAACAAAGTTAACCATTTTCACTGTAGTGTCCAAAATGTCTTTCAAGCTGTCAGGCATTCCCTTGGCAGTAAGACCATCTCGGTGGATGCTGCAGTGTACCTAAGTGGTGTGGGGACAACTGTTTGCACACAGTTTACTACTTCACTATGTCTCTCTGTCACGGCTTTTGCACCATCAGTACAGATACCAACACATCTTGACCACCAAAGTCCATTTGATGTCACAAAGCTGTCCAGTACTTTAAAAAGATCCTCCCATGTTTTCCTGGTTTCCAGTGGTTTGCAGAAGAGGATGTCTTCCTTAATTGACCCCCCATAAACGTAACAGACATATACCAGGAGTTGTGCCTGTTGACTCATCCAGCTGTAACTCATAGAATTCACTGGCTTGTATGCGAAGCAGTAATTGTTTCAAAACATCTGCTGCCATGTCACTGATGCGTCGTGAAACTGTTGTTTGATGAAGATAGTCTATATAGTTTTTTTGGCCTTTTCCCCCAGCATTGTCCTAGCCATATCCGTGGCAGCAGGAAGAATTAAGTCCTCCACAATAGTATGGGGCTTGCCTGTCCTAGCCACTCGGTAGCTCACCATATAAGACGCTTCTAGCCCCTTCTTATTAATGGTATCTGTTGCTTTTATACACGTCTTACTTCTCGAAAGTCGTCTTAATTCTCGCTCCAAAATGTTTCAAATTGGCATGTTTTGTTTCTAACTGTCTGCGCAAGAGTGAAGGTTTCATCGAGTTGTGATAGTACTTTTTGATAGTAACATGCTGAGGAAAGGCACTACTCCCAATATAAGTGAACCCCAAAATCAATGTAGTTCTCATCATATTTGCGTCTCTTCGATGGTAAAACGTCCCTGTCTGTTGTTTGGTGCTTCCCGGGTAAGGGGGCAGTAGCTCTTTGGCTGCTTCAGATTCACAACTGTCAGTGTCTATGCTAGCTGGGCTAACAACAAATATAGAATTACTGATGCTAGCACTTCATGTGCTCGTGGAAGCAGAACAACTTGTGTTGTCGACAGGTACAGGTGTAATACTGCTGGTAGTAGCAGTTAATGGAATTCCCGCGAGAGAGTAACAGTTAATGTGATTGGTTGTTAATTATTTGTCTAAGCTACCCGTATTTGACATTGTGTTGTTATTTTGCTGAACACTAGATGGTTTAATTTTATTTTTGGCAGTGAAACGAGGCTACTCATGCGAGAAAAAAACCTCACCCAAATGTATAGCCCCGTTGGAAAATATAAATGGACTTAAAAAAGAAAATGTTAATCACATTTTTATTTGGCGTACCCCTGACAGCATTGCACGTATCCCTGTTGTTACCTGGTCTATAATAACTAGAATAATATCTATTCTGATCAAAAATATAAACGCAACAATTTCAAAGATTTTACTAAGTTACAGTTCATATGAGGAAATTAGTCCATTGCAATAAACCCAGTACCCCAGTTTGGGATACCTGCCGTAGAGGATATGGAACCGCTATCAGGTGTGCTGTTTAGAATGGTGCTTTCTCATGTGCGCTGTTTAAAATGGTGTTTTCCTGCAAATTACATGTTGAGTTATGCACCCAATGCACATGGGGTCCGGTAAATTTCTCAAATGGCCAGTAAATGTTATCCGGTGCCACATTGTCCTTACGGAAACCCTGGACCATATGTACATACCCCAAACAGAAGCCATGGATTACAGGCAACATCCGCACTGAGCTAAAGGCTAGAGCTGCTGCTTTCAAAGACCATAACACTAATCCGGACTCTTATAAGAAATCCTGCTACGACGTCCAACGAACCATCAAACAGGTAGTGTTAATACAGGACTAAGATCGCATTCTACTTTGCCGGCTCTGATGCTCGACGGATGTGGCCGGGCTTGCAAACTATCACAGAATACAAAAGGGAAACCCAGTCACGAGCTGCCCAGTGACGCAAGCCTACCAGAGGAGCGAAATGCCTTCTAATGCTTGCTTCGAGGCAAGCAACACTGAACCATGCATGAGAGTACTAGCTGTTCTGTGTGATCTCGCTCTCTGTAACCTATAAGAGTAAGACCATTAACCTTTCTAGCGCAGGCGTTCCGCTAGCAGAACCCCTCGACAACATTCCGCTGAAAAGGCAGTGAGCAAAATTCAAAATTTTTTTTTCGAAAATGTAACTTTCACACATTAACAAGATGAGGTGAAGGTTGGCCTTGAAATTCATCCACAGGTACACCTCCAATTGACTCAAATGATGTAAGTTAGCCTATCAGAGGCTTCTAAAGCCATGACATCATTTTCTGGAATTTCCAAGCTGTTTAAAGGCACAGCCAACTTAGTGTATGTAAACGTCTGACCCACTGGAATTGTGATACAGTGAATGATAAGTGAAATAATCTGTATGTAAACTGTTGGAAAAATTACTTGTGTCATTGGTTAAAAAACAAGTTTTAATGACTCCAACCTAAGTGTATGTAAACTTCCGACTTCAACTGGCACTACATCCATTTCCTCATACCCCTCCCTGCACATCACGTGTATGACAAAACATATATGTTTACTACTCTAATTCAGTTGGTAACCAGTTTATAATAGCAATAAGGCACCTCGGCGGTTTGTGGTATATGGCCAATATACCATGGCTAAGTGCTATATCCAGGCAACCCTTAGCCGTAGTATATTGGCCATATAACACACCCCCTCAGGGCTTTTTGCTTAAACATACTGTATCAACAGCACCAGAGTTGCTCCTGAAAACACTGTTGCCTTAGAAACCCTGTCTTGTTCTATTTGTCCTTTCACTTTACTTTTGATTAAACTTCATGTCGAGATTTATGAATGGAACCGGTTTCTAGTGATAGCAAGACTAGTTGATAGAATAAATACATGAAAAACCTCTTTCAGCCACTGATAATGCAGTAGCATATGGGTCATTCCACCAATTACAGTGGCTTCAGAAAGTATTCATACCCCTTGATTTATTCCACATTTTTGTGTTACAGCCTGACTTTAAAATTGATTCAATTGAGATTTGTTACTGGCCTACACACAATACCCCATGTCAAAGTGGAATTATGTTTTTTGAAATGTTTATAAATTAATTAAAAATTAAAAGCCGAAATGTCTTGAGTCAATAAGAATTCAACCCCTTTGTTATGGCAAGCCTAATTAGCATCAAATAACGTGAGAGAGAAACATTGGATGTCTGATAGCTGTGCATGTGGTTGCATGCTGACAATAGGGATAGATGGGCTTCCACTGACTGCAGGTATGTTGAGTTTTGTGTGTGCGCTACTATCTGATCTAGGAATCTCGTGGATGACCTGCTTCACTATGTAGTCTGTCTTTACCTTTTCTACTCCATATGAAGCCTGATTATGCATGACACAGAGACCCTGTATTCGATGTACAGAGAACCACACACAGACCACTACAGCAGGACTTCACATTCGAGTTTCCTGAAGCATGCTAAAGCGTATGCTTGTGTAGTGATTCGTAAGACGTATGCTACATGTACTGTAAAGTATGTACCTTTTATCCCTTCATGCCATGGTTTATTATCATATCGTGATATCGTATTATCATGTCTGTATGTGCGCTCTTTGGCTTCAGTCGATGTTGATCTTGACTTTCACTCCATTATGATGTGGATATAATGTCCAGGGTGCCTGTGCCAGAAGATGGAGCTCACTGACAATGTGATACTTCTGATTTAATTTATCTTCTCTCAATGAAGCCTGCACAGTCCAGAGTGACTTTATACATTGATTGATTAACAAAATGATTACTCAAACACCATTGAAGTTCCTTCTGACGGGATGAAGTGGATGAACTGTGTGGGACACTGTTTCTGTTGCTGAACACAGCTCTGGTTAACAGTCTTGCAAAAGGTTATTTTGAACACTGTTGTTGTAAAGAGGATAACACAGTCATTTTCATAAATATATGCTTTTATTCTTAAGAGTAAAAAAAATGTAACAACTTTTTGTCTTAGATGATACAAAACAAATGCTTATTATTATAGTACCAGTCAAAAGTTTGGACAACTTACTCATTCAATGGTTTTTACCTTTTTTTAAAAACTATTTTCTAGAATAACAGCGAAGACATCAAAACTATGAAATAACACATATGGAATCATGTAGGAACCAAAAAAGTGTTAAACAAATCAAAATCAATTTTTTTTTGAGATTCTTCAAAGTAGCTGCACTTAGCCTTGATAACAGCTTTTCACACTTGGCATTCTCTCAACCAGCTTCATGAGGTAGTCACTTGGAAAGCATTTCAGTTAACAGGTGTGCCTTGTTAAAAGGCAGGAAAGAAATTCCACAAATGAATGTGTTTGAGCAGTTGTGTTGTGACACGGTATGTGTGGTATATTTGGTAAAATGACCAAGTCCATATTACGGAAGGAACAGTTCAAATAAGCAAAGAAAGGACAGTCCATCATTACTTTAAGACATAAAGGTCAGTCAATTCGGAACATTTCAAGAACTTAGAAAGGTTCTTCATGTGCAGTCAGTCGCAAAAACCATCAAGCGCAATGATGAAACTGGCTCGCAGGAAAGGAAGACTCCGAGTTCTCTGCTGCAGAGGATAAGTTCATCAGAGTTATCTGCACCTCAGATTGCAGCCCAAATAAATGCTTCACAGAGTTCAAGTAACAGACACATCTCAACATCAACTGTTCAGAGGAGACTGTGTGAATCAGGCCTTCATGGTCAAATTCCTGCAAAGAAACCATTACTAAAGAACACCAATAAGAAGAAGGGACTTGCTTGGGCCAAGAAACACGAGCAATGGACATTAGACTGGTGGAAATCTATCCTTGGTCTAATGAGTCCAAATTTTTGATTTTTGGTTCCAACCGTCATGTCTTTGTAAGACACAGAGTAGGTGAACGGATGATCTCTGCATGTGTAGTTCCCACCGTGAAGCATGGAGGAGGAGGTGTGATGGTGCTTTGCTGGTGACACGGTCTGTGATTTATTTGGAATTCAAGGCACACTTAACCCGCATGGCTACCACAGCATTCTGCAGCAATACACCACCCCATCTGGTTAGCAATTAGCGGGACTATCATTTGTTTTTCAACAGGACAATGACCCGACACACCTCCAGGCTGTGTAAGGACTATTTGACCAAGAAGGAGGAGAGCGATGGAGTGCTACATCAGATGACCTGGTCTCCACAATCACCCGACCTCAACCAAATTGAGATGGATTGGGATGAGTTGGACCGCAGAGTGAAGGTAAAGCAACCAGCAACCAACAAGAATGCCAAAGCTGTCATCAAGGCAAAGGGTGGCTACTTTGAAGAATCTCAAATATAAAATAGATTTTGATATGTTTAACACTTTTTTGGTTATTACATGATTCTATATGTGTTATTTCAAAGTATTGATGTCTTCACTATTATTCCTCAATGTAGAAAATAGTAAATAGAAAAGATAAACCCTTGAATGAGTTGGAGTGCCCAAACTTTTGACTGGTACTGTATGTATACAGTCAAATGTATGATATAGAACTAAAGAGTCAACTGATTTGCTACAATGATGAGATTCCCAAAACAAAAAGTTTTCAAAAACATTCACAGATAGTTATTTGACTCCAGGTGCCTCTGTACACTGTTACGTAACCAGTTGGAAAAGCATTCCAGGTGAAGCTGGTTGAGAGAATGCCAAAGCTGTCATCAAGGCAAAGGGTGGCTACTTTGAAGAATCTCAAATATAAAATAGATTTTGATATGTTTAACACTTTTTTAGTTATTACATGATTCTATATGTGTTATTTCAAAGTATTGATGTCTTCACTATTATTCCTCAATGTAGAAAATAGTAAATAGAAAAGATAAACCCTTGAATGAGTTGGAGTGCCCAAACTTTTGACTGGTACTGTATGTATACAGTCAAATGTATGATATAGAACTAAAGAGTCAACTGATTTGCTACAATGATGAGATTCCCAAAACAAAAAGTTTTCAAAAACATTCACAGATAGTTATTTGACTCCAGGTGCCTCTGTACACTGTCACCTAACCAGTTGTGCAACATTGTAGCCATACTGTAACATGATGTAGCATTAGAAGAAGTGATAGTACATTCAAGATCATCCCTAAATCCTTACTCAACCTTAACTCACTCAAAGGTTTCCTTCTTACCAGTGCAAGAAAACTTTTGTTGTTAATAGTCTTTTTTGGGGGGGGGGGGGGGGGGGGGGGGGTCTCACGTTGTGGGATATTGTGCCACTTTGTTTTTAGGCACAGTACATCTGGTATAGTTTCACTGGAAGTTAGAATTCTTCCATTAGTTTATCCAATCTCCCAAATATACTCTTCCCCTTCTCCATACAAATGTCAGTCTTTTACAATGAAGGATATAAGGGGAGTGACCAGAGTCAAATCAACTCCCAACTATTTCAGAAGCAGAGTCAAATCAACTCGCAACTATTTCACAACCTCTCAATAACCTACTTATGACTTGTTGTTAAACATCACATCCTCAAACTTGACTATCCTCCCTCCTTCAGTCTCCACCTCCTTTTGCTCCCAAGTCTCCACTTCCCCATTCCTTTGCTCATAACGGCGGATTCGCACCTTGCCCGTTGTTGGGAGTGGGCATGGGAGACCCTTCAAGGCCTCTTCGTAGAGAAGCTGTTTCATGACATCTTGACTGGGTTGAACCATGCCTAATGGAACCAGTGCATTACCCTGGTCTACCTTTGGAAGGGGAGATGATGAGTTCTTGACTTCAGGATTTGGAGAGGCTGCACGCTCCCATCTTGACGGGGAAGATGAACGCTGTACAGGTTGTGGTTGCAGTGTCGCCTTAACCTCAATCTTTGGCAAGGCTGCACGCTCCCACCTTGACGGGGAAGGTGAACGCTGTACGGGTTGTGGTTGCAGTGTTGTCTTGACCTCAGTCTTGACCTCAGTCTTTGGCAAGGCTGCACGCTCCCACCTTGACGGGGAAGGTGAACGCTGTACGGGTTGTGGTTGCAGTGTTGTCTTGACCTCAGTCTTGACCTCAGTCTTTGGCAAGGCTGCACGCTCCCATATTGATGGAGAAGGTGCTCGCACAGGAGCTCGCACTAGCGTCTTGACCTCAGGCCTTGGTGAGGCTGCGCACTCAGCTCTTGATAGAGGGAGTGATTGCTGTACAGGAGCTTGAGGACGTGGCGATGTGACTTTTATCTCAGTGTGAGGAAAGGGTGTCGGAAGATGTCCTC
This sequence comes from Oncorhynchus mykiss, assembly GCF_057628025.1. Taxonomy (NCBI): domain Eukaryota; kingdom Metazoa; phylum Chordata; class Actinopteri; order Salmoniformes; family Salmonidae; genus Oncorhynchus; species Oncorhynchus mykiss. The sequence continues at coordinate 34,601,602 of NC_143023.1, forward strand.
TTTGTTGTTCCTCGGTGTTGCCACCTCCCACTGCCTTTCGTATCTCTGGCATGATCCCGGCCATTGTGGCTCGCACTGTGGGGTCACTCTGCACCATCCTACAGACAGCGTTACAGTACTGCTGTCCTTGGAGACTGAGGATCTCATGGATCTTAGCCGGACAGACACTGGGGGTGTGCAGCCTGACTCTGGCACAGAGTTCAGCAATGATTTTACCCATAGCCCACACGTCCGAACGCTGGTCTCGGTGGCCCCGCCTCTGCAGGACCTCAGGTGGAGAGTAGGCCTCATTGCCCATATCCACGGCAGAATTTAGGCCATTGCGGAAGAATTTGGCCAGTCCCATATCAATGATCACAGCTCTGTGAGTGTCATGCTCTACCTGGAAGAGATCATTTGAAAGGGATGGAAAAATATAGTTTTATATCTAATCGAAGCATTTCGCGTGATAATGCTAAATAATTTAGCGTCCTTTATTCCCAATAACAGATGAACTACTGCTTCGTAAGTCTTGCATAATTAATGAAGAACATTAAAACAACAAAAACTATTTTAATGCCTGTCTCACCATGATGTTCTCAGGCTTGAGGTCTTGATGGACGATATCTTTGCTGTGTAGGTGAAGCAGTCCTTCACACATGCCTGTGATGATGGTGGCCTTTATAGATGGAGTCAACTGTGGGAGATCAAAGGCTTTCATTACCAACTGATGAGTTAACTTGCACTTTTTTGTAATAATGTTTGGAACACCCCCTGAAAATCCTGGAGGCTTAGATATTTATTTATCAAATATATTTAGATATGAGTTTTTCTGTGAACTTTCATCAACACTGTTACATGTGTGTTTGGTGGCAGCAGTGGGATCCATAGACCTACCTGTATTTTAGATTTTTGTGATTTGAAGATGGTTGTCTCCAGTTCCTCTCCAAAGATGAACTCCATGGGGATGATCCACTTAGAGTCCTTGAGTGTTGGATTACCTAGAAGCTTCACTATGTTAGGATGAATCGCTTTACTGGAGTCCCAGATCACAGACAAAGTGTGAAAGAAAATGGGGAGAAAGAGTTGAGGGCATTGGAGTCTACAGACAGCACAACTAATCACTTCTGTAGTGACCTTCATCAGCACCATCTCTCCTATAGCAAAGCAAAATCCAAGAAGAGACCATCTTTTCCCCCTTTGTTTCTTCTAGACACATTATATCTCTTTAACACCAAAATGAGAGCATTTTCTTACATTTCAAAATGTCTACTTAAAACCTCTACAGGATCGGTTGGTCCCCGCGGATGGTTGAGCTAATGTAGGCTAATGCAATTAGCATAAGGTTGTAAGTAACAAGAACATTTCCCAGGACATAGACATATCTGATATTGGCAGAAAGCTTAAATTATTGTTCATCTAACGGCACAGTCCAATTTACAGCAGCTGTTACAGTGAAATAATACCATGCTATAGTTTGAGGAGAGTGCACAGTTGGGAACTTATTAATAAACCATTTAGGCACATTTGGGCAGTCTTGGTACCAAATTTTGAACAGAAATGAAATGGTTAATTGGATCAGTCTAAAACGTTGCACATACATTGCTGCCATGTATTGTGCTGGAATAATACATAATGGCCTTTCTCTCGCATGCTTTTTTCTTTGTATTATCTTTTACCAGATCTAATGTGTTTAATTATTTTCTTTTTTTCAGCATGACAATGCCCCAATGCACAAAGCGAGGACCATACAGAAATGGTTCCTCATCTTGTGGAAAGGCATTCCAGAAGAGTGGAGGCTGTTATAGCAGCATGGGGGGGACCAACTCCATAATAATGCCCATGATTTTGGAATCAGATTTCCGACGAGCAGTCAAGCTGTCAGCAAGGAAAGAGTAGTTACTTTGCAGAATCTCAAATCTAAAATACATGTTGATTTCTTTAACACCTTTTTGCTTACTACATGATTTCATGTGTTATTTCATGGTTTTGATGTCTTCACCCTTATTCTACAATGTAGAAAATAGTAAAAATAAAGAAAAACCCTTGAATGAGTAGGTGTGTCCAAACTTTTGACTGGTATTGTCTATCTTTTTTTCTATTCATTATGATCACAATATTAAATGTGGCAACTTTTGTTTAATCTAAACCCTCTTTCTGTCATTGTGTTTCTGTCAGACATTCTAGATACAGCGCTGGGCCTTTTGACCGGCTGAGGCTACCCTCCCCAGGACATGTTGCCCTCATCCTCCTCTGCTGTCTCCTCCTCAGTGGGGGCATACAAATATCCCCTTTATCTGGAGGACCCCCATGCACCTTCTGAAGACCCCTATCACAGGGGTCACCCACCTACTGCACCCTTCCGTCCTAACAAGCCCCCGCTCTACCCCGCATATCCTAACGCTGGAGGGGCTGGACAGCACATGGCACAGCACCCTGCAATGCCTTCTCCACCCCTTGCACCCCAGTCCGACAGAGACAGAGAGTGGGACAGCGACTCAGGTGAGATTGTCTCTAGAAGGTGATCTTACCAGGAGGCCAACTCTTCCTCTAAGTATTCCCGCCACTCAGAGCGAGAGAGAGGGGAAAGGGTCTACAGATGAGTCAGCTTGGGCTACAGAGACCACGGCAGACCCTGTAACCACTACTCACACAACCACAGCAGCTACCACAGGCATCTATTTGTGCTATTTGTGAATAGTGTGAAGTAAAATTCAGAGTTATATTGATACGAGATGTGAATATTAGTGACAAAAAGGCTTTGCAGTGGTATCGTGATACTTTCACATACATTGTTTTGTGGGTAATATTTTGGAATCGGGACAACCCCAATAGTGATGTGGCAAAAAATATATACAGTTACCTATCAGGATATTATCTTTGACACTATATTGAATCGTTATGAAAAAAACCTGCACAAAAAGGGATTACATTTGTTTTCAGCATTTATTTCTATGACGGATCAAAACTTCTCTTCTCATGGCTCACTCGTCTCACTGTAGCAGACGTATGGTCATGTTTGGAACATTGAATCACAATAAAATCACAGTATGGAATTGAAATATATATAGAATAGTGAGAATCGCAAAACATATCGTATCGTCTCCAAAGTATCACGATAATATTGTATTGTCCCTGGCAATTCCCAGCCCTAAACCCTAATACATTATGTAATTTCATATGGGTTAAGCTGCATTTCAGTTGAACTCCAGGTCCATTTTGACACATGTAAGATTTTTGCAATCATTTTCAGTATTTTTAATAGAGTTTCACTAGGTGTGGAGGTGGTACAGTTTGTACCAGTTATGCGCTGGTATGTGCTGACTGACAGCTTTTTAGGCAGCTCCCCCAGGCAGGGAGTTTTACACTTTGGCTTTGTCTAAATGGGGTGTTGAAACGTTTGTGGTTTACCCAATAAATTACTGGGAGCCTGTATATAGTGTTTAACTCTCTTTATATTTTAATAGCATGCAGTTTACTTGCCCGTTAGTCAGCACCTATATCAACTTTTTTGGTGGGGGTGTGCGCCAGCTCCTATTTTTTTTGTGTAGGGTTAATGACAGCGCTTTCAATTTCACACCAATTTTTTGGACTATTTTGTTATTTTACAAGCAATACGACTTTGTATTAAAAGCAATCTAACCTCTTCCCAGTCCCTAAACATTAAACATTAAAAGTAGTTAACATTTAAAGAATGTGTTGTTGTGAAACTTGAATGTGTTTAATGCATGCACATTTATATAATGTATACAGTTAAAGTCGGAAGTTTACATACACTTAGACGGAACCCAAACCGGCTGCGAGCCTGCGCTATCGTGCATAAATTTATTTTGTCCCCCTACACCAAACGCGATCACGACACGCATGTTAAAATATCAAAACGAGCCTCCCGGGTGGCGCAGTGGGCGCTGTACTGTACTGCAGCGCCAGCTGTGCCATCAGAGACTCTGGGTTCGCGCCCAGGCTCTGTCGTCGCGGCTGGCTTCCGGGTTGGATGCGCGCTGTTTTAAGAAGCAGTGCGGCTTGGTTGGGTTGTGTTTCGGAGGACACATGGCTTTCGACCTTCCTCTCTCCTGAGCCCGTAAGGGAGTTGTAGCGATGAGACAAGCTAGTAGCTACTAAAACAAATAAAAAAAATACCACGAAATTGGGGAGAAAACTGGGTAAAAAAAAAAAATATATATATATATATATATATATACTGAAGTGTTACAAGTATAAATAATTTCAATTTAGCAAACCAGATGGCACTGTTTCCTTGTATTTTTTATTTACAGAAAGTCACCTGCACAACATTCAGACATCATTTAGTCCGCCAGATCAGAGGTAGTAGGGATGGGTGCGTAAATCCCTTCATTCAAAATATAACGAGCACTTTTGGGTGTCAAGGAAAATGTATGGAGTAAAAAGTACAATATTTTCTTAAGGAATGTAGTGAAGTAAAAGTAGTCAAAAATATAAATAGTAAAGTACAGATACCCCAAAAAACTACTTAAGTAGTACTGTGAAGTGTTTTTACTTAAGTACTTTACATCACTGTGTATATGTCTCCTTGATGCTCAAAAAGGCTTTTCTGGCACAATAAATGAGACATGAGATCTTATCATTGTCTCCACATCTATTTCTCATGCTTCTCAAATTGAAGTCTCAATTCAAGCTCAGTTGTCTCCTGAACATTTCAAGAATGAATTCTCTTAGGAGAAACAGTTCAGATATAAGGGATCACTAAATTATACAAAATTGAGATCTCCCATTTTTCTTCAGAGATGAAAAAAAGACCACTGATCAAAATACTCTCCCTCTAGGCTGATATCATTTAGCAACATACCATGATAGCACATTGTCTGTCATACTCACTTGTATACTTGACACTCTCTCTCCAGGTCTCTCCTATTGATTAAGTGTTGTGGCACCTTCTTGATTGCAGCCCAGGTGTCATTGTACTTCTCCTTGTATACCTTCCCAAACGAGCCAGCAGCAAGAGTTTTGGTGGAGTACGCCATCTAGGGGTTTGGTGGGGAGTGGGCAGTGAGGTCAAGATCAGAAGTGAGAAAAATGTTGACCAAAAAACGACAAAAGCATTCACCTCTACATAACATTTGTTATAGTACTGTTGTTAGGGTAAGTAACTGTAAGTACACCCTACAGAGTCAATTCTCTCAAAGTTACAAAGACAAAGAGAGAATTCCAAGTAAGATTATAATGGAGTGGGAGAGAAGGATGTGTCTGTTGACTAGGAACTAAAGCAAGCAGTGTTGCAACCGTCCAAAATAGTAGGCTGTTTGACTATGTGAAAAAGTAAAGTTTAATAGTAAGCAACATTTTGAAAATCGATTATACTTTAAATGCCTAGATGTCATACTCATTTGGGCTTTGACAAATCAATTAGATATGGGCATGGTGGAAAAAGAACCCAAATGTCATACTTGAGTAAAAGTAAAGATAACTTAATTTAATAGAAAATGTCTCAAGTAAAAGTGAAAGTTACACAGTGAAATACTACTTCAGCAAAAGTCTAAAAGTATTTGGTTTTAAATGAACTTGTTTCAAAAGTAAATACCAATGCTAAAATATACTTAAGTATCAAAAGTTTGAGTATAAATCATTTCAAATGACTGATATTAAGCAAACCAGTACAATTTTCGTGTATTTATTTTATGGATAGCCAGGAGCACACTCCAACACTTATACATATTTGGAAAACAAAGCATATGTGTTTAGTGAGTCCACCAGATCAGAGGCAGTAGGGATGACCAGGATGTTCTGTTCCTGTCTTGCCAATCATTGAAAATGTAACGAGTACTTTTGGGTGTAGGGGAACATGCATGGAGTAAAAAGTACATTGTTTTCTTTAGGAATCTAGTGTAAGTAAAAGTTGTCAAAAATAGAAATAGTAAAATAAAGTAAAAATACAGCAAATAACTACTTAAGTAGTACTTTAAAGTATTTTTTTTACTTACTTAGGCTACTTTACACCACTGGATATGGGAATGCCCTACCGAAATCAACAAATAGTGAGGAAATAGCGCAGTCGCGCATGAGGCATTGTCAGTATTACAAAATATGTTTTAATATGTGCATTTTTGGAAATCGAGTATGGTTTATATACAATCCACACTTTTCCACAATGCATTGGAAGAGGTGGGCTGCCAGTGATAGGTCCTAGTTCTCTTCAAGTAGCCACACAACAGAACTAGGATACGTAATTGTGAAGATGCCAAAAAGCAAAGCCTCTGTGGTAGTGTTCAAATGTAGGCAAAGTAGTTTTTGTTCTCCTTAAAATGATCACTGTATTGCAGCGTAGGTTACATCTTTGAAAACAGAAGCTTTATTTTTTATACATTTTTAAATCCAAAAAGTGGATTTCTGTTTTCCTACTGAAAAGTTTAAATTTTTCTCTTGGCCTTCCTCAGAGCTCTTTCTGAATGTGTCTGCACCGGGGACTCAGCATGATGTCATTATTGATGTCATCGTTAAATCAGGCCTTTTGATTTTGAACATATGGATTGTTTTAGTTTTGTAGGCTAGGCTACCTATTTATTTACTTTGTGGATCAAGCCTTAGCAGTCCTTCTGATCTTGTTCCCAATGATACGTGCTTTTGTTTATTATGCTGCTGTCCAGTCATTCTGAATTTGCGATGCACCTGACTGTCCACGTTTTTCTGTGCAATAGCCTTTTGATTTGAACATTTGAAATGTTTTGCTGTGTGTACTAGGTTACTTGGTTTCACTAATAAATATGTTGAAATGGAACCAAATGATATTTTTCTGTCTTCAGTCCTTTCTAAATAGGATAGATGCTATATGGGCTACGGGGTCGAATGTGATAGTCTGCCTATAACTAGCTGAGGAGGCTTATAACTCCATTCCTATTCAGAGTTTACAGAAATTAATCAAATTGGAAATAAGCTATTATATAAAATAGCTATTATCAGGCTGGTTAAAGCATGCATGTCTGTTGAATTTGGAAAAACCCCACCTCAGCCCACCTACTCAGCCAATCAGGAGTCACTACTACACTGTGGCGGTGGCATATGGCATACTTTTTACTAAATGGTATGTACTAAATAGTATGCAACGATGAGTACAAAGTATGCAGTTTAAGCACAGCTGAAGTCAGAAATTTACATACACCTTAGCCAAATACATTTACACTCAGTTTTTCACAATTCTTGACATTTAATCATAGTAAAAATTCCCTGTCTTAGGTCAGGATCACCACTTTACTTAAAGAATGTGAAATGTCAGAATAATAGTAGAGAGAACGATTTATTTCAGCTTTTATTTCTTTCATCACCTTCCCAGGAGGTCAGAAGTTTACATACACTCAATTAGTATTTGGTAGCATTGCCTTTAAATTGTTTGACTTGGGTCAAACGTTTCAGGTAGCCTTCCACAAGCTTCCTAAAATAAGTTGGGTGAATTTTGGCCCATTCCTCCTGACAGAGCTGGTGTAACTGAGTTAGGTTTGTAGGCCTCCTTGCTCGCACACGCTTTTTCAGTTCTGCCCACAAATGTTCTATAGGATTGAGGTCAGGGCTTTGTGATGGCCACTCCAATACCTTGACTTTGTTGTCGTTAAGCCATTTTGCCACAACTTTGAAAGTATGCTTGGTGTCATTGTCCATTTGGAAGACCCATTTGCGACCAAGCTTTAACTTCCTGACTGATGTCTTGAGATGTTGCTTCAATATATCCACATAATTTCCCATCCTCATGATGCCATCTATTTTGTGATGTCCACCAGTCCCTCCTGCAGCAAAGCCCCCCCACAACATGATGCTGCCACCTCCATGCTTCACAGTTGGGATGGTGTTCTTCGGCTTGCAAGCCTACCCCTTTTTCCTCCAAACATAACGATGGTCATTATGGCCAAACAGTTCTATTTTTGTTTCATCAGACCAGAGGACATTTCTCCAAAAAGTACGATCTTTGTCCCCATGTGCAGTTGCAAACCGTAGTCTGTCTTTTTTATGGTGGTTTTGGAGCAGTGGCTTCTTCCTTGCTGAGTGGCCTTTCAGGTTATGTCAATATAGAAATGTTTTACTGTGGATATAGATACTTGTGTACCCGTTTCCTCCAGCATCTTCACAAGGTCCTTTGCTGTTGCTCTGGGATTGATTTGAAGTTTTCGCACCAAAGTACGTTCATATCTAGGAGACAGAATGCATCTCCTTCCAGAGTGATATGACGGCTGTGTGGTCCTATGGTGTTTATACTTGCGTACTATTGTTTGTACAGATGAATTGTGGTACCTTCAGGTTTTTGGAAATGTGTAGACTTGTGGAGGTCTACACATTTTTTTCTGACGTCTTGGCTGATTTCTTTTGATTTTCCCATGATGTCAAGCAAAGAGGCACTTAGGTTAAAGGTCAGCCTTGAAATACATCCACAGGTACACCTCCAATTGACTCAAATTATGTCAATTAGCCTATCAGAGGCTTCTAAAGCCATGATGACGTTTTCTGGACTTTTCCAAGCTGTTTAAAGGTACAGTCAACTTAGTGTATGTAAACCTCTGACCCACTGGAATTGTGATACAGTGATTGGTAAGTGAAATAATCTGTCTGTAAACAATTGTTGGAAAAATTACTTGTGTCATGCACAAAGTAGATGTCCTAACCGACTTGCCAAAACTATAATTTGTTAACAAGAAATTTGTGGAGTGGTTGAAAAATTAGTTTATGACTCCAACCTAAGTGTATGTAAACTTCCGACCTCAACTGTATGTAGTATGGGTATCTGGACAATTTCAGTTTCTCATATAGTAAGGTGGAAATTCGGTTAATTCTAAACTGGTATTCTAATCCATTCAAAACCAACCAACTATAATTGAGGCACTCCCAGATAGAGCAGTACCCTATTTATGCCAGCTGGGTAAAATTGTCAAACACGTTATTTCATACTCTACACAGGAACAAAAAGTCACATCCTATGTTGTGTGCCATCCATTTGTCATTCATTGGCATAGTAACAATATACACTGAGTGTACAAAACTGCTCTTTTCATGACAGACTGACCAGGTGAAAGCTATGATCTCGAGGTCGACTGCTAAATCCACTTCAAATCAGTGTAGATGAAGGGGAAGAGACAGGTTAAAGATTTTTTTTTTTTTAGCATTGACACAAATGAGACATGGATTGTGTATGTGTGCCATTCAGAGGGTGAATGGGCAAGATAAAATATGAAAGTGCCTTTGAAAGGTGTATGTTAGTAGGTGCCAGGTGCACCGGCTTGAGTGGTGTCAAGAACTGCAATGCTGCTGGGTTTTTCACACTCAACAGTTTCCCGTGTGTATCAAGAATGGTCCACCACCCAAAGGACATAGTATTGGAGTCAACATGGGACAGCATCCCTGTGGAACGCATTTGACACATTGTAGAGTCCATGCCCCGACGAATAGAGGCTGTTCTGAGGGCAAAAGGGGGTGAAACTCAGTAGGAAGGTGTTCCTAATGTTTTGTACACTCAGTGTAGATTATGATGTATAGGAGCAAAGCTGTCTGAGGGACAGACATCAAGATAGGTAAATACCTTTTAGTTACCATTTGTGGCCTGCCATGAAATACAGTATATTGTGGTCCCTATTTCTGTTCCCAACAGTACAATTATTTGAAAAGATCTTATCTTGGGAGTGACCACACATTACAATAACGAATTCATAGCTCATGCTATTCAAGCAAAGAGGGAATTTCTAAACTATGAGCATGTACAGTGCCTTTAGAAGGTATTCACACTCCTTCACTTTTTGTTGTGTTACAGCCTCAAATTTCACCCATCTACACACAATACCCCATAATGACAAAGTGAAAACATGTTATTTTTTAATTTTGCAAATGTATTGAAAACGAAATACAGAAATACTTGTCTCTAAGTATTCACACCCCGGAGTCAATTCTTTGTAGAATAACATTTGACAGTGATTACAGCTGTAAGTATTTCTGGGTAAGTCTCTAAGAGCTTTCCACACCTGCATTGTGCAACATTTGCCCATTATTCTTTTCAAAATTCTTTAAGCTCTGCCAAATTGGTTGTTGATCATTTCTAGACAACCATTTTAAGGTCTTGCCATAGAATTGCAAATAGATTTAAGTCAAATCTGTAACTCAGCCACTCAGGAACATTCACTGTCTTCTTGGTAAGCAACTCCAGTGTATATCTGGCCTTGTGTTTTAGGTTATTGTCCTGCTGAAAGGTTAATGACTCTCCCAGTGTCTGGTGGAAAATACATTGAACCTGGTTTTCCTCTAGAATTTTGCCTGTGCTTAGCTCCATTCCGTTTCTTTTTTTATCCTGAAAAACTCCACAGTCCTTAAGCATACACATAACATGATGCAGCCACCACTATGCTTGAAAATATGTACTCAGTATTGTGTTGTATTGGATTTGCCCCAAACAAAATGTTAATTGCTTTGCCACATATTTTGCGATATTACTTTAGTGCCTTGTTGCAAACAGGATGCATGTCTTGGAATATGTTTTATTATGTACAGGTCTTTTAACAGGTCTTTTAACTCCATCAATAAGGTTAATATTGTGAAGGAACTAAAATGTTGTTGATCCATCCTCAGTCATTTTCACCTATTATAGCCATTGTTTTAAAGTCACCATTGGCCTCATGGTGAAATCTCTGAGCGGTTTCCTTCCTCTCCAGCAACTGAGTTAGGAAGGATGCCTGCATCTTTGTAGTGACTGGGAATATTGATACACCATCCAAAGTGTAATTAATAACTTCACCATGCTCAAAGGGATATTCACTGTCTGTTTTAAAAAAAAAAAAAAATACTAATAGGTGCCCTTCTTTGTGAGGCATTGGAAAACTTTCAGGGTCTTTGTGGTTGAATCTGTGTTGGAAATTCACTGCTTCACTGAGGAAACGTTCAGATAATTGTATGTGTGGGGTACAGAGATGAGGTCATTCAAATCATGATAAACAATATTATTGCACACATAGTGAGTCAATGCAGCTTATGTGACTTAAGCACACTTTTACTCCTGAACATAATTGAATAGTTATTGACTCAAGACATTTCAGCTTTTCATTTTTTTTATCAATTGCAAAAATGTCAAAAAACATAAATCCACATTGACATTATGGAGTATTGTACGTAGGACAGTGAAAAAAAATCAAAATGAATCTATTTCATATCCTGGCTGTAACAAAACAACATTTTGCAAAAGTCAAGCCGTGAGAACACTTTCTAAAGGCACTGTAAGTATGCAGAATATGAAAATGATTTTTCCCCCAGCAATGTGCAGCTCTCCTGACATTGCCTTTACACAAATGGCCACATAGGGCAAATAACGCTGACACCTCTAGAAACCGGATATAGATGTGTTTTTAATGCCTCATGATAGGCAATAACATTTGCAATCCTCTCTAGTAGATACTTACATTTAATTGGACATTGATACAACACGCAAAATCACAATTTCCTTTGTTCTACTTTACAAAAGCAAAGTTGATTAACTTAATGCTTGTTATAAATGGGAAGTTAATCAAATACAGTTTATATCATCTTAAAATAAAAGGATCCTTACCTATAACGCCGTTTGTTTAGCTCAGGAATGGCTGCTGTCTTGCTGTGTCAGGTCTAAACATGAGAGAACACAGTTGTCTGTGTTTTTTTTACCTCTCCTCTGCCCAACCCCTAAAGTAGCCACGCCCCTTTATCTGGTGTCATGCTGTGATGAAACTGTAGGACAGCTTGCAAGGAAAGACATGTCCAAATAATGAACTAATTGCTCGTACCTGTTCCTGCTTGCTAAACTCTGCCCGGGACTCTGAGAAACTGATATAAGGCAGAGCCGAGAGCGGATGAAGGTCTTGGTCTTGGCGGGGGAGCTGGTGCTTTGATGTATATTGGGCTCTTTAACCCTTGCAAGTTTCCGCAGTTTAAGTTTCGAGCTTTTTATGCCACGTGCACAAGTACAGTGAAATGCCTTTCTTGCAAGCTCCAAACCCAGCAATGTAGTAATCAATATCAATGTAGCACAAAAACATTTAATGTGGTAGAAAAACACAATAAATAAAAATAAGAAATGAAAACAACAGGAGAAGTAAGAAGCTATATACAGTTGAAGTCGGAAGTTTACATACACTTAGGTTGGAGTCATTAAAACTTGTTTTTCAACCACTCCACAAATTTCTTGTTAACAAGCTATAGTTTTGGCAAGTCAGTTAGGACATCTACTTTGTGCATGACACAAGTAATTTTTCCAACAATTGTTTACAGACAGATTATTTCACTTATCATTCACTGTATCACAATTCCAGTGGGTCAGAAGTTTACATACTCTTAAATTGACTGTGCCTTTAAACAGCTTAGAAAATTCCAGAAAATGATGTCATGGCTTTAGAAGCTTCTGACATAATTTAAGTCAATTGGAGGTGTACCTGTGGATGTACTTCAAGGCCTACCTTCAAACTTGCCTCTTTGCTTGACATCATGGGAAAATCAAAAGAAATCAGCCAAAAATGTGTAGACCACCACAAGTCTGGTTCATCCTTGGGAGCAATTTCCACACGCCTGAAGGTACCACGTTAATCTGTACAAACAATAGTACGCAAGTATAAACACCATGCGACCACACAGCCGTCATACCTCTCAGGGAGGAGATGCAGTCGGTTTCCTAGAGATGAACGTACTTTGGTGCGAAAACTGCAAATCAATCCCAGAACAACAGCAAAGGACCTTGTGAAGATGCTGGAGGAAACAGTTACAGAAGTATCTGTATCCACAGCAAAACGAGTCCAAAATCGACATAACCTGAAAGGCCGCTCAGCAAGTAAGAAACCACTGCTCCAAAACCGCCATAAAAAAGCCAGACTACGGTTTACAACTGCACATAGGGACAAAGATCGTACTTTTTTGTAGAAATGTCCTCTGGTCTGATAAAACAAAAATAGAACAAAAATAGAACTTTCACATTATTAAAATAAAGTGGTGATCTTAACTGCCATAAATCAGGGAATTTTTACTAGGATTAAATGTCAGGAATTGTGAAAAACTCAGTTTAAATGTTTTTGGCTAAGGTGTATGTAAACTTCAGACTTCAACTATACATGGGTAGTTTCTATACCATACTTACAATGTGCAGGCATACTGGAGTGATAGAGGTAGATATGTATAGGGGTAAGGTGACTAGGCATCAGGATATATACTAAAACAGAGTAGCAGCAGCGTAAATTAGGATTGGATGTGAGTGTGTGCATGTTGGTAGATGCAGTATTTTATTAGAGGAGCAGCGAACCTCCACTGTGGGGACAACGTCGCCGATGCATTTACTTATGAAGCCGGTGACAGAGGTGGTTAGCTTGTCGTTGTTATCTGCGGAGTCTCAGAACATATTCCAATCAGCGCAGTCCATAATCTCTGTTTCTGATTACCATTTCTCAACGGAGCGAGTCACAATCGGATTTGCCAAAGGTCAGTGCTATCCAACGTCCTTGGAACGTCCCTACCCTAAACCCTCACCTTAACCATAACCCGTAATCTTTTTAAATTTCAACTTCAAATGGGGTAGGAATGTCCCAAGGATCCCAGATAATTATTTGAGCCCTATTCAGATCATGCATGTCATCACTAGATACCTAGCGCTTGCCCGCTTCATAGCAAGCTGCTCTATCCGCATTGCATGATTGGTGAAGTAATTGAATGTTCAAGTTAAATGTAAAAATCAGATTTCAAGGTTTGAAATGGTTCTGTTCAGAACAAAATGATTGGAAAATAATTTTTGGTTCCAACACCTGCATAAGACAGAAGGTTACTGAAAGGGATACTTCAAGATTTAGGCAAAAAGCCCTTTATCTACTTACCCAGAGTCAGATGAACTGTGGATACATTTTTATAGTATGCTAGTAGATACTATAGACTTCCAGTCATTGTGCTGATGCTAGTTAGCATTGGCTCATGAAACTACCTCCAAATTCCTTCATACGGGATGCAGAGTCATAAAAATGGTATCCTTGAGTTCATCTGGCTCTGGGGAAGTAGATAATGGGCTTCATTGCCAAAATCCCATAGTTTCCCTTTAAGGCAAGATGAGTGGGCGTATAATGCGAATGTCTAGAAACCCAATTGATGCCCATTAGCATTTTAGCAACTACGTACTACTTTTTAGCTACTTTGCAACTATTTAGAATGTTAGCTAATCCTTTCCCTAACCATTTAACCTAACTCCTAAACCTAACCTTTAACTCTAGCCACCTAGCTAATGTTAGCGTTAGCCACCTAACTAACGTTAGCCAAAACCAATTCTAAATTTGGATCATATCATACGAACTGACATTCGTAACATGTCATACAAAATGTATGGATTAATTTGTGGATGTAAATCATCCCCTATGAAACGTAACATATCATACGAACTGACATTCGTAACATGTCATACAAAATGTATGGATTAATTTGTGGGTGTAAATCATCCCATATGAAACGTAACATATCATACAAACTGACATTCGTAACATGTCATACAAAATGTATGGATTCATTTGTGGATGTAAATCATCCCCTATGAAACGTAACATATCATACGAACTGACATTCGTAACATGTCATACAAAATGTATGGATTAATTTGTGGATGTAAATCATCCCCTATGAAACGTAACATATCATACGAACTGACATTCGTAACATGTCATACAAAATGTATGGATTAATTTGTGGGTGTAAATCATCCCATATGAAACGTAACATATCATACTAATTGGAGTGTCCTGGATTTATGTTTAATCAAATTGATTTATAAAGGCCTTTTTACTTCAGGAGTTGTCTGAAGTAAGTGCATTTACAGAAACCCAGCCTAAAACCGAAAAAGAGCAAGCAATGCAGATGTAGAAGCACGGTGCTAGGAAAAACTCCTTAGAAAAGGTAGGAAACAAGGAAGAAGCCTAGAGAGGAACTAGGCTCTGAAGGATGGCCATTCCTCTTCTGGCTGTGCTGGGTGGAGCTAAGGTACATGGCCATTAATGCCAGATCGTTTTTTCAAGATGTTCATAGATGACCAGCTGGGTCAAATAATAGTAGAGGGTGGAACAAGACAGCACCTAAGGAGCAAACGTCAGTTGGACTTTCATAGTCGAGCATTCAGAGGTCAAGGTTGGGAGAGAGACACTCGAAACACCTGGTTCGGGACAAGGTAGCACGTTCAGTGAACAGGTCAGGGTTCCATAGCAGCAGGCAGAACAACTGGATCAGCAGCACGACCAGGTGGACTGGGGATGGGAATAGCCATGAGTCGTCAGGCCCTTCGAGACATGGTACTAGGGCTCAAGTCCTCAGACAGAGAGACAGAGACAGAGAATTACACCAGATAGTCCAGGTTGGATAGTGGTGTTTCTAGGAGTGCTAGCCCTCTCTACTGCTTCTGTAAATGGATCACACTGCACCTAACGTGTTCTTTGACATGCAAATGAAGTAGCTTGAAGCTGTATCAGTGATTTTTGGCTAAACAGAGCGTGCTTATAGTTGTATTGTACTCCTCTATTTGGCTTAATCAGGCTAAACCCGGTCATAGGTTGCTGCATTTGTCTTCCCCATCTTGGTTTCCTGGATTCACAGTGATTAACCTGAAACCGAGTATAGCCTAGCCTGTTGCTTCTGTCCAGTTTTTTTTTGTCGCTTATTCAGTGCACCGCAGATGTGCATCTACTGCAGGGCCCAAAGATGTTGCACACACCCAGACCCCATGAGTGAGGGAAGAGGGGGTCCGTCAGCTGGAGAAGCGAAGTGTTTTTAAATGCAACATTTAAATGTTCAATGTTATATCTATGTCCCAGTTTGTTCATAGCCATTTAAAATTACAGCGTGGGTTATGAGGGGCGGGCAGAACAGTACTGCAGACTGTGTGGCTTAAAGTGGGCTGGGTTCTACATAGATTTACGATCAGGCGTGGGACTTTTGGACCGTGTGCATTCAGCTCTCGTTTGTAGAGTTCTAATTGACGCTATCACTACCGAGTGGGTCTTTTGACCGTGTATTGAGCTAAACCCCTGTTTGCATTGAAGTTGCATGCTTCCAGAGTGTTTGATACTCAGTTTCCCCGTGTAACTGCATGTTTCACCATTGTGCGCTTGTCACATTCTACAGCGTGCTTCGCTTTCCTACTCTTGGTCCATTTCAGTGACACAGCTGCTTAACATGATTAGGGCGCTCATCTTGGGTCCACGCTGTCCTACGAATTGGTATTTTCTAATAAAGATCATTTGTTATAACTGTGTTGTTTGTTTGTTATAACTGTGTTGAGTTTCCAAGCCTCGGACAACTGACTGTACTGATTAAAACAAAACGTTGGTTGTAGCACTAAGCTACTCTGCTCAATCCAGTTCTTGTCCCACCTCTCGGGTGGTCCGCCAGATGTATTATAATACATGGAGAAAGTGTGCCAGGAGTTGATCCATGGATTCAAATGTGACCTGATCAGCTGAATGTTTTTAGGGGACAAAAATGTCACATGATTCAGTTATTGACCATCCTAATGCTGCTTCTCTATAATACATACAGTGCTGGGTTCTGTTCTTCACCCAATTAGGGGTATCTCTTGGTATCCCTTCATTAGTGCACATGACAACACTTTATGACTGCAATGAGCCTTTATTGTTATGTGCAGCCTAACGGACAGCCTAACTTGAAGAGTGACTAATAATCAGTGCCATCAGAAAGTATACAGACCGCTTGATTTTTTTCACACATTTTGTTGTGTTACAGGCTGAATTGTAAAATGATTCAATTTAGATGTTTTTGCCACTGGCCTATACACAATAACCCATCGTGTCAAAATGGAATTATGTTTTCGATGTTTTCTTTCTTCAAATTGATTAAAAAAAAAGAAAAGCTGAATTGTCTCGGGTCAATAAGTATTCAACCCCTTTGTTATGGCAAGCCAAAATAAGTTCAGGAGTAGAAATGTGCTTAACAAGTCACATAATAAGTTGCATGGACGCACTCTTGTGCGTAATAACAGTGTTTTACATTATTTTAGAATGACTGCCTCATCTCTGTACCCCACACATACAATTAATGTGTATCAATACACCCAGTTACTACAAAGATACAGTAGTCCTTCCTAACTTGCTGGAGAGGAAGGAAACTGCTCAGGGATTTCACAATGAGGAAAATGGTGACTTTAAAACAGTTACAGAGTTTAATTGCTGTGATAGTTTTCTCCTGAGGATGGATCAACAACATTGTATTAACTCCACATTACTAACCTAATTGACAGAGTGAAAGCAGATAGCCTGTATAAAACAAATATTCCAAAACATGCATCCTGTTTGCAACAAGGCACTAAAGTAATACTGCAAAAACAAATTGCAAAGCATTTAACTTTGTCCTGAATACATGTTATGATTGGGGCAAATCGAAACTCTCAACATGTTCAAGCATATTGGTGTTATGTTATCATGTTATGGGTATGCTTGTAATTGTTAAGGACTGGGGATTTTTTCAGGATAAAAAATAAACAGAATAGAGCTAAACACAGGTAAAATCCTAGAAGAAAACCTGGTTCCGTCTGCTTTCCACCAGACAGACACTGTTCACATTTCAGCAGGCCAGGCACGACTCCAACACCATCATTACGTTTGCCAATGACACAACAGTGGTAGGCCTGATCACCGACAACGATGACACAGCCTATAGGGAGGAGGTCAGAGACCTGGCTGTGTGGTACCAGGATAACAACCTCCAAGTGATTAAGACAAAGGAGATGATTGTGGACTACAGGAAAAGGACGACCGAGCACACCCCCATTCTCATCGACAGGGCTGTAGTGGAGCAGGTTGAGAGCTTCAAGTTCCTTGGTCCACATCACCAACAAACTATCATGGTCCAAACACACCAAGACAGTCGTGAAGAGGGCACAAAGCCTATTCCCCCTCAGGAGACTGAAAAGACTTGTCATGGGTCCTCAGCTCCTAAATTTTTTTTTACAGCTGCACCATCGAGAGCACCATACCATACCAGGCAGTGGTTGCATCACTACCTGGTATGGTATGGGAAATGCTCGGCCTCCAGCTGCAAGGTACTACAGAGGGTAATGTGTACGGCCCAGTACATCACTGGGGCGAAGCTTCCTGCCATCCAGGGCCTCTATACCAGGTGGTGTCAGAGGAAGGTCAAAAAAATGGTTGACGACTCCAACCACCCTAGTCATAGACTGTTCTCTCTGCTACCACATGGAAAGCAGTACTGGAGCGTCAAGTCTAGGTCCAAAAGGCTTCTGAACAGCTTCTACCCCCAAGCCATAAGACTCCTGAACAGCTAATCAAATGGCTTCCCAGACTATTTGCATTGCTCACCCTCTTTTACGCTGCTGTTATTCTCTGTTTATTATCTATGCATAGTCACTTTAACTCGATCTATATGTACATATTACCTCAATTACCTCGACTAACCTGTGACCCTGCAGATTGATACAGGTACACCCTGTATAAAGCCTGTTATTTTATTGCTGCTCTTTCATTATTTGTTACTTCTCTTTTTTACTTATCACTTATTTTTCTTAAAACTGCATTGTTGGTTAAGGGCTTGTAAGTAAGAATTTCACTGTAATATGTTGTATACAGCACATGTGAACAATAACATTTGATTTGAATAACCTAAAACACAAGACCAAATCTACACTGGAGTTGCTGACGAAGAAGGCAGTGAATGTTCTTGAGTGGCCAAGTTACAGTTTTGACTTAAATCTGCTTGAAAATCAATGGCAAGACCTGAAAATGGTTGTCTAGCAATGATCAACAACCAATTCGACAGAGCTTGAAGAATAAAAAAAAAAAAAAAAAAAGGAAAATGTTGCACAATCCAGGTGTGGAAAGCTCTTAGAGACTTACCCAGAAAGAATCACAGATGTAATTGCTGGGTTGAATGCATAACTAATCAAGATACATTTGTGTACATTTTTTAGATTTTTTTATTTACAAATGTGAGAATTTTTCTTCCATGTTGACATTAGATTATTTTGGGTAGATCATTGACAAAAAATATTAATAATTAAATTAATTTGAATCCCTCTTTGTAACATATCAAAATGTGGAAAAAGGCAATTTGTGTGAATTCTTTCTGAAGGCCTGTATAAACATAGACCTAATAGCTAATCAGTAAATTATGATTTTGTAGTTGCATTGCTGTTTAACTGTTATTCACTTTATGCAAAGTATTCATAAATAAATATATTTGCAAGTTTGCAAGATCGTTTGGCAAGTGGTTGGTTCTTGACTTAATTTTTGATCTCATGAACATAGGCAATAGCTTTTCTATAGGTTATATAAACCTGAAAATGCTTGTGCTCGTAGAAAAAAAAATGGTGCTACCTGGAACAATAAACCAAGGGTCGTTCAGCTTGTCCATGTAGAAGAACCCTTTATGGTTCCAGGTATAATCTTTTCACCTAACAAAGTTTAGCAGCCTTTATTCCCTGCCCCTGTAGAAGAGCCCTTTACAACTGCTTTTCTATATGAAATACAGCTGTATTTGTAGGCTAATATGAATAGACCCCCCCCCCCCCCCCCCCCCCACACACACACATCAGAGTCAAATACTTTCTGTGACACACATCAGAGTCAAATACTGTCTGTGACACACGACAGAGTCAACTACTTTCTGTGACACACGACAGAGTCAAATACTTTCTGTGACACACATCAGAGTCAAATACTTTCTGCAGAACTAACTTCATGTCAGGATAGGCAACCGAAATTAATAATTAATGTATGCATGTTCTGGTATGTTATATTAAACATATAGGAGGGAGAAAAATGTTGGCAAGCAATACACATTTCAGAACACTATAGCTGAATTATTATCCATACACTTTCAAAAATACTAGTCGAATAAGACATGGGAGAGATGACGAATTTTGGCAAAGAGATTTATTTATAGTCTAATACAAAATCAGTAGCGGATTTAGGTACGGGCGACATGGGTAGCCACCCAGGGCGGCATCTTGCCAGCGCAGGCACCTGCTGTACCTGACAACTGACACGTACTGGGCTCACTCAAACTTCGCAACAATGCTTATTATTATTATCACAAAGCTGACTAAGTCTACATTCAAATATGTCATCTAACTTAACTTGTATGATTTTAATGTTCATTATCGTGCTCGGAACAGCCTATACCACCTGCTAAGCTATTTCTGAAATTTGTAGACATGTTGCACGCAGAAGCCCGATAATTTTCCTCCGATAATACTGTCACAGAGGAAAGGTGAAAACTAACCTCATAAAGTTAGCATAGTCTTTGATAATGCTATCTAGAGTAGCCTATTCTAGCCTACAAAATTGAATTGAAGTTTAGACCTTTTCAAAGCGGAGGTCTCGGTCTCCATCGAATAGCCTAAACAGGTTTATTTTTTTTAGGCTTCGCATGATAAACCGAGGTCATGAAATAATACGTTTAGGGTGTCTTTCATTTAAAAAATGATCTATGAACTTGGATGCCAGTCAGAATTGCAATGAATAATAGTATGCTAATTAGGGTGTATCAATAATGGTATAGCCTGGGGCTACCAGAAAGCCTGAAAAAAAATCAATAGCCTGATAGATTAATCAATCACGGAATCCAATATTGGGGAGATATCATTCCATTCCGAAACCATTTGGTAGCTAAGCGAAATCTTGAATAAATGATGAATAGTTTGCAAAGCCAAAACGGAACATATTTTTTTTTTGCCCGTGCAGAATAGCCTGTATTTCGTGGGGTATGCCTATATTCATTTTAACCTGCCTTAAACTCGTAGTTTTAATACGAGAGTTTGATTATATCAAATTTTATAAGATTAATGATTAATTCAGTTTAAACGTTATCCTATTTAGTGTGTATAATTGGTTAAATATAAGCTATTATAGTAGGACTTTTGTATTTATATTATCCTATTATTTATATTATCCTGTGCTATTTGCTATTTCCTGTTCTTAAAAAAAAAGAAAATCAGATAAGGCGCGTGTAATTCCAATAACGCGTGACATAGACTTTTACAATCCGGATAGTTAGTAGCCTATATAAAAAAGCCTTGTCCTCAGACATCACAAGGTCCATGACGCAATTCATACCCTATAAAAACGTAGCGTTTTATTTTGCTTGCGGTTATTTGGCAGTAGATTATTAACGTGGTAGCATTTAACGGCTGATGAATTTAACTAGGCCTACATCATATTCTCCAGGCCCCTATTTACGTTTTCCCAATGTCAAGATAATGATTCAGAATTACTGTTTTTATTTAGCCCACAGGTGGATCATTGCAGCATGTTCAGGAGAGTAGTTAGTTGTAGACTTACCCAATCTTGTGTGTGTGTGTGTGTGTGTGTGTGTGTGTGTGTGTGTGTGTGTGTGTGCGCGCGCATGTTTGCTTAGATCATGGATTGGCATTGACCATGGCAGGTTAACCCGGAAGATACATTTATTAAATGTCTTTGTATAGGTGTGTGTGCTGGTTTCTTAGCAGATATGCAGCACAGCATCTGGACTGATCATTACCCTGAGAAAACATCACTTAACAAGTTGAGAGTGACAACTTTGTAAGGCCTATCCCTGGCAAAACAGAGAATAAAATAACTCAGCTACAGGACACCAGCAGTGCCTGTTACTTGTGCTAATCTACTCGTGCAAGTGTCTGAAAGCTCTGAGGATCATCGAGTAATCTGGTCATAATAATAAGAATGGTCAAGTGGATGATTTCTCCACTCACGAGACTGACCAGAGATCCACCGATCCAGTTGGTGTCTCTATAGTGGTGAAGAAAATGTATGAGTCTCAGGGGATCACAAATCCGAAATGGGGGTGTTAGCAGCACCCCCCCCCCCCTTGATACCTCTCTGATGGCACCTCACATTAGCAAACCCATGTCCGCCATTGAACCAGAGACCAACCCTGGAAAAGATGCTGAGGTAGTCCATCCCGACCATCATACAATGAGGCTCTGGATCTAGCTCTGCAATATTGGATGGTGCAACAGGGTACAAGAGAGATGCAAAATGGACCATTGTTACCAACAGAAGAGATGAAGAGTCTCCAAATCTTAAATCTAACATGGCTCAAGGTCTGGAGGAACCCAAAGGCCCCCCACTTCCTGTCACGCAGGATGTGAGTGAACAAGCTCCTCGTCAACGAAATAAAACAACATTTTACAGAAGAAGAGGGGCTGGGATGGAGCATGTGAAATATACTGGTATTTATTTTTCTTTTCACTTGCATTGTTATGTGTTTGCAGTAGCACTGTGCAGTGGTGTAAAGTACTTATGTAAAAATATGTTAAAGTACTACTAAAGTCATTTTTTTATGGTATCTGTTCTTTACTATTTATATTTCTGACAACTTTTACTTTACTACATTTCTAAAGAAAATAATCTACATTTTACTACATACATTTTCCCGGACACCCAAAAGTACTCGTTACATTTTGAATGCTTAGCAGGACAGGAAAATGGTGTAATTCACGCACTTATCACCCAAACATCCCTGGTCATCCCTATTGCCTCTGATCTGACAGACTCACTAAACACAAATGCTTCAATTGTAAATTACGTCTGAGTGTTTGGGTGTGTCCCTGGCAATCTGTAAATAAATAAAAAGCAAGAAAATTGTGCTGTCTGGTTTGCTTAATGTAAGGAATTTGAAATAATTTGTGCTTTTACTTTTGATACTTAAGTATGTTTAAAACCAAATACTTTTACTCAAGTAGTATTTTACTGGTTGACTTTCACTTGAGTCATTTTCTATTAAGGTATCTTTACTTTTACTCAAGTATGACAATTGGGTACTTTTTCCACCATTGGCGGTGCGTGGGGTAAAATCACTGGGGAAGCCAAGCTGTGTATTGTGATAATTGTGTTGTTTGCTCCATAACCTGTTAGTTCATATGCCTTGCGACAGTGATATATAGGCCTAAGGCCGAGACAATTAGAAGACAGTGGCAGAATAAATTCAACCACACCTTTGTTTCGTCACAAAACCAGAGAGCAACATCTGTCCGGTGAAGTCCACATAGCAAGCATATTGCATGTAACAAACAGTTACATGACTTACAGCATGGTAAAGCAAATGAACGTTTCCAAAATTTTCTGACCACTAAAACAACTATTGATTTAGAACCCCGAAGAGTTACTGCAAATTGCAAAGAAAACAGGAGCTGCCTCCACTCTTCCAGCACTATTTCAACTTCAACCTCATCAAACCAGCTATGCTTAGTCTAATACAGTGACAACTAAAAGATACCAAAAACAATTTAGTCCAATCAATGTAAGCTAAATATCATGTGGCTGTCCATGGTTCTGATTTCTGTGTGTGTGTGTGTGTGTCCGAAGGTGCGCGTTCGTGCAAGTAGAAAAATACATGTTGACTCACCCTACTTGTAGAGAAACACCAATGCCATCCTCCTCTCTTT
The DNA here is from genome assembly GCF_057628025.1 of Oncorhynchus mykiss. Taxonomy (NCBI): domain Eukaryota; kingdom Metazoa; phylum Chordata; class Actinopteri; order Salmoniformes; family Salmonidae; genus Oncorhynchus; species Oncorhynchus mykiss. Next base: position 34,624,973 of record NC_143023.1, read on the forward strand.
CATGTTGAAACAGTATCACTCTGTCATACAGTACACTGTGTTTGCAGTACTTCTGAAATCAAAAACTTTGAACAAAGTAGGTGCTTGTGGTACTTGTTAAAACAATTAAAACAAAAAAGAACCTACATTTCCTGTGTATCCAGTGTTTCTCCAGTTCTTAATCATCAGTGCACTAATTCAAGACTCTGCTGGTGAGCTCTGCCTTTTTGTCAATGTTTGCTCTTTAAACTTTTTGAGATTTTTTTTGCAATGAAAAGCTCGATACATTCTGATGTGTGTTTAAATTGATAGAGTCATGTCTTTACAGTCATGTAAAGAGCTCTACTTGACTGACACACATGCAGGAAGTGAAACACTCTCAGGAACACTCCTGTAAGTGAGGCTGTGTGATCAGTTTAAACCAGTAGAGGGATTTTCTCTCTCCCTATGTTTCTTTCCTTCTCTCTCTCTCCCACTCTGTGTGAGATGTGTGTTGCTTTAAACAACAAATCATCCACGAATGTTTAGTTGTGTGGCTTTTAACTATTATTTTTGGATCAACCAATAAAAATGTAATGGAGATTTTAAAAAAGTTAAATCCATCTAAACTAAAAAAAAAGAAACGTCCTCTCACTGACAACTGCAACAACTATATTCAGCAAATGTAACGTGTAAATATTTTTATGAACATAACAAGATTCAACAACAGACATTAACTGAACAAGTTCCACAGACATGTGACTAATAGAAATGGAATAATGTGTCCCTGAACAAAGGGGGGGTCAAAATCAAAAGTAACAGTCAGTATCTGGTGTGGCCACCAGCTGCATTAAGTTCTGCAGTGCATCTCCTCCTCATGGACTGCACCAGATTTGCCAGTTCTTGCTGTGAGATGTTACCCCACTTTTCCACCAAGGCACCTGCAAGTTCCCGGACATTTCTAGCCCTCACCCTCTGATCCAACAGGTCCCAGAAGTGCTCAATGGGATTGAGATCCAAGCTCTTCACTGGCCATGGCAGAATACTGACATTCCTGTCTTGCAGGAAATAAAGCAGAGAATTAGCAGTATGGCTGGTGGCATTGTCATGCTGGAGGGTCATGTCAGGACGAGCCTGCAGGAAGGGTACCACACGAGGGAGGAGGATGTCTTCCCTGTAACGCACAGCATTGAGATTGCCTGCAATGACAACAAGCTCCGTCCGATGATGCTGTGACACACCGCCCCAGACCATGACGGACCCTCCACCTCCAAATTGATCCCACTCCAGAGTACAGGCCTCGGTGTAACGCTCACTCCTTTGACGATAAATGCGAATCCGACCATCACCCCTGGTGAGACAAAACCGCGACTCGTCAGGGAAGATAACTTTTGCCAGTCCTGTCTGGTCCAGCGACGGTGGGTTTGTGCTCATAGGTGACGTTGTTGCCAGTGATGTCTGGTGAGGACCTGCCTTACAACAGGCCTACAAGCCCTCAGTCCAGCCTCTCTCAGCCTATTGCGAACAGTCTGAGCACTGATGGAGAGATTGTGCGTCTTGGTGTAATTAGGGCAGTTGTTGTTGCCATCCTGTACCTGTCCCGCAGGGCAGGTGTGATGTTCGGATGTACCGATCCTGTGCAGGTGTTGTTACACGTGGTCTGCCACTGTGAGGACGATCAGCTGTCCGTCCTGTCTCCCTGTAGCGCTGTTTTAGGCGTCTTTGCAATTTATTGCCCTGGCCACATTTGCAGTCCTCATGCCTCCTTGCAGCATGCCTAAGGCACGTTCACGCAGATGAGCAGGGACCCTGGGCATCTTTCTTTTTGTGTTTTTCAGAGTCAGTAGAAAGGCCTATTTAATGTCATAAGTTTTCATAACTGTGACCTTAATTGCCTACCGTCTGTAAGCTGTTAGTGTCTTAACGGCCGTTCCACAGGTGCATGTTCATTAATTGTTTATGGCTTAATGAAGATCTGTGTAATTATTTGGGTTTTTACAAATTATCTTTGAAAGACAGGGTCCTGAAAAAGGGACATTTATTTTTTTTGCTGAGTTGATATGATCAAGCTGCTCAGGAAAATGTCATATTCCAAATGTGTTAATTTTAATTTTCCTACTTACTGCCTTTGTGTTCATCCATGCCTCCTTTTTGTGTTATCTCAGGAAGTTGTTCAGCCAGCAATGACGACGGATGTGCAAAAGTGCAGACAATATATGGATCGAATGACACCCTTTTGTATCAGAGAAGTAACCCCATGGAAAACCTCACAAGTTGTTCCACCACCTCTGCACCACCTCCTCAGAGTCGGAGATGCATTGTGTGTCTTGCTGATACCAGAGCTATGGTCCTCTTTTGCTCAAACAGCGGGGAAGCAGCTGGGCCACTCGACTGGGAGGTTGATGGCGTCCGATTGATAAACATCTCTATGGTTGGTAAGTATAACATATGGCTGAAATAGGACTTAATAGTGAATTAAAGCAATTTGACAAAACAGATTTTGATATAACATTCAACCGTCAGGATGTGAAATCTATCTTCAAAGTTGTATATTGTCTTTTGTTTTTAAAATGTGATTTGTTATTCTATAAATAAGTAATTCAAATACCCTTCCCTCAATTGATGTTTATAATCATGAACTGTTTTAATGACAGACTGCCCTGCCATGAAGACTGTCCCTCGTACAGTAGGTAACTGCCTTGCTGGTCTTCTATCTGGAATTGTATTCCTCATCATGTCTTCTCTACTTTTGGTGGCCTTAACTTCATGTTGTTTTGCAATTATAATATTATATATAACTTTCTGCTTTTCATCGGCAGGTTTTCTTGTCATGGTCCTTAATTTATAAACACAATTTTTCTCCACACAGATATTATATATGGAATGATCGGGATATATTGTATAAAAATACTTCTTTGTTTTTAGAATATTGGTTCCGAAATAATATCCTATTGGTGAGCCAACTGGTAAATGCAGAGGGTCTTTTACTAGGTTATAAGGAATTCCTATCACTTTACAAGGTCCCTGTAACACCTAAAGATGTTGCAATTGTTTTAGATGCCATTCCCTCAGGTGTTGCTATGTTATTCAGGAACGTGTCAAGACTTGACCCTCAGAGCCTACCTTCTATTGACCCTGTTGACACATCAGTAGGAAAGATTTGTTTCTCTTTTGGTCCATTCAACAACAGAGCGATACGAACCTTGTTTCAGCAGGATGTTGTATCTATACCTTATGTCATGCCTTATTGGAATGGATTTATTGATAATATCTGTTGGAAAAAGTTTGGATGTTGCCACACACATACCTACTTGTTAACAAAATGAAGGAAGTTTCCTTTAAAATTATTCCTAAATATTATCCTGCCAACCACTATATGAACAAGTTTAAGGAAAACATCAACTCAAATTGCTCCTTTTGTAATGACCACCCAGAAACAGTGTTGAATCTTTTTTGGCATTGTATTCATGTAAGAAAACTGTGGCAAGACATCAGTAGATTTATAATTGAACACATTTATGAAGATGTTACACTATCGTGGAGAGATGTACTGCTTGGATTCTTTACATACGATAGAAATAAGCTGAAACATTTTTATGTAATTCATTTTATTATTCTTTTGGCCAAATTTCATATACACAAATGTAAATTTACAAACAAAAAAACTGTTTTCTTACCCTACAAAAATAAATTGAACTGTATTTTAAGACAGTTAAATACTCCTACTAACAAAAAAGATGTATGTATGTCCCTTAAAAGTGTATGTATGTCCCTTAAGATCCTTATGTAATTGTAATGTGATATTGTACCCCCTAGCTCGATTGTCCATTGTATATAATCTATATATACTCGTGTTCCCTCATGTACTTTCTGTATTGATTTGTTGTTAATAAAACATAAAAATAACTGCCTTGCTGATTAACTGTCAGCTTGGGGATTCGATATGAGGATGTTTTGATGATAAGCAATTTACCCTATGCGTGAAATGCCAGTAAAAGCATTTGTGGGCTTCAATTATTAAGCCATAATGCCCAAGGAGGGTGACCAATATTCCGCGGCTAAGGGCTGTTCTTAGTCACAATGCAACGCGGAGTGCCTGGACCCGGCCTTTAGCCGTGGTATATTAGCCATATACCAACTTATTGCTATTATAAACTGTAGAGCAGTAAAAATACATATTTTGTCACACCCATGGTATATGGTCTGATATACCATGGTTGTCAGCCAATCAGCATTCAGGGCTCGAACCACCCAGTTTATTTCTATTTGAGTTGGTTTCTGTTTGAGTTTGATTTGTGGACTTCCAAGTATTTCAATTTCCTTGAAGAAAGTTTGTTTTACATAGTTTTCACTCTGAATGTCCTTAGCGATGGTATCCTACACGTTTCACATAGTTTTGATTGGGATTCCTGAAACCACTTCATACAGATTCTTACATCAGTGTTTTAACAGATGTTTACCTATCCCACTGTTCCCGGGCGCCGAAGACGGAGATGTCGATTATGGCAGCCCCCGCAACTCTCTGATTCAGAGGTTGGGTTAAATGCGGAAGACACATTTCAGTTGAACGCATTTAGTTGTACACTGACTAGGTATCCCCGTTCCCCTTAAAACAGTGTTTTACTAGGCCAGAAGCTTGAGATCGCAACATTTATAATGCTTAGTATTGAGGGGGAATAAGAACTAGTTTCGAGCTGGGCAATACCAACTATCACTCCCGGTAGTTTGAAGTGGAACGGGTGTATCCCAGGTCACGTTCAAAGGTACATTATCAATGCAGATGGCGATAAACTGTAATTGGGAAAAAACGTATTCATGATTTTTTTTTCTCAACACAATTCACATTCAAATCTTAGGGGTGGCCAATGGAAACTAGTTTACAACGGCCACCCCTAGGATTCACATCGAACGTCCCCCTGTTGTGCCAGAGGCTTGGCAGTCTCACCTGTCAGGCCCGCCTCCTACTCGCATACCTACACCGCGAGACAAAATGTCGGAAGTAGGCCTATCTAGTTAAGAAAAAAAACAATACATGGTTGCGGTTCTACAAGGTTTCGAATGGCTTTTAGGCAGATCGTGAATTCATTACTATATATAGTTTTTAAATTGAGGCTTTTAAATTGAAACTAAAATATATTCACTTCGGATCGAAAAATGTTCCTGACTTTCGTCGTGACCGTCCTTATGGCAACAGGTAGGGAGAGGAAATTGAATGTTTTTCAAGGCAGGTTCAGGGCCCAATTTAATCAATAAGTTTGTTACTGATGTGCGTATTTATTAATACTCCTTATTTTAAACAGTTTATATTATCTAATGTTGACTTATTTTGATGTCGAATTCGTAGGCTAAAGTTGCCTTGGCCTCGATTATTTTTGTTATCGTAAGAGGTAACCTGGATCTCTGGAGTTCGTTGTTTTATCAGGTGTTGGCCACCAAATGGTTAAATCTGTATTAATTTGAACGTTTATAAATGCTAATCATCTGTTGGCTTCATGACGTGCCCGAAATACTATGTTTATGTATTTTTTACAGTTTTTTGTAGGCTTTGTAGAATCATCACCTATGAGAAATATTGAGTGTTTTTCCTAAAGAAATAAAATAGCCCTATGTATTCAGATAATGAGTGATTTTGTGATTTATTAGTTAACTCACAGATTTCCAGTATATTTACATGTCAGAATATAATACATTAAGTACATACTTTCAGATCAAGTTTTCATCATATCATTGCTATTTTTTTTGTCTCCTGACATTTTTTTGTACTCAAACATGGCCTGGAATAAGATGAAGGGGTGTAATTCCACAGGGATGCTACCTTTTGGACAATTGAAGAACGGTGAAGCAATCTTAGCAAGTTGAAGTTTCTGGAGCCAAGTAACAGCATCTAATATGTTCATGCCAAATGCCCATGTCTGCCTTATACATTTGATACAATTTTACCCCCTATGAAATGTATAATTCAGTCAAAGCTGAACTATGACATCATCTCACTGAGTCTAGGGCTAGGCTATTACTCAAATGTGGAGTTTTGTTGATGAAACATGCCCAGCTGAAGGTCTTGGTGACTCATTGCATCTACTCTCTATGATACCAGTCTTTAGTTATGAAAGACCTTTGTGAATGTCACTTACAGACTGGTCAACTTCCTGCCACACCCAGAGTGCCTTAAATCTCACTCAAACAGAGCTGCTGAATTACAAACTAAGTCAGAAAATGTAACAATTAATGTACTCACAAGAAAAGTTAGCTGCCTTCAGTTAACAACAAACACTTTCTTGCGCACTGTTATGGGTGGTGAAGATATCGATTTCTACCTGCATGCATTGAGACAAACTATCCTCTTTAAAGACCCCCTATTCTCTCTCCAGGCTCCACTATGGCCATCTCTGTCCAGTGTCCTGTCAAGAGGTATGTGGTCATCCTGTTCCAGCCGGTCACGCTCACCTGCAACTTCCAGACGTCTTCCACGCAGCTGCCCGTCATCACCTGGAGGTACAAGTCCTACTGCAGGGACCCCATCCAGGCAGCCCTGAACCCCAGCAGTGCTGACAACATCCTGTCCCAGAACAACCCTAACTACAACGCCAACATTGAGTGTGCCGACAACTTGCGGACGGTGCGCATCGTGGCCTCCAAGCAGGGCAGTGCTGTTACTCTGGGCCTGGAGTACCAGGGGCGCAAAGTCAGCATCTTGAACAGTGAGTTTGGCTTTTAGTGATTTCAAATGTGATTTGTGTGGGGGGGGGCGGGCGGGCAAGCGCACCGGCGTGTGTGTATATGTGCCTGTCTCTCTCTGTCTGCGTGTTACTTCCATTACAAGGCTCCTATATCAGAGTGAGTCTTGTCTGTTGCCAGTGTCCCCTCATCAAACCCACCCTACTTGTCTCTTTAGACGCAGACCTGAACCTTGCCCAGACGGCGTGGGGAGACAGCGGCGTGTACGTGTGCTCTGTGGTGTCTTCTCAGGATCTGACAGGAAACAGCGAGGACTACACAGAGCTCATAGTGCTGGGTGAGTGGCTCCTATCCTCATAGACCATTTTTAGAGCTCCCCTGACCTGTTGTCATCTATCCACCCTTCCACCACCACCCCTCCATCCTTCTACCAAGTCCTATTCTACTGCTCCTCACAGAACTGCTGTCCTTTTGAGGAACAATCACTCATTTTCTCTGTGCTAGTTTCCCCTTAGTTCGCTTGGGTTTATTTGTTGAGTTAGCTGGACACCGTGTGGAGCAACACAACATCTGATAGCAGTAGCAATCAAATGTACAAGATCTTGAAAAGCCAAGTCCAATTTTTAGGCAGTTCCACAATTTCCAAATTTTCTATTTGATTCCTGGTTGTGCTTAATGAGACTGCTCAGTGACGTTTCTTCGGAAGGATCCATGGCTTCTATTTTGAAGTGATTCGTGAATCATGGACCACTTAGCAGGGACTTCCAAGAAGGACAAGTTGTTGTGAGGGAGACTCAAGAGGGCAAAGGTGTAGTCATTTATTAGAAAGATAGTTGGGGCTTTTAAAATAATTGTGGCTTTCTTTCTTTCACAGAGAGAAAGTCAAATACCACTGATCTCCTGCCTGAGATTGACTTACTGGTTATGGAAGGTACTTTCCAATTTGCCCCTTATAATCAGTAGAGCCTAACCCTAGCCTAAGAGCCCTGTTTTTTAAAGATATGTCAACTATGCCACTGTTTTATGTTCAGTTTCCGGTGAATAACATTTGGCCTGAACCCACAGCTTTGAATGGGACAACATATGGTCAGGGTGGTTAGAAAATGTAGTCTGAGAAGCAGGCCTCCCTTGAGAAAGGCTGACAAAAACTAAAGTTTTGCTGGTTTACTTATCAAGCCTGGTTTACTTTAACAAGCTTGTTGATGTTTTTATCAAGGTAGTTCGTGCAACGATTTTGGCTGTACTGAATCAAGCCTCTGTACATTTTTAAACATTACAACACCTTCAATGTCTACTTTTTAGTATGAGGAGCCACATTGCTTAACATCTCAAAGTAATGCTCAACAGACAGCTAAAAAGCTTTAACCCCCCCCCACACCTCTTTACAATCATCTTGTTTTGACTTGTCCTTGCATGGGAAGTCCCCTCACAACAACTTAAAAAACTGATTGTTAACCCTTGAAATATACAATTAGTTGGTTGCGTTGATTAAAAAGTGATATTCAACTCTAATTTGCTTTTTCTCTCCTTCATGGTTGAGACTTGCAAAACTCTCAGCAGAACATAACTATAGCCCTAAAGGCTGTGACATTGTTGCAATATGAGGCCACTCAGCACATAGCTTTGGTCTGTTTTGTGTCGGCTCAAACCGCAAATGAACTCTTTTTCAGTCAAACTGCAGCCTATGACATTTATAGGCGATGTGTGGTTGAAGTGAGTATGTCCTCTTTCACTATATTGGCATATATTGTTTTTCTTTCCCGTGCAGCTAGCTCCCTCATCTGACAGAATGACTCACGTGAAATCTGGTTTCTCTGATGTCTGAAATGAACCTCTCGTGTAGATGCTCCAATGTTTGCTGCTTGTCATTGTGACTTTTCACCCAATACATACATGTAGCCTTTGCATACTAGACTGACCATTGGACTAGCCAAGCTACAGGTTATAATACAAATGTTTATTTTTCTATACTAGGGCTCTGTTCTCAAGTGTTCTTGATAGACTTGTAAATTGTCATTTTCTGGTCCACATTTTTGAAGAAGTTATTGTTTGTCAAGTTGGCTATCTGAACAGTAGAAGTGTTCCACTTCTCTGGTTTAAACAGAGCCAAGGGAAACCTAGAACTGCCTGAACAGTGCTATGTGAATACAGAAACGTTAATATTCAACCACGCTGATAGTCACCCAGAGAACGCAGAGATGTTTCATTTTGACTGAATGGCACACACATTAGCTTGCCCATACATACATAATTATAATCGCTCTCGCTCTCTCTACTCTTTCTCTGTCTACAGACTGGTTGTTGGTGGTACTGGTAGTGTTTGGCTTCCTGCTGCTGTTGCTCCTCATAGCAATCTGCTGGTGCCAGTGCTGCCCCCACACCTGCTGCTGCTACATCAGCTGCCCCTGCTGCCCTGAGAAATGCTGCTGCCCACGGGCACGTAAGTACCACTCTCCACCGCTCTGTAGAAAACCCCCGCCACCACCAGCCCTACATGTTCCTCTTCCACTGGGCACAGAGCATCCTGCTTCCATGCCACCTTCACATTAGTATGCCCATTCCATTCAACCAAACTCCCTTTTCTCATTCAGTTTTACTTTGCCAGTTTGTGACCTTGGCACTGTTTACCTTTCATTTGCCATTCTCATGTACATGTTGTTTATACAGTATGTGCTGCTACTCTTATCTTCTTGGGGCTACCAAGTGGCACAGCAGTTTAAGGCACTGCATCTCAGTGCTAAAGGCGCCACTACGGACCCTGATTTGATTCCAGGCTGTATCACAACCGGCTGTGATTGGGAGTCCCGTAGGGAGGCGCACAATTAGTGTTAGGGTTTGGCCATGGTAGGCCGTCATTGTAAATAAGAATCAGTTCAGAACTGACTTGCCTAGTTAAATAAAGGTGACTTCTCTTCTGACTTCTCTTCTGACTTCTCTCAATTCAGTGTACGAAGCAGGCAAGGCGGTGAAGTCGGGCATCCCCAGCCACTACGCCCCCACGCTCTATGCTCCCAGCATGTACCCCCAGCCACCCTACGGAGGGGGCATGCAACAGCCCGGCATACCCATGCTGCCCCTGCCCCAGGGAATGGGCGGCCCCCCACTGCACCCCAACGGCTACGGACGGGAGTACGACAGAGCCAGCTCAGGTGACTTACACCCCCTCTCCTGTTTTAACGTGACAATTAGCTAGATAAAAGCAAGGACTTGATGTGTGACTTTCGTTTCTCAGTTTTGTTTGGACTGATGCTCCTCTTGCTGTCAGATCTCACTACTGCACATTTTCGCAGCAATGTGGTTTTCAACGCTGGTGTGAGGAAATTTTTTGTTGATAAATCTCTGTTTTTGTTTTCTGTTTGTAGTTGGACAAGGCTCCCAGGTGCCTTTGCTGCATGACCAGGACAGTGGCGCAGGAGACCAAAGTGAGTAGTCAAAATGGTTACTACAAAATCCTCAGTCTGTTTGATTATTTGTGATAATACATAAGTCTAACCAGACCTATAGCTCAGCTCCCAAAGCATCTTGGGGGGGCTGAGAAATGTCAGCATATTTCATCTTGTCTAGGGTTGGGCTCAGTACCATTTCCATTCAGTCAATTCACAAAGTAAACTGAAATTCCCATTCCAATTTTCCTCATTGCTTTTCAAAGGAATTTTAGTTTACTTCCTGAATTGAAATGGAATTGAGACCAGCCCTGCTTGTCACAATGTCTCATGATTTACTCCCTCCTCCTCAGCTCGGAGTGGCTACCGTATCCAGGTGGACCCAGATGGGAACGCAACGCGGGCCATCTACTACATGGAGAGACAGCTAGCCAACCTGGACCCCACACGGTCTGGTGATGCCGGTGGGAAGTACAACCGCTGTGAGTCTTACATCTACACATAAACACACCCATGTCAACTGTACTGTACTGCGGAGTTCGGGGCCTGTAATCACAAAGAGCCTCAGAGTAGGAGTGTTGTTCTAGGATCAGTTGAAACTTTTAGATCATAGGAGACGCTTTTTGAATATGGTCCCTAGGCTCGTCTCTTAATCAATGTTGTGTTTTGTGGTTGTTCAATTGAAAGGGCCAAGTTTTCGTTCATTTCACATGGAGCCTTCAACGGGCTTCATCAACTTTAATGTGTTGTAATGTCCTTTGATAGGGCTTTTTAACTCTGACTCGTGCTTGATCTATGTCTGTCTTTCTTGAGCATTTCCCCATCCTCTTCCTTTTTCCTTCTCCTCTCCACCCATCTTTCTCTCTCTGTCGCTCTCTCTCAGTGGATGGGGGGATGAGCGAGGTGAGTTCCCTACACGATGACCCCCGGGGCCGTGGCGGCGGCCGCTCCCAGGCCCCACCCCTCGCCACCGTGTACGACCAGGATGAGGCCATGAGCACCATCAGCAGCGTGTCCGCGCACGGCCAGCGGGGGCGTGACGACTACCCGCGGCGAGGAGGTGGGCCCTCCCCCCACATGGGGGCCCAGGGACGCGCTCGCTCCATGGACAATCTGGATGACATCGCCCGCCGAGACCGCTACCCCAGAGACCCCCGGGATCCCCACGATGACTACCCTCCCCAACGCCGTGACGGAGGAGGAGGAGCCAGAGATCGCAGAGGGTGAGGCTCTTATTTGGCGCCTCTCTCACTCTTACTCCTTCTAGTGCATGAGCCTTACCTCTCAGAGGTCAAATCTGGGGAAGATAATGATTCGACCCACTGTTTTTTCTCCTCTCAGCTCGGATGATGGCTTCAGCAGCCGCGGAGGCTACGACCGCGGCCGTGACTTTGACGACCGCAGACGGCGCGAGCCCTCCCCTGACGACCGTCGCCGCAGAGGCAGCCCGGTCAGCGGTCTGCAGGGGAGACGTAGCCGTGACGACCTGATGGCCATCGAACGTGATCGGGAGCGTGGTGGCGGCCGTGGCGGTGGGCGGGACGCCTACGATGATAGCTTTCTCTGGGAAGCCATGGAGAAGAAGCGCCTAGGCGAGCAGCAGAGGGCGAGGAGCCGCGAGCGCCTGGACAGCGACAGCGAGCGCTCGGACCGAGGCAGGGCCCCCCGCGGACCCCCTCCACTCCCCATGTCCCCGCCCTCCGCCTACCCCGTCCGTCGCTACGATGACAACTACCCAGCCCCTCCCCCGCCCCCCTACATTAGTGATGACGAGAGCTTGACGTCCTGCAAGAAGAGCAACCTGCGCAAGGTCAGTCATCACAGAGTTTTGCATATGGACATTGAGCATTCAGGGTGCCACTCAAAGCCATTGCCAAAATGCCTCATTGATTGTTTCATTCATAGAACTACTTTCATCAACATAGTTAAAGGGATACTTCGGGATTTTGGCAATGAAGCCCTTTATCTACTTCCCCAGATTCAGATGAACTAGTGGATGCCCTTTTTTATGTCCCTGCGTGCAGCTTGAAGGGAAAGATAGCAATGCTTCCCATAGCATTTCAGTCATTACGCTAAAGCTAATTAGCGTTTGCTTGCGAAAATACCACAAACTTCGTTCATACAGGATGTCGAGACCAAAAATGTTATCCACGAGTTTTACCTAAACATCAGACTGTTACCATGGTTATTCCATGGATAATCAGTCAAAGAGGTCACTGTGAAAAGACGCAATAGTCTCTACAAGCCAGAATGTTGCCGGAAGGTAGTGGAGATCAAATGTCCACAGTAAAGTATTGTTTCCCCAACTTTTTGCGGCGCCGGTAGGTTTATGTCGCATGTATTTTCCATTTCCTGATGCAGTTCACGTGATGCACAATATGTAAAGAATAGCCGAATGTAACCGAACGTTGTCGACTGAAGTCCATTCCCTTACAATCATTTGGAAGCGCTTGTGAAATCTGCTAGCTGATTGCGTGCGATAACGTTCGGTCTCTGCTTCGGTTAAGCTCGGCCATTGTTGACATATTGTGCAAGCAGCGTGCGAATTGCATCATAATTGAAACTACAAACCGATATACAGACCAGCATAGTGAAAGTCGGGAAAATAACAATACTCTTGGTATTTTGTGTCAGATTAAGGTAAAGTATGTTCAAATAAAGTTTATTCAGCATTCTTACTTGGGATGGGACTGTTCACAAAAGGGAGTCTATATGTTAGAGACGAGAGAAGAGTCTTCCACTTGGATTTGTAGAGGCTACAACGAGTTCCTCTGACTCTGGGGAGGTAGATAAAGGGCTTCATTGCCAAAATCCCCAAGTATCCCTTTAATGCCAGTTACAAAATAGTATAATCATATTCAGCAGAACAAAAAAAAAAATATCCAGATCCTAGTTTTGCCAGAATTGTGGTGGTATGTTTTAGCAGGTTTTTAGCTTGTTGTCTCTAGATTGATAGTAATGCTTTATAGTACAGTATCAGGCCAACTCACCGTTCTGTTTGTTTCAACTCTCTTTCTTTCTGACAGAATGGAGCCGTGAGTCGGGAGAGTCTGGTGGTGTGAGACGTTCAGTATCCCCCAACGTAACTGATCTGTCCCGTAACACAATTACCAATTGTAAATAGTACTAATGTTGCAAACTTGCTACCGTGATTTTATATTCGATGCCTAAACTAAGATATCAAAATTTGACGGTGGAAATATATGTACAAGTGACCTTATTGGGGTAATTTAGTAATTGATTGCTTCATATTTACTGAAAACATTGTCAGCCTTATGTCCTCTCAATTCATTTTAATGTACAGAATAGCTCTAACTGAAGTGCTAAGTGTAGTGTGTGGTTGAACATACCGAGGGCTTAATTAAAGTAGACTACGCTGGAATGGCAGTAGCCAAAGTAAACCAAAAAGGGTTTTTCATTCACTCTTTTTAACCATTCATTTTCACCTTACAGTCATCTTACAGTCAATGTGAGTATGAATGTGAGCAACCCGGAGCTTTAAGTTTCTAAAGCAAGTATTAATTTGAACTTTTAGTTACTTACTGTGAGAAGTCATGGATTTATTTTATTGAAAATTAGATCATGCTGTACATTTGAAATGGAATAGATTTTATTAGGGCGGGAGGTAGCCTAGCGGTTAAGAGAGTTCTTCACTTAGTCGCTGTGCCGACTAAGTGAAAAATCTGCTAATGTACCCTTGAGCAAGGCACTTTACCTTAATTGCTCTGTATAAGAGTGTCTACTAAATGACTAAAATCGAATAATAGCCATGTTATTTTTATATTGCGTTTATCATCGTATTTAGAGTATTGGATTAGTTTTAACTGTCTATCCAACATGTATTTGTCATGAATAATGTCAGCCATAGGCAGATTATATATATTTTTTTACATTGCTATGAAAAATGAACTTGCTGCATTGTTGTACAGTCTACTTGTCATACCCACTGTCCGTGCTGTGTTTACTGTGATTTACAACAGGCGTCATTTTACAATAAATATTTTTCAAAATGCTCAGTGCTTTTTTTTCTCTCTATAAAATACATTCTATGGGGCGAACTTCTACTTAAGTCAAATATTCACTTAGTCATGCATTGATGTCAACTGGAAACTAAGTGAAAATTCAATAATAAGCGATCTGACATGCTGTTCTAGGAGGTACCACCGGACGTCACTGTCTTGTTTCTGTGGCATGAAGAAGAGCTGTTCGCTGAGGGAGTATCATGCAGGGAATACTGTATGACATACAGAAGGCACGATAGTATTTCAATGTTTGTTTCTGTCTTTATGGGTATCTACTATTTGACCACATGAATGCCATTACCATACGTTGTCTTTCCTATTTTCATAGATTGAAATCTTAAGGCCTTTTTGCTATTGCTTGTCCAATTTCCATGTTCAACATCTGCCAATATGTATACATGATGGATGTGGTGTAACGCTGTGTCTGACTGAACGGCGCCCTCTGTTTATACCTGTTATTGAAATATGTTCAGGATTTTGAATTGTTGCCACATTTTGTTATGGCAAGTCGTGAGGATTGGTACTGTACAAGGTAAGAACCCTGCTGCCACCTGCTTGGTACATCAGCTCCACCAGCACACCAGATGTTGCTGTGTCACCCTGCTTTTGGATAGATCTAATGATATGAAATCAAATATGCAAACTTTAAGCGTTCTATAGATAATTATAAACAGAGTGGTTCGAGCCCTTTATGCTGATTTGACTGAAAGCCGTGGTATATATTGAAACGTGTTTCACAAAGGAAGCCAAACAGTCTTTTAGTCAATGTTATTCAGTCACTACAAACTGCTTGACACCACAATGTAATGTTTTGCCTATATAAAGAAAGTGGTTTATGACAGATTTACCCAATGGGTATGAATCCATATTACAAGTAATACAACTGATACAGAATTGTGTTTTCCCTTAGTTTTCTTTGATTGATTCACCGAGAGAGAGGGAGAGAGCGAGAGAAAGAGGGAGGGAGTAGGAGAGAAGGCAGATGCCATAGGAACCAGCAAGTCTTCCTCTCCTATCTGCTGGGCATTTGAGTGCTTCACTGGGTGCATATCAACTGATGAGGTAAGAGCTATACTAAATGTATGGGACTTGTGTTCTTATGTTTGCTTTTAGCTTTAGATTACTAATCTCGATTTTATTGCAATTATGTTAATTGACTTTTATTGACTTTGATTACTATTGCTAATTGCATCCGTCTTTTCAGGGCTGTAATACCTAATGGTATTCTTGCGTAATCCTACTTTATTTGATAGTCGGCTGAAACGCTTCCATTGTATCCCATTGTGTTTGCCTTTAATACCTCACACTGTATTGCATGCTCTGTATCAGGGTACCATTACAATTCATTACGAGTTCACAAGGTATGGTTCGCGAGTTCAGCCTCGTGTCTCAAGTGTTTTAGCACATGGTTGTTGGCAGTCACGTTCATTCTTTGGTGACAGGATGAGTGTGGCACTGTGAGAGTGAGTTGGTGACCTTTTATAACATACGAGTTGTTTTCATGTGAAAGCTGTAGAGGTTTGGTACCAGTAAGGCTTTAGAAGCCTCGATATAGCAACGGAGCTTCTCTCCTCATCCGTGGTCCTTTTTTAAGGCTGAAAACAACATCATGACTCACACCAATTCATTAATGCTAAGGCGTGGACAGTATGTTGGCTTGGGTCTATTTGCAGCAGTGTAACAGAACATCTAGGATAGCTAGATGGGTATGAGTGCTGTTTCATATCCCAACAAAGTTTTGTTCTCTTATTCTGTTCTTATTCGAGAGGGTGGTCCCATTTTTGCTTTTAGATAATAAGATGAGGTGCCTCAGGAGAAGGGTCCATTGGGACAATCAGTTTAAATAAATACAATTCAGTTGATCTTGGCATTATATCTCAGTATAGTTGACTTAATTCCCAAGATAAAGCCAGAATTGGGTATGAGGCAAAGTGGGGCACAGATTGGGGAGCAAATGTGCCTTGGGGAGTAATTCCTCCGTTCCACAGGGACACAAGCCAGTAGTGACAGTGGGTGTACAACAGACACATCCAATAATCTAGTGACCTGATTCCTTTGGACCCAATAATGGCTGGAACAGATGGACGTAATGACAACATGTTCATTTCTATGTCATAATGTCATGAGACTTCAATGATGGCAGAATGTAGCAGAAGGTTCCAGACCTGGGTTCAAATACTATTTGAAATCTTTCAAATACTTTGAGTGTTTGCTCTAGCCTGCATAAAGTGCCAGATGGGGTTTGCATTGTTTTGATTATTCTATTGATCCATTAAACCAGGCAACTTCAATAAAGCATCAGATAAAGTATTTGATTTCAAACAGTATTTGAACCCAGGTCTGGAATGTACCAAGATAGCAAGCTAGTAGTGTCAGAAGATCATGAGAAATGTTAATCAATGAGAGAGAAAATAATGAGTTTACGGATCTTACAAAAAAAAGAAATGACCAGTGAGAGTAGTACCGTCAGAGCATTTGACTGTTGTACTGTTACAATCTCCATCCGACAGCCAGAAGAGGACCTGCCACCCTTCAGAGCCTGGTTCCTCTCTAGGTTTCTTCCTAGGTTCCTGCCTTTCTAGGGAGTTTTTCCTAGCCACCATGCTTCTACGTCTGCTGTTTGGGGTTTTAGGCTGGGTTTCTGTATAGCACTTTGTGACATCGGCTGATGTAAAAATGGCTTTATAAATACATTTGATTGATGTCTCTCTACTGACACCCTGTATGCGTACCAATAACTTAATTTTTTATTTATTTAACCTCTATTTAAGTAGGCAATTCTTATTTACAATGACAGCTTAATTGTAAAGACCTCCCGGCCAGACCCTCCCTTAACCCAGACGGCGCTGGGCCATTTGTGGTCCGCCCTATGGGACTTCCAACCCACGTCTTTGGTGACGCCTCGAGCACTGCTAGACTGCTGCTCCTCTTGGGAGGTCACAAATGACAACCATGCATCTCTCCTGTCCACCAAAGGTGGATGGGTAGGTGTGGATTCTTTCTCAGTGTGTGCTCTGCTCTCATCCTTTCTCCTTGGCCTGGCTATCTCTGTCCAGCAAGAGCCCAAACCCCCCCCAAAATCATACACTACAATAGGGGGATATTGTGTGTGTGTGTGTGTGTGTGTGTATGTGTGTGTGTGTGAGAGAGAGAGTAAGTGTGTCTTTGTGTATTTGGGGATGGTAGTGGGTGATGATGGTGGGGATGATGGTGAACTAGAAGAAGCAGAAGAAGAAACATGATTCACTTGAATGCTGCCATGACCAAACAATGGAAGACTAATGTGAGAAATCATAGAACAAGAAGGGCGATGGGTCGAATTAGCTAATGCCACCAGAAGAGAGAGAAATCCAACAAGAGAGAGAGAGAGGAGCAAGAGCAGAGAGAAAAGGGGATTGTTGTGATTAAAAGACAATTATCTGTGCACATCGACTTCCCAGTGTTGTGCGGTGTCAGGCTCGAGCTGTGCTGTTCTTTTCACCCAGCAGGGCCTGGGAGACAATGGCTACTGTGTCAGGACAGGAGGGGGTGGTAGCAGGGTGGGTTGAAGGGGTGGAGGAGTCTTGGGTGGAGAGAGGTTCAGTCAAGGGGTGCAGGGAGCAGCTCCCCTTACCATTGTGTTTTCATGCTCTATTTTCTAAGGCCTGAGCAATATAAACTGTATACGGAGTCTGAAAAGCATCAGGAACACCTGCTCTTTCTTTGACATAGACTGACCAGGTAAATCCAGGAGAAAGCTATGATCCCTTATTGATGTCACTTGTTAAATTCACTTAAATCAGTGTAGAGACAGGAGACAGGTTAAAGTGGAGACAGGTTAAAGAAGGATTTTTAAGCCTTGTCACATTGAGACACGTTTGTGTATGTGTGCCATTCAGAGGGTGAATGGGCAAAACAAAAACCTTAAAACCTGTGGAGACAGGTTAAAGAAGGATTTTTAAGCCTTGTCACATTGAGACACGTTTGTGTATGTGTGCCATTCAGAGGGTGAATGGGCAAAACAAAAAATGTAAGTGCCTTTGAACGGGGTACGGTAGTAAGTGCCAGGCGCTGTGGTTTGTGTCAAGAACTGCAACGCTGCTGGGCTTTTCAACCTCAACAGTTTGTGTATATCAAGAATGGTCCACCACCCGCAGGACATCAGCCAACTTGACACAACTGTGGGAAGCATTGGAGTCAACATGGGCCAGCATCCCTGTGGAATGCTTTCGACACCTCGTAAAGTCCATTCTCCCACGAATTGAGGCTGTTCTGAAGGCAAAACTGTGTGCAACTCAATATTAGGAAGGTGTGCCTAATATTGTATACACTCAGTGTATATCTCAATATCATAATTAATATAATATTAATATTATTATCAGGATGTGGATATATGCCATGTGCGTATGATTGGTTTTCAGCATTTAACCATATTTAGACCTTTCCTCTGGCCCTCAAAACACTTGTGAATGTTCTCATACTGCAGTTACAGTCACTGTAGTCAATGGGTCATGTTCAGAGGGCTCATATCATCCGTCACATCGTTATTGTTATGATTGTTTTTACCGTGAAATAAATGTTTGTAAATATAATGAACAACAATATAAACGCAACAATGAAAAGCTCATGAAAAATGGAACCAACTTTACATGTTGCATTTATATTTTTGTTCAGTAAATATATTGCCTGACCTTCCTTTATAGTACATTTGAGTTGTCAACCTTCAATCTTGGACAAGGTCATAGAAAATAGGGCTGGAGGAAAGAATAGGGCCTCTTGAGAACTGTAAGGGAATTTTTGACAATGCGTTCTTGGTTTATGATCTGGTCACAAAGGAAGTGATGCAGTTTTAGGTCACATGCCCCTCACTGTGCCCTCAAAACCAGTTCAGTATGGTTCAGCCAAAGGAGAAGTTTAAGGACTTTCATTATTCTCAATATCCAGCCGTTTAGAAGATTGTGGTGGCAAATGTATTGGTCAAGCCCTCTATTGGTCAGGTTAGGTGGCAGCTACAAGTACCGTAGCTATAGTTCAAAAAGGTCTATAGATTACATATGGACATGAGTGGCATATACTATATTAGCCTCTGAGAGGTCTTCTACCACAAAACAACAACCATTTCCATACAATGACATTGCTATTTTAATTCCCATCTCTGTCTTAACCCTGTTTGTCCCCCTTCTCCGGCGTCCCTTCTTCCACCCCCTTTGGCGTAGTAGTGACCTCAAACAAGGACATTGCACTCCATCAATCCAAAACAAACGAATATGCTCGGACCCATCCAATGTTAAACTAATGGCCGTGTTGGATGGAAAGGGTCTTGGAGCTCAAAGCCTCACCCACATGTGTTGGGATGAGTGGGAACAGTGGAGGTCATTGTGGCCAGGGCGGTGCGGGGTGTGCATTTATGAATGGCTGGGCCTCGAGGCGAAGGCACAGAACAATGCTGGTACACTGAGGAGACTGATTTCCATATGGGAGAGAAGGAGGGAGGGCAGTTTATTCCTCCCCTCTTGATGGGGCATGGTACAGAGAGGGGCGAGAGGTCTCTTGATGGCAGCGTGAGCGGTGGCGTGATGGTTAGAGTATAGTAGTACATGTGCTTGTTGTTGGAGACAGGCTTGTTGGCACTGAGGCTAGAAGCCCAAGAGAGAAACGCCTGTGACACTCACCTGACTGCACAGGTGAGTAAAAGCTCTGAACAATGTCATTTTCATGGAGTTAGTTGGAGTTAATTGGTCCATGGAGATAGTTGGAGTCAGTTGGTCCATGGAGTTAGTTTGTTTCATGGCCATGATTATTTAATGAAAGCTATTGACTTGGTTGCTCAGTGCTTCTTGGCCTCTCTATGTGTCATACCTTTTGTTAGAGCTGTCTAGGTCAGTGGTTTTCAACCGGTGTGCAGAATTTTTTTGAGGGTGACCTGACCTGTGGAATGCACGTGGAATTTTGACTTGGGAGCACCAGTGCGCTCAGCTAATACATTGACAATACATTAATACAATATTGGCATTGGCACATGGTTACATCTCTGTCATTGTTTTTCAAGTCCAATGTGTTCAGGCCTCTCATCAAGAGAAAAGTAATTTGTATAATTTTACTTTGCCTGCAAGAACCATTAGCACAGGCAAGTCTGATTAGGCTGAGCTGTACCACAGCCTCTACCATAGAAACAAACCGACCATGGCTTTGTGTCCGTGGTTGAACCTTTTTAATGCAGAAAACCGCTCCTCTCTAGCGCAAACCGTTCACAACGAAATACCTATTTTACCTGAGCACATTTAATTGTTTTTCTGCAGTGGATTCTTGGACGCTCTTAAAGGGGTAGCCTACAGCCTACAAGTGATTCATAATGAGTAAGGAACTATGCAAACTATTTAAAACATTCTAATAAACCCTATTTAATCTATTTTTAAAAATTGTCACAGAAAATAGAAGATTTGTAGTATGGATCAGATTAGATGGAGGTCATTACCACTAAATAAATGAATAGGGGAATGTTAGGTTTTCTGTAGAAATGTTTATCACATGGAGGTGTGCCGCTGTTCATAAAAGTCTGGGAACCACTGGTCTAGGTGCTGACTTTGGATGAGTTATTACACCTGAACGACTCTTGCTTTTCTACAGTAATATTGAAGGTATGAGGAGCAGTGTCTGTATGATGGTTCAATGTGTCCTCATTAATACAGTGACACAGCAAATGTGTTGGATTTCAGTTGTTTTTCGTTTAATACTCAGCGGCATGACTTGAAATTGGTAAGACATTGAGAGTGAAACGAGAATGCGTCTTTTACCTTGTATTCTAAGGTGAGTGTGTAAGTGAAGTGGCAAATGAGCAAGTGAGGGATCTAGTGATTGAGTATTGTGTGAGTTTGTGTGTATCTGCATTTGTGTGTGTGTGTGTGTGTGTGTTTGCATTTGCGTGAGTAGGGGCTAGTGAAAGCCATGCAATAATCAAAGGACAGATTTTCCTCCAAGTACCACACAGAAATGAACAGTTCCTACTTTTACCAGAGCTTTTGCCAGTGTCTCACCACAATTACTTAGAATTCTGAAAGCAGATACAACAGCAGATGAAGATTCCAAATCTAAATTCGGACGGACTGTTTTGAGCTTATTGTGCCATAAGGTCCATGTGTCCTTTCTTTGGCTCTTCTCCTGCGTGACCGCTGATGCAAACAAAATACTTCATAGGAGTGAGGAACATGGTATTAACTGACACACTCCTTCAGTCTATATGTTGTACAAAAGGAAATACTAGTGTGGGAAGGGATTCGGACATTGGGAAGGTTTGGGATTCGGACATTGGGAAGGTTTGGGATTCGGACATTGGGAAGGTTCGGGGGAGAATTGAAAATGGCGATACGTATCTTTCCGCAGTAGGTCTTGGCCTCCTGCCTGCGGGGCTATGCAGGTGACTGCTCTGTTTGTCGCCCCCTACTGGGCAGGGCGGAAGAGAGAGCACTCTAATGAGCGAGGAGGCCTGTGGCTCACCATCTGCCCACTGTGCTGGGACTGCATTTGGCAGCACTTTACTGGATACTGGTCCAGAGACACACGGCTGCCAGGTAGAGGATACACACATTAGTAAACACACACACAAATGCACTCTTGAATGCATGCAGGTGCACAAACACACACACAAATGCACTCAGAAAATACACCCCCGCATGCAAATCAAATGAAATGTTATAATCAAATGAAATGCTTACTTACAAGCCCTTAACCAGCAATGCAGTTTTGCGAAAAAATACCTACAAAAATAAGAAATAATAGTAACAAATAATTAAGAGCAGCAGTAAAATAACAATAATAAGGCTATATACAGGGGGTACCTGTACCGAGTCAATGTGACCGGTTAGTCGAAGTAATTGAGGTAATATATACATGTAGGTAGAGTTATTAATGTGACCATGATTAGATAATAACAGAGAGTAACAGCAGCATGGGGATGGGTTGGGTTGGGGGGGGGGGGGGGGGGGGCAATGCAAATAGTCTGGGTAGCCATTTAATTAGATGTTCAGTAGTCTTATTGGTTGTGGGTAGAAGCTGTTTATAGATGCCTCTTGGACCTATACTTGGTACCCCTTGCTGTGCGGTAGCAGAGAGAAAAATCTATGAGTAGGATGGTTGGAGTCTTTGACAATTTTTAGGGCCTTCCTCTGACACCGCCTGTTATAGAGGTCCTGGGAAACTTGGCCCCAGTGATGTATTGGGCCGTACGCACACATACAGTACCAGTCAAAGGTTTGGACACACCTACTCATTCAAGGGTTTTTCTCTATTTTTTACTATTTTCTACATTGTAGAATAAAAGTGAAGACATCAAAACTATGAAATAACATGTGGAAATATTGTAGTAACCAAAAAAGTGTTTTATATTTGAGATTCTTCAAAGTAGCCACCCTTTGCCTTGATGACAACTTTGCACAATCTTGGCATTCTCTCCAACAGCTTCATGAGGAATGTTTTTTTCAACAGTCTTGAAGGAGCTCCCACATATGCTGAGCACTTGTCGGCTGCTTTTCCTTCACTCTGCGGTCCAACTCATCCCAAACCATCTCAAGGGGGTTTAGGTCAGAGGATTGTGGAGGCCAGGTCATCTGATGCAGCACTCCACCACTCTCCTTGGTCAAATAGCCCTTACACAGCCTGGAGGTGTGTTTTGTGTCATGTGTCATTGCCCTGTCCTTGAAAAAAAAATGATAGTCCCACCTAGCGCAAACCAGATGGGATGGAGTATTGCTGCAGAATGACGTCATAGCCTTGCTGGTTAAGTGTGCCTTGAATTTTAAATAAATCACCTACTGTGTCACCATCAAAGCACCATCACACCTCCTCCTCCATGCTTCACGGGGGAAACCACACATGCGGAGATCATCTGTTCACCTACTCTGCATCTTACAAAGACACAGTGGTTGGAACCAAAAATCTCAAATTTGGACTCATCAGATTAAACAGATTTCCACCGGTCTAATGTCCATTGCTCGTGTTTCTTGTCCTAAACAAGTCTCTTCTTCTTGTTGGTGTCCTTTAGTAGTGGTTTCTTTGCAGCAATTCGACCATGAAGGCCTGATTCACACAGTCTCCTCTGAACAGTCTCTAATGAACCTATCCTCTGCAGCAGAGGTAACTCTGGGTCTTCCTTTCCTGTGGCGGTACTCATGAGTGTCAGTTTCATCATAGCGTTTGATGTTTTTTGCGACAGGTCTTGAAGAAACGTTCAAAGTTCATGAAAAGTTCAGATTGACTGACCTTCATGTCTTAAAGTAATGATTGACTGTTGTTTCTCTTTGCTTATTTGAGCTGTTCTTGCCATAATACGGACTTGGTCTTTTACCAAATATGGCTATCTTCTGTATACCACCCCTACTTTGTCACAACACAACTGATTGGCTCAAATGCATTAAGAAGGAAAGAAATTCCACAAATTAACTTTTAACAAGACACACCTGTTAATTGAAATGCATTCCAGGAGACTACCTCATGAAGCTGGTTGAGAGAATGCCAAGAATGTGCAAAGCTGTCATCAAGGCAAAGGGTTGCTACTTTGAAGATTCTCAAATATGAAATAGATTTGGATTTGTTTAACACTTTTTTGGTTACTACATGATTCCATATGTGTTATTTCATCGTTTTGATGTCTTCACTATTATTTTACAATGTAGAAAATAGTAAAAATAAAGAAAAACCCTGGAATGAGTAGGTGTGTCCAAACTTTTGACTGGCACTGTACATGCACACACAGATACTGTACAGGCACTGTACATGTCACACCTACATTTTGTCATCATTTTACAGGTTGTAATTGTGGCCTTATAAGCAGTACTCTACCTCACACAGACTGTGTCATGTGGAGTGACGGTGGAGGGGTGGGCTTCTCACAGGCAGCTCTGAGTGCTGTGTGTGTGGGAGGGGGGAGCGGGTGTGCTTTAAGACCATCTGCTCCTTGGAGTATTTTAGTGGGGGCCAGAGCTTGTGGACCAGTGCGCGTCACAGGCGAACAGCAACGCAAGCTGTGAGCTGGCCTGTTCCGGAAAATTCCTCCAGTTTCTGCCTCACAATGGGCAGTGTTCCGCATACAGTGTTTCCTTTATTCATATGAGCCACCAGCAAGCTTCACATACATACAGTATATGATATTAAGAATACAAATTATCTTGGCTGAGCTGGCTCCTTCTCTTGAGGACAGTGGGGCCATTTGTTATTGGTTGATCATTTGGAATATGGAATATGAGTCATGGTAATATGGCAAGGTGTCATGGCCTGTTTCGGCCTGACTGATTCTGTGTCGCTAGTCTCATTGTTGCACTAGACGTCATGAACATAGTGCACACTGCATATGGCCTAGTGTAGGCTATGATTTTTATCTTTGAAGAATAATTGTTAGAATGAAATTATAGGGCTAAGGATGCCTGTGATTATTCTGCCTATTGTGTTGGCGCTGGGATAATACAGCCCCCACAGGCTATGTGAAACTCTATGAAGAACAGGAGGAGTGGTGGAGTGTACGCCTAGGGAGATTATCAACTGATAAAAAGTAAGCTGTCCTCCTCTCCTCCGTGACCCGGAAAACGATAAGTGGTGGAGGAGAGCATCAATTCGTTAGTTGGCGAATGAAGAAGTGTCCTCCTCTCCTAGATTATCTACTTCAGCAGAGGACGCACAAGAGCGTCCCAACGGCGCCCAGCACGGAAGGGTTTTAACGTCCGCCACACCCCCTTTGAATCAGCTGTTGTTTTCTCGAAGGAGAAAAGCATGCACACTTTTAAAAATGATAAACTACTTATCCTTTAACCTTTAAAATGTCTTGCACAACTAGCTACCTTTGTTTGTTTTTTAAATCACTTTACACATTTATTTGGGGATTCCACCCCTAGAAACGTCATTTGCCTGATGACGCGCAAGTGGAAAAGGGGAGTGTCATTTCATACAAGCACATTTGTTTCCAGATTCCCTGAACAGAGGAGAGGATGCAGGAGGCGAGCAAAACCAATTGAAACTCTCCCATAGACTCCTAAAGGGGAATTTGTGTTGCAGTCATTTTTACAATGTGAATGTTCCAAGAGTGAAGGTCCACACTAAGGTCATTTAGTGTGGATGACCTTAGTGTGTACATTTCACCTAAGTATTTATCACAATACAGACCTGTGACCTCTAGCAGTGTAATGTTGTTATTACTGTATAACACACAGAAACCAACAATCATGAGTAAGAAACAACTTTATAAAAATATTTCATCAATGTGTTATTTTTGTCTCTATACCATTAACTAAAGTATAGCAGTTTGGAAATGTTGCTGTGCCAACATTGCTAACAATGGCAATGCGATAGTGGTCAGATTAGCAGATGAACATGCATAAAGTTGTGCCAAATTTTTGAGAATGACACAAATATTAATTTTCATAAAGTCTGTTACCTCATTTTGTACGATGACAATTTGCATATACTCCAGAATGTTATGAAGAGTGATCAGATGAATTGCAATTAATTGCAAAGTCCCTCTTTGCGATGCAAATGAACTGAATCCCCCAAAAACATTTCCACTGCATTTCAGCCCTGCCACCAAAGGACCAGCTGACATCATGTCAGTGATTCTCTCGTTAACACAGGTGTGAGTGTTGACGAGGACAAGGCTGGAGATCACTCTGTCATGCTGATTGAGTTCGAATAACAGACTGGAAGTTTCAAAAGGAGGGTGGTGCTTAGAATCATTGTTATTCCTCTGTCAACCATGGTTACCTGCAAGGAAACAAGTGCCGTCATCATTGCTTTGCACAAAAAGGGCTTCACAGGCAAGGATATTGCTGCCAGTAAGACTGCACCTAAATCAACCATTTATCGGATCATCAAGAAATTCAAGGAGAACGGTTCAATTGTTGTGAAGAAGGCTTCAGGGCGTCCAAGAAAGTCCAGCAAGCGCCAGGACCGTCTCCTCAAGTTGATTCAGTTGTGGGATTGGTGCACCACCAGTACAGAGCTTGCTCAGGAAGTGCATCTGCACGCACAGTGAGACAAAGACTTTTGGAGGATGGCCTGGTGTCAAGAAGGGCAGCAAAGAAGCCACTTCTCTCCAGGAAAAACATCAGGGACATTCTGCAAAAGGTACAGGGATTGGACTGCTGAGGACTGGGGTAAAGTCATTTTCTCTAATGAATCCGATTGTTTGGGGCATCCGGAAAAAAGCTTTTCTGGAGAAGACAAGGTGAACGCTACCGTCAGTCCTGTGTCATGCCAAAAGCAAAGCATCCTGAGACCATTTATGTGTGGGGTAGCTTCTCAGCCAAAGGAGTGGGCTCACTCACAATTTTGCCTAAGAACACAGCCATAAATAACGAATGGTACCAACAGAGCACCTTCTCCCAACCATCCAGGAACAGTTTGATGACGAACAATGCCTTTTTCAGCATGATGGAGCACCTTGCCATAAGGCAAAAGTGATAACTAATTGGCTCGGGGAACAAAACATTGATATTTTGGGTCCATGGCCAGGAAACTCCCCAGACCTTAATCCCATTGAGAATTTGTGGTCAATCCTCAAGAGGCGGATGGACAAACAAAACCCCACAAATTCTGACAAACTCCAAGCAATGATTACGCAAGAATGGGCTGCCATCAGTCAGGCCAGAAGTTAATTGACAGCATGCCAACGCGGATTGCAGAGGTCTTGAAAAAGAAGGGTCAACACTGCAAATATTGACTCTTTGCATCAACTTCATGTAATTGTCAATAAAAGCCTTTGACATTTATGAAATGCTTGTAATTATACTTCAGTATTCCATAGTAACATCTGACAAAAATATCTAAAGACACTGAAGCAGCAAACTTTGTGGAAATTAACATTTGTGTCTTTCTCAAAACTTTTGGCCACGACTGTAAGCTCTAAGCTCTGTAAATGTTTGAAATGACTTAGGAGGAAACCTCCCCCAAGTGGACACGTACATACACACACAGGCACACACACACACACACAATGACCATGGCGCAGGGAAACACTGCTTTGTCCCAACGACAGCGAGTGGAGGAGGATGAGGGGATGGGGGAAGGAGAGAGGAGGAGGCGGAGAGGAAGGTCACATAGCTGTTGTGTCGCCGTAAGGGCCACAGTGCGAAGTGTGTTGGCACGCCGTGTGCCTCATGTGTGTAGGGGTCTGTGGCATGCTGCACATTCATTTGTACAGGCTCCAGTCTGTGAATGAGGTATTCACTCTGACTCTACCAACCTTCCGCCACCCAGGCCTACTCAGCCCATCCTCAAGTGCGTTTGTGTAGGGATTCCCTTGAAAGCATCCATGGCTTGGTGGATGTAATCATTTGGCCTATGGCTTAAAGGCTCTTGGAGACAGTGACTCACGCCACTTAAACTGTAACAACCGCTCCACTATGAAATAGAAGTATTCTTTGTTGCGTTGATATGTAGGGGGTCCTTCTAGTTGCTTGCTGGACCATGTTGTCATCCCACATCCACAAACATAGCTTATGCAGGAAAATATTTGGTGTGTGTGTGTGTGGTCCAACGGAATGCTCAAAACATTTTACAACACCAAATGTCTTATTTTTTTGGGGTAATAAAATAAGAACCATTGTTGTTCGTATCTAGATCAGAATCCCAGGTTTGCATCTTTTGGCTTAGTTTTTAAAATATTTACTCATTTTGTTTGCAAACGGTAGTCAACGTGGGCACCGTACAATAACTAAAGCCTCTAACTGTGGGGATGTATGATTCCAATGGAACTGTTTGGAAATGGAGAACATTCTCATCTGTATGGGTATAAACCCAGTCATACTTATCTAGTCACACTCACTAGTCATAGTGATATTATGGCTACACTTACATTCACCCCGAGGTCACTGGCTCTTTGTGGATACAGTAGGTCCTAGCAGGGAAGTTATCTAATGCTAGCAGGGTTGATTTGACCTGGTTGTGAGAGTCAAAAGCCTGGTCCATGGTCTGAGACAGAGAGACGGGCAATAGCAGAGAGGGCGATAGAGGAGAGGAATGCGTGTAGTGGGCCTAGAAAAAGGCAGAGAAATGTTTGAATTCACATTCAAAACTACCCACCACACACATTCACCACAGCCTGCAGCTCACACAGTCTCTCTTTCCCTCTTTCCATCTCTCTCTCTGCCACTGTCCCTCTTTCTCTCCTCGTCCCCTGTCCTAGAATCCATAGAACCCGACAGACAGGATTTTTCCACCTGTGGAGACCCACAAGGGAAGCACACGCTCGGGGAGAACGTAGAACCGACAGAACCCGAGGGAAGGAACCGAGAGGGAGCCGGAGCCTGGTGCTGAAGCTGGTATGAGGCAAGTGGTCTGTGGCTGGTCTCTGTGCTGGCCGTTTGTCTGCCAATCAATGGCTCTCGTTGTTGTTGCTGGTGGTGTCAGTGCCCTGCTCTCCGGGCTATTATGTTCCTCCTGACATGGCTGATGTGTTGACTCTCAGCTCAGACACAGTCCCTCTCTTGGGGTTTTGTCTAATGCAGATGGTACAGCTTGACGCAATGTTTTTAAAATGTTTTAATGGCATTGGCTATGATTGCCATAACCTGGAGCCTCATGGTTTGGTTGAAAGGGGTCCAAGTCAACTTTATAAGTGATCTGTATGTGGACTGTACATTTTACTTTGGATTTCAAATGTGTGTGTGTGTGTATAAGTGTTATGACACTATTTGGAAATACGCATGAGCATGCTGTTTGTGTGCGTACAATCGCTTGTTCGAGAACGGGATGTTCGTGTCCCTCAGCCCAGAATACCCTCTCCTTGTTGTTGCCAAACTGCATAAAACCAACAGAATTTGCCCTTATTTTCCGTAGGAACACAGCTTATCAGCCTATAGACTGTCTGGGGACGTAGTGATGTGTTAATCATGGAGCTCTCCAACACAATCCACTCTTAGGCCCACCATCTGCAGCCACCGGCTGCTCGGAGGGAGGCTAAAGACAAGTCCTTGCCTCCATAGCATCATGGATGACATACAGGGGGAGACACAGACTGGTAGATACAGAGTAAAGGGTCCAAACAACCAACGGACCAAATGATGATGGTTGACGCCATGATGTCATGTAGTGGATAAGGGCCTAGGGACTAGGGTATTGAGTCATTGTTCTGAACAGGGCCCAACAGTGACTGTCTGTCGAAGACCTGGGACTTACGTATGAATAGCCTAATGAGTGACTTTACAGGCACTCACACCATGCCGTCTGAGTGAGAGCGCGCGAGAGAAAGAGAGAGTGTGCGTCACCATGTCTATGTGCCAGTGCCTGTGAAGAACCCGAAGAGTCCGTCTCAGGCAGCAGGGCTGATGACATCGCCTGATGCTCATGTCAATTGTTGTGTGTGTTTTTTTTATTTTTTATTTTTTTACAGAGAAGATAAGGGAGAGGGCTGTTGAGGTGTCTGGGTGTGATTGGGCGCCCTCTAGTGAACATTATTACTACTGCTACCACCAAGCTGAGGAATCAGACATTTTCTGTCTTGGCTACTTTTCGCCCATTGAACAATTCAAGGTAATAGTCAGTAATGTCTATTGTCTTTTTACACACAATCATATTGACTTTTGCCATTGTTACCTGAGATAAAAGCAACATAGGCTAATTATAATATTTTTTAAAAAATGTATCATTTAACCATTGCATTTACATGTCACCACTACTGACATTAGTTATATGTCACTATATTGGCATATTCAAAATATATCACTTAGCATTGGGCTCCATTGGTCCAGAACAGAATGGTAAAGGTTGAAGTTGTGGCTGCGTAATTGAGGTCCGATGTTTGTTGCAGAGGTCTCCGGTTCAGGGTTAAATAGACACCATGTGGTGTTTGGAGCTGCTTCTGCCAGTGTTGCTAATCATCAAAGGTAAAACTTTTATGTTTCTCATTCCCTATTCAGTGTGAATAACTACTCGATTACACCACAACTCAGACTGGGGAAATTCATTTCAAGACTACAAATGTAATACCAGAAACGAAGTAATCCAGAAACAGTTAAAGTCGAAGTTTACATACAGTTGAAGTCTGAAGTTTACATACACCTTAGCCAAATGCATTTAAACTCAGTCTTTCACAATTCCTGACATTCAATCCTAGTAAAAATTCCCTGTCTTAGGTCAGTTAGGATCACCACTTTATTTTAAGAATGTGAAATGTCAGAATAAAAGCAGAGAGAATGATTTATTTCAGCTTTTATTTCTTTCATCACATTCCCAGTGGGTCAGAAGTTTACATACACTCAATTACTATTTGGTAGCATCGCCTTACTAACTTGTGTCAAACATTTAGGGTAGCCTGCCACAAGCTTCTTACAGTAAGTTGGGTGAATTTTGGCCCATTCCTCCTGACAGAGCTGGTGCAACTGAGTCAGGTTTGTAGACCTCCTTGCTCGCACATGCTTTTTCAGTTCTGCCCACACATTTTCTATAGGATTGAGGTCAGGGCTTTGTGATGGCCACTCCAATACCTTGACTTTGTTGTCCTTAAGCCATTTTGCCACAACTTTGAAGTATGCTTGGGGTCACTGTCCATTTGGAAGACCCATTTGCAACCAAGCTTTAACTTCCTGACTGGTGGTTTTACTGCATTGACCCAGTTGTCTTTTAGAGTGTGTCAAACTTACAGCAAACAACACTAAAACAAACGGGTACAGAGTAGATACAGGTTCCAACTGTCACACATGGCAGCAGGAAATCAGCCTAATGTTCCAGTGCTTTCTGATGGCTGGCTGGCGCCCAACTTGACTCAACCTTGCCCCTATCACTTAAACAGTGGTGCCAGTGGTGCCATATGCTTCCTCCACATAGGGTCTCTGCTCTTACCATCTCAACCAGGGAGAACATCATGATATCATCCTTTGTTCTCTCTATCTGTTCATCTTTTCTCAGTGATTCCATTTGAAACTGTAGATGTATTGTAGATTGACGGGTCATTGATACAGTATATAATTTCGCTCTCAATATTTCCATTTCCAATCTTTGTCCCATATCCCTCCTGCCCTCCCTCAGATGTCAGTGGCCAGTGGAATGTATGGATACCCAGGGACATCTCGGCCATGACCAACTCCTGCGTGGTCATCCCCTGCACATTCATGTACCCGTCCGGTATCCGGCCACACCGCGGTACCCACGGCATCTGGTACTTTGGTCAGCCCTACCCCCAGCTCTTCCCACCTGTGGTGATCAAGACGCGCACAGACATCGTACATGAAAGTTACAAAGGGCGTACCAAGCTCATTGGGGACCTGCAACAAAGGAACTGCACCCTGCTCATCAGTAATATAGGTACAGAGC
This sequence comes from Oncorhynchus mykiss, assembly GCF_057628025.1. NCBI lineage: Eukaryota > Metazoa > Chordata > Actinopteri > Salmoniformes > Salmonidae > Oncorhynchus > Oncorhynchus mykiss. The sequence goes on from NC_143023.1 coordinate 34,656,279, forward strand.
ACTCAGGGAGGTACTACTTCCGTGCCGACCTGGGCGGTGCCAACATCTACACCTACCCAGATTTCTCTGAGCTCAAGGTGCTGGGTAAGCCTGCTGAGAGGTTATGTTTACAATTGTTTACAATTGAATGTGTCACATTTATGGGCTGGATTGCCCTCGCCTCGTACTATATCTGTTTGTGCTGTCTTTCCAACGACTGTGGACACTGTTTGGCATGACAATGACAGTAGGAGTTGGCAAGCCCAAATATATCTGGGACAAGGCTAGGATTGTCTTAGCTGGGATTATAATTATTATAGTTTTAATGAGAATTGGTAAATATTGTGAAATGGTGAATCTTCACTCATTCGCTTATATCCTCTCTGTCCCCCAGACCAGCCCAACATTGACATCCCTGAGGAGATAGTCGCTGACGAGAATCTGGAGTTGACGTGCTATGCTCCAGACAATTGTCCAGAGAATAGCCCAGAGATCCAATGGATGTACACAGACTACCTGCCTGAACCTGAGTATACCTCAGACTACGTGGAAGAGAGCAACACAGCCGTGCTGTCCAGCACGCTCATCTTCACCCCCAGGCCCATACACAATGGTCAGCTGCTGGGCTGCAGAGTCTACTACCCCAACACCACCCTGGTCTATGAGAGACTCATCTCTCTGGATGTCAAGTGTAAGTGACCAACTGACTGTTGTCACCGAACCTGTAGCTTTGAATCCTCAAATTCTGTGAGAAGCGTGTCATTGGGACACAACAGGGGACACATTATGTAATGTGGCGGATTATATTAATATAGAAAAACGAATCATGCCGACTACGCCAAATGTAAATTAGCAGTGTTACACATATTTCTGATATACACATTGTAGAATCATTGTCAATATCTACAGTCATCCAATATTCTACATCTAAAGTAGAAGGATAGTAACTTCATTTAGAAATATATTGCATGATTGTGACATGGTATTCATTGGGTATGTTAGCCTGGCATCCAACCCTATTTTTCTACATTTCACCTTTTGTTTTTCTTTGAAACAATGATGAGTGCAGTGTTAGGTCGGGTTTAAGCAGGTTATACACTTGTCACTTTTAATAGTCTAACCCCACCTTCCCCTTCCTCTCACCCCAGATGCCCCTCGCTCGGTGATGGTGAACGTGTCCGTGGAGGTGATGGAGGGCAGCTCGGTAACACTGCACTGCGAGGTGGACAGTAACCCTCCTCCCAGGATCTCCTGGCTGTTTGGGGACCAGGAGCTGCTGTGGGACACGGCTTCCAACGCCTCGCTCTCCCTGGAGGACTTAACCCCCTCTCAGGAGGGCATCTACACCTGCGTGGGGGATAATGGCTATGGCGCTATGAACACATCCATGTACCTGGCTGTCTTGTGTAAGTGTCATTGTGCAACATGGTGTTTCTGTAATAATCAAAAATAGTTACATTTAACCATTGTAGTTATACAGTATGTCAACCAAGCTGACATTTTAGTTTATGTCATTTGCAGTGACATATGTGACCGACCGACTTGGTTCGGTCTTATTTAGTCAAATTTAAAATGGTGTTTTTTACATTGGATAAAAGTAAAGACTCGGAGCTAGAAAATAGTATATCACACACTGCAGTTGAGGAACAATGGGAAAGTCATTCTGCTTTAAAAGTTGATAAACTTATAACCTCACTTCTAAGAAAATGACACTTGAATGTTTTGGTAGACCTACTGGAGAGCTCTTCTTTGTCTACACCCATTAAGCATTGTTCACACCCTCTTAAGACATAGCCCCACCCATCTCTTTAAGGATTCACACGTGAGGCAAGATTTCAAGACTAAAGGCTGGTCTATCAACATGTCTGTAAACAGTTATCAATGAATTATTACAGGAAAATAAACTCACAACAAGATCATTATTTACAAGTTAACGGTTCGCTAATTACAGAAAATAGCTTACGGTTGTGAGTGTAAAAGCATAGCATTCTACCAGATAATTTTAGAACTTGGACACTGTCTCGTTGGTCTAACGTTATATCGGACTATGGTGCAGTTCATGCTGTTCTTCACATTACAGTCTCTGGTAAACACACACTATATCAAATAAAATCAAAGTTTATTTGTCACATGCACAAATAATGCACAAATAAACTGTACAGGGAAATGGTTACTTGCATAGTGGAGTATTTTGTTTAGACATGTAGATAACTAACTAGCTAGCTAAACAATTAAACATTATCCCAACTCGTAGCATTAGTACCCTGCATGAATCTACAGGTAGCTAAACTAGAAAATGGCTCTGAGATACGAATAATATTACTACACAGCTAACAGTACGCTTTAACTTGCAATGAAAATGACTTCCTGACAAAATTAGAAATGTATAATATCTGAAAATGTAGCTAGCTATACTCTCTTACCTGTATACAGTACATGGATGAACGCTTCTCCCTCTCTGTCACGGATGACATGGTTGCCCTTAGTTTTGAAGATGTAATCCAGAGACAGGTGTTTAACACAACAGACTGTTTTCTTTTCGACTCCCTCCGCATTTGCTATCAAACGCCTGAATTTTCTCCATCTCCTTAGCTATCATACTCTGCTTCCACCGGGAATTACACTGATTTCAAACTCGGTCCTCCAGAAAGTGTAAAACTATCTTTCCAAAACAAATCTGCTTAAGAAAAGATTACCTAGACATACTGAGCAGCTCAATATAGACAGAAGCACGCTACATGGCAGATAAATCCGAACTCATCTCTCAGCCTGTCCAGCCCATCCATTATCTCAACCAATCATGGCTAGTGGGAAGGTTCCTGACTTTTTCCGTGGCTAAACCAACTAGGCTCGTAATTTAACAATTCTATTCATATTTACAGATGGCATACACGTTTGTTATTAAGGCACATGAAAGTTCACATGATCAAGAAGGCATTTCTGCACCAAAACTTATTTTGATTAAAACATTTTTATGTTTGCAGTCAAATGCTTCTCCTGTGAAGTAGTGATGCGCAATATATATAACGATGTATTAGTCATGTGATAAACCTGGCCCATAGCTTCTTGCTCTTGTTTATACACAGTAAAACATTTTAACTCCTTTCATATAACTCTACCTTTCATCCCCTCTCTATCCTCCCTGCAGACCCTCCCAGTGAGCCAGTGGTAAACAGCTCCCTGACCGTTTTGGAAGGTTCCTCCATCTCCCTGCAATGTAGCACCCAAGGCAATCCCGCACCCACCCTCACCTGGCTGAAGGACGGGGAGCTGGTGGGCACCATCACTGCCGAGGAGGTGTCTGTGCTGGAGCTTCTGGAGCTCACCCCTCAGGGAGACGGACAGTACCGCTGCCTGGCAGAGAACGAACACGGACGAGCCAGCAGCTCCCTAAACATCACTGTGGAATGTGAGTGGGTCATCATGTCATGTGGTATCATAACATATCATATCGTATTGTACCACCTACATTACACCACGCTACACCATGCCATCCCACTCTACATGTCAGTCATATCCTTACCTCCACCCTCTCTTCAGACGCCCCTGTCCTTCTGGAAGAGTCCAAGTGCACAGTGGTGAGGGAGGGAGTCCAGTGTGTTTGCATGGCTACGGGTAACCCTGAGCCCATCATCGAGTTCTACCTCCCCGACAAGAACATCACCATCAACGACACGGACGGCCGCTACAACTACTACACGCACACGGACGGCCACACGTCCACGGGCATGATAAAACTACGGGAGAAGGGCGAGCGCCTGGGCAACGGTGCTGTCAATGTGCACTGCAGCATTAGCAACATATACGGGTCGGAGAGCTTTCATCTGGAGTTACAGCAGGAGAGTGAGTACACAAGTTCAGGTTTATGGTTAAACACAGAAACAAACGCATACAATTAAAATGCTACACGTTGTATAGCCAAGCATACATGAGAGATTGAACTGAAATCTGAAGTGTAGTACCTTTTATATGATATCTAGATTGACTGTATAAGTAAGAGCATAAACTGGCTACCCCATTGGCTTGATATGGCAATGGCATTATCTTGAATGTAAATACGTTATAGTACCAGGACCTAGCTAAACAGTATTTTATGTTTCTATATTGTCTTCAATATGATGTTCTTGTCCGATGTTAGAGAAGTACATGATGGCAGTGATTGTTGGCACCATCGGTGGAGTGGCTGTCATCGCCTTCATCATCGCAGCAGTGAGATATGTGGGCCATAACAACAAGAAGTGAGTATCCACCCTTCACTAACTGTGACAGGGGTCGATGCGAGTTACAGGTACAGGTCATTTCCTGTTTGAATCGACGATAAGGAAACACTTCAGCCTCGCCATCCATTCTAAAACACCTCTGTGTATTCATGAGTGAATGATTGATCGATGAACGGACTTGAGAATCATTAGTCATAAGTTATGCTAACGCCAGAGCGAGTTCAATTCATTTGCCATCCCTAGTCCCATTTCTGGAATCCTCTGAGATGGAGATCCAAAATGGCTGCCTGGTGGATTGGGTTAGCAAGCCAGACTAACCGTAGCCTATAGTTTGCAGGCTCAATTCCCTGCTTTGTACCCTTGACCTGCTATGCTAAAAATACAGCCACGGTAGCCTACTTAACTAAGGTGCTTCAGCATTATACCAATACATCACATTCCGACAAAAGCTTTTACTGAAAGTCGCTCCAAGAGAGGGTGTCAGCTCAACCGCAACTAAACCCATGAACCAATAACCACAACCATGAACGTCGACCACAACCATGAACCATGGGCCTGTAGATTATTAACTGCGTTGGGAAGCAGGCCCTTGTTTTAAAATGGATGCCCAGGCTTGGAGTGTCGCCCTGAGTTAGTTAGTGGCCATGAGACCGAGTCTGATCTTGTGACTCCACCCCCCAGAGAGAATGGCAACCCTGGGCAGGACCTGGTCTCTAAACTGGAGAACCCAGCGTTGTACTACAGCACAGTCAAGAAGGACAAACAATGTCTGAGGAAGAAAGTGGTGAGACATGTTGATGATGATGACTATAATGATGATAATGACCATTCTCAGATCTGTCTTAAACGTGAGAATGATAGCTTACCCGTTGCTGATACTGAAACTATACTATACCCATTCAATTCATGTCCTATTTTTGATGTAAAGTAAGGTTCATTCCATGGAGATATTCATAAATAATCAAAAACCTATATGACCTCTTATGTTAAAGAGAAAATGTAAACTTCCCCAGTCAACTACTGGCCTAGCCTGAGAATCCCAGTACCACTATAGCTATCTATCACAGTACCACTGGTGTAGCTGCCACCATAGCCTTTCCAGACATCTGTTTTCTGCTTCATCGCTTCTCTGCGTTCTTCTGTCTCTGTTTTCTCTTCCCTTACTCTTGCACAGCTTAAGACAGAGCTTCTGGGCTCAAAGTTTAACTCCATTCTAGAGGAGAGCACGGTAAGGTTCCTAAACAACCCAGCCCCAATCCCAACTCCAAGTCTCAGTGGTAGACAGCATCCCTCACACATCACAGACAGCAAAATTATGCGATGGCCCAAATTTGGCTCTAGTCTACAATATTACGACTTACCATTTTACCCAGTTAACCACTTGGTGTTACGGTCCTGAAGTGGATCTGTTGCATGAAATGTCCAGACCTTGCCTGGCAATGTGGCCCACATTCAGACCAAAAGTAACTATGGGAGGTTGTTAGGGCCACATAACTCAAGCCAGAGATGGCCCATAAGCAAAGTGCCAACCCTCCCCCAGTTCGCATCTCATACATTTGGACCAGATCTGGGCCATATGACTCATTGTGGTGCCAGAACTGAGCCACATTGTATGTGTCACAAAACAACCAGATCTGGCCCACAGTCGTCTGCTGTCTGAGATCAGCTTCCATGTGCTCTATTGCCTTTGATTTCCAGTACTACTGTTGCACGGCTGCCTCGATACTAACAGGATATGCTAAACCGCCTCAATCTCCTTGTTTTACGCCTCTGCTCACCAGTAACTACTAACCCTCCTTTCTCCTCTCTCAATGTCTGTCATGTTATCCCTTTATACTCTGAATGTTCTGAGGTGTCAATGGCATTGGTGGCACTGTGCTGATATAACCTGTGATTCTGAATGGGCCTTCTCTCTTTCCGTATCTTCAACAGGGAGAAGACGGGGATTATCAACCTGTGGGCTCTATGGCAGACCTGGAGAGGCAAGAGCTGAATTACGCCGCCCTGCAGTTTCTCGGGGGGCGCTCCAGGGATGGGGGGGCCTCAGGGAGGGGGGATGACGGCAGCGACTACACCGAGATCAAGGCCAAATGAATCGCGATCCTTCCCTGACCCATCGTCACCGCGGGACACAGTGGCAGCCATGTTGTCGCCCCCCTCCTCACGTCATTCGCCCCCTCTTCAAACGTCTTCCCCCCTCCCCCGTAGACTCCACCCCCAACCTTCACCGTCACACCAAGAACTCCCACCGTCTCCGCCCGTCCCTGAATCATCTCAAATGACGTCCCCGTTAGTCGACCCCCAAGCCTCCAAGGGGAACCCCAGTCACATCTCGCCACCCAGGACTGCTGGTAGCTACTTGCAGGGTCAGAACACGGCCCAGTGGACAATGTAAAAAGATCTTTGTATTATCAGCAGCTGTCGGTCTCCAGGCTCTTACTCTATTGTTCATAGTCAAACAATTCCCTCACAACAGGTGCAATGCGTTAGTTACTGTACTGTATCATCTAGATTCAATGTTGCTATTTCCATCTCTACACCATTAATTGTTGGCATTGCTTTTCTGGGGCTCCCCTTCTGTATGTCACCCTATATCATACTCATAGCTAGCCTGGTTAAACCAGATTGAACGCTGAGCTCACCAGTTTTCCTGTGAAACGCAGCGCAATCAGTTTGGATACCAGGCTAACTGTCTAGATCCATCCGTTATAGTTCTTCTCCACTGTGTCCGCTGCCAGTCGAAGTGTCAGGGAAAGGGGTGTGTTTTGTGCTTTTTCTTTTCTTATCTCTATTTCTGACCCTGGATCTGGAGGAAATGAGGGATCTCTTCTCTCTTCCTGATCCAGTGGTTGTCAACGCTGACCAGTGTTCAACAAACGTTAGGCCTGATACACATCCAATTGAAGCCTGTCATCTTCATCTCACATATTCTGTTCCAACATATAGTTCAATAGTGATGTGTGCTGTGACTCTGTGGCTTTTGATGATGATGAGAAATGAATATTTCTTTGATTTTATATAAAGAGAGAAAATTGATACTCTTACAGGTTTGTGGAGCCTCGAACACAAGGTTCTGCTCGTGCAAGAAGTGGCCTGAATATTTTTGTTTTTATGCATTATAAGCACTGATTGCATTGTGTTTTGCTCTTGTGGAAATATGCCGGGGTAACACAGAATGTTCTATTTATTCCGTTGCCCATGATTTAATTACTAGTATTTTTGGACGATGTTTTGCTAAGGGTAAGTGTTAACTTATCCTTAAATGGGAACCAATGGATTAGAATACATTTTTGGATCAATCTGGCATACATGACTCCACTGTAACACTCGCACAGCAGGACAAAATGTATCTCGTTGAGACAATGTGTGTGTGTGTGTATGTAAACAGTGCTGAAAGATCAGCGAACACTGATCACTGTGGGTGTTTCAAAAGATCACTTTACCTGAGACCGCTTCTCACAAAATGTCTACTTCAATGGTTGTGAAGTGTGAAATCGATGCCTAATCCTATAGGGTTGTATCAGAGGAGGCATTTGAGTGGCACAACATTGAAGTTGTTATACCAGTTGGTTGTGCTATTCAAACATACTTGATCAACTCATGTAATGTAATCTCCAAGCTCACTAATGGCAACACTAGATAACAATGACTGTTAATACAATATTAATAAGCTGCATATGGATGGGTAAAAAGATACTAGTATACATTATGTAAATAAATACCCTGCATGACTATTATGCTGTCAGCCATATGTGTAGATACACTACGGTATGTACATGTTCACTATTGCAACAATGGTTTACACAGGCAAGTCGGATACAGGTTCGGTAACACTTTAACTGACTTCTCTGTCATAAGGGTGACATAACGCTGTCATAACATAACACATGTCATTTTCGGTCATGAAAACTGATGTCAAAATACTGACAACCCTTTACACTGTCATGACACAAATGGGTATTTATGTAAATTAGTTGGCTAGCGGTATGCTAAGCCAATAACCTGACTGAAGCAAAGATTTGTGCCATGACGGTGTCAAGCTTATGTCAGCTGTCATGACTGTTTAATAACATATTTTATGTCATTGTTCTGACATGGTTAAGTCACTAGACCTAATGGCGGAGCGTTCAAGATGTGTTGCCCAACATTGAGACATGCCAATATGGACATCCGTTTAGTAACACTTACTGTCGTCAGTTCTCTTGAACGCCTCACGGGGGGGTTTATTTCTTTCTAAACCTGGGAACAAAATGGAGAAGCGTTGTTCATGTCTTCTCTAATTTGTTTGTCACATAGTGTGTTGTAAAGCAGATTTGTACTTTCTTTACTTTGTGGTATTCATTATTATTATTGTGATGATTTTTTTTTTTATATCTTTGACACAATAATTCCGATCAGAATTCTGCAATCCTTCTGCAAATTAGCACTGTTATTACTTAATGACAATAAGAGCTCTATGATGATGTTTGATCATTCTCTTTCTTTTACAAGTCTGTCCCGCCTCAAGCAAAGCCATCTTTCTTTGGGTCCAAACAACAAATAAATCAAGTAAACAACAGAGAATGGGACCAGTTCAGTTTGTTATCTATATAGTTGATATGTTTTCTCATACCCAAAACAGTATGGAAAATACACCCTGAACACATTCTATATCTCCATGTATTAGTATGACTTCATTGATACAGTATGTAACAGTTATTCCCCCCACACAATGAAACAAAGTACTATCTTCGGTTCACCCTTTTGCTATTTAAGTCACAGAAACACTGTTAACTGACATGATTTTAGAGAAAATTTGTGCAGTACTGAAAGAAGTAGAATAAAGGAAGCAGCTACAGTATGTTGCAACCTGTTTATTTAAGATTGATATAAGAACAAATTCTTATTTTCAATGACGGCCTAGGAAAAGTTGGTTAACTGCCTGTTCAGGGGTAGAACGACAGATTTGTACCTTGTCAGCAAAGGGGTTTGAACTTGCAACCTTCCGATTACTAGTCCAACGCGCTAACCACTAGGCTGCCCTGCCGCCCCGGGGGCAGCCTGTATCACTTTATTGGTCAGTTGCACACAAGGTCCAACCAAACTTTGACTTCCTTTTTTAAGCCAACCCCTCCGAAAGACACACATACATACACATACAGACATATTTTGGAGAGGTGTGGGGGGGCTGCCACAATTTGCGGCAGGTTGATATTTACAGAATAGAGCGAATTTCGCTAGATGGGTCAGCTGCAGAGATGTGTAGTGTTAATTTGAGGTTAGGTTAAGCATTAGGGTTAACTGTGTGGTTAAGGTTAGGGTTAAGTCGGTTTAAATCACATTTTATGACTTTTGGCCATTTCAGCTAGTGACCACTCTGCAGAGCTGCCTCGAGAACGAGATTCAGGCCAAAAACACTAACCTGCCACTGGGTGCTGTTGTGGGGGGTTGCTCAAGGGCACGAAATGGCATCAAATATTTGATACCAGCAACCCTCCAGTTGCCAGCTCACTTCACAAAATACTTTTTCCTCATCGGATCTGGAATTAGTTTGCTGGTTTGCCTCTCTAACCGCTAGGCTACATTCTCTGGTTGCAAATTTCAGTTAGCCAAACGGAACTTAAAGTTGTCCTTGATTATAATTTACCTCGCTCAGACAGTCCTACCTTGCATAACTTGTTGATAAAAAAATCTAAATATAACAGTGATAAGCATTTCATTGGCACCTGACCTTATGCCATATGTCCCCCTGTAATGAAACTGTGGGATTGGAATGTTGTCTTACCATTTACAAGCACTGGTCAGATAGACAAGGAGGGCCACATTAAGGCTGAGGAACAGATCAACAATTATCAACGGATAGACTGCAACGTCACTATTCTCTGGCCCAGGGATATCTATGGGAAGTAATAAAAATGAATTGGTACGAAAACACTTTGTTTAATTGGTCCAACACTATTCTACTTTAGCTCTACTCTTTACCCCACCAGCCAGGTTTCCATCCAATTGGTGACAGATTTTCATGCAGAATAAAATGTGCACGTTTCCACCAAACTGACTTGCTGCAGATATACTGCTATTTCTCCCATAATACATTTTTACCGACACAAAAATATCCCACCATGTAGAACGAACAAATGATCTGTCTGCATTTATACAATTGTATCATCGAAACTTCCTGGTTCCATCACAGTTGTCATTGTTATTATGACTTTACCAGCATAAACATTGTGGATGGATAAGTGACCAAAAGTAAGTGGACGCCTGCTCATCGAAAGTCTCATTCCAAAATCATGGGCATTAATATGGAGTTGGTCCCCCTTTTGCTGCTGTAACAGCCTCCACAACAGCCTCCACCTCTGGGAAGGCTGTTTACTAGATGTTGGAACATTGCTGCTTCCCTTCAGCCACGGGCACTGATGTTGGGCGATTCGGCCTGTTTCACAGTCGGCGTTCCAATTCATCCCAAAGGTGTTTGATGGGGTTGAGGGTCAGGGCTCTGTGCAGGCCAGTAAAGTTCTTCCACACCTATCTCGACAAATCATTTCTATTTTGACCTCGCTTTGTGCACGGGGGCATTGTCATGCTGAAACAGGAAAGGGCCTTCCCCAAACTGTTGCCACAAAGATGGAAGCACAGAATCGTCTAGAATGTCATTGTATGCTGTAGCCTCAAGATTTCCCTTCACTGGAACTAAAGGTCCAAATCATGAAACAATGTGTTTTATAAAGAGGTGATTTTATAAAACTATAGTTTATTAAACTCTGCATAAACTGAGTATAAACAACATATACAGTGTATTCGGAAAGTGACTTTTTCCACATTTTGTACATTACAGCCTTATTCTAAAATGTATAAAATAGTTTTTTTCATCAGTCTACACACTATACCCCATACTGACAAAACAAAAACAGGTATTTAGACATTTTGGGAAATTTATTTAAAAAAAATAAAAAAAATATTAAATGAACATTCAGACCCTTTACTCAGAACTTTGTTTAAATCAAATCAAATGTTAGTTGTCACATGCGACCTTACAGTGAAATGCTTCCAAGCCCTTAACCAAAAACGCAGTTGTAAGAAAAATACCTACAAAAATAAGAAATAAATGCATCAAATAATTAAAGAGCAGCAGTAAAATAACAATAGCGAGGCTATATACAGGGGGTACCGGTACAGAGACAATGTGCGGGGGCACCGGTTAGTCGAGGTAATATGTACATGTAGGTAGAGTTATTAAAGTGACTATGCATAGATAATAAGCAGAGAGTAGTAGCTGTTTAAAAGCCTCTTGGACCTAGACTTGGCACTCCGGTACCGCTTGCTGTGCGGTAGCAGAGAGAACAGTCTATGACTAGGGTGGCTGGTGTAATTGACAATTTTTAGGGCCTTCCTCTGATACTGCCTGGTAGTACCTGATGTACTGGGCCGTACGCACTACCCTCTGTAGTGCCTTGCGGTCGGAGGCAGTTGCCATACCAGGCAGTGATGCAAACAGTTAAGATGCTCTTGGTGGTGCAGCTGTATATCATTTTGAGGATCTGAGGACCCATGCCAAATCTTTTCAGTCCCCTGTGGGGAAATAGGTTTTGTCGTGTCCTCTTCACGACAAAACTTGTATCATGTTAGTTTGTTGGTGATGTGGACACCAAGGGTCTTGAAGATTTAAACCTGCTCCACTACAGCCCCGTCGATGATAATGGGGGCGTGCTCGGCCCTCCTTCTCCTGTGGTCCATAATCATCTGCTTTGTCTTGATCACGTTGAGGGAGAGGTTGTTGTCCAGGCACCACAAGGCCAGGTCTCTGACCTCCTCCCTCTATTCTGTCACATCGTTGTCGGTGATGAGGCCTGCCACTGTTGTGTCATCAGCAAACTTAATGATGATGGTGTTGGAGTTGTGCCTGGCCATGCAGATACAGTGCCTTGCGAAAGTATTCGGCCCCCTTGAACTTTGCGACCTTTTGCCACATTTCAGGCTTCAAACATAAAGATATAAAACTGTATTTTTTTGTGTAGAATCAACAACAAGTGGGACACAATCATGAAGTGGAACGACATTTATTGGATATTTCAAACTTTTTTAACAAATAAAAAACTGAAAAATTGGGCGTGCAAATTTATTCAGCCCCCTTAAGTTAATACTTTGTAGCGCCACCTTTTGCTGCGATTACAGCTGTAAGTCGCTTGGGGTATGTCTCTATCAGTTTTGCACATCGAGAGACTGACATTTTTTCCCATTCCTCCTTGCAAAACAGCTCGAGCTCAGTGAGGTTGGATGGAGAGCATTTGTGAACAGCAGTTTTCAGTTCTTTCCACAGATTCTCGATTGGATTCAGGTCTGGACTTTGACTTGGCCATTCTAACACCTGGATATGTTTATTTTTGAACCATTCCATTGTAGATTTTGCTTTATGTTTTGGATCATTATCTTGTTGGAAGACAAATCTCCATCCCAGTCTCAGGTCTTTTGCAGACTCCATCAGGTTTTCTTCCAGAATGGTCCTGTATTTGGCTCCATCGATCTTCCCATCAATTTTAACCATCTTCCCTGTCCCTGCTGAAGAAAAGCAGGCCCAAACCATGATGCTGCCACCACCATGTTTGACAGTGGGGATGGTGTGTTCAGCTGTGTTGCTTTTACGCCAAACATAACATTTTGCATTGTTGCCAAAAAGTTCAATTTTGGTTTCATCTGACCAGAGCACCTTCTTCCACATGTTTGGTGTGTCTCCCAGGTGGCTTGTGGCAAACTTTAAACAACACTTTTTATGGATATCTTTAAGAAATGGCTTTCTTCTTGCCACTCTTCCATAAAGGCCAGATTTGTGCAATATACGACTGATTGTTGTCCTATGGACAGAGTCTCCCACCTCAGCTGTAGATCTCTGCAGTTCATCCAGAGTGATCATGGGCCTCTTGGCTGCATCTCTGATCAGTCTTCTCCTTGTATGAGCTGAAAGTTTAGAGGGACGGCCAGGTCTTGGTAGATTTGCAGTGGTCTGATACTCCTTCCATTTCAATATTATCGCTTGCACAGTGCTCCTTGGGATGTTTAAAGCTTGGGAAATCTTTTTGTATCCAAATCCGGCTTTAAACTTCTTCACAACAGTATCTCGGACCTGCCTGGTGTGTTCCTTGTTCTTCACGGACCTCTGAGACTATCACAGTGCAGGTGCATTTATACGGAGACTTGATTACACACAGGTGGATTGTATTTATCATCATTAGTCATTTAGGTCAACATTGGATCGTTCAGAGATCCTCACTGAGTTTGCTGCACTGAAAGTAAAGGGGCTGAATAATTTTGCACGCCCAATTTTTCAGTTTTTGATTTGATTTGTGCCTGGCCATGCAGATACAGTGCCTTGCGAAAGTATTCGGCCCCCTTGAACTTTGCGACCTTTTGCCACATTTCAGGCTTCAAACATAAAGATATAAAACTGTATTTTTTTGTGTAGAATCAACAACAAGTGGGACACAATCATGAAGTGGAACGACATTTATTGGATATTTCAAACTTTTTTAACAAATAAAAAACTGAAAAATTGGGCGTGCAAATTTATTCAGCCCCATTAAGTTAATACTTTGTAGCGCCACCTTTTGCTGCGATTACAGCTGTAAGTCGCTTGGGGTATGTCTCTATCAGTTTTGCACATCGAGAGACTGAAATTTTTTCCCATTCCTCCTTGCAAAACAGCTCGAGCTCAGTGAGGTTGGATGGAGAGCATTTGTGAACAGTCTTCTGATCAGTCTTCTCCTTGTATGAGCTGAAAGTTTAGAGGGACGGCCAGGTCTTGGTAGATTTGCAGTGGTCTGATACTCCTTCCATTTCAATATTATCGCTTGCACAGTGCTCCTTGGGATGTTTAAAGCTTGGGAAATCTTTTTGTATCCAAATCCGGCTTTAAACTTCTTCACAACAGTATCTCGGACCTGCCTGGTGTGTTCCTTGTTCTTCATGGACCTCTGAGACTATCACAGTGCAGGTGCATTTATACGGAGACTTGATTACACACAGGTGGATTGTATTTATCATCATTAGTCATTTAGGTCAACATTGGATCGTTCAGAGATCCTCACTGAGTTTGCTGCACTGAAAGTAAAGGGGCTGAATAATTTTGCACGCCCAATTTTTCAGTTTTTGATTTGTTAAAAAAGTTTGAAATATCCAATAAATGTCATTCCACTTCATGATTATGTCCCACTTGTTGTTGATTCTTCACAAAAAAATACAGTTTTATATCTTTTTGCTTGAAGCCTGAAATGTGGCAAAAGGTCGCAAAGTTCAAAGGGGCCGAATACTTTCGCAAGGCACTGTATGAGTGGACAGGGAGTACAGGAGGGGACTGAGCACGCACCCCTAAGGGGCACCCGTGTTGAGGATCAGTATGGCGGATGTGTTGTTACCTACCCTAACTACCTGGAGGCAGCCTGTCAGGAAGTCCAGGATCCAGTTGCAGAGGGAGGTGTTTAGTCCCAGGGTCCTTAGCTTAGTGATGAGCTTTGAGGGCACTATGGTGTGAAACGCTGAGCTGTCGTCAATGAATAGCATTCTCACATAGGTGTTCCTTTTGTCAATGTGTGAAAGGGCAGTGTGGAGTGCAATAGAGATTGCATCCGTGGATCTGTTGGGGCGGTATGCAAATTAGAGTGGGTCTAGGGTTTCTGGGATAATGGTGTTAATCTGAGCCATGACCAGCCTTTCACAGCACTTCATGGATACAGACGTGAGTGCTACGGGTCGGTAGTCTTTTAGGCAGGTTACCTTAGTGTTATTGGACACAGGGACTATGGTGGTCCGCTTGAAACATGTTGTTATTACAGACTCAGACAGGGAGAGGTTGAAAATGTCAGAGAAGACACTTGCCAGTTGGTCAGCGCATGCTCAGACAACACGTCCTGGTAATCCGTCTGGCCCTGCGGCCTTGTGAATGTTGACCTGTTTAAAGGTCCTACTCACATCGGCTAGGGAGAGCGTGATCACACAGTCGTCTGGAACAGCTGATGCTCTCATGCATGTTTCAGTGTTACTTGCCTTGAAGCGAGCATAGAAGTAATTTAGCTAATCTGCTAGGCTTGTGTCACTGGACAGCTCGCTGCAGTGCTTCCCTTTGTAGTCTGTAATAGTTTGCAAGCCCTGCCACATCTGAAGAGCGTTGGAGCCGGTGTAGTACGATTCGATCTTAGTCCTGTGGGGACGATGTCATCTATGCACTTATTGATGAAGCCAGTGACTGATGAGGTGTACACCTCAATGCCATCAGAAGAATCCCGCAACATATTCCAGTCTGTGCTATCAAAACAGTCCTGTAGCTTAGCATCTGCTTATTCTGACCACTTTTCTATTGACTGGGTCACCGGTGCTTCGTGCTTTAGTTTTTACTTGTAAGCAGGAATCAGGAGGATAGAATTATTGTCAGATTTGCCAAATGGAGGGCGAGGGAGAGCTTTATTCGCGCCTCTGTGTGTGGAGTAAAGGTGGTCTACAGTCTAAAGGTGGTCTCAGGCGAGCAAAGCCTTGAAACTTCCTTAGATATCGTGCACCAGCTGTTGTTTACAAATATAGATAGACTGCCACCCCTTGTCTTACCAGAGGCTGCTGTTCTTTCCTGCTGATACAGTGTATAACCCGCCAGCTGTATGTTATTCATGTCGTCGTTCAGCCACAAATCGGTGGAACATACGATATTACACTTTTTAATACCCTTGGGTAGGATATACGTTCTTATAGTTTGTCCACTTTATTATCCAACAATTGTACGTTGGCCAATAGTACCGATGGTAAAGGCAGGTTAACCACTCATCGCCGGAAACTTACAAGGCACCCTGACCTCCTTCTGCAATATCTCCGTCTCTTGACGGGATGACGGGATGAGGGCCTTGTCGGGTGTCTGGAGTAAATCCATCTCGTCCGCCTCATTATAGAAAAATTATTTGTCCAGTTCAAGGTGAGTAATCGCTGTTCTGATGTCCAGAAGCTCTTTTCGGTCATAAGAGATGGTAGCAGCAACATAATGTACAAAATAAGTTACAAACAATGTGAAAAAACAAACATAATAGCATGGTTGGTTAAGAGCCCATAAAACGGCAGCCATCCCCTCCGGCGCCATCTGATAAGCACCTTTTACAACGATTGCAGCCTAGTCTTCTTGGGTATGAAGCTACTGTCACGTCCTGACCTTAGTTCCTTTTTCATGTCTCTATTTTAGGTTGGCCAGGGCATGATTTGGGGTGGGCATTCTATGTTTTGTTCTTGTGTTTATATTTCTATGTGTTTGGCCTGGTATGGTTCCCAATCAGAGGCAGCTGTCAATCGTTGTCTCTGATTGAGAACCATACTTAGGTAGCCTGTTTTCCCACTTTTGTTTGTGGGTGGTTATTTTCCGTTTCAGTGTTTTCACACATGTTTTGATTTTCCTTTATTCTCTCGTTCGTTTGTTTTCTGTGTTCAGTGTAATAAATATGACGAACACTTACCACGCTGCATATTGGTCTGATATTTCACACTCCTCGCTAGAGGAAGAAGAAAACCGTTAGAGCTACAAGGTTGACACATCTCTAAATGGGGAGTTTCTCACGTTCTTCTCTGTAGAGCCTCACAAGCTCTGTCAGGTTGGATGGGGAGCGTCGCTGCACAGCTATTTTAGGGTTTCTCCAGAGATGTTAGAGCAGGTTCAAGTCAGGGCTCTGGCTCGGTCACTCAGGGACATTCAGAAACTTGTCACGAAGCCACTCCTGCGTTGTCTTGGCTGTCTGCCCAGTGTCATTGTACTGTTGAAGATGAACCATCCCCCCAGTCTGACATCCTGAGCGCTTTCCCTCGATCCTGACTAGTCTCACAGTCCCTGCCGCTAAAATACATCCCCACAGCATGATGCTCTTACCACCATGCTTTCCTCCAGACGTTAAATCTTGACCAAGGCCCTTCTCCCCAGATTGCTCAGTTTGGCCGGGTGGTCAGCTCTAGGTAGTCATGGTGTTTCCAAACTTCTTCCATTTAAGAATGATGTAGTCCACTGAGTTCTTTGGGACCTTCAATGCTGCATACGTCTTTTGGTACCCTTCCCCAGATCTGTGCCTTGAAACAATCCTGTCTCGGAGCTCTACAATCAATTCCTTCGACCTCATGGCTTAGTTTTGCTCTGACATGCGCGATCAACTGTGGGACCTTATATAGACAGGTGTGTGCCTTTCCAAATCATGTCCAATCAATTTAATTTACCACAGATGGACTCCAATCAAGTTGTAGAAACATCTCAAGGATGATCAATGGAAACAGGATGCACCGGATCTCAATTTCAAGTCTCATAGCAAAAGGTCTGAATACTTATGTCAATAAGGTACTTCTGTTTAGTTTATAATACATGAGCAAACATTGATAAAAACATTTTTTTTGCCTTTCTCATTGTGGGGTATTGTGTGTAGATGTATGAGATTTTTTATTTATTTCATCCTTTTTTAGAATAAGGCTGTAATGCAACAAAATGTGGAAAAGGCTAAGGGGTCTGAATACTTTCCAAAGGCACTGTATATTTCAAGGAACATGGTGTAGAGTTTAAGTGTAAGTTTTTCGGGGAAGTAACACCCGACCTAACAAATAGCAAATATCACAGTCACAAAGTGTGAAGATGAAGTAAACTATTTATGACTACATGCACTTCCATTACAACTACACAAATTGAAACTGAAATTCATCTGACAGTTTACACATTACTGATACTTTATCAGGCATTGTTGCAACAAATTCCTTCCATTTCAGGCTGTGATCAGTTGCATTATTACAATGTCTTCTTGCTATTAAGTCAACATAATGTAACGGTGAAAGAATCATCACTCTTCATAAGTGGGTCTTATATGTCTGTATACTTGAAAGATTGTGGTATAAAACCATCGCAAAAATATATTGAACACAACCCAGTAGCCTCTAACGTTGATAATAAAGGGATAACCTAGTCAGTTGCACAGCTGAACGCATTCAACTGAAATGTGTCTTCTGCATTTAACCCTACCCTGCATATTCTTACCCTTTGCCGGCCCCTTAGATTCAAACCAGCAAACTTTCGGTTACTGGCCCAACACTCTTAACTGCTAGGCTACCTTCCGCCCACGTCAAGGTTGTTGTAATTAGGAGACCAAGGCGCAGCGTGAAAAGCATACATTCTTCTTTTAATGAAGAAAGAACACTGAACAAAGTAACAAAGTAACAAAACAAACCGTGAAGCTAATATGAAAAGTGCAGACAGGCAACTAAACATAGAATAAGAACCCACAAAATACTCAAGGAATATGGCTACCTAAATATGGTCCCCAATCAGAGACAACAATAAACAGATGCCTCTGATTGGGAACCAATTCAGGCCACCATAGACCTACATATACCTAGACTTACAAAAAAACCTTGATATACAAAAACACCTAGACAATACAAAAACGAACATACCCACCCTAGTCACACCCTGACCTGACCAAAATAAGAAAGAAAACAAAGACAACTAAGGTCAGGGCGTGACAGTCCATAATAAGTGCATTTAGCACACTATACTTACTATAGTTACTATGTCAGTTACTACAGAATATGGCAGTACCCTTTTTGCAGCAGATCTATCATATTGGGTACAGGGCTTCATTTCTCAGACCACAGAGGGCATCAATAACAGTGAGACTATTGCCATCTTATCTCTATCCAATGCAAGGCATTCTCCATGTAATTCACATGCACATGTTTCAAACAGCCAATCTTGAAATATGTACACATTTTCTTATAGAAATCTTATAGAAACTTTCTTATGAAATAAAGCTGCATCTGAATATACAAGGCAAGGGGATTGCAGTGTTGATCAAGGCTGGTTGATAGGTGTGGATTGATGGGGTTTGATGGGTTGGTTGATGTGCTTGGGTTGATTAGGGTCTAGATACAGTACAGTATGGCTGGGTGGTATGTGTGGATTGGTGGGGTTTGATGGGTTGGTTGATGTGCTTGGGTTGATTATGGTCTAGATACAGTACAGTATGGCTGGGTGGTATGTGTGGATTGGTGGGGTTTGATGGGTTGGTTGATGTGTTTGGGTTGATTATGGTCTAGATACAGTACAGTATAGCTGGGTGGTATGCAGTACAGAGGGACTTCCTGGATTGCAGCACCAGGTTAGAGGGAGGAGTAACAGACTGGGGACATGAAGTGACAGTTCACACCCATCAGAGACTCACACAGGGCTCACAGTCAATAGGAAGAGAGAGCACACAGAGAGAGGTAATGTGCTGATTCAGTCTTATTCTCTGCATGGATCAAAAGACAAGCTATTGAACAATTATATATTTTTGTCTCGTTACATTGAATGACTGTTAAAACTTAATTATGACTATGTAATGTAATGGTAATATTATTCATTTAGGGCATTACAACACATTCCTTCATAAGGCTTTAAACAGCATAGGAATAAATATTTATGAATGCAGTTAAATATATTTATGAGCAATTGTGAAGAAGGCATTCATATGAACCTTGAGCATAAATGTTTCTTTGACATCCTCTCTAGGCATTACAGAAAAATACATCTTAGTTGAATAAAAGTGTTAATAAGGTTGTTATGAATGCAACTGTAGCACTCATAAAGGTGTAATGAAATATTAATATCCAATGTGTATTGCTATATGTTGTTATTCTCACAACACCATTTCATATTGTATTTCACACTTGTCTCCTGCTCCATACCAGTAGACACAGACAGAGATAGTGACCATTAGAGAAAGAGGAGAAAGAGGAGAGAGACCCCGGTGTTGTGGTTGATTCATCGAGGCAGTAGAGGCAGGATGTGGGTCCTCATCTGGGCAGCTCTACTTCTCTCTCTGACAGAGAGAACCACATGCCAAAGTAAGGTTCCTTTTATCACTACTATTGTTAATATACATATGACACACATCCCAACAGATATTGTCACATTATTTTTTTTTACAAACAAGTGAAGTAGTATCAGTGCTTCTTGTATTACTCATGACTATATTCATTTCCCTCCGTCAGAGAAGGCCCCTGCAGCAGCATACAACATCACCTTCAGTCCAGCAGAGATAACACCCCAGAATGGACTATGTGCTGTTATTCCATGTTTGTTCACTCACCCTGATGACTTCCTTGCTAGCATAGCAATGTGGCTTAAATGCCCTGATGCACGATGTTCTATTAAAGTCGAAACTGACTCTATTTTCCACTCAAGAAATTCCTCTATAGCTCAGGAGGGTTATAGAAGGCGAGTAGCACTACTGGAGACAGACCTGACAAAGAAGAACTGCAGTATGATCATCAACGACATCACTAAGACTGATGACGGAGACTATCAATTAAGAATGTCCGGAACATTGAACAGTGGCAATATAAGTCAATTTACATACCAGACGAAACTGAAAATGGCAGTGAAAGGTACAGCATGACTATTACTGTTAGTTACAGTGACAAGAGTATTACTTTATTGTAATTTGTCATGTACACTTACTGTAACATAAGTACCTCCAGTTTACAAAGCCCAAGATTTCCCCAAGTCTCCCATTTCAAAGTGTTTATTTTTCTAAACCTGTACCAGGATTTCATACTTTCCATGAGTATATGTTTCTGCTGTTTTCTACATTGATACAAAATCCATGTTATAGCGTGACTTAAATGTAAAGGTAAATATCTTTGAGCCGACATGTGCATTTACCATGAATACGGGAACATTGCCTCTAAATGTAAATCATGCTATTGTGCGAATCTTCCACGATCCTGATTGAATTTAGGCCTCAGTCTGTGTTTCTATTTCCTAACTCCAGCTCTGACCCAGAAGCCCTCAGTGTTGACTCCTCCTCTGACAGAGGGAGAACCAGCGACCCTGACCTGCACCGCCCCGGGAATCTGCTCTGGAACTCCTCCTAACATCACATGGACATGGAGAGGGACAGGAGACAACATCACTGAGCTCAGAGACAACACCACCACACAAAGGAGAGAGGATCTGACCCGCGTCACAACAACCCACTTCTCAACATTGACCTTTACACCTTCAGCAGAGCACCACACCACCAAGGTCACGTGCCAAGTGACATTCAAAGGGAACATCACCACTGAGGAGACAGTGACTTTGAATGTGACTCGTAAGTAGCCTACATCATCTGACCTTACTTTGCACAACCCAACAGCTTGTTGTGCTTCAACAGTTATAATTCATGAACATGATAAACTGATTATATACTTTATTTTCTAGATGTGAAGGAACCCAAGATCTCTGGTAGTAACACAGTGCGAGAGGGTGATACCCTGAATCTGTCTTGCTTTGTTGACAGCTACCCACCACCACCATCTATCACCTGGAGTAAGAATGGGACAACAGCTTTGGAACAGAATAACTCTGGACTGGCCTCTCTCACCATCTCGAACATGACAAGAGAACATGCTGGGGAGTATGCGTGTAAAGCTCAACAACTTAACAGGACTCTGACAGCTTCCATTGATGTCACTGTGATGTGTGAGTACAAACAACACAAAATAGCTTGAAACATGTTTACTTTAAATTGTCCATGATATATCTTCCCCCTCTGTCTCTCGTTAGACCATCCTGTGATTCTCAATGCTTCTGGGTGTGTCATCCAGGCAAAGGTCATGACCTGTGTGTGTGTCAGCCAGGGGGTTCCCTTACCTCTCATAGGCTGGCTTAACACTGAGGAGTACTCCCTCACTAAATCAGTGTTGAGGTCCTCAGTGAACACCACCATCAGGATGCATGTCGGAAACCACACCAACACTACTGTGGAGTGTGTCAGCACAAATGAAGTGGGCAGAGTGAGAGAGAAGCTGCAAGTCACCCAAAAAGAGAGCCAAGGAAAGCGAGGAGGTAAAGATATAAGTTGTTACTTTGTTAGAGAGCAACAGCTTCCCTATCCCACCCAATACAGTGCCTTGCGAAAGTATTCGGCCCCCTTGAACTTTGCGACCTTTTGCCACATTTCAGGCTTCAAACATAAAGATATAAAACTGTATTTTTTTGTGAAGAATCAACAACAAGTGGGACACAATCATGAAGTGGAACGACATTTATTGGATATTTCAAACTTTTTTAACAAATCAAAAACTGAAAAATTGGGTGTGCAAAATTATTCAGCCCCTTTACTTTCAGCGCAGCAAACTCTCTCAAGAAGTTTGGTGAGGATCTCTGAATGATCCAATGTTGACCTAAATGACTAATGATGATAAATACAATCCACCTGTGTGTAATCAAGTCTCCGTATAAATACACCTGCACTGTGATAGACTCAGAGGTCTGTTAAAAGCGCAGAGAGCATCATGAAGAACAAGGAACACACCAGGCAGGTCCGAGATACTGTTGTGAAGAAGTTTAAAGCCGGATTTGGATACAAAAAGATTTCCCAAGCTTTAAACATCCCAAGGAGCACTGTGCAAGCAATAATATTGAAATGGAAGGAGTATCAGACCACTGCAAATCTACCAAGACCTGGCCGTCCCTCTAAACTTTCAGCTCATACAAGGAGAAGACTGATCAGAGATGCAGCCAAGAGGCCCATGATCACTCGGGATGAACTGCAGAGATCTATAGCTGAGGTAGGAGACTCTGTCCATAGGACAACAATCAGTCGTATATTGCACAAATCTGGCCTTTATGGAAGAGTGGCAAGAAGAAAGCCATTTCTTAAAGATATCCATAAAAAGTGTCGTTTAAAGTTTGCCACAAGCCACCTGGACATGTGGAAGAAGGTGCTCTGGTCAGATGAAACCAAAATTGAACTTTTTGGCAACAATGCAAAACGTTATGTTTGGCGTAAAAGCAACACAGCACATCACCCTGAACACACCATCCCCACTGTCAAACATGGTGGTGGCAGCATCATGGTTTGGGCCTGCTTTTCTCCAGCAGGGACAGGGAAGATGGTTAAAATTGATGGGAAGATGGATGGAGCCAAATACAGGACCATTCTGGAAGAAAACCTGATGGAGTCTGCAAAAGACCTGAGACTGGGACAGAGATTTGTCTTCCAACAAGACAATGATCCAAAACATAAAGCAAAATCTACAATGGAATGGTTCAATAATAAACATATCCAGGTTTTAGAATGGCCAAGTCAAAGTCCAGACCTGAATCCAATCGAGAATCTGTGGAAAGAACTGAAAACTGCTGTTCACAAATGCTCTCCATCCAACCTCACTGAGCTCGAGCTGTTTTGCAAGGAGGAATGGGAAAAAATGTCAGTCTCTCGATGTGCAAAACTGATAGAGACATACCCCAAGTGACTTACAGCTGTAATCGCAGCAAAAGGTGACGCTACAAAGTATTAACTTAAGGGGGCTGAATAAATTTGCACGCCCAATTTTTCAGTTTTTGATTTGTTAAAAAAGTTTGAAATATCCAATAAATGTCGTTCCACTTCATGATTGTGTCCCACTTGTTGTTGATTCTTCACAAAAAAATACAGTTTTATATCTTTATGTTTGAAGCCTGAAATGTGGCAAAAGGTCGCAAAGTTCAAGGGGGCCGAATACTTTCGCAAGGCACTGTAAGTCTGCAGCATAGAGGAATTACATGTATATGCTTTGAGTGAGAAAATATCATGTTATTATTTCATTTAAAAAGAAAATCAGAGGATACAAAGTATGGTGAGCAACTTCTAAAACCATACATGCTTTGTTCTCTTTATAGAGAAAGTATCTAAAGACATCTTGGCTCTGCTGTTGAACCCACCACTGATTACTGCATTTGTGATTGGTGCAGCCTGCTCATCCACCATCTGTTGTATCTTCCTGTGTTTGACAGGGAAATGTAAAAGGTACATGCATTCTGTTACTGAAGTACAGTTAGTGTTATATGAGTGTTGGTGATTGTCTTTAGAAATTCACATTTCCTATCAAGAGTATCAGATGTACTGTCAAAAGTTGCAATGCCTTGCACCATGTTGTAATGGAGGTGCTTGCTAACCTTGTCATGTACTGTCATGTTGTCTTGTCTCTGTCCTTTCCCTTCACCCTGTCTCCCTCTGCTGGTCGTGTTAGGTTACCTTTTCTCCCCCGCTTTCCCCCAGCTGTCCCTTGTCTCCTCTAACTACCCATTCACCC
The DNA here is from genome assembly GCF_057628025.1 of Oncorhynchus mykiss. Lineage (NCBI taxonomy): Eukaryota > Metazoa > Chordata > Actinopteri > Salmoniformes > Salmonidae > Oncorhynchus > Oncorhynchus mykiss. The sequence continues at coordinate 34,680,548 of NC_143023.1, forward strand.
CGTTCCCCACCTGTTCCCTTTTTCCCTCTGATTAGGTCCCTATATCTCTCTCTGTTTCTGCTCCTGTCCTTGTCGGATTCTTGTTTGTTTGTGTCATTCATGCCTGAACCAGACTGTCGTCATGTTTGCTGTAACCTTGTCCTGTCCTGTCGGAATCTGCCGGTCCATCTGAGCCTACCTGTGTGTGGTAATTAAAGAAGCTCTGTTTAAGTTGATTCGCTTTTGGGTCCTCATTCACGCACCGTAACAGAAGAATCCGACCAAGAATGGACCCAGCGACTTCGGATCCTCTCCACTCAGCCGTCGAGATCCAGGGAGCGATGCTAGGCAGACACAAGCAGGAATTGTCTGCTGCTCGACATGCCGTTGAGACCCTGGCCACCCAAGTCTCCAACCTCACAGAACAGGTTCACCATCTCCGCCTCGATCCACCGGCCACTTCCAGGGCTTTCGAATCTCCGGAGCCCAGAATCAATAACCCGCCGTGTTACTCTGGGGAGCCCACTGAATGCCGCTCGTTCCTCACCCAGTGTGATATTGTGTTTTCTCTCCAGCCCAACACTTACTCCAGGAGCACTGCTCGTGTCGCCTACGTCATATCTCTCCTTATTGGACGGGCTCGTGAGTGGGGCACGGCAATCTGGGAGGCAAGGGCTGAGTGTATTAACCAGTATCAAGACTTTAAGGAGGAGATGATACGGGTTTTTGATCGATCTGTTTTTGGGGAGGAGGCTTCCAGGGCCCTGTCTTCCCTATGTCAAGGCAATCGATCCATAACAGACTACTCTATTGAGTTTCGCACTCTTGCTGTCTCCAGTGGCTGGAACGAGCCGGCCTTGCTCGCTCGTCTTCTGGAGGGTTTCCGCGCAGAGGTAAAGGATGAGATTCTCTCCCGGGAGGTTCCTTCCAGCGTGGATTCCTTGATTGAACTCGCTATTCGCATTGAGCGACGGGTTGATCTTCGTCACCGAGCTCGTGGAAAGGAGCTCGCGCTCTCCGTCGCCTCCCTCTCCGCATCACTACCATCTTCCTCTGCCGGCTCGGGTGCTGAGCCCATGCAGCTGGGAGGTATCCGCATCTCGACTAAGGAGAGGGAACGGAGAATCACCAACCGCCTCTGTCTCTATTGCGGTTCCGCTGGTCATTTTGTCACTTCATGTCCAGTAAAAGGCCAGAGCTCGTCAGTAAGCGGAGGGCTACTGGTGAGCGCTACTACTCCTGTCTCTCCTTCAAGATCCTGCACTACCTTGTCGGTCCATCTACGCTGGACCGGTTCGTCAGCTTCCTGCAGTGCCTTAATAGACTCTGGGGCGGAGGGCTGTTTTATGGACGAGACCTGGGCTCGGGAACATGACATTCCTCTCAGACAGTTAAAGGAGCCCACGGCCTTGTTCGCCCTGGATGGTAGTCCTCTCCCCAGGATTCAGCGTGAGACGCTACCTTTAACCCTCACTGTTTCTGGTAATCATAGTGAAACCATTTCTTTTTTAATTTTTCGTTCACCTTTTACACCTGTTGTTTTGGGCCATCCCTGGCTAGTTTGTCATAATCCTTCCATTAATTGGTCTAGTAATTCTATCCTCTCCTGGAACGTCTCTTGTCATGTGAAATGTTTAATGTCTGCTATCCCTCCTGTTTCCTCTGTCTCTTCTTCACAGGAGGAGCCTGGTGATTTGACAGGGGTGCCGGAGGAATATCACGATCTGCGCACGGTGTTCAGTCGGTCCAGGGCCACCTCTCTTCCTCCACACCGGTCGTATGATTGTAGTATTGATCTCCTTCCGGGAACCACCCCCCCCCGGGGTAGACTATACTCTCTGTCGGCTCCCGAACGTAAGGCTCTCGAAGATTATTTGTCTGTAGCTCTTGACGCCGGTACCATAGTCCCCTCCTCCTCTCCCGCCGGAGCGGGGTTTTTTTTTGTCAAGAAGAAGGACGGGTCTCTGCGCCCCTGCATAGATTATCGAGGGCTGAATGACATAACAGTGAAGAATCGTTATCCGCTTCCTCTTATGTCTTCAGCCTTCGAGATCCTGCAGGGAGCCAGGTTCTTCACTAAGTTGGACCTTCGTAACGCTTACCATCTCGTGCGCATCAGGGAGGGGGACGAGTGGAAGACGGCGTTTAACACTCCGTTAGGGCACTTTGAATACCGGGTTCTTCCTTTCGGCCTCGCTAACGCTCCAGCTGTCTTTCAGGCATTAGTCAATGATGTCCTGAGAGACATGCTGAACATCTTTGTTTTCGTTTACCTTGACGATATCCTGATTTTTTCACCGTCACTCCAGATTCATGTTCAGCACGTTCGACGTGTCCTCCAGCGCCTTTTAGAGAATTGTCTTTTTGTGAAGGCTGAGAAGTGCACTTTTCATGCCTCCTCCGTCACATTTCTCGGTTCTGTTATTTCCGCTGAAGGCATTAAGATGGATCCCGCTAAGGTCCAAGCTGTCATTGATTGGCCCGTCCCTAAGTCACGCGTCGAGCTGCAGCGCTTTCTCGGCTTCGCGAACTTCTATCGTCGTTTCATCCGTAATTTCGGTCAGGTGGCAGCTCCTCTCACAGCCCTTACTTCTGTCAAGACGTGCTTTAAGTGGTCCGTTTCCGCCCAGGGAGCTTTTGATCTTCTCAAGAATCGTTTTACATCCGCTCCTATCCTTGTTACACCTGACGTCTCTAGACAGTTCGTTGTTGAGGTTGACGCGTCAGAGGTGGGAGTGGGAGCCATCCTTTCTCAGCGCTCCCTCTCTGACGACAAGGTCCACCCATGCGCGTATTTTTCTCATCGCCTGTCGCCGTCGGAACGTAACTATGATGTGGGTAACCGCGAACTGCTCGCCATCCGGTTAGCCCTAGGCGAATGGCGACAGTGGTTGGAGGGGGCGACCGTTCCTTTTGTCGTTTGGACTGACCATAGGAACCTTGAGTACATCCGTTCTGCCAAACGACTTAATGCGCGTCAGGCGCGTTGGGCGCTGTTTTTCGCTCGTTTCGAGTTCGTGATTTCTTATCGTCCGGGCTCTAAGAACACCAAGCCTGATGCTTTGTCTCGTCTCTTCAGTTCTTCAGTAGCCTCCACTGACCCCGAGGGGATTCTCCCTGAGGGGCGTGTTGTCGGGTTGACTGTCTGGGGAATTGAGAGGCAGGTAAAGCAAGCACTCACTCAAACTCCGTCGCCGCGCGCTTGTCCTAGGAACCTTCTTTTCGTTCCCGTTCCTACTCGTCTGGCCGTTCTTCAGTGGGCTCACTCTGCCAAGTTAGCCGGCCACCCTGGCGTTCGGGGTACGCTTGCTTCCATTCGCCAGCGTTTCTGGTGGCCCACCCGGGAGGATGACACGCGTCGTTTCGTGGCTGCTTGTTCGGTCTGCGCGCAGACTAAGTCCGGTAACTCTCCTCCTGCCGGCCGTCTCAGGCCGCTTCCTATTCCCTCTCGACCGTGGTCTCACATCGCCTTAGATTTTGTCACCGGACTGCCTTCGTCAGCGGGGAAGACTGTTATTCTTACGGTTGTCGATAGGTTCTCTAAGGCGGCTCATTTCATTCCCCTTGCTAAGCTTCCTTCTGCTAAAGAGACGGCACAAATCATCATCGAGAATGTTTTCAGAATTCATGGCCTTCCGTCAGACGTCGTTTCGGACAGAGGTCCGCAATTCACGTCTCAATTTTGGAGGGAGTTTTGCCGTTTGATTGGGGCTTCCGTCAGTCTCTCTTCCGGCTTTCACCCCCAGTCTAACGGTCAAGCAGAACGGGCCAATCAGACTATTGGTCGCATCTTACGCAGTCTTTCTTTTCGCAACCCTGCGTCTTGGTCAGAACAGCTCCCCTGGGCAGAATACGCCCACAACTCGCTTCCTTCGTCTGCGACCGGGCTATCTCCTTTTCAGAGTAGCCTCGGGTACCAGCCTCCGTTGTTCTCATCTCAGTTCGCCGAGTCCAGCGTCCCCTCCGCTCAGGCTTTTGTCCAACGTTGCGAGCGCACCTGGAAGAGGGTCAGGTCTGCACTTTGCCGTTATAGGGCGCAGACTGTGAGAGCTGCTAATAAGCGTAGAACGAAGAGCCCTAGATATTGTCGCGGTCAGAGAGTTTGGCTCTCCACTCAGAACCTTCCCCTTAAGACGGCTTCTCGCAAGTTGACCCCGCGGTTCATTGGTCCATTCCGTATCTCTCAGGTCATTAATCCTGTCGCAGTGCGACTTCTTCTTCCGCGATATCTTCGTCGCGTCCACCCGGTCTTCCATGTCTCCTGTGTTAAGCCCGCTCTTCGCGCCCCCGCTCGTCTTCCCCCCCCCCCCCCCATCCTTGTCGAGGGCGCACCTATCTACAGGGTCCGTAAAATCTTGGACATGCGTCCTCGGGGCCGTGGTCATCAGTACCTAGTTGACTGGGAGGGGTACGGTCCTGAGGAGAGGAGTTGGGTTCCCTCTCGGGACGTGCTGGACCGTGCGCTGATTGATGATTTCCTCCGTTGCCGCCAGGTTTCCTCCTCGAGTGCGCCAGGAGGCGCTCGGTGAGTGGGGGGGTACTGTCATGTACTGTCATGTTGTCTTGTCTCTGTCCTTTCCCTTCACCCTGTCTCCCTCTGCTGGTCGTGTTAGGTTACCTTTTCTCCCCCGCTTTCCCCCAGCTGTCCCTTGTCTCCTCTAACTACCCATTCACCCCGTTCCCCACCTGTTCCCTTTTTCCCTCTGATTAGGTCCCTATATCTCTCTCTGTTTCTGCTCCTGTCCTTGTCGGATTCTTGTTTGTTTGTGTCATTCATGCCTGAACCAGACTGTCGTCATGTTTGCTGTAACCTTGTCCTGTCCTGTCGGAATCTGCCGGTCCATCTGAGCCTACCTGTGTGTGGTAATTAAAGAAGCTCTGTTTAAGTTGATTCGCTTTTGGGTCCTCATTCACGCACCGTAACAAACCTCTCTAACATATAGTTATTGAGACATTTTATTTATAACATTTTCCCTAGATGCAAAGAGAGGATCCCAAAGGACTCAGACTCCAAAAGCCCTTTAACGAAACTGGAGATGGTGGCATGTGAAGACCAACAGGTGCCGTACCAGTTTCCTTATTTTTTCAGCTTTACCAACATTCTGTTAGCATTGACAGCATAAACAGATCTGGGACCAGCAAGCTAACAAGACTCCTCACACAGTGCTCTCTGTAATCTACTCCATAGACAAATGCAGGACAGGCTGTGCGGGGCGAACAGACCCCTCTGCAGGTGGTGCTGATGGAGGGAGCTGAAAACACAGGACCCCAGACCAGTGGAGCTGCAGGAAACTCTGCCAAAGGGGAAGAACCTCAAGATGTGCACTACGCCACTATCAACTACTCCCAACTGAAGAAGACTCCTGAGGAGGCAGAGAAGAAGACCACCACCTCAGAGTCAGAGTACGCCAAAATCAAACGAGAGAATAAGAAAGAAGGGTATGAAGGTGGAGGAGAGGGGAGTGGAGTGATGTACGAGGAGGAGAACGAGAATGGTAAGCCAGCAGCAGAGACATATGAGAATACAGAGCTTTACTCCAACGTCAAGGCTATTATGGGTGGTGAGTGACACAGCAATTTTCACTAGAAACATGGGGGATAGCATGCAGTATTATATAGCCATGTGTTCCTATATCATTTTCTGAATCCAGATTGAATGTTTTATGTTGATACTGGGACTTTTGCTCAACAGAAACTACTGTAGTTTTGGTGTTGTTTCCTCATGTGCCAAATCAAGTTTGAATGTTTTATGATAATACAGAGATGTTGTTTAATAACTGAAACTACTGTAGTTAATAGTTTTGGTAAACTATTTATTTTACAGCCCTGTGTCAGATGGTACTGTATGTATCTGGTGGTTGTACATTTTCAATAAGAATATTTTCTAGTTGTACATAGAAGCAAGTTTTGGTCAAGTTTTTATAAAGTCTTTCAAGGAAGAGTCATTTTACTTTTGTAATGACAGTGTTTTGTCACCAAGGGGAAGGACTGACACATATGTGGTTGGGAAAAGTAGAGGTCAAGCCATTTATTTTTTCTTCTCCTTTTTCCTTTCATTTTGCATTTTGATTTGACAAGTGGGTGGGGATATTAGGTAGTATGTGTGGATGTAATCAATATATTTCTGTAAATAGAATACTGATACACTGTTGGAAATGTTGGCAAAATGTAAATCAGAATTCTCATTTTGGGCTAGCCAGAGAGCTCAAATTAAAGAATCAAGAAAAAAAGTACATTATGTTGTTTTCTTTAGACAGCTTGGTTGTTTAGCAACAAAACAGATGTGTACACAACTATGTGGTAAAACAGCTGGGTTGGCTTAGATTGTTGACAACATGTCACATATTTCGTCTCAAATGTTTAAAAATATAAATACATTTGCACAATGAGCACTTGTTGTCTCTCAAATACGGTGTTACAGTTGTTTGGTTAGCTAGGTAGTATTTTTTTGTGTGCCATATTAGCAAATAACACCCCCCAAAAATATGACATTTCAATAACAACATAAAACTAGCTGAAACAAGCCATATACTATTCGCCAGATGGCAGCTTTGTGTCATTGTTGCTAGATATCTGGCCATCCAGAATCACCACAACATGTGGTCTTCTGCCCCATTGAAGCATGTCTATCGTTTTCATGACATTGTCAGCTAACCCATTTATGAGAATATTTTTCTATTCATAAGTGTGCATTATTGCAGTATTGTTTTATATTGAGGCACTACCTCAATCTTTTTTTGTATTTTCATTTGTTTGTTCTCTGAAATCTGTTAAAAGAATGTATAAACGGTACATTTTTCAACTTAACATCTCCACAAATTTCATTCAATAGTAATTATAAGCTACCAATTGAATAAATCAGGAATGGGCAACTTTGATGGGGGTGGAGGCCCCCCCAAAAATCAGGTCTGCATACCCACATCTATACCCACACATGTAGTCAGAGCCAGAGTCAGGGCTCTGACTACATGTGGGTATGCAGCCCTGTGAGCCACTGCGGCCCCCTGTGATGATTTTATTTTTGTGGTGCAATGGTACATTCTGCCACCTAGAGTGTGTTATATGAACAGGAATAAAGCTAAGGTTGGTGATTTATTGCCACCTGCAGAAATATTTGCGTACATGTATAAATCATTGGCTGATCTCTCCTGATTATTCGAATTGAATCATGTAATCCCTCTTTAAAACCTCTTAAGGATCCATTACAATTTTCGCCTAAAACGATTTACCCAAATCTAACTTGATTAATTTGCCGAAATAGGCTTTAAATACAGTAACGGCTAAATAAATATATTCATAGTCACATTCGCTAATGACTTTGGGAAATATGAACCAGTTTTCAAAAGACACTATTGTGTTATACAGTTTTAAATAGTTTTTGTGTACAGAATAAGGAGACATGAACCTGCCCTCAGAATATCTCTCTCGGATTGAAGAGGAGGCAGACCAGTCTTGTCTGTTTGTGATCCATGTTAGCATGTTGCGAATTTGGGCAGACCAGTAGTACAATTGAAGGCAGGGAAGGGCAAGAACACCCTTTTTTAATTGCCCCCATATAAATGTGGTTAGTTGGTTTGAAAAAGGAAACTGGGAGATAGCTTGGGAGCATCTGAAAAAACTAGTTAAATCTAAGGAGGATGTTCATACGGATGACATTGATTCTTCGACTAAGATAATTAGGAGGAAGATCCAGGTTTGGAGATCGTTCTGATTCGATCCAGGAGTGGAAGAAACTTTACATTGAAAAGGCAATTCAGATCTGGTGTTACAAAGATCCCAAGGTATTGAAACCCCTGTGTCTTCCATTGGAATGGACAGTGTCTTCATAGAGCTGCTGAGTGTAAGATTAAGAGGGCAAACAGTGGATTAGTTCAAATGTAACTTATATTCTAAAAACTTGCCATACTGAGCAATTGTGTCTAAAATGGGAGGGATTTCTCAGGGTTGGATATGTAGAGCAAGACATCATACGCGTAGAGTGAAATCTTGTGCTGCAGGCCGCCTGCAGAAACACCCATAATACTTGGATTGCTCCTTATCAACTCTGCCAAAGGCTCCGCCCCCAACAAGTAGTGTGGACAGCGAGCATCCTAGTCTTGTGCCACTTCCTAAATAATTTAGACCATTAGTAGTCACCATGGCATTTGGATGAGAGTATAGGGACATAATCCATTTAATAAAGTTTGGGCCCATATTGAAATTTTCTAATACTGAGAACAGAAAGCTCCACTCCATCCTGTTGAATGCCTTCTCGGCATCCAGTGAAGCCAGCAGGACAGGGGTCTTCTGTGTGTTTACTTGATCAATAATATCAAATAGACGGCAAATGTTATCAGAAGAGTATTTGTCTCTAATAAATCCAGTTTGATCCACTTTTATTATTTTGCGAAGAAGAGTGTTTAGTTTTTTGGCGAGCAATTTGGTAAATCCAACAAGCTTATGGGCCGGAAGGACGAGCAGGATAGAGGGTCCTTGTCTTTTTTTAGCAACACTGTAATGCGGGCTGTGTACGTAGAGTCTGGGACTATCACGTATTTCTAGGAGTGGTGGGTGTAGAGTCAGGCGCAGAGAGTAAACTTCCAAAGAAATCTGTTTATTGCGCGTTGTCTAGCCAAACAAACAGGCAATGCCCATAGAACACGTATGTCTCCAAAACAGGGAAAGAACATAATACGCAGGCAAAGAACATAATACGCAGGCAAAGAACACACCAGCACCACTGACAGTAAAGATAAGCCCGCACAACAGCAAGCGGGCACTAAAAGTTTAAATAGACTAAATAATGAACCAAAATGAGCAACAGGTGAAAACAATCAGACAAACAAACAGAAAGGAAAAAGGGATCGGTGGCAGCTAGTAGACCGGTGACGACGACCATGGAGCACCTGACACCCGGCTCCCGCAATGTACCCCTCCCAATCCATGAGGTACTGCAGGCCCCTCACCCTGCGTCTAGAGTCCAAGATACCATGTACCCCCGGGGGCCCCTCGATGTCCAGAGGGGGGCGGAGGGACCTCCGATACCTCACCTTCCTGCAGGGGACCAGCATATTATGTTATGTTATGTGGTATCATAACAGATGGTATCATATCGTATTGTACCACCTACATTACACCACGCTACACCATGCCATCCAACTCTACATGTCAGTCATATCCTTACCTCCACCCTCTCTTCAGACGCCCCTGTCCTCCTGGAAGAGTCCAAGTGCACAGTGGTGAGGGAGGGAGTCCAGTGTGTTTGCATGGCTACGGGTAACCCTGAGCCCATCATCGAGTTCTACCTCCCCGACAAGAACATCACCATCAACGACACGGACGGCCGCTACAACTACTACACGCACACAAACGGCCACACGTCCACGGGCATGATAAAACTACGGGAGAAGGGCGAGCGCCTGGGCAACGGTGCTGTCAATGTGCACTGCAGCATCAGCAACATATACGGGTCGGAGAGCTTTCATCTGGAGTTACAGCAGGAGAGTGAGTACACAAGTTCAGGTTTATGGTTAAACACAGAAACAAACGCATACAATTAAAATGCTACACGTTGTATAGCCAAGCATACATGAGAGATTGAACTGAAATCAGAAGTGTAGTACCTTTTATATGATATCTAGATTGACTGTATAAGTAAGAGCATAAACTGGCTACCCCATTGGCTTGATATGGCAATGGCATTATCTTGAATGTAAATACGTTATAGTACCAGGACCTAGCTAAACAGTATTTTATGTTTCTATATTGTCTTCAATATGGTGTTCTTGTCCGATGTTAGAGAAGTACATGATGGCAGTGATTGTTGGCACCATCGGTGGAGTGGCTGTTATCGCCTTCATCATCGCAGCAGTGAGATATGTGGGCCATAACAACAAGAAGTGAGTATCCACCCTTCACTAACTGTGACAGGGGTCGATGCGAGGTACAGGTCATTTCCTGTTTGAATCGACGATAAGGAAACACTTCAGCCTCGCCATCCATTCTAAAACACCTCTGTGTATTCATGAGTGAATGATTGATCGATGAACAGACTTGAGAATCATTAGTCATAAGTTATGCTAACGCCAGAGCGAGTTCAATTCATTTGCCATCCCTAGTCCCATTTCTGGAATCCTCTGAGATGGAGATCCAAAATGGCTGCCTGGTGGATTGGGTTAGCAAGCCAGACTAACCGTAGCCTATAGTTTGCAGGCTCAATTCCCTGCTTTGTACCCTTGACCTGCTATGCTAAAAATACAGCCACGGTAGCCTACTTAACTAAGGTGCTTCAGCATTATACCAATACATCACATTCCGACAAAAGCTTTTACTGAAAGTCGCTCCAAGAGAGGGTGTCGGCTCAACCGCAACTAAACCCATGAACCAATAACCATAACCATGAACATCGACCACAACCATGAACCATGGGCCTGTAGATTATTAACTGCGTTGGGAAGCAGGCCCTTGTTTTAAAATGGATGCCCAGGCTTGGAGTGTCGCCTTGAGTTAATTAGTGGCCATGAGACCGAGTCTGATCTTGTGACTCCACCCCCCAGAGAGAATGGCAACCCTGGGCAGGACCTGGTCTCTAAACTGGAGAACCCAGCGTTGTACTACAGCACAGTCAAGAAGGACAAACAATGTCTGAGGAAGAAAGTGGTGAGACATGTTGATGATGATGACTATAATGATGATGATCTGTCTTAAACGTGAGAATGATAGCTTACCCGTTGCTGATACTGAAACTATACTATACCCATTCAATTCATGTCCTATTTTTGATGTAAAGTAAGGTTCATTCTGTTGAGATATTCATAAATAATCAAAAACCTATGACCTCTTATGTTAAAGAGAAAATGTAAACTTCCCCAGCCAACTACTGGCCTAGCCTGAGAATCACAGTACCACTATAGCTATCTATCACAGTACCACTGGTGTAGCTGCCACCATAGCCTTTCCAGACATCTGTTTTCTGCTTCATCGCTTCTCTGCGTTCTTCTGTCTCTGTTTTCTCTTCCCTTACTCTTGCACAGCTTAAGACAGAGCTTCTGGGCTCAAAGTTTAACTCCATTCTAGAGGAGAGCACGGTAAGGTTCCTAAACAACCCAGCCCCAATCCCAACTCCAAGTCTCAGTGGTAGACAGCATCCCTCACACATCACAGACAGCAAAATTATGCGATGGCCCAAATTTGGCTCTAGTCTACAATATTACGACTTACCATTTTACCCAGTTAACCACTTGGTGTTACGGTCCTGAAGTGGATCTGTAGCATGAAATGTCCAGACCTTGCCTGGCAATGTGGCCCACATTCAGACCAAAAGTAACTATGGGAAGTTGTTAGGGCCACATAACTCAAGCCAGAGATGGCCCATAAGCAAAGTGCCAACCCTCCCCCAGTTCGCATCTCATACATTTGGACCAGATCTGGGCCATATGACTCATTGTGGTGCCAGAACTGAGCCACATTGTATGTGTCACAAAACAACCAGATCTGGCCCACAGTCGTCTGCTGTCTGAGATCAGCTTCCATGTGCTCTATTGCCTTTGATTTCCAGTACTACTGTTGCACGGCTGCCTCGATACTAACAGGATATGCTAAACCGCCTCAATCTCCTTGTTTTACGCCTCTGCTCACCAGTAACTACTAACCCTCCTTTCTCCTCTCTCAATGTCTGTCATGTTATCCCTTTATACTCTGAATGTTCTGAGGTGTCAATGGCATTGGTGGCACTGTGCTGATATAACCTGTGATTCTGAATGGGCCTTCTCTCTTTCCGTATCTTCAACAGGGAGAAGACGGGGATTATCAACCTGTGGGCTCTATGGCAGACCTGGAGAGGCAAGAGCTGAATTACGCCGCCCTGCAGTTTCTCGGGGGGCGCTCCAGGGATGGGGGGGCCTCAGGGAGGGGGGATGACGGCAGCGACTACACCGAGATCAAGGCCAAATGAATCGCGATCCTTCCCTGACCCATCGTCACCGCGGGACACAGTGGCAGCCATGTTGTCGCCCCCCTCCTCACGTCATTCGCCCCCTCTTCAAACGTCTTCCCCCCTCCCCCGTAGACTCCACCCCCAACCTTCACCGTCACACCAAGAACTCCCACCGTCTCCGCCCGTCCCTGAATCATCTCAAATGACGTCCCCGTTAGTCGACCCCCAAGCCTCCAAGGGGAACCCCAGTCACATCTCGCCACCCAGGACTGCTGGTAGCTACTTGCAGGGTCAGAACACGGCCCAGTGGACAATGTAAAAAGATCTTTGTATTATCAGCAGCTGTCGGTCTCCAGGCTCTTACTCTATTGTTCATAGTCAAACAATTCCCTCACAACAGGTGCAATGCGTTAGTTACTGTACTGTATCATCTAGATTCAATGTTGCTATTTCCATCTCTACACCATTAATTGTTGGCATTGCTTTTCTGGGGCTCCCCTTCTGTATGTCACCCTATATCATACTCATAGCTAGCCTGGTTAAACCAGATTGAACGCTGAGCTCACCAGTTTTCCTGTGAAACGCAGCGCAATCAGTTTGGATACCAGGCTAACTGTCTAGATCCATCCGTTATAGTTCTTCTCCACTGTGTCCGCTGCCAGTCGAAGTGTCAGGGAAAGGGGTGTGTTTTGTGCTTTTTCTTTTCTTATCTCTATTTCTGACCCTGGATCTGGAGGAAATGAGGGATCTCTTCTCTCTTCCTGATCCAGTGGTTGTCAACGCTGACCAGTGTTCAACAAACGTTAGGCCTGATACACATCCAATTGAAGCCTGTCATCTTCATCTCACATATTCTGTTCCAACATATAGTTCAATAGTGATGTGTGCTGTGACTCTGTGGCTTTTGATGATGATGAGAAATGAATATTTCTTTGATTTTATATAAAGAGAGAAAATTGATACTCTTACAGGTTTGTGGAGCCTCGAACACAAGGTTCTGCTCGTGCAAGAAGTGGCCTGAATATTTTTGTTTTTATGCATTATAAGCACTGATTGCATTGTGTTTTGCTCTTGTGGAAATATGCCGGGATAACACAGAATGTTCTATTTATTCCGTTGCCCATGATTTAATTACTAGTATTTTTGGACGATGTTTTGCTAAGGGTAAGTGTTAACTTATCCTTAAATGGGAACCAATGGATTAGAATACATTTTTGGATCAATCTGGCATACATGACTCCACTGTAACACTCGCACAGCAGGACAAAATGTATCTCGTTGAGACAATGTGTGTGTGTGTATGTAAACAGTGCTGAAAGATCAGCGAACACTGATCACTGGGTGTTTCAAAAGATCACTTTACCTGAGACCGCTTCTCACAAAATGTCTACTTCAATGGTTGTGAAGTGTGAAATCGATGCCTAATCCTATAGGGTTGTATCAGAGGAGGCATTTGAGTGGCACAACATTGAAGTTGTTATACCAGTTGGTTGTGCTATTCAAAGATACTTGATCAACTCATGTAATGTAATCTCCAAGCTCACTAATGGCAACACTAGATAACAACGACTGTTAATACAATATTAATACGCTGCATATGGATGGGTAAAAGGATACCAGTATACATTATGTAAATAAATACCCTGCATGACTATTATGCTGTCAGCCATATGTGTAGATACACTACGGTATGTACATGTTCACTATTGCAACAATGGTTTACACAGGCAAGTCGGATACAGGTTCGGTAACACTTTAACTGACTTCTCTGTCATAAGGGTGACATAACGCTGTCATAACATAACACATGTCATTTTCGGTCATGTAAACTGATGTCAAAATACTGACAACCCTTTACACTGTCATGACACAAATGGGTATTTATGTAAATTAGTTGGCTAGCGGTATGCTAAGCCAATAACCTGACTGAAGCAAAGATTTGTGCCATGACGGTGTCAAGCTTATGTCAGCTGTCATGACTGTTTAATAACATATTTTATGTCATTGTTCTGACATGGTTAAGTCACTAGACCTAATGGCGGAGCGTTCAAGATGTGTTGCCCAACATTGAGACATGCCAATATGGACATCCGTTTAGTAACACTTACTGTCGTCAGTTCTCTTGAACGCCTCACGGGGGGGTTTATTTCTTTCTAAACCTGGGAACAAAATGGAGAAGCGTTGTTCATGTCTTCTCTAATTTGTTTGTCACATAGTGTGTTGTAAAGCAGATTTGTACTTTCTTTACTTTGTGGTATTCATTATTATTATTGTGATGATTTCTTTTTTATATCTTTGACACAATAATTCCGATCAGAATTCTGCAATCCTTCTGCAAATTAGCACTGTTATTACTTAATGACAATAAGAGCTCTATGATGATGTTTGATCATTCTCTTTCTTTTACAAGTCTGTCCCGCCTCAAGCAAAGCCATCTTTCTTTGGGTCCAAACAACAAATAAATCAAGTAAACAACAGAGAATGTGACCAGTTCAGTTTGTTATCTATATAGTTGATATGTTTTCTCATACCCAAAACAGTATGGAAAATACACCCTGAACACATTCTATATCTCCATGTATTAGTATGACTTCATTGATACAGTATGTAACAGTTATTCCCCCCACACAATGAAACAAAGTACTATCTTCGGTTCACCCTTTTGCTATTTAAGTCACAGAAACACTGTTAACTGACATGATTTTAGAGCCGATTTGTGCAGTACTGAAAGAAGTAGAATAAAGGAAGCAGCTACAGTATGTTGCACCCTGTTTATTTAAGATTGATATAAGAACAAATTCTTATTTTCAATGACGGCCTAGGAAAAGTTGGTTAACTGCCTGTTCAGGGGTAGAACGACAGATTTGTACCTTGTCAGCAAAGGGGTTTGAACTTGCAACCTTCCGATTACTAGTCCAACGCGCTAACCACTAGGCTACCCTGCCGCCCCGGGGGCAGGCTATATCACTTTATTGGTCAGTTGCACACAAGGTCCAACCAAAATTTGACTTCCTTTTTTAAGCCAACCCCTCCGCAAGACACACATACATACACATACAGACATATTTTGGAGAGGTGTGGGGGGGCTGCCACAATTTGCGGCAGGTTGATATTTACAGAATAGAGCGAATTTCGCTAGATGGGTCAGCTGCAGAGATGTGTAGTGTTAATTTGAGGTTAGGTTAAGCATTAGGGTTAACTGTGTGGTTAAGGTTAGGGTTAAGTCGGTTTAAATCACATTTTATGACTTTTGGCCATTTCAGCTAGCCAAAAACACTGACCTGCCACTGGGTGCTGTTGTGGGGGGTTGCTCAAGGGCACGAAATGGCATCAAATATTTGATACCAGCAACCCTCCAGTTGCCAGCTCACTTCACAAAATACTTTTTCCTCATCGGATCTGGAATTAGTTTGCTGGTTTGCCTCTCTAACCGCTAGGCTACATTCTCTGGTTGCAAATTTCAGTTAGCCAAACGGAACTTAAAGTTGTCCTTGATTATAATTTACCTCGCTCAGACAGTCCTACCTTGCATAACTTGTTGATAAAAAAATCGAAATATAACAGTGATAAGCATTTCATTGGCACCTGACCTTATGCCATATGTCCCCCTGTAATGAAACTGTGGGATTGGAATGTTGTCTTACCATTTACAAGCACTGGTCAGATAGACAAGGAGGGCCACATTAAGGCTGAGGAACAGATCAACAATTATCAACGGATAGACTGCAACGTCACTATTCTCTGGCCCAGGGATATCTATGGGAAGTAATAAAAATGAATTGGTACGAAAACACTTTGTTTAATTGGTCCAACACTATTCTACTTTAGCTCTACTCTTTACCCCACCAGCCAGGTTTCCATCCAATTGGTGACAGATTTTCATGCAGAATAAAATGTGCACGTTTCCACCAAACTGACTTGCTGCAGATATACTGCTATTTCTCCCATAATACATTTTTACCGACACAAAAATATCCCACCATGTTGAACGAACAAATGATCTGTCTGCATTTATACAATTGTATCATCGAAACTTCCTGGTTCCATCACAGTTGTCATTGTTATTATGACTTTACCAGCATAAACATTGTGGATGGATAAGTGACCAAAAGTAAGTGGACGCCTGCTCATCGAAAGTCTCATTCCAAAATCATGGGCATTAATATGGAGTTGGTCCCCCTTTTGCTGCTGTAACAGCCTCCACAACAGCCTCCACCTCTGGGAAGGCTGTTTACTAGATGTTGGAACATTGCTGCTTCCCTTCAGCCACGGGCACTGATGTTGGGCGATTCGGCCTGTTTCACAGTCGGCGTTCCAATTCATCCCAAAGGTGTTTGATGGGGTTGAGGGTCAGGGCTCTGTGCAGGCCAGTAAAGTTCTTCCACACCTATCTCGACAAATCATTTCTATTTTGACCTCGCTTTGTGCACGGGGGCATTGTCTTGCTGAAACAGGAAAGGGCCTTCCCCAAACTGTTGCCACAAAGATGGAAGCACAGAATCGTCTAGAATGTCATTGTATGCTGTAGCCTCAAGATTTCCCTTCACTGGAACTAAAGGTCCAAATCATGAAACAATGTGTTTTCTAAAGAGGTGATTTTATAAAACTATAGTTTATTAAACTCTGCATAAACTGAGTATAAACAACATATACAGTGTATTCGGAAAGTGACTTTTTCCACATTTTGTACATTACAGCCTTATTCTAAAATGTATAAAATAGTTTTTTTCATCAGTCTACACACTATACCCCATACTGACAAAACAAAAACAGGTATTTAGACATTTTGGGAAATTTATTTAAAAAAAATAAAAAAAATATTAAATGAACATTCAGACCCTTTACTCAGAACTTTGTTTAAATCAAATCAAATGTTAGTTGTCACATGCGACCTTACAGTGAAATGCTTCCAAGCCCTTAACCAAAAACGCAGTTGTAAGAAAAATACCTACAAAAATAAGAAATAAATGCATCAAATAATTAAAGAGCAGCAGTAAAATAACAATAGCGAGGCTATATACAGGGGGTACCGGTACAGAGACAATGTGCGGGGGCACCGGTTAGTCGAGGTAATATGTACATGTAGGTAGAGTTATTAAAGTGACTATGCATAGATAATAAGCAGAGAGTAGTAGCTGTTTAAAAGCCTCTTGGACCTAGACTTGGCACTCCGGTACCGCTTGCTGTGCGGTAGCAGAGAGAACAGTCTATGACTAGGGTGGCTGGTGTAATTGACAATTTTTAGGGCCTTCCTCTGATACTGCCTGGTAGTACCTGATGTACTGGGCCGTACGCACTACCCTCTGTAGTGCCTTGCGGTCGGAGGCAGTTGCCATACCAGGCAGTGATGCAAACAGTTAAGATGCTCTTGGTGGTGCAGCTGTATATCATTTTGAGGATCTGAGGACCCATGCCAAATCTTTTCAGTCCCCTGTGGGGAAATAGGTTTTGTCGTGTCCTCTTCACGACAAAACTTGTATCATGTTAGTTTGTTGGTGATGTGGACACCAAGGGTCTTGAAGATTTAAACCTGCTCCACTACAGCCCCGTCGATGATAATGGGGGCGTGCTCGGCCCTCCTTCTCCTGTGGTCCATAATCATCTGCTTTGTCTTGATCACGTTGAGGGAGAGGTTGTTGTCCAGGCACCACAAGGCCAGGTCTCTGACCTCCTCCCTCTATTCTGTCACATCGTTGTCGGTGATGAGGCCTGCCACTGTTGTGTCATCAGCAAACTTAATGATGATGGTGTTGGAGTTGTGCCTGGCCATGCAGATACAGTGCCTTGCGAAAGTATTCGGCCCCCTTGAACTTTGCGAACTTTTGCCACATTTCAGGCTTCAAACATAAAGATATAAAACTGTATTTTTTTGTGTAGAATCAACAACAAGTGGGACACAATCATGAAGTGGTACGACATTTATTGGATATTTCAAACTTTTTTAACAAATAAAAAACTGAAAAATTGGGCGTGCAAATTTATTCAGCCCCCTTAAGTTAATACTTTGTAGCGCCACCTTTTGCTGCGATTACAGCTGTAAGTCGCTTGGGGTATGTCTCTATCAGTTTTGCACATCGAGAGACTGACATTTTTTCCCATTCCTCCTTGCAAAACAGCTCGAGCTCAGTGAGGTTGGATGGAGAGCATTTGTGAACAGCAGTTTTCAGTTCTTTCCAACTTTAAACAACACTTTTTATGGATATCTTTAAGAAATGGCTTTCTTCTTGCCACTCTTCCATAAAGGCCAGATTTGTGCAATATACAACTGATTGTTGTCCTATGGACAGAGTCTCCCACCTCAGCTGTAGATCTCTGCAGTTCATCCATAGTGATCATGGGCCTCTTGGCTGCATCTCTGATCAGTCTTCTCCTTGTATGAGCTGAAAGTTTAGAGGGACGGCCAGGTCTTGGTAGATTTGCAGTGGTCTGATACTCCTTCCATTTCAATATTATCGCTTGCACAGTGCTCCTTGGGATGTTTAAAGCTTGGGAAATCTTTTTGTATCCAAATCCGGCTTTAAACTTCTTCACAACAGTATCTCGGACCTGCCTGGTGTGTTCCTTGTTCTTCACGGACCTCTGAGACTATCACAGTGCAGGTGCATTTATACGGAGACTTGATTACACACAGGTGGATTGTATTTATCATCATTAGTCATTTAGGTCAACATTGGATCGTTCAGAGATCCTCACTGAGTTTGCTGCACTGAAAGTAAAGGGGCTGAATAATTTTGCACGCCCAATTTTTCAGTTTTTGATTTGATTTGTGCCTGGCCATGCAGATACAGTGCCTTGCGAAAGTATTCGGCCCCCTTGAACTTTGCGACCTTTTGCCACATTTCAGGCTTCAAACATAAAGATATAAAACTGTATTTTTTTGTGTAGAATCAACAACAAGTGGGACACAATCATGAAGTGGAACGACATTTATTGGATATTTCAAACTTTTTTAACAAATAAAAAACTGAAAAATTGGGCGTGCAAATTTATTCAGCCCCATTAAGTTAATACTTTGTAGCGCCACCTTTTGCTGCGATTACAGCTGTAAGTCGCTTGGGGTATGTCTCTATCAGTTTTGCACATCGAGAGACTGAAATGTTTTCCCATTCCTCCTTGCAAAACAGCTCGAGCTCAGTGAGGTTGGATGGAGAGCATTTGTGAACAGTCTTCTGATCAGTCTTCTCCTTGTATGAGCTGAAAGTTTAGAGGGACGGCCAGGTCTTGGTAGATTTGCAGTGGTCTGATACTCCTTCCATTTCAATATTATCGCTTGCACAGTGCTCCTTGGGATGTTTAAAGCTTGGGAAATCTTTTTGTATCCAAATCCGGCTTTAAACTTCTTCACAACAGTATCTCGGACCTGCCTGGTGTGTTCCTTGTTCTTCATGGACCTCTGAGACTATCACAGTGCAGGTGCATTTATACGGAGACTTGATTACACACAGGTGGATTGTATTTATCATCATTAGTCATTTAGGTCAACATTGGATCGTTCAGAGATCCTCACTGAGTTTGCTGCACTGAAAGTAAAGGGGCTGAATAATTTTGCACGCCCAATTTTTCAGTTTTTGATTTGTTAAAAAAGTTTGAAATATCCAATAAATGTCATTCCACTTCATGATTGTGTCCCACTTGTTGTTGATTCTTCACAAAAAAATACAGTTTTATATCTTTTTGCTTGAAGCCTGAAATGTGGCAAAAGGTCGCAAAGTTCAAAGGGGCCGAATACTTTCGCAAGGCACTGTATGAGTGGACAGGGAGTACAGGAGGGGACTGAGCACGCACCCCTAAGGGGCACCCGTGTTGAGGATCAGTATGGCGGATGTGTTGTTACCTACCCTAACTACCTGGAGGCAGCCTGTCAGGAAGTCCAGGATCCAGTTGCAGAGGGAGGTGTTTAGTCCCAGGGTCCTTAGCTTAGTGATGAGCTTTGAGGGCACTATGGTGTGAAACGCTGAGCTGTCGTCAATGAATAGCATTCTCACATAGGTGTTCCTTTTGTCAATGTGTGAAAGGGCAGTGTGGAGTGCAATAGAGATTGCATCCGTGGATCTGTTGGGGCGGTATGCAAATTAGAGTGGGTCTAGGGTTTCTGGGATAATGGTGTTAATCTGAGCCATGACCAGCCTTTCACAGCACTTCATGGATACAGACGTGAGTGCTACGGGTCGGTAGTCTTTTAGGCAGGTTACCTTAGTGTTATTGGACACAGGGACTATGGTGGTCCGCTTGAAACATGTTGTTATTACAGACTCAGACAGGGAGAGGTTGAAAATGTCAGAGAAGACACTTGCCAGTTGGTCAGCGCATGCTCAGACAACACGTCCTGGTAATCCGTCTGGCCCTGCGGCCTTGTGAATGTTGACCTGTTTAAAGGTCCTACTCACATCGGCTAGGGAGAGCGTGATCACACAGTCGTCTGGAACAGCTGATGCTCTCATGCATGTTTCAGTGTTACTTGCCTTGAAGCGAGCATAGAAGTAATTTAGCTAATCTGCTAGGCTTGTGTCACTGGACAGCTCGCTGCAGTGCTTCCCTTTGTAGTCTGTAATAGTTTGCAAGCCCTGCCACATCTGAAGAGCGTTGGAGCCGGTGTAGTACGATTCGATCTTAGTCCTGTGGGGACGATGTCATCTATGCACTTATTGATGAAGCCAGTGACTGATGTGGTGTACACCTCAATGCCATCAGAAGAATCCCGCAACATATTCCAGTCTGTGCTATCAAAACAGTCCTGTAGCTTAGCATCTGCTTATTCTGACCACTTTTCTATTGACTGGGTCACCGGTGCTTCGTGCTTTAGTTTTTACTTGTAAGCAGGAATCAGGAGGATAGAATTATTGTCAGATTTGCCAAATGGAGGGCGAGGGAGAGCTTTATTCGCGCCTCTGTGTGTGGAGTAAAGGTGGTCTACTGTCTAAAGGTGGTCTCAGGCGAGCAAAGCCTTGAAACTTCCTTAGATATCGTGCACCAGCTGTTGTTTACAAATATAGATAGACTGCCACCCCTTGTCTTACCAGAGGCTGCTGTTCTTTCCTGCTGATACAGTGTATAACCCGCCAGCTGTATGTTATTCATGTCGTCGTTCAGCCACAAATCGGTGGAACATACGATATTACACTTTTTAATACCCTTGGGTAGGATATACGTTCTTATAGTTTGTCCACTTTATTATCCAACAATTGTACGTTGGCCAATAGTACCGATGGTAAAGGCAGGTTAACCACTCATCGCCGGAAACTTACAAGGCACCCTGACCTCCTTCTGCAATATCTCCGTCTCTTGACGGGATGACGGGATGAGGGCCTTGTCGGGTGTCTGGAGTAAATCCATCTCGTCCGCCTCATTATAGAAAAATTATTTGTCCAGTTCAAGGTGAGTAATCGCTGTTCTGATGTCCAGAAGCTCTTTTCGGTCATAAGAGATGGTAGCAGCAACATAATGTACAAAATAAGTTACAAACAATGTGAAAAAACAAACATAATAGCATGGTTGGTTAAGAGCCCATAAAACGGCAGCCATCCCCTCCGGCGCCATCTGATAAGCACCTTTTACAACGATTACAGCCTAGTCTTCTTGGGTATGAAGCTACTGTCACGTCCTGACCTTAGTTCCTTTTTCATGTCTCTATTTTAGGTTGGCCAGGGCATGATTTGGGGTGGGCATTCTATGTTTTGTTCTTGTGTTTATATTTCTATGTGTTTGGCCTGGTATGGTTCCCAATCAGAGGCAGCTGTCAATCGTTGTCTCTGATTGAGAACCATACTTAGGTAGCCTGTTTTCCCACTTTTGTTTGTGGGTGGTTATTTTCCGTTTCAGTGTTTTCACACGTTTTGATTTTCCTTCATTCTCTCGTTCGTTTGTTTTCTGTGTTCAGTGTAATAAATATGACGAACACTTACCACGCTGCATATTGGTCTGATATTTCACACTCCTCGCTAGAGGAAGAAGAAAACCGTTAGAGCTACAAGGTTGACACATCTCTAAATGGGGAGTTTCTCACGTTCTTCTCTGTAGAGCCTCACAAGCTCTGTCAGGTTGGATGGGGAGCGTCGCTGCACAGCTATTTTAGGGTTTCTCCAGAGATGTTAGAGCAGGTTCAAGTCAGGGCTCTGGCTCGGTCACTCAGGGACATTCAGAAACTTGTCACGAAGCCACTCCTGCGTTGTCTTGGCTGTCTGCCCAGTGTCATTGTACTGTTGAAGATGAACCATCCCCCCAGTCTGACATCCTGAGCGCTTTCCCTCGATCCTGACTAGTCTCACAGTCCCTGCCGCTAAAATACATCCCCACAGCATGATGCTCTTACCACCATGCTTTCCTCCAGACGTTAAATCTTGACCAAGGCCCTTCTCCCCAGATTGCTCAGTTTGGCCGGGTGGTCAGCTCTAGGTAGTCATGGTGTTTCCAAACTTCTTCCATTTAAGAATGATGTAGTCCACTGAGTTCTTTGGGACCTTCAATGCTGCATACGTCTTTTGGTACCCTTCCCCAGATCTGTGCCTTGAAACAATCCTGTCTCGGAGCTCTACAATCAATTCCTTCGACCTCATGGCTTAGTTTTGCTCTGACATGCGCGATCAACTGTGGGACCTTATATAGACAGGTGTGTGCCTTTCCAAATCATGTCCAATCAATTTAATTTACCACAGATGGACTCCAATCAAGTTGTAGAAACATCTCAAGGATGATCAATGGAAACAGGATGCACCGGATCTCAATTTCAAGTCTCATAGCAAAAGGTCTGAATACTTATGTCAATAAGGTACTTCTGTTTAGTTTATAATACATGAGCAAACATTGATAAAAACATTTTTTTTGCCTTTCTCATTGTGGGGTATTGTGTGTAGATGTATGAGATTTTTTATTTATTTCATCCTTTTTTAGAATAAGGCTGTAATGCAACAAAATGTGGAAAAGGCTAAGGGGTCTGAATACTTTCCAAAGGCACTGTATATTTCAAGGAACATGGTGTAGAGTTTAAGTGTAAGTTTTTCGGGGAAGTAACACCCGACCTAACAAATAGCAAATATCACAGTCACAAAGTGTGAAGATGAAGTAAACTATTTATGACTACATGCACTTCCATTACAACTACACAAATTGAAACTGAAATTCATCTGACAGTTTACACATTACTGATACTTTATCAGGCATTGTTGCAACAAATTCCTTCCATTTCAGGCTGTGATCAGTTGCATTATTACAATGTCTTCTTGCTATTAAGTCAACATAATGTAACGGTGAAAGAATCATCACTCTTCATAAGTGGGTCTTATATGTCTGTATACTTGAAAGATTGTGGTATAAAACCATCGCAAAAATATATTGAACACAACCCAGTAGCCTCTAACGTTGATAATAAAGGGATAACCTAGTCAGTTGCACAGCTGAACGCATTCAACCGAAATGTGTCTTCTGCATTTAACCCTACCCTGCATATTCTTACCCTTTGCCGGCCCCTTAGATTCAAACCAGCAAACTTTCGGTTACTGGCCCAACACTCTTAACTGCTAGGCTACCTTCCGCCCACGTCAAGGTTGTTGTAATTAGGAGACCAAGGCGCAGCGTGAAAAGCATACATTCTTCTTTTAATGAAGAAAGAACACTGAACAAAGTAACAAAGTAACAAAACAAACCGTGAAGCTAATATGAAAAGTGCAGACAGGCAACTAAACATAGAATAAGAACCCACAAAATACTCAAGGAATATGGCTACTTAAATATGGTCCCCAATCAGAGACAACAATAAACAGATGCCTCTGATTGGGAACCAATTCAGGCCACCATAGACCTACATATACCTAGACTTACAAAAAAACCTTGATATACAAAAACACCTAGACAATACAAAAACGAACATACCCACCCTAGTCACACCCTGACCTGACCAAAATAAGAAAGAAAACAAAGACAACTAAGGTCAGGGCGTGACAGTCCATAATAAGTGCATTTAGCACACTATACTTACTATAGTTACAATGTCAGTTACTACAGAATATGGCAGTACCCTTTTTGCAGCAGATCTATCATATTGGGTACAGGGCTTCATTTCTCAGACCACAGAGGGCATCAATAACAGTGAGACTATTGCCATCTTATCTCTATCCAATGCAAGGCATTCTCCATGTAATTCACATGCACATGTTTCAAACAGCCAATCTTGAAATATGTACACATTTTCTTATAGAAATCTTATAGAAACTTTCTTATGAAATAAAGCTGCATCTGAATATACAAGGCAAGGGGATTGCAGTGTTGATCAAGGCTGGTTGATAGGTGTGGATTGATGGGGTTTGATGGGTTGGTTGATGTGCTTGGGTTGATTAGGGTCTAGATACAGTACAGTATGGCTGGGTGGTATGTGTGGATTGGTGGGGTTTGATGGGTTGGTTGATGTGCTTGGGTTGATTATGGTCTAGATACAGTACAGTATGGCTGGGTGGTATGTGTGGATTGGTGGGGTTTGATGGGTTGGTTGATGTGTTTGGGTTGATTATGGTCTAGATACAGTACAGTATAGCTGGGTGGTATGCAGTACAGAGGGACTTCCTGGATTGCAGCACCAGGTTAGAGGGAGGAGTAACAGACTGGGGACATGAAGTGACAGTTCACACCCATCAGAGACTCACACAGGGCTCACAGTCAATAGGAAGAGAGAGCACACAGAGAGAGGTAATGTGCTGATTCAGTCTTATTCTCTGCATGGATCAAAAGACAAGCTATTGAACAATTATATATTTTTGTCTCGTTACATTGAATGACTGTTAAAACTTAATTATGACTATGTAATGTAATGGTAATATTATTCATTTAGGGCATTACAACACATTCCTTCATAAGGCTTTAAACAGCATAGGAATAAATATTTATGAATGCAGTTAAATATATTTATGAGCAATTGTGAAGAAGGCATTCATATGAACCTTGAGCATAAATGTTTCTTTGACATCCTCTCTAGGCATTACAGAAAAATACATCTTAGTTGAATAAAAGTGTTAATAAGGTTGTTATGAATGCAACTGTAGCACTCATAAAGGTGTAATGAAATATTAATATCCAATGTGTATTGCTATATGTTGTTATTCTCACAACACCATTTCATATTGTATTTCACACTTGTCTCCTGCTCCATACCAGTAGACACAGACAGAGATAGTGACCATTAGAGAAAGAGGAGAAAGAGGAGAGAGACCCCGGTGTTGTGGTTGATTCATCGAGGCAGTAGAGGCAGGATGTGGGTCCTCATCTGGGCAGCTCTACTTCTCTCTCTGACAGAGAGAACCACATGCCAAAGTAAGGTTCCTTTTATCACTACTATTGTTAATATACATATGACACACATCCCAACAGATATTGTCACATTATTTTTTTTTACAAACAAGTGAAGTAGTATCAGTGCTTCTTGTATTACTCATGACTATATTCATTTCCCTCCGTCAGAGAAGGCCCCTGCAGCAGCATACAACATCACCTTCAGTCCAGCAGAGATAACACCCCAGAATGGACTATGTGCTGTTATTCCATGTTTGTTCACTCACCCTGATGACTTCCTTGCTAGCATAGCAATGTGGCTTAAATGCCCTGATGCACGATGTTCTATTAAAGTCGAAACTGACTCTATTTTCCACTCAAGAAATTCCTCTATAGCTCAGGAGGGTTATAGAAGGCGAGTAGCACTACTGGAGACAGACCTGACAAAGAAGAACTGCAGTATGATCATCAACGACATCACTAAGACTGATGACGGAGACTATCAATTAAGAATGTCCGGAACATTGAACAGTGGCAATATAAGTCAATTTACATACCAGACGAAACTGAAAATGGCAGTGAAAGGTACAGCATGACTATTACTGTTAGTTACAGTGACAAGAGTATTACTTTATTGTAATTTGTCATGTACACTTACTGTAACATAAGTACCTCCAGTTTACAAAGCCCAAGATTTCCCCAAGTCTCCCATTTCAAAGTGTTTATTTTTCTAAACCTGTACCAGGATTTCATACTTTCCATGAGTATATGTTTCTGCTGTTTTCTACATTGATACAAAATCCATGTTATAGCGTGACTTAAATGTAAAGGTAAATATCTTTGAGCCGACATGTGCATTTACCATGAATACGGGAACATTGCCTCTAAATGTAAATCATGCTATTGTGCGAATCTTCCACGATCCTGATTGAATTTAGGCCTCAGTCTGTGTTTCTATTTCCTAACTCCAGCTCTGACCCAGAAGCCCTCAGTGTTGACTCCTCCTCTGACAGAGGGAGAACCAGCGACCCTGACCTGCACCGCCCCGGGAATCTGCTCTGGAACTCCTCCTAACATCACATGGACATGGAGAGGGACAGGAGACAACATCACTGAGCTCAGAGACAACACCACCACACAAAGGAGAGAGGATCTGACCCGCGTCACAACAACCCACTTCTCAACATTGACCTTTACACCTTCAGCAGAGCACCACACCACCAAGGTCACGTGCCAAGTGACATTCAAAGGGAACATCACCACTGAGGAGACAGTGACTTTGAATGTGACTCGTAAGTAGCCTACATCATCTGACCTTACTTTGCACAACCCAACAGCTTGTTGTGCTTCAACAGTTATAATTCATGAACATGATAAACTGATTATATACTTTATTTTCTAGATGTGAAGGAACCCAAGATCTCTGGTAGTAACACAGTGCGAGAGGGTGATACCCTGAATCTGTCTTGCTTTGTTGACAGCTACCCACCACCACCATCTATCACCTGGAGTAAGAATGGGACAACAGCTTTGGAACAGAATAACTCTGGACTGGCCTCTCTCACCATCTCGAACATGACAAGAGAACATGCTGGGGAGTATGCGTGTAAAGCTCAACAACTTAACAGGACTCTGACAGCTTCCATTGATGTCACTGTGATGTGTGAGTACAAACAACACAAAATAGCTTGAAACATGTTTACTTTAAATTGTCCATGATATATCTTCCCCCTCTGTCTCTCGTTAGACCATCCTGTGATTCTCAATGCTTCTGGGTGTGTCATCCAGGCAAAGGTCATGACCTGTGTGTGTGTCAGCCAGGGGGTTCCCTTACCTCTCATAGGCTGGCTTAACACTGAGGAGTACTCCCTCACTAAATCAGTGTTGAGGTCCTCAGTGAACACCACCATCAGGATGCATGTCGGAAACCACACCAACACTACTGTGGAGTGTGTCAGCACAAATGAAGTGGGCAGAGTGAGAGAGAAGCTGCAAGTCACTCAAAAAGACAGCCAAGGAAAGCGAGGAGGTAAAGATATAAGTTGTTACTTTGTTAGAGAGCAACAGCTTCCCTATCCCACCCAATATGTCTGCAACATAGAGGATTTATATGCTTTGAGTGAGAAAATATAATGTTATTATTTCATTTAAAAAGAAGATCAGAGGATACAAAGTATGGTGAGCAACTTCTAAAATCATACATGCTTTGTTCTCTTTATAGAGAAAGTATCTAAAGACATCTTGGCTATGCTGTTGAACCCACCACTGATTGCTGCATTTGCATTTGCAGCCTTCTCATCCACCATCTGTTGTATCATCCTGTGTTTGACAGGGAAATGTAAAAGGTACATGCATTCTGTTACTGAAGTACAGTTAGTGTTATATGAGTGTTGGTGATTGTCTTTAGAAATTCACATTTCCTATCAAGAGTATCAGATATATTGTCAAAAGTTGCAATGCCTTGCACAATGTTGTAATGGAGGTGCTTGCTAACCTCTCTAACATATAGTTATTGTGACATTTTATTTATAACATTTTCCCTAGATGCAAAGAGAGGATCCCAAAGGACTCAGACTCCAAAAGCCCTTTAACGAAACTGGAGATGGAGCCTAAAGATGTGCTCTACACCACTATCAACTACTCCCAACTGAAGAAGACTCCTGAGGAGGCAGAGAAGAAGACCACCACAGTCAGAGTATGTCAAAGTCAAACGAGAGAATAAGAAAGAAGGGTATGAAGGTGGAGGAGAGGGGAGTGGAGTGATGTACGAGGAGGAGAACGAGAATGGTAAGCCAGCAGCAGAGACATATGAGAATACAGAGCTTTACTCCAACGTCAAGGCTATTATGGGTGGTGAGTGACACAGCAATTTTCACTAGAAACATGGGAGATAGCATGCAGTATTGTATAGCCATGTGTTCCTATATCATTTTTCTGAATTCAGATTGAATGTTTTATGTTGATACTGGGACTTTTGCTCAACTGAAACTACTGTAGTTTTGGTGTTGTTTCCTCATGTGCTGAAACAAGTTTGAATGTTTTATGATAATACAGAGCCGTTGTTTAATAACTGAAACTACTGTAGTTAATAGTTTTGGTAAATGATTTATTTTACAGCCCTGTGTTAGATGGTACTGTATGTATCTGGTGGTTGTACATTTCCAATAAGAATATTTTCTAGTTGTACATAGAAGCAAGTTTTGGTCAAGTTTTTATAAAGTCTTTCAAGGAAGAGTCATTTTACTTTTGTAATGACAGTGTTTTGTCACCAAGGGGAAGGACTGACACATACGTGGTTGGGAAAAGTAGAGGTCAAGCCATTTATTTTTTCTTCTCCTTTTTCCTTTCATTTTGCATTTTGATTTGACAAGTGGGTGGGGATATTAGGTAGTATGTGTGGATGTAATCAATATATTTCTGTAAATAGAATACTGATACACGGTTGAAAATGTTGGCAAAATGTCATTCAGAATTCTCATTTTGGGCTAGCCAGAGAGCTCAAATTAAAGAATCAAGAAAAAAAGTACATTATGTTGTTTTCTTTAGACAGCTTGGTTGTTTAGCAACAAAACAGATGTGTACACAACTATGTGGTAAAACAGCTGGGTTGGCTGAGATTGTTGACAACATGTCACATATTTCGTCTCCAATGTTTAAAAATATAAATACATTTGCACAATGAGCACTTGTTGTCTCTCAAATACGGTGTTACAGTTGTTTGGTTAGCTAGGTAGTATTTTTTTGTGTGCCATATTAGCAAATAACACCCCCCAAAAATATTAAATTTCAATAACAACATAAAACTAGCTGAAACAAGCCACCTACTATTCGCCAGATGGCAGCTTTGTGTCATTGTTGCTAGATATCTGGCCATTCAGAATCACCACAACATGTGGTCTTCTGCCCCATTGAAGCATGTCTATCGTTTTCATGACTTTGTCAGCTAACCCATTTATGAGAATATTTTTCTATTCATAAGTGTGCATTATTGCAGTATTGTTTTATATTGAGGCACTACCTCAATCTTTTTTTGTATTTTCATTTGTTTGTTCTCTGAAATCTGTTAAAAGAATGTAAAAATGGTACATTTTTCAACTTACCATCTCCACAAATTTCATTCAATAGTAATTATAAGCTACCAATTGAATAAATCAGGAATGGGCAACTTTGATGGGGGTGGAGGCCCCCCCAAAAATCAGGTCTGCATACCCACATCTATACCCACACATGTAGTCAGAGCCAGAGTCAGGGCTCTGACTACATGTGGGTATGCAGCCCTGTGAGCCACTGCGGCCCCCTGTGATGATTTTATTTTTGTGGTGCAATGGTACATTCTGCCACCTAGAGTGTGTTATATGAACAGGAATAAAGCTAAGGTTGGTGATTTATTGCCACCTGCAGAAATATTTGCTTACAAGTATAAATCATTGGCTGATCTCTCCTGATTATTCGAATTGAATCATGTAATCCCTCTTTAAAACTTCTTAAGGATCCATTACAATTTTCGCCTAAAACGATTTACCCAAATCTAGCTTGATTAATTTGCCGAAATAGACTTTAAATACATTAACGGCTAAATAAATATATACATAGTCACATTTGCTAATGACTTTGGTAAATATGAACAGTTTTAAATAGTTTTTGTGTACAGAATAAGGAGACATGAACCTGCCCTCAGAATATCTCTCTCGGATTGAAGAGGAGGCAGACCAGTCTTGTCTGTTTGTGATCCATGTTAGCATGTTGCGAATTTGGGCAGACCAGTAGTACAATTGAAGGCAGGGAAGGGCAAGAACACCCTTTTTTAATTGCCCCCATATAAATTTGGTTAGTTGGTTTGAAAAAGGAAACTGGGAGATAGCTTGGGAGCATCTGAAAAAACTAGTTAAATCTAAGGAGGATGTTCATACGGATGACATTGATTCTTCGACTAAGATAATTAGGAGGAAGATCCAGGTTTGGAGATCGTTCTGATTCGATCCAGGAGTGGAAGAAACTTTTCATTGAAAAGGCAATTCAGATCTGGTGTTACAAAGATCCCAAGGTATTGAAACCCCTGTGTCTTCCATTGGAATTGACAGTGTCTTCATAGAGCTGCTGAGTGTAAGATTAAGAGGGCAAACAGTGGATTAGTTCAAATGTATCTTATATTCTAAAAACTTGCCATACTGAGCAAATGTGTCTAAAATGGGAGGGATTTCTCAGGGTTGGATATGTAGAGCAAGACATCATAGAGTGAAATCTTGTGCTGCAGGCCGCCTGCAGAAACACCCATAATACTTGGATTGCTCCTTATCAACTCTGCCAAAGGCTCCGCCCCCAACAAGTAGTGTGGACAGCGAGCATCCTAGTCTTGTGCCACTTCCTAAATAATTTAGACCATTAGTAGTCACCATGGCATTTGGATGAGAGTATAGGGACATAATCCATTTAATAAAGTTTGGGCCCATATTGAAATTTTCTAATACTGAGAACAGAAAGCTCCACTCCATCCTGTTGAATGCCTTCTCGGCATCCAGTGAAGCCAGCAGGACAGGGGTCTTCTGTGTGTTTACTTGATCAATAATATCAAATAGACGGCAAATGTTATCAGAAGAGTATTTGTCTCTAATAAATCCAGTTTGATCCACTTTTATTATTTTGCGAAGAAGAGTGTTTAGTTTTTTGGCGAGCAATTTGGTAATTATTTTGTAGTCGAAATCCAACAAGCTTATGGGCCGGAAGGACGAGCAGGATAGAGGGTCCTTGTCTTTTTTTAGCAACACTGTAATGCGGGCTGTGTACGTAGAGTCTGGGACTATCACGTATTTCTAGGAGTGGTGGGTGTAGAGTCAGGCGCAGAGAGTAAACTTCCAAAGAAATCTGTTTATTGCGCGTTGTCTAGCCAAACAAACAGGCAATGCCCATAGAACACGTATGTCTCCAAAACAGGGAAATAACATAATACGCAGGCAAAGAACATAATACGCAGGCAAAGAACACACCAGCACCACTGACAGTAAAGATAAGCCCGCACAACAGCAAGCGGGCACTAAAAGTTTAAATAGACTAAATAATGAACCAAAATGAGCAACAGGTGAAAACAATCAGACAAACAAACAGAAAGGAAAAAGGGATCGGTGGCAGCTAGTAGACCGGTGACGACGACCATGGAGCACCTGACACCCGGCTCCCGCAATGCGCCGACACCGGCCTCGAGGACGACCTGGAGGGCGAGGCGCAGGGCGATCCGGATGGAGGTAATGGAAATCACTCAGCATACCTGGATCTGAGATGTCCTCCACCGGTACCCAGCACCTCTCCTCCGGACCGTACCCCTCCCAATCCACGAGGTACTGCAGGCCCCTCACCCTGCCTCTAGAGTCCAAGATACCATGCACCCCCGGGGGCCCCTCGATGTCCAGAGGGGGGCGGAGGGAACTCCGATACCTCACCTTCCTGCAGGGGACCAGCATATTATGTTATGTTATGTGGTATCATAACAGATGGTATCATATCGTATTGTACCACCTACATTACACCACGCTACACCATGCCATCCCACTCTACATGTCAGTCATATCCTTACCTCCACCCTCTCTTCAGACGCCCCTGTCCTTCTGGAAGAGTCCAAGTGCACGGTGGTGAGGGAGGGAGTCCAGTGTGTTTGCATGGCTACGGGTAACCCTGAGCCCATCATCGAGTTCTACCTCCCTGACAAGAACATCATCATTAAGGACACGGATGGACGCTACAACTACTACACGCACACGGACGGCCACACGTCCACGGGCATGATAAAACTACGGGAGAAGGGCGAGCGCCTGGGCAACGGTGCTGTCAATGTGCACTGCAGCATCAGCAACATATACGGGTCGGAGAGCTTTCATCTGGAGTTACAGCAGGAGAGTGAGTACACAAGTTCAGGTTTATGGTTAAACACAGAAACAAACGCATACAATTAAAATGCTATACGTTGTATAGCCAAGCATACATGAGAGATTGAACTGAAATCAGAAGTGTAGTACCTTTTATATGATATCTAGATTGACTGTATAAGTAAGAGCATAAACTGGCTACCCCATTGGCTTGATATGGCAATAGCATTATCTTGAATGTAAATACGTTATAGTACCAGGACCTAGCTAAACAGTATTTTATGTTTCTATATTGTCTTCAATATGTTGTTCTTGTCCGATGTTAGAGAAGTACATGATGGCAGTGATTGTTGGCACCATCGGTGGAGTGGCTGTCATTGCCTTCATCATTGCAGCAGTGAGATATGTGGGCCATAACAACAAGAAGTGAGTATCCACCCTTCACTAACTGTGACAGGGGTCGATGTGAGTTACAGGTACAGGTCATTTCCTGTTTGAATTGACGATAAGGAAACACTTCAGCCTCGCCATCCATTCTAAAACACCTCTGTGTACATGAGTGAATGATTGATTGATGAACGGACTTGAGAATCATTAGTCATAAATTATGCTAACGCCAGAGCGAGTTCAATTAATTTGCCATCCCTAGTCCCATTTCTGGAATCCTCTGAGATGGAGATCCAAAATGGCTGCCTGGTGGATTGGGTTAGCAAGCAAGACTAACCGTAGCCTATAGTTTGCAGGCTCAATTCCCTGCTTTGTACCCTTGACCTGCTATGCTAAAAATACAGCCACGGTAGCCTACTTAACTAAGGTGCTTCAGCATTATACCAATACATTCCGACAAAAGCTTTTACTGAAAGTCGCTCCAAGAGAGGGTGTCGGCTCAACCGCAACTAAACCCATGAACCAATAACCATAACCATGAACATCGACCACAACCATGAACCATGGGCCTGTAGATTATTAACTGCGTTGGGAAGCAGGCCCTTGTTTTAAAATGGATGCCCAGGCTTGGAGTGTCGCCCTGAGTTAGTTAGTGGCCATGAGACCGAGTCTGATCTTGTGACTCCACCCCCCAGAGAGAATGGCAACCCTGGGCAGGACCTGGTCTCTAAACTGGAGAACCCAGCGTTGTACTACAGCACAGTCAAGAAGGACAAACAATGTCTGAGGAAGAAAGTGGTGAGACATGTTGATGATGATGACTATAATGATGATAATGACCATTCTCAGATCTGTCTTAAACGTGAGAATGATAGCTTACCCGTTGCTGATACTGAAACTATACTATACCCATTCAATTCATGTCCTATTTTTGATGTAAAGTAAGGTTCATTCTGTTGAGATATTCATAAATAATCAAAAACCTATGACCTCTTATGTTAAAGAGAAAATGTAAACTTCCCCAGCCAACTACTGGCCTAGCCTGAGAATCCCAGTACCACTATAGCTATCTATCACAGTACCACTGGTGTAGCTGCCACCATAGCCTTTCCAGACATCTGTTTTCTGCTTCATCGCTTCTCTGCATTCTTCTGTCTCTGTTTTCTCTTCCCTTACTCTTGCACAGCTTAAGACAGAGCTTCTGGGCTCAAAGTTTAACTCCATTCTAGAGGAGAGCACGGTAAGGTTCCTAAACAACCCAGCCCCAATCCCAACTCCAAGTCTCAGTGGTAGACAGCATCCCTCACACATCCCAGACAGCAAAATTATACGATGGCCCAAATTCGGCCCTAATCTACAATATTACGACTTACCATTTTACCCAGTTAACCACTTGGTGTTACGGTCCTGAAGTGGATCTGTAGCATGAAATGTCCAGACCTTACCTGGCAATGTGGCCCACATTCAGACCAAAAGTAACTATGGGAGGTTGTTAGGGCCACATAACTCAAGCCAGAGATGGCCCATATGCAAAGTGCCAACCCTCCCCCAGTTCGCATCTTCTACATTTGGAGCAGATCTGGGCCATATGACTCATTGTGGTGCCAGAACTGAGCCACATTGTATGTGTCACAAAACAACCAGATCTGGCCCTCAGTCGTCTGCTGTCTGAGATCAGCTTCCATGTGCTCTATTGCCTTTGATTTCCAGTACTACTGTTGCACGGCTGCCTCGATACTAACAGGATATGCTAAACCACCCCAATCTCCTTGTTTTACGCCTCTGCTCACCAGTAACTACTAACCCTCCTTTCTCCTCTCTCAATGTCTGTCATGTTATTTATATTTATTTATTTATACGCTGAATGTTCTGAGGTGTCAATGGCATTGGTGGCACTGTGCTGAAATAACCTGTGATTCTGAATGGGCCTTCCTCTCTTTTCTCTCTTTCTCAACAGGGAGAAGACGGGGATTATCAACCTGTGGGCTTTATGTCAGACCTGGAGAGGCAAGAGCTGAGCTACGCCGCCCTGCAGTTTCTCGGGGGGCGCTCCAGGGATGGGGGGGCCTCAGGGAGGGGGGATGACGGCAGCGACTACACCGAGATCAAGGCCAAATGAATCGCGATCCTTCCCTAACCCATCGTCACCGCGTGACACAGTGGCAGCCATGTTGTCGCCCGCCTCCTCACGTCATTCGCCCCCTCTTCAAACGTCTTCCCCCCTCCCCCGTAGACTCCACCCCCAACCTTCACCGTCACACCAAGAACTCCCATCGTCTCCGCCGTCCCTGAATCATCTCAAATGACGTCCCCGTTAGTCGACCCCCAAGCCTCCAAGGGGAACCCCAGTCACATCTCGCCACCCAGGACTGCTGGTAGCTACTTGCAGGGTCAGAACACGGCCCAGTGGACAATGTAAAAAGATCTTTGTATTATCAGCAGCTGTCGGTCTCCAGGCTCTTACTCTATTGTTCATAGCCAAACAATTCCCTCACAACAGGTGCAATGCGTTAGTTACTGTACTGTATCATCTAGATTCAATGTTGCTATTTCCATCTCTACACCATTAATTGTTGGCATTGCTTTTCTGGGGCTCCCCTTCTGTATGTCACCCTATATCATACTCATAGCTAGCCTGGTTAAACCAGATTGAACGCTGCGCTCACCAGATTTCCTGTGAAACGCAGCGCAATCAGTTTGGATACCAGGCTAACTGTCTAGATCCGTCCGTTATAGTTCTTCTCCACTGTGTCCGCTGCCAGTCGAAGTATCAGGGAAAGGGGTGTGTTTTGTGCTTTTTCTTTTCTTATCTCTATTTCTGACCCTGGATCTGATACTGATACATACTACTTCCGGCGCCGACAGAGATGGCCGCCTCGCTTCGCGTTCCTAGGAAACTATGCAGTTTTTTGTTTTTTTACGTGTTATTTCTTACATTAATACCCCAGGTCATCTTAGGTTTCATTACATACAGTCGAGAAGAACTACTGAATATAAGATCAGCGTCAACTCACCATCAGTACGACCAAGAATATGTTTTTCGCGACGCGGATCCTGTGTTCTGCCTTACAAACAGGACAACGGAGCGGATCCCATGCAGCGACCCAAAAAAACGACTCCGAAAAAGAGGGAAACGAGGCGGTCTTCTGGTCAGACTCCGGAGACGGGCACACCGTGCACCACTCCCTAGCATTCTTCTTGCCAATGTCCAGTCTCTTGACAACAAGGTTGATGAAATCCGAGCAAGGGTAGCATTCCAGAGGGACATCAGAGACTGTAACGTTCTTTGCTTCACGGAAACGTGGCTCACTGGAGAGACGCTATCCGAGGCGGTGCAGCCAACGGGTTTCTCCACGCATCGCGCAGACAGAAACAAACATCTTTCTGGTAAGAAGAGGGGCGGGGGCGTATGCCTTATGGCTAACGTGACATGGTGTGATGAAAGAAACATACAGGAACTCAAATCCTTCTGTTCACCTGATTTTAGAATTCCTCACAATCAAATGTAGACCGCATTATCTACCAAGAGAATTCTCTTCGATTATAATCACAGCCGTATATATCCCCCCCCATGCAGACACATCGATGGCTCTGAATGAACTTTATTGGACTCTTTGCAAACTGGAAACCATTTATCCGGAGGCTGCATTCATTGTAGCTGGGGATTTTAACAAGGCTAATCTGAAAACAAGACTCCCTAAATTTTATCAGCATATCGATTGCGCAACCAGGGGTGGAAAGACCTTGGATCATTGTTACTCTAACTTCCGCAACGCATATAAGGCCCTGCTCCGCCCTCCTTTCGGAAAAGCTGACCACGACTCCATTTTGTTGATCCCTGCCTACAGACAGAAACTAAAACAAGAGGCTCCCACGCTGAGGTCTGTCCAACGCTGGTCCGACCAAGCTGACTCCACACTCCAAGACTGCTTCCATCACGTGGACTGGGACATGTTTCGTATTGCGTCAGACAACAACATTGACGAATACGCTGATTCGGTGTGCGAGTTCATTAGAATGTGCGTTGAAGATGTCGTTCCCATAGCAACGATTAAAACATTCCCTAACCAGAAACCGTGGATTGATGGCAGCATTCGCGTGAAACTGAAAGCGCGAACCACTGCTTTTAATCAGGGCAAGGTGTCTGGTAACATGACCGAATACAAACAGTGCAGCTATTCCCTCCGCAAGGCTATCAAACAAGCTAAGCGTCAGTACAGAGACAAAGTAGAATCTCAATTCAACGGCTCAGACACGAGGCATGTGGCAGGGTCTACAGTCAATCACGGACTACAGGAAGAAATCCAGCCCAGTCACGGACCAGGATGTCCTGCTCCCAGGCAGACTAAATAACTTTTTTGCCCGCTTTGAGGACAATACAGTGCCACTGACACGGCCTGCAACGAAAACATGCGAGGTGAGTAAGACATTTAAACGTGTTAACCCTCGCAAGGCTGCAGGCCCAGACGGCATCCCCAGCCGCGCCCTCAGAGCATGCGCAGACCAGCTGGCCGGTGTGTTTACGGACATATTCAATCAATCCCTATACCAGTCTGCTGTTCCCTCATGCTTCAAGAGGGCCACCATTGTTCCTGTTCCCAAGAAAGCTAAGGTAACTGAGCTAAACGACTACCGCCCCGTAGCAGTCACTTCCGTCATCATGAAGTGCTTTGAGAGACTAGTCAAGGACCATATCACCTCCACCCTACCTGACACCCTAGACCCACTCCAATTTGCTTACCGCCCAAATAGGTCCACAGACGATGCAATCTCAACCACACTGCACACTGCCCTAACCCATCTGGACAAGCGGAATACCTATGTGAGAATGCTGTTCATTGACTACAGCTCGGCATTCAACACCATAGTACCCTCCAAGCTCGTCATCAAGCTCGAGACCCTGGGTCTCGACCCCGCCCTGTGCAACTGGGTACTGGACTTCCTGACGGGCCGCCCCCAGGTGGTGAGGGTAGGCAACAACATCTCCTCCCCGCTGATCCTCAACACTGGGGCCCCACAAGGGTGCGTTCTGAGCCCTCTCCTGTACTCCCTGTTCACCCACGACTGCGTGGCCACGCACGCCTCCAACTCAATCATCAAGTTTGCGGACGACACAACAGTGGTAGGCTTGATTACCAACAACGACGAGACGGCCTACAGGGAGGAGGTGAGGGCCCTCGGAGTGTGGTGTCAGGAAAATAACCTCACACTCAACGTCAACAAAACTAAGGAGATGATTGTGGACTTCAGGAAACAGCAGAGGGAACACCCCCCTATCCACATCGATGGAACAGTAGTGGAGAGGGTAGCAAGTTTTAAGTTCCTCGGCATACACATCACAGACAAACTGAATTGGTCCACTCACACAGACAGCATTGTGAAGAAGGCGCAGCAGCGCCTCTTCAACCTCAGGAGGCTGAAGAAATTTGGCTTGTCACCAAAAGCACTCACAAACTTCTACAGATGCACAATCGAGAGCATCCTGGCGGGCTGTATCACCGCCTGGTACAGCAACTGCTCCGCCCTCAACCGTAAGGCTCTCCAGAGGGTAGTGAGGTCTGCACAACGCATCACCGGGGGCAAACTACCTGCCCTCCAGGACACCTACACCACCCAATGTCACAGGAAGGCCATAAAGATCATCAAGGACATCAACCACCCGAGCCACTGCCTGTTCACCCCGCTATCATCCAGAAGGCGAGGTCAGTACAGGTGCATCAAAGCTGGGACTGAGAGACTGAAAAACAGCTTCTATCTCAAGGCCATCAGACTGTTAAACAGCCACCACTAACATTGAGTGGCTGCTGCCAACACACTGAAACTGACTCAACTCCAGCCACTTTAATAATGGGAATTGATGGGAAATGATGTAAATATATCACTAGCCACTTTAAACAATGCTACCTTATATAATGTTACTTACCCTACATTATTAATCTCATATGCATACGTATATACTGTACTCTATACCATCGACTGTATCCTTATGTAATACATGTATCACTAGCCACTTTAACTATGCCACTTTGTTTACAATCTCATATGTATATACTGTACTCGATACCATCTACTGTATCTTGCCTATGCTGCTCTGTACCATCACTCATTCATATATCCTTATGTACATATTCTTTATCCCCTTACACTGTGTACAAGACAGTAGTTTTGGAATTGTTAGTTAGATTACTTGTTGGTTATTACTGCATTGTCGGAACTAGAAGCACAAGCATTTCGCTACACTCGCATTAACATCTGCTAACCATGTGTATGTGACAAATAAAATTTGATTTGATTTGATCCAGTGGTTGTCAACGCTGACCAGTGTTCAACAAACGTTAGGCCTGGTACACATCCAATTGAAGCCTGTCATCTTCATCTCACATATTCTGTCCCCACATATAGTTCAATAGTGATGTGTGCTGTGACTCTGTGGCTTTTGATGATGATGAGAAATGAATATTTCTTTGATTTTATATAAAGAGAGAAAATTGATACTCTTAGAGGTTTGTCAAGCCTCGAACACAAGGTTCTGTTTGTGCAAGAAGTGGCCTGATTTTTTTTGTTTTTATGCATTATAAGCACTGATTGCATTGTGTTTTGCTCTTGAGGAAATATGCCGGGGTAACACAGAATGTTCTATTTATGCCGTTGCCCATGATTCAATTACTAGTATTTTTGGACGATTTCTCTGTTTTGCTAAGGGTAAGTGTTAACTTATCCTTAAATGGGAACCAATGGATTAGAATACATTTTTGGATTAATCTGGCATACATGACTCCACTGTAACACTCGCACAGCAGGACAAAATGTATCTCGTTGAGACAGTGTGTGTTTGTGTGTGTATGTAAACAGTGCTGAAAGATCAGCGAACACTGATCACTGTGGGTGTTTCAAAAGATAACTTTATCTGAGACCGCTTCTCACAAAATGTCTACTTCAATGGTTGTGAAGTGTGAAATCGATGCCTAATCCTATAGGGTTGTATCAGAGGAGGCATTTGAGTGGCACAACATTGAAGTTGTTATACCAGTTGGTTGTGCTATTCAAACATACTTGATCAACTCATGTAATGTAATCTCCAAGCTTACTAATGGCAACACTAGATAACAATGACTGTTAATACAATATGAATACGCGGCATATGGATGGGTAAAAGGATACCAGTATACATTATGTAAATAAATACCCTGCATGACTATTATGCTGTCAGCCATATGTGTAGATACACTACGGTATGTACATGCTCACTATTGCAACAATGGTTTACACAGGCAAGTCGGATACAGGTTCGGTAACACTTTAACTGACTTCTCTGTCATAAGGGTGACATAACGCTGTCATAACATAACACATGTCATTTTCGGTCATGAAAACTGATGTCAAAATACTGACAACCCTTTACACTGTCATGACACAAATGGGTATTTATGTAAATTAGTTGGCTAGCGGTATGCTAAGCCAATAACCTGACTGAAGCAAAGATTTGTGCCATGACGGTGTCAAGCTTATGTCAGCTGTCATGACTGTTAATAACATATTTTATGTCAT
Organism: Oncorhynchus mykiss; assembly: GCF_057628025.1. Taxonomy (NCBI): domain Eukaryota; kingdom Metazoa; phylum Chordata; class Actinopteri; order Salmoniformes; family Salmonidae; genus Oncorhynchus; species Oncorhynchus mykiss. The sequence continues at coordinate 34,720,487 of NC_143023.1, forward strand.
TGTTCTGACATGGTTAAGTCACTAGACCTAATGGCAGAGCGTTCAAGATGTGTTGCCCAACATTGAGACATGCCAATATGGACATCCGTTTAGTAACACTTACTGTCGTCAGTTCTCTTGAACGCCTCACGGGGGGGTTTATTTCTTTCTAAACCTGGGAACAAAATGGAGAAGCGTTGTTCATGTCTTCTCTAATTTGTTTGTCACATAGTGTGTTGTAAAGCAGATTTGTACTTTCTTTACTTTGTGGTATTCATTATTATTATTGTGATGATTTTTTTTTTATATCTTTGACACAATAATTCCGATCAGAATTCTGCAATCCTTCTGCAAATTAGCACTGTTATTACTTAATGACAATAAGAGCTCTATGATGATGTTTGATCATTCTCTTTCTTTTACAAGTCTGTCCCGCCTCAAGCAAAGCCATCTTTCTTTGGGTCCAAACAACAAATAAATCAAGTAAACAACAGAGAATGTGACCAGTTCAGTTTGTTATCTATATAGTTGATATGTTTTCTCATACCCAAAACAGTATGGAAAATACACCCTGAACACATTCTATATCTCCATGTATTAGTATGACTTCATTGATACAGTATGTAACAGTTGTTCCCCCCACACAATGAAACAAAGTACTATCTTCGGTTCACCCTTTTGCTATTTAAGTCACAGAAACACTGTTAACTGACATGATTTTAGAGAAAATTTTTGCAGTACTGAAAGAAGTAGAATAAAGGAAGCAGCTACAGTATGTTGCAACCTGTTTATTTAAGATTGATATAAGAACAAATTCTTATTTTCAATGACGGCCTAGGAAAAGTTGGTTAACTGCCTGTTCAGGGGTAGAACGACAGATTTGTACCTTGTCAGCAAAGGGGTTTGAACTTGCAACCTTCCGATTACTAGTCCAACGCGCTAACCACTAGGCTACCCTGCCGCCCCGGGGGCAGCCTATATCACTTTATTGGTCAGTTGCACACAAGGTCCAACCAAACTTTGACTTCCTTTTTTAAGCCAACCCCTCCGAAAGACACACATACATACACATACATCCATATTTTGGAGAGGTGTGGGGGGGCTGCCACAATTTGCGGCAGGTTGATATTTACAGAATAGAGCGAATTTCGCTAGATGGGTCAGCTGCAGAGATTTGTATTGTTAATTTGAGGTTAGGTTAAGCATTAGGGTTAACTGTGTGGTTAAGGTTAGGGTTAAGTCGGTTTAAATCACATTTTATGACTTTTGGCCATTTCAGCTAGTGACCACTCTGCAGAGCTGCCTCGAGAACGAGATTCAGGCCAAAAACACTAACCTGCCACTGGGTGCTGTTGTGGGGGGTTGCTCAAGGGCACGAAATGGCATCAAATATTTGATACCAGCAACCCTCCAGTTGCCAGCTCACTTCACAAAATACTTTTTCCTCATCGGATCTGGAATTAGTTTGCTGGTTTGCCTCTCTAACCGCTAGGCTACATTCTCTGGTTGCAAATTTCAGTTAGCCAAACGGAACTTAAAGTTGTCCTTGATTATAATTTACCTCGCTCAGACAGTCCTACCTTGCATAACTTGTTGATAAAAAAATCTAAATATAACAGTGATAAGCATTTCATTGGCACCTGACCTTATGCCATATGTCCCCCTGTAATGAAACTGTGGGATTGGAATGTTGTCTTACCATTTACAAGCACTGGTCAGATAGACAAGGAGGGCCACATTAAGGCTGAGGAACAGATCAACAATTATCAACGGATAGACTGCAACGTCACTATTCTCTGGCCCAGGGATATCTACGGGAAGTGATAAAAATGAATTGGTACGAAAACACTTTGTTTAATTGGTCCAACGCTATTCTACTTTAGCTCTACTCTTTACCCCACCAGCCAGGTTTCCATCCAATTGGCGACAGATTTTCATGCAGAATAAAATGTGCACGTTTCCACCAAACTGACTTGCTGCAGATATACTGCTATTTCTCCCATAATACATTTTTACCGACACAAAAATATCCCACCATGTGGAACGAACAAATGATCTGTCTGCATTTAGAAAATTGTATCATCGAAATGTCCTGGTTCCATCACAATTTTTTAAACGGTATGAATTTACCAGCATAAGCATTGTGGATGGAAATGTGGTAATTGACAGTACATGACCAAATGTAAGTGGACACTTGATCATCGAACGTCTCATTCCAAAATCATGGGCATTAGTATAGAGTTGGTTCCCCTTTTGCTGCTGTAACAGCCTCCACAACAGCCTCCACCTCTGGGAAGGCTTTTTACTAGATGTTGGAACATTGCTGCGGGGATTGCTTCCATTCAGCCACAGGCACAGATATTAGGCGATTCGGCCTGTTTCACAGTCGGCGTTGAAATTCATCCCAAAGGTGTTTGATGGGGTTGAGGGTCAGGGCTCTGTGCAGGCCAGTAAAGTTCTTCCACACTGATCTCGACAAATCATTTATATTTGGACCTCGCTTTGTGCACGGGGGCATTGTCATGCTGAAATAGGAAAGGGCCTTCCCCAAACTGTTGCCACAAAGATGGAAGCACAGAATCGTCTAGAATGTCATTGTATGCTGTAGCCTCAAGATTTCCCTTCACTGGAACTAAGGTGCCTAGTCCGAATCATGAAACAATCTGTTTTATAAAGAAGTGCTTTTAAAAAACTATAGTTTATTAAACTCTGCATAAACTGAGTATAAACAACATATACAGTGCATTCGGAAAGTATTCAGACCCCTTGACTTTTTCCACATTTTGTACATTACAGCCTTATTCTAAAATGTATGAAATCGTTTTTTTCATCAGTCTACACACTATACCCCATACTGACAAAACAAAAACTGCTTTTTAGACATTTTGGGAAATGTATAGAAAAAATAAAACAAATATTAAATGTACATTCAGACCCTTTACTCAGTACTTTGTTTAAATCAAATCAAATGTTAGTTGTCACATGCGACCTTACAGTGAAATGCTTCCAAGCCCTTAACCAAAAACGCAGTTGTAAGAAAAATACCTACAAAAATAAGAAATAAATGCATCAAATAATTAAAGAGCAGCAGTAAAATAACAATAGCGAGGCTATATACAGGGGGTACCGGTACAGAGACAATGTGCAGGGGGACCGGTTAGTCGAGGTAATATGTACATGTAGATAGAGTTATTAAAGTGACTATGCATAGATAATAAGCAGAGAGTAGTAGCTGTTTAAAAGCCTCTTGGACCTAGACTTGGCACTCCGGTACCGCTTGCTGTGTGGTAGCAGAGAGGTAACAGTCTATGACTAGGGTGGCTGGTGTCATTGACAGTTTTTATGGCCTTCCTCTGATACTGCCTGGTGTCGAGGTCCTGGATGGCAGGATGCTTTGCCCCAGTGATGTACTGGGCCGTACGCACTACCCTCTGTAGTGCCTTGCGGTCGGAGGCAGTTGCCATACCAGGCAGTGATGCAAACAGTTAAGATGCTCTTGGTGGTGCAGCTGTATATCATTTTGAGGATCTGAGGACCCATGCCAAATCTTTTCAGTCCCCTGAGGGGAAATAGGTTTTGTCGTGTCCTCTTCACGACAAAACTTGGATCATGTTAGTTTGTTGGTGATGTGGACACCAAGGGTCTTGAAGATTTAAACCTGCTCCACTACAGCCCCGATAATGGGGGCGTGCTCGGCCCTCCTTTTCCTGTGGTCCATAATCATCTGCTTTGTCTTGATCACGTTGAGGGAGAGGTTGTTGTCCTGGCACCACAAGGCCAGGTCTCTGACCTCCTCCCTCTAATCTGTCACATCGTTGTCGGTGATGAGGCCTGCCACTGAGGTGCACCCGTGTTGAGGATCAAGATAGCGAATGTGTTGTTACCTACCCTAACTACCTGGAGGCAGCCTGTCAGGAAGTCCAGGATCCAGTTGCAGAGGGAGGTGTTTAGTCCCAGGGTCCTTAGCTTAGTAATGAGCTTTGAGGGCACTATGGTGTGAAACGCTGAGCCGTCGTCAATGAATAGCATTTTTCACATAGGTGTTCCTTTTGTCAATGTGTGAAAGGGCAGTGTGGAGTGCAATAGAGATTGCATCATCCGTGGATCTGTTGGGGCGGTATGCAAATTAGAGTGGGTCTAGGGTTTCTGGGATAATGGTGTTAATGTGAGCCATGACCAGCCTTTCACAGCACTTCATGGCTACAGACGTGAGTGCTACGGGTCGGTAGTCTTTTAGGCAGGGTACCTTAGTGTTATTGGACACAGGGACTATGGTGGTCCGCTTGAAACATGTTGGTATTACAGACTCAGACAGGGAGAGGTTGAAAATGTCAGAGAAGACACTTGCCAGTTGGTCAGCGCATGCTCAGACAACACGTCCTGGTAATCCGTCTGGCCCTGCGGCCTTGTGAATGTTGACCTGTTTAAAGGTCCTACTCACATCGGCTAGGGAGAGCGTGATCACACAGTCGTCTGGAACAGCTGATGCTCTCATGCATGTTTCAGTGTTACTTGCCTTGAAGCGAGCATAGAAGTAATTTAGCTAATCTGCTAGGCTTGTGTCACTGGACAGCTCGCTGCGGTGCTTCCCTTTGTAGTCTGTAATAGTTTGCAAGCCCTGCCACATCTGAAGAGCGTTGGAGCCGGTGTAGTACGATTCGATCTTAGTCCTGTGGGGACGATGTCATCTATGCACTTATTGATGAAGCCAGTGACTGATGTGGTGTACACCTCAATGACATCAGAAGAATCCCGCAACATATTCCAATCTGTGCTATCAAAACAGTCCTGTAGCTTAGCATCTGCTTATTCTGACCACTTTTCTATTGACTGGGTCACCGGTGCTTCGTGCTTTAGTTTTTACTTGTAAGCAGGAATCAGGAGGATAGAATTATTGTCAGATTTGCCAAATGGAGGGCGAGGGAGAACTTTATTCGCGTCTCTGTGTGTGGAGTAAAGGTGGTCTCAGGCGAGCAAAGCCTTGAAACTTCCTTAGATATCGTGCACCAGCTGTTGTTTACAAATATACATAGACCGCCACCCCTTGTCTTACCAGAGGCTGCTGTTCTTTCCTGCCGATACAGTGTATAACCCGCCAGCTGTATGTTATTCATGTCGTCGTTCAGCCACAAATCGGTGGAACATACGATATTACACTTTTTAATACCCTTGGGTAGGATATACTTTCTTATAGTTTGTCCACTTTATTATCCAACAATTGTACGTTGGCCAATAGTACCGATGGTAAAGGCAGGTTAACCACTCATCGCCGGAAACTTACAAGGCACCCCGACCTCCTTCTGCAATATCTCCGTCTCTTGACGGGATGACGGGATGAGGGCCTTGTCGGGTGTCTGGAGTAAATCCATCTCGTCCGCCTCATTATAGAAAAATTATTTGTCCATTTCAAGGTGAGTAATCGCTGTTCTGATGTCCAGAAGCTCTTTTCGGTCATAAGAGATGGTAGTAGCAACATAATGTACAAAATAAGTTACAAACAATGTGAAAAAACAAACATAATAGCATGGTTGGTTAAGAGCCCATAAAACGGCAGCCATCCCCTCCGGCGCCATCTGATAAGCACCTTTTACAACGATTACAGCCTAGTCTTCTTGGGTATGAAGCTACTGTCACGTCCTGACCTTAGTTCCTTTTTCATGTCTCTATTTTAGGTTGGTCAGGGCGTGATTTGGGGTGGGCATTCTATGTTTTGTTCTTGTGTTTTTATTTCTATGTGTTTGGCCTGGTATGGTTCCCAATCAGAGGCAGCTGTCAATCGTTGTCTCTGATTGAGAACCATACTTAGGTAGCCTGTTTTCCCACTTTTGTTTGTGGGTGGTTATTTTCCGTTTCAGTGTTTTCACACATGTTTTGATTTTCCTTTATTCTCTCGTTCGTTTGTTTTCTGTGTTCAGTGTAATAAATATGACGAACACTTACCACGCTGCATATTGGTCTGATATTTCATACTCCTCGCTAGAGGAAGAAGAAAACCGTTAGAGCTACAAGGTTGACACATCTCTAAATGGGGAGTTTCTCACGTTCTTCTCTGTAGAGCCTCACAAGCTCTGTCAGGTTGGATGGGGAGCGTCGCTGCACAGCTATTTTAGGGTTTCTCCAGAGATGTTAGAGCAGGTTCAAGTCAGGGCTCTGGCTGGGTCACTCAGGGACATTCAGAAACTTGTCACGAAGCCACTCCTCTGTTGTCTTGGCTGTGTGCCCAGCGTCATTGTACTGTTGGAAGGTGAACCTTCCCGCCAGTCTGACATCCTAAGCGCTCTGTAGTAGGTTTTCATCAAGGATCTCTCTGTAGTTTGATCCATTCATCTTTCCTTCGATCCTGACTAGTCTCACAGTCCCTGCCGCTAAAATACGTCCCCACAGCATGATGCTCTTACAACCATGCTATCCTCCAGAAGTTAAATCTGGATTTCATCAGACTAGAGAATCTTGTTTCTCATGGTCTGAGAGTTGTTTAGGTTTCTGGTCACCTCCCTGACCAAGGCCCTTCTCCCCAGATTGCTCAGTTTGGCTGGGTGGACAGCTCTAGGTAGTCATGGTGTTTCCAAACTTCTTCCATTTAAGAATGATGTAGTCCACTGAGTTCTTTGGGACCTTCAATGCTGCATACATCTTTTGGTACCCTTCCCCAGATCTGTGCCTTGAAACAATCCTGTCTCGGAGCTCTACAATCAATTCCTTCGACCTCATGGCTTAGTTTTGCTCTGACTTGCGCGATCAACTGTGGGACCTTATATAGACAGGTGTGTGCCTTTCCAAATCATGTCCAATCAATTTAATTTACCACAGGTGGACTCCAATCAAGTTGTAGAAACATCTGAAGGATGATCAATGGAAACAGGATGCACCGGATCTCAATTTCGAGTCTCATAGCAAAGGGTCTGAATACTTATGTAAATAAGGTACTTCTGTTTAGTTTATAATACATGAGCAAACATTGATAAAAACATTTTTTTTGCCTTTCTCATTGTGGGGTATTGTGTGTAGATGTATGAGTTTTAAAATGTATTTCATCCTTTTTTAGAATAAGGCTGTAATGCAACAAAATGTGGAAAAGGCTAAGGGGTCTGAATACTTTCCAAAGGCACTGTATATGTCTGTATACTTGAAAGATTGTGGTATAGAACCATCACAAAAATATATTGAACACAACCCAGTAGCCTCTAACGTTGATAATAAAGGGATAACCTAGTCAGTTGCACAGCTGAACGCATTCAACCGAAATGTGTCTTCTGCATTTAACCCTACCCTGCATATTCTTACCCTTTGCCGGCCCCTTAGATTCAAACCAGCAAACTTTCGGTTACTGGCCCAACACTCTTAACTGCTAGGCTACCTTCCGCCCACGTCAAGGTCGTTGTAATTAGGAGACCAAGGCGCAGCGTGAAAAGCATACATTCTTCTTTTAATGAAGAAAGAACACTGAACAAACTAACAAAGTAACAAAACAAACCGTGAAGCTAATATGAAAAGTGCAGACAGGCAACTAAACATAGAATAAGAACCCACAAAATACTCAAGGAATATGGCTACCTAAATATGGTCCCCAATCAGAGACAACAATAAACAGATGCCTCTGATTGGGAACCAATTCAGGCCACCATAGACCTACATATACCTAGACTTACAAAAAAACCTTGATATACAAAAACACCTAGACAATACAAAAACTAACATACCCACCCTAGTTACACCCTGACCTGACCAAAATAAGAAAGAAAACAAAGACAACTAAGGTCAGGGCGTGACAGTCCATAATAAGTGCATTTAGCACACTATACTTACTATAGTTACTATGTCAGTTACTGCAGAATATGGCAGTACCCTTTTTGCAGCAGATCTATCATATTGGGTACAGGGCTTCATTTCTCAGACCACAGAGGGCATCAATAACAGTGAGACTATTGCCATCTTATCTCTATCCAATGCAAGGCATTCTCCATGTAATTCACATGCACATGTTTCAAACAGCCAATCTTGAAATATGTACACATTTTCTTATAGAAATCTTATAGAAACGTTCTTATGAAATAAAGCTGCATCTGAATATACAAGGCAAGGGGATTGCAGTGTTGATCAAGGCTGGTTGATAGGTGTGGATTGATGGGGTTTGATGGGTTGGTTGATGTGCTTGGGTTGATTAGGGTCTAGATACAGTACAGTATGGCTGGGTGGTATGTGTGGATTGGTGGGGTTTGATGGGTTGGTTGATGTGCTTGGGTTGATTAGGGTCTAGATACAGTACAGTATGGCTGGGTGGTATGTGTGGATTGGTGGGGTTTGATGGGTTGGTTGATGTGTTTGGGTTCATTATGGTCTAGATACAGTACAGTGTAGCTGGGTGGTATGCAGTACAGAGGGACTTCCTGGATTGCAGCACCAGGTTAGAGGGAGGAGTAACAGACTGGGGACATGAAGTGACAGTTCACACCCATCAGAGACTCACACAGGGCTCACAGTCAACAGGAAGAGAGAGCACACAGAGAGAGGTAATGTGCTGATTCAGTCTTATTCTCTGCATGGATCAAAAGACAAGCTATTGAACCATTATATATTTTTGTCTCGTTACATTGAATGACTGTTAAAACTTAATTATGACTATGTAATGTAATGGTAATATTATTCATTTAGGGCATTACAACACATTCCTTCATAAGGCTTTAAACAGCATAGGAATACATATTTATGAATGCAGTTAAATATATTTATGAGCAATTGTGAAGAAGGCATTCATATGAACCTTGAGCATAAATGTTTCTTTGACATCCTCTCTAGGCATTACAGAAAAATACATCTTAGTTGAATAAAAGTGCTAAGAAGGTTGTTATGAATGCCACTGTAGCACTCATAAAGGTGTAATGAAATATTAATATCCGATGTGTATTGCTATATGTTGTTAATATCACAACACCATTTCATATTGTATTTCACACTCGTCTCCTGCTCCATAACAGTAGACACAGACAGAGATAGTGACCATTAGACAAAGAGGAGAAAGAGGAGAGACCCCGGTGTTGTGGTTGATTCATCAAGGCAGTAGAGGCAGGATGTGGGTCCTCATCTGGGCAGCTCTACTTCTCTCTCTGACAGAGAGAACCACATGCCCAAGTAAGGTTCCTTTTATCACTACTATTGTTAATATACATATGACACACATCCCAACAGATACTGTCACATTATTTTTTTTTACAAACAAGTGAAGTAGTATCAGTGCTTCTTGTATTACTCATGACTATATTCATTTCCCTCCGTCAGAGAAGGCCCTTGCAGCAGCATACAACATCACCTTCAGTCCAGCAGAGATAACACCCCAGAATGGACTATGTGTTGTTATTCCATGTTTGTTCACTCACCCTGATGACTTCCTTGCTAGCATAGCAATGTGGCTTAAATGCCCTGATGCACGATGTTCTATTAAAGTCGAAACTGACTCTATTTTCCACTCAAGAAATTCCTCTATAGCTCAGGAGGGTTATAGAAGGCGAGTAGCACTACTGGAGACAGACCTGACAAAGAAGAACTGCAGTATGATCATCAACGACATCACTAAGACTGATGACGGAGACTATAAATTAAGACTGTCCGGAACATTGAACAGTGGCAATATAAGTCAATTTACATACCAGAAGAAACTGAAAATGGCAGTGAAAGGTACAGCATGACTATTACTGTTAGTTACAGTGACAAGAGTATTACTTTAGTGTAATTTGTCATGTACACTTACTGTAACATAAGTACCTCCAATTTACAAAGCCCAAGATTTCCCCAAGTCTCCCATTTCAAAGTGTTTATTTTTCTAAACCGGTACCAGGATTTCATACTTTCTATGAGTATATGTTTCTGCTGTTTTCTACATTGATACAAAATCCATGTTATAGCGTGACTTAAATGTAAAGGAAATTCCTATTGAGCCGACATATGCATTTACCATGAATACGGGAACATTGCCTCTAAATGTAAATCATGCTATTGTGCGAATCTTCCACGATCCTGATTGAATTTAGGCCTCAGTCTGTGTTTCTATTTCCTAACTCCAGCTCTGACCCAGAAGCCCTCAGTGTTGACTCCTCCTCTGACAGAGGGAGAACCAGCGACCCTGACCTGCACCGCCCCGGGAATCTGCTCTGGAACTCCTCCTAACATCACATGGACATGGAGAGGGACAGGAGACAACATCACTGAGCTCAGAGACAACACCACCACACAAAGGAGAGAGGATCTGACCCGCGTCACAACAACCCACTTCTCAACATTGACCTTCAGCAGAGCACCACACCACCAAGGTCACGTGCCAAGTGACATTCAAAGGGAACATCACCACTGAGGAGACAGTGACTTTGAATGTGACTCGTAAGTAGCCTACATCATCTGACCTTACTTTGCACAACCCAACAGCTTGTTGTGCTTCAACAGTTATAATTCATGAACATGATAAACTGATTATATACTTTATTTTCTAGATGTGAAGGAACCCAAGATCTCTGGTAGTAACACAGTGAGAGAGGGTGATACCCTGAATCTGTCTTGCTTTGTTGACAGCTACCCACCACCACCATCTATCACCTGGAGTAAGAATGGGACAACAGCTTTGGAACAGAATAACTCTGGACTGGCCTCTCTCACCATCTCGAACATGACAAGAGAACATGCTGGGGAGTATGCGTGTAAAGCTCAACAACTCAACAGGACTCTGACAGCTTCCATTGATGTCACTGTGATGTGTGAGTACAAACAACACAAAATAGCTTGAAACATGTTTACTTTAAATTGTCCATGATATATCTTCCCCCTCTGTCTCTCGTTAGACCATCCTGTGATTCTCAATGCTTCTGGGTGTGTCATCCAGGCAAAGGTCATGACCTGTGTGTGTGTCAGCCAGGGGGTTCCCTTACCTCTCATAGGCTGGCTTAACACTGAGGAGTACTCCCTCACTAAATCAGTGTTGAGGTCCTCAGTGAACACCACCATCAGGATGCATGTCGGAAACCACACCAACACTACTGTGGAGTGTGTCAGCACAAATGAAGTGGGCAGAGTGAGAGAGAAGCTGCAAGTCACCCAAAAAGAGAGCCAAGGAAAGCGAGGAGGTAAAGATATAAGTTGTTACTTTGTTAGAGAGCAACAGCTTCCCTATCCCACCCAATAAGTCTGCAGCATAGAGGAATTATATGCTTTGAGTGAGAAAATATAATGTTATTATTTCATTTAAAAAGAAAATCAGAGGATACAAAGTATGGTGAGCAACTTCTAAAATCATACATGCTTTGTTCTCTTTATAGAGGAAGTATCTAAAGACATCTTGGCTCTGCTGTTGAACCCACCACTGATTACTGCATTTGTGATTGGTGCAGCCTTCTCATCCACCATCTGTTGTATCATCCTGTGTTTCACAGGGAAATGTAAAAGGTACATGCATTCTGTTACTGAAGTACAGTTAGTGTTATATGAGTGTTGATGATTGTCTTTAGAAATTCACATTTCCTATCAAGAGTATCAGATATATTGTCAAATGTTGCAATGCCTTGCACAATGTTATAATGGAGGTGCTTGCTAACCTCTCTAACATATAGTTATTGAGACATTTTATTTATAACATTTTCCCTAGATGCAAAGAGAGGATCCCAAAGGACTCAGACTCCAAAAGCCCTTTAACGAAACTGGAGATGGTGGCATGTGAAGACCAACAGGTGCCGTACCAGTTTCCTTCTTTTTTCAGCTTTACCAACATTCTGTTAGCATTGACAGCATAAACAGATCTGGGACCAGCAAGCTAACAAGACTCCTCACACAGTGCTCTCTGTAATCTACTCCATAGACAAATGCAGGACAGGCTGTGCGGGGCGAACAGACCCCTCTGCAGGTGGTGCTGATGGAGGGAGCTGAAAACACAGGACCCCAGACCAGTGGAGCTGCAGGAAACTCTGCCAAAGGGGAAGAACCTCAAGATGTGCACTACGCCACTATCAACTACTCCCAACTGAAGAAGACTCCTGAGGAGGCAGAGAAGAAGACCACCACCTCAGAGTCAGAGTACGCCAAAATCAAACGAGAGAATAAGAAAGAAGGGTATGAAGGTGGAGGAGAGGGGAGTGGAGTGATGTACGAGGAGGAGAACGAGAATGGTAAGCCAGCAGCAGAGACATATGAGAATACAGAGCTTTACTCCAACGTCAAGGCTATTATGGGTGGTGAGTGACACAGCAATTTTCACTAGAAACATGGGGGATAGCATGCAGTATTATATAGCCATGTGTTCCTATATCATTTTCTGAATCCAGATTGAATGTTTTATGTTGATACTGGGACTTTTGCTCAACAGAAACTACTGTAGTTTTGGTGTTGTTTCCTCATGTGCCAAATCAAGTTTGAATGTTTTATGATAATACAGAGATGTTGTTTAATAACTGAAACTACTGTAGTTAATAGTTTTGGTAAATGATTTATTTTACAGCCCTGTGTCAGATGGTACTGTATGTATCTGGTGGTTGTACATTTTCAATAAGAATATTTTCTAGTTGTACATAGAAGCAAGTTTTGGTCAAGTTTTTATAAAGTCTTTCAAGGAAGAGTCATTTTACTTTTGTAATGACAGTGTTTTGTCACCAAGGGGAAGGACTGACACATATGTGGTTGGGAAAAGTAGAGGTCAAGCCATTTATTTTTTCTTCTCTTTTTTCCTTTCATTTTGCATTTTGATTTGACAAGTGGGTGGGGATATTAGGTAGTATGTGTGGATGTAATCAATATATTTCTGTAAATAGAATACTGATACACTGTTGGAAATGTTGGCAAAATGTAAATCAGAATTCTCATTTTGGGCTAGCCAGAGAGCTCAAATTAAAGAATCAAGAAAAAAAGTACATTATGTTGTTTTCTTTAGACAGCTTGGTTGTTTAGCAACAAAACAGATGTGTACACAACTATGTGGTAAAACAGCTGGGTTGGCTTAGATTGTTGACAACATGTCACATATTTCGTCTCAAATGTTTAAAAATATAAATACATTTGCACAATGAGCACTTGTTGTCTCTCAAATACGGTGTTACAGTTGTTTGGTTAGCTAGGTAGTATTTTTTTGTGTGCCATATTAGCAAATAACACCCCCCAAAAATATGACATTTCAATAACAACATAAAACTAGCTGAAACAAGCCATATACTATTCGCCAGATGGCAGCTTTGTGTCATTGTTGCTAGATATCTGGCCATCCAGAATCACCACAACATGTGGTCTTCTGCCCCATTGAAGCATGTCTATCGTTTTCATGACATTGTCAGCTAACCCATTTATGAGAATATTTTTCTATTCATAAGTGTGCATTATTGCAGTATTGTTTTATATTGAGGCACTACCTCAATCTTTTTTTGTATTTTCATTTGTTTGTTCTCTGAAATCTGTTAAAAGAATGTATAAATGGTACATTTTTCAACTTAACATCTCCACAAATTTCATTCAATAGTAATTATAAGCTACCAATTGAATAAATCAGGAATGGGCAACTTTGATGGGGGTGGAGGCCCCCCCCAAAATCAGGTCTGCATACCCACATCTATACCCACACATGTAGTCAGAGCCAGAGTCAGGGCTCTGACTACATGTGGGTATGCAGCCCTGTGAGCCACTGCGGCCCCCTGTGATGATTTTATTTTTGTGGTGCAATGGTACATTCTGCCACCTAGAGTGTGTTATATGAACAGGAATAAAGCTAAGGTTGGTGATTTATTGCCACCTGCAGAAATATTTGCTTACATGTATAAATCATTGGCTGATCTCTCCTGATTATTCGAATTGAATCATGTAATCCCTCTTTAAAACCTCTTAAGGATCCATTACAATTTTCGCCTAAAACGATTTACCCAAATCTAACTTGATTAATTTGCCGAAATAGGCTTTAAATACAGTAACGGCTAAATAAATATATTCATAGTCACATTCGCTAATGACTTTGGGAAATATGAACCAGTTTTCAAAAGACACTATTGTGTTATACAGTTTTAAATAGTTTTTGTGTACAGAATAAGGAGACATGAACCTGCCCTCAGAATATCTCTCTCGGATTGAAGAGGAGGCAGACCAGTCTTGTCTGTTTGTGATCCATGTTAGCATGTTGCGAATTTGGGCAGACCAGTAGTACAATTGAAGGCAGGGAAGGGCAAGAACACCCTTTTTTAATTGCCCCCATATAAATGTGGTTAGTTGGTTTGAAAAAGGAAACTGGGAGATAGCTTGGGAGCATCTGAAAAAACTAGTTAAATCTAAGGAGGATGTTCATACGGATGACATTGATTCTTCGACTAAGATAATTAGGAGGAAGATCCAGGTTTGGAGATCGTTCTGATTCGATCCAGGAGTGGAAGAAACTTTACATTGAAAAGGCAATTCAGATCTGGTGTTACAAAGATCCCAAGGTATTGAAACCCCTGTGTCTTCCATTGGAATGGACAGTGTCTTCATAGAGCTGCTGAGTGTAAGATTAAGAGGGCAAACAGTGGATTAGTTCAAATGTATCTTATATTCTAAAAACTTGCCATACTGAGCAATTGTGTCTAAAATGGGAGGGATTTCTCAGGGTTGGATATGTAGAGCAAGACATCATACGCGTAGAGTGAAATCTTGTGCTGCAGGCCGCCTGCAGAAACACCCATAATACTTGGATTGCTCCTTATCAACTCTGCCAAAGGCTCCGCCCCCAACAAGTAGTGTGGACAGCGAGCATCCTAGTCTTGTGCCACTTCCTAAATAATTTAGACCATTAGTAGTCACCATGGCATTTGGATGAGAGTATAGGGACATAATCCATTTAATAAAGTTTGGGCCCATATTGAAATTTTCTAATACTGAGAACAGAAAGCTCCACTCCATCCTGTTGAATGCCTTCTCGGCATCCAGTGAAGCCAGCAGGACAGGGGTCTTCTGTGTGTTTACTTGATCAATAATATCAAATAGACGGCAAATGTTATCAGAAGAGTATTTGTCTCTAATAAATCCAGTTTGATCCACTTTTATTATTTTGCGAAGAAGAGTGTTTAGTTTTTTGGCGAGCAATTTGGTAAATCCAACAAGCTTATGGGCCGGAAGGACGAGCAGGATAGAGGGTCCTTGTCTTTTTTTAGCAACACTGTAATGCGGGCTGTGTACGTAGAGTCTGGGACTATCACGTATTTCTAGGAGTGGTGGGTGTAGAGTCAGGCGCAGAGAGTAAACTTCCAAAGAAATCTGTTTATTGCGCGTTGTCTAGCCAAACAAACAGGCAATGCCCATAGAACACGTATGTCTCCAAAACAGGGAAATAACATAATACGCAGGCAAAGAACATAATACGCAGGCAAAGAACACACCAGCACCACTGACAGTAAAGATAAGCCCGCACAACAGCAAGCGGGCACTAAAAGTTTAAATAGACTAAATAATGAACCAAAATGAGCAACAGGTGAAAACAATCAGACAAACAAACAGAAAGGAAAAAGGGATCGGTGGCAGCTAGTAGACCGGTGACGACGACCATGGAGCACCTGACACCCGGCTCCCGCAATGTACCCCTCCCAATCCATGAGGTACTGCAGGCCCCTCACCCTGCGTCTAGAGTCCAAGATACCATGTACCCCCGGGGGCCCCTCGATGTCCAGAGGGGGGCGGAGGGACCTCCGATACCTCACCTTCCTGCAGGGGACCAGCATATTATGTTATGTTATGTGGTATCATAACAGATGGTATCATATCGTATTGTACCACCTACATTACACCACGCTACACCATGCCATCCAACTCTACATGTCAGTCATATCCTTACCTCCACCCTCTCTTCAGACGCCCCTGTCCTCCTGGAAGAGTCCAAGTGCACAGTGGTGAGGGAGGGAGTCCAGTGTGTTTGCATGGCTACGGGTAACCCTGAGCCCATCATCGAGTTCTACCTCCCCGACAAGAACATCACCATCAACGACACGGACGGCCGCTACAACTACTACACGCACACAAACGGCCACACGTCCACGGGCATGATAAAACTACGGGAGAAGGGCGAGCGCCTGGGCAACGGTGCTGTCAATGTGCACTGCAGCATCAGCAACATATACGGGTCGGAGAGCTTTCATCTGGAGTTACAGCAGGAGAGTGAGTACACAAGTTCAGGTTTATGGTTAAACACAGAAACAAACGCATACAATTAAAATGCTACACGTTGTATAGCCAAGCATACATGAGAGATTGAACTGAAATCAGAAGTGTAGTACCTTTTATATGATATCTAGATTGACTGTATAAGTAAGAGCATAAACTGGCTACCCCATTGGCTTGATATGGCAATGGCATTATCTTGAATGTAAATACGTTATAGTACCAGGACCTAGCTAAACAGTATTTTATGTTTCTATATTGTCTTCAATATGGTGTTCTTGTCCGATGTTAGAGAAGTACATGATGGCAGTGATTGTTGGCACCATCGGTGGAGTGGCTGTCATCGCCTTCATCATCGCAGCAGTGAGATATGTGGGCCATAACAACAAGAAGTGAGTATCCACCCTTCACTAACTGTGACAGGGGTCGATGCGAGGTACAGGTCATTTCCTGTTTGAATCGACGATAAGGAAACACTTCAGCCTCGCCATCCATTCTAAAACACCTCTGTGTATTCATGAGTGAATGATTGATCGATGAACGGACTTGAGAATCATTAGTCATAAGTTATGCTAACGCCAGAGCGAGTTCAATTCATTTGCCATCCCTAGTCCCATTTCTGGAATCCTCTGAGATGGAGATCCAAAATGGCTGCCTGGTGGATTGGGTTAGCAAGCCAGACTAACCGTAGTCTATAGTTTGCAGGCTCAATTCCCTGCTTTGTACCCTTGACCTGCTATGCTAAAAATACAGCCACGGTAGCCTACTTAACTAAGGTGCTTCAGCATTATACCAATACATCACATTCCGACAAAAGCTTTTACTGAAAGTCGCTCCAAGAGAGGGTGTCAGCTCAACCGCAACTAAACCCATGAACCAATAACCACAACCATGAACGTCGACCACAACCATGAACCATGGGCCTGTAGATTATTAACTGCGTTGGGAAGCAGGCCCTTGTTTTAAAATGGATGCCCAGGCTTGGAGTGTCGCCCTGAGTTAGTTAGTGGCCATGAGACCGAGTCTGATCTTGTGACTCCACCCCCCAGAGAGAATGGCAACCCTGGGCAGGACCTGGTCTCTAAACTGGAGAACCCAGCGTTGTACTACAGCACAGTCAAGAAGGACAAACAATGTCTGAGGAAGAAAGTGGTGAGACATGTTGATGATGATGACTATAATGATGATAATGACCATTCTCAGATCTGTCTTAAACGTGAGAATGATAGCTTACCCGTTGCTGATACTGAAACTATACTATACCCATTCAATTCATGTCCTATTTTTGATGTAAAGTAAGGTTCATTCCATGGAGATATTCATAAATAATCAAAAACCTATATGACCTCTTATGTTAAAGAGAAAATGTAAACTTCCCCAGCCAACTACTGGCCTAGCCTGAGAATCCCAGTACCACTATAGCTATCTATCACAGTACCACTGGTGTAGCTGCCACCATAGCCTTTCCAGACATCTGTTTTCTGCTTCATCGCTTCTCTGCGTTCTTCTGTCTCTGTTTTCTCTTCCCTTACTCTTGCACAGCTTAAGACAGAGCTTCTGGGCTCAAAGTTTAACTCCATTCTAGAGGAGAGCACGGTAAGGTTCCTAAACAACCCAGCCCCAATCCCAACTCCAAGTCTCAGTGGTAGACAGCATCCCTCACACATCACAGACAGCAAAATTATGCGATGGCCCAAATTTGTCTCTAGTCTACAATATCACGACTTACCATTTTACCCAGTTAACCACTTGGTGTTACGGTCCTGAAGTGGATCTTTAGCATGAAATGTCCAGACCTTGCCTGGCAATGTGGCCCACATTCAGACCAAAAGTAACTGTGGGAAGTTGTTAGGGCCACATAACTCAAGCCAGAGATGGCCCATAAGCAAAGTGCCAACCCTCCCCCAGTTCGCATCTCATACATTTGGACCAGATCTGGGCCATATGACTCATTGTGGTGCCAGAACTGAGCCACATTGTATGTGTCACAAAACAACCAGATCTGGCCCACAGTCGTCTGCTGTCTGAGATCAGCTTCCATGTGCTCTATTGCCTTTGATTTCCAGTACTACTGTTGCACGGCTGCCTCGATACTAACAGGATATGCTAAACCGCCTCAATCTCCTTGTTTTACGCCTCTGCTCACCAGTAACTACTAACCCTCCTTTCTCCTCTCTCAATGTCTGTCATGTTATCCCTTTATACTCTGAATGTTCTGAGGTGTCAATGGCATTGGTGGCACTGTGCTGATATAACCTGTGATTCTGAATGGGCCTTCTCTCTTTCCGTATCTTCAACAGGGAGAAGACGGGGATTATCAACCTGTGGGCTCTATGGCAGACCTGGAGAGGCAAGAGCTGAATTACGCCGCCCTGCAGTTTCTCGGGGGGCGCTCCAGGGATGGGGGGGCCTCAGGGAGGGGGGATGACGGCAGCGACTACACCGAGATCAAGGCCAAATGAATCGCGATCCTTCCCTGACCCATCGTCACCGCGAGACACAGTGGCAGCCATGTTGTCGCCCCCCTCCTCACGTCATTCGCCCCCTCTTCAAACGTCTTCCCCCCTCCCCCGTAGACTCCACCCCCAACCTTCACCGTCACACCAAGAACTCCCATCGTCTCCGCCCGTCCCTGAATCATCTCAAATGACGTCCCCGTTAGTCGACCCCCAAGCCTCCAAGGGGAACCCCAGTCACATCTCGCCACCCAGGACTGCTGGTAGCTACTTGCAGGGTCAGAACACGGCCCAGTGGACAATGTAAAAAGATCTTTGTATTATCAGCAGCTGTCGGTCTCCAGGCTCTTACTCTATTGTTCATAGTCAAACAATTCCCTCACAACAGGTGCAATGCGTTAGTTACTGTACTGTATCATCTAGATTCAATGTTGCTATTTCCATCTCTACACCATTAATTGTTGGCATTGCTTTTCTGGGGCTCCCCTTCTGTATGTCACCCTATATCATACTCATAGCTAGCCTGGTTAAACCAGATTGAACGCTGAGCTCACCAGTTTTCCTGTGAAACGCAGCGCAATCAGTTTGGATACCAGGCTAACTGTCTAGATCCATCCGTTATAGTTCTTCTCCACTGTGTCCGCTGCCAGTCGAAGTGTCAGGGAAAGGGGTGTGTTTTGTGCTTTTTCTTTTCTTATCTCTATTTCTGACCCTGGATCTGGAGGAAATGAGGGATCTCTTCTCTCTTCCTGATCCAGTGGTTGTCAACGCTGACCAGTGTTCAACAAACGTTAGGCCTGATACACATCCAATTGAAGCCTGTCATCTTCATCTCACATATTCTGTTCCAACATATAGTTCAATAGTGATGTGTGCTGTGACTCTGTGGCTTTTGATGATGATGAGAAATGAATATTTCTTTGATTTTATATAAAGAGAGAAAATTGATACTCTTACAGGTTTGTGGAGCCACGAACACAAGGTTCTGCTCGTGCAAGAAGTGGCCTGAATATTTTTGTTTTTATGCATTATAAGCACTGATTGCATTGTGTTTTGCTCTTGTGGAAATATGCCGGGGTAACACAGAATGTTCTATTTATTCCGTTGCCCATGATTTAATTACTAGTATTTTTGGACGATGTTTTGCTAAGGGTAAGTGTTAACTTATCCTTAAATGGGAACCAATGGATTAGAATACATTTTTGGATCAATCTGGCATACATGACTCCACTGTAACACTCGCACAGCAGGACAAAATGTATCTCGTTGAGACAATGTGTGTGTGTGTATGTAAACAGTGCTGAAAGATCAGCGAACACTGATCACTGTGGGTGTTTCAAAAGATCACTTTACCTGAGACCGCTTCTCACAAAATGTCTACTTCAATGGTTGTGAAGTGTGAAATCGATGCCTAATCCTATAGGGTTGTATCAGAGGAGGCATTTGAGTGGCACAACATTGAAGTTGTTATACCAGTTGGTTGTGCTATTCAAACATACTTGATCAACTCATGTAATGTAATCTCCAAGCTCACTAATGGCAACACTAGATAACAATGACTGTTAATACAATATTAATAAGCTGCATATGGATGGGTAAAAAGATACCAGTATACATTATGTAAATAAATACCCTGCATGACTATTATGCTGTCAGCCATATGTGTAGATACACTACGGTATGTACATGCTCACTATTGCAACAATGGTTTACACAGGCAAGTCGGATACAGGTTCGGTAACACTTTAACTGACTTCTCTGTCATAAGGGTGACATAACGCTGTCATAACATAACACATGTCATTTTCGGTCATGAAAACTGATGTCAAAATACTGACAACCCTTTACACTGTCATGACACAAATGGGTATTTATGTAAATTAGTTGGCTAGCGGTATGCTAAGCCAATAACCTGACTGAAGCAAAGATTTGTGCCATGACGGTGTCAAGCTTATGTCAGCTGTCATGACTGTTAATAACATATTTTATGTCATTGTTCTGACATGGTTAAGTCACTAGACCTAATGGCAGAGCGTTCAAGATGTGTTGCCCAACATTGAGACATGCCAATATGGACATCCGTTTAGTAACACTTACTGTCGTCAGTTCTCTTGAACGCCTCATGGGGGGGTTTATTTCTTTCTAAACCTGGGAACAAAATGGAGAAGCGTTGTTCATGTCTTCTCTAATTTGTTTGTCACATAGTGTGTTGTAAAGCAGATTTGTACTTTCTTTACTTTGTGGTATTCATTATTATTATTGTGATGATTTTTTTTTTTATATCTTTGACACAATAATTCCGATCAGAATTCTGCAATCCTTCTGCAAATTAGCACTGTTATTACTTAATGACAATAAGAGCTCTATGATGATGTTTGATCATTCTCTTTCTTTTACAAGTCTGTCCCGCCTCAAGCAAAGCCATCTTTCTTTGGGTCCAAACAACAAATAAATCAAGTAAACAACAGAGAATGTGACCAGTTCAGTTTGTTATCTATATAGTTGATATGTTTTCTCATACCCAAAACAGTATGGAAAATACACCCTGAACACATTCTATATCTCCATGTATTAGTATTTCTTTATTGATACAGTATGTAACAGTTATTCCCCCCACACAATGAAACAAAGTACTATCTTCGGTTCACCCTTTTGCTATTTAAGTCACAGAAACACTGTTAACTGACATGATTTTAGAGCCAATTTGTGCAGTACTGAAAGAAGTAGAATAAAGGAAGCAGCTACAGTATGTTGCAACCTGTTTATTTAAGATTGATATAAGCACAAATTCTTATTTTCAATGACGGCCTAGGAAAAGTTGGTTAACTGCCTGTTCAGGGGTAGAACGACAGATTTGTACCTTGTCAGCAAAGGGGTTTGAACTTGCAACCTTCCGATTACTAGTCCAACGCGCTAACCACTAGGCTACCCTGCCGCCCCGGGGGTAGCCTATATCACTTTATTGGTCAGTTGCACACAAGGTCCAACCAAACTTTGACTTCCTTTTTTAAGCCAACCCCTCCGAAAGACACACATACATACACCTACAGACATATTTTGGAGAGGTGTGGGGGGGCTGCCACAATTTGCGGCAGGTTGATATTTACAGAATAGAGCGAATTTCGCTAGATGGGTCAGCTGCAGAGATGTGTAGTGTTAATTTGAGGTTAGGTTAAGCATTAGGGTTAACTGTGTGGTTAAGGTTAGGGTTAAGTCGGTTTAAATCACATTTTATGACTTTTGGCCATTTCAGCTAGTGACCACTCTGCAGAGCTGCCTCGAGAACGAGATTCAGGCCAAAAACACTAACCTGCCACTGGGTGCTGTTGTGGGGGGTTGCTCAAGGGCACGAAATGGCATCAAATATTTGATACCAGCAACCCTCCAGTTGCCAGCTCACTTCACAAAATACTTTTCCCTCATCGGATCTGGAATTAGTTTGCTGGTTTGCCTCTCTAACCGCTAGGCTACATTCTCTGGTTGCAAATTTCAGTTAGCCAAACGGAACTTAAAGTTGTCCTTGATTATAATTTACCTCGCTCAGACAGTCCTACCTTGCATAACTTGTTGATAAAAAAATCTAAATATAACAGTGATAAGCATTTCATTGGCACCTGACCTTATGCCATATGTCCCCCTGTAATGAAACTGTGGGATTGGAATGTTGTCTTACCATTTACAAGCACTGGTCAGATAGACAAGGAGGGCCACATTAAGGCTGAGGAACAGATCAACAATTATCAACGGATAGACTGCAACGTCACTATTCTCTGGCCCAGGGATATCTATGGGAAGTAATAAAAATGAATTGGTACGAAAACACTTTGTTTAATTGGTCCAACACTATTCTACTTTAGCTCTACTCTTTACCCCACCAGCCAGGTTTCCATCCAATTGGTGACAGATTTTCATGCAGAATAAAATGTGCACGTTTCCACCAAACTGACTTGCTGCAGATATACTGCTATTTCTCCCATAATACATTTTTACCGACACAAAAATATCCCACCATGTTGAACGAACAAATGATCTGTCTGCATTTATACAATTGTATCATCGAAACTTCCTGGTTCCATCACAGTTGTCATTGTTATTATGACTTTACCAGCATAAACATTGTGGATGGATAAGTGACCAAAAGTAAGTGGACGCCTGCTCATCGAAAGTCTCATTCCAAAATCATGGGCATTAATATGGAGTTGGTCCCCCTTTTGCTGCTGTAACAGCCTCCACAACAGCCTCCACCTCTGGGAAGGCTGTTTACTAGATGTTGGAACATTGCTGCTTCCCTTCAGCCACGGGCACTGATGTTGGGCGATTCGGCCTGTTTCACAGTCGGCGTTCCAATTCATCCCAAAGGTGTTTGATGGGGTTGAGGGTCAGGGCTCTGTGCAGGCCAGTAAAGTTCTTCCACACCTATCTCGACAAATCATTTCTATTTTGACCTCGCTTTGTGCACGGGGGCATTGTCATGCTGAAACAGGAAAGGGCCTTCCCCAAACTGTTGCCACAAAGATGGAAGCACAGAATCGTCTAGAATGTCATTGTATGCTGTAGCCTCAAGATTTCCCTTCACTGGAACTAAAGGTCCAAATCATGAAACAATGTGTTTTATAAAGAGGTGATTTTATAAAACTATAGTTTATTAAACTCTGCATAAACTGAGTATAAACAACATATACAGTGTATTCGGAAAGTGACTTTTTCCACATTTTGTACATTACAGCCTTATTCTAAAATGTATAAAATAGTTTTTTTCATCAGTCTACACACTATACCCCATACTGACAAAACAAAAACAGGTATTTAGACATTTTGGGAAATTTATTTAAAAAAAATAAAAAAAATATTAAATGAACATTCAGACCCTTTACTCAGAACTTTGTTTAAATCAAATCAAATGTTAGTTGTCACATGCGACCTTACAGTGAAATGCTTCCAAGCCCTTAACCAAAAACGCAGTTGTAAGAAAAATACCTACAAAAATAAGAAATAAATGCATCAAATAATTAAAGAGCAGCAGTAAAATAACAATAGCGAGGCTATATACAGGGGGTACCGGTACAGAGACAATGTGCGGGGGCACCGGTTAGTCGAGGTAATATGTACATGTAGGTAGAGTTATTAAAGTGACTATGCATAGATAATAAGCAGAGAGTAGTAGCTGTTTAAAAGCCTCTTGGACCTAGACTTGGCACTCCGGTACCGCTTGCTGTGCGGTAGCAGAGAGAACAGTCTATGACTAGGGTGGCTGGTGTAATTGACAATTTTTAGGGCCTTCCTCTGATACTGCCTGGTAGTACCTGAAGTACTGGGCCGTACGCACTACCCTCTGTAGTGCCTTGCGGTCGGAGGCAGTTGCCATACCAGGCAGTGATGCAAACAGTTAAGATGCTCTTGGTGGTGCAGCTGTATATCATTTTGAGGATCTGAGGACCCATGCCAAATCTTTTCAGTCCCCTGTGGGGAAATAGGTTTTGTCGTGTCCTCTTCACGACAAAACTTGTATCATGTTAGTTTGTTGGTGATGTGGACACCAAGGGTCTTGAAGATTTAAACCTGCTCCACTACAGCCCCGTCGATGATAATGGGGGCGTGCTCGGCCCTCCTTCTCCTGTGGTCCATAATCATCTGCTTTGTCTTGATCACGTTGAGGGAGAGGTTGTTGTCCAGGCACCACAAGGCCAGGTCTCTGACCTCCTCCCTCTATTCTGTCACATCGTTGTCGGTGATGAGGCCTGCCACTGTTGTGTCATCAGCAAACTTAATGATGATGGTGTTGGAGTTGTGCCTGGCCATGCAGATACAGTGCCTTGCGAAAGTATTCGGCCCCCTTGAACTTTGCGACCTTTTGCCACATTTCAGGCTTCAAACATAAAGATATAAAACTGTATTTTTTTGTGTAGAATCAACAACAAGTGGGACACAATCATGAAGTGGAACGACATTTATTGGATATTTCAAACTTTTTTAACAAATAAAAAACTGAAAAATTGGGCGTGCAAATTTATTCAGCCCCATTAAGTTAATACTTTGTAGCGCCACCTTTTGCTGCGATTACAGCTGTAAGTCGCTTGAGGTATGTCTCTATCAGTTTTGCACATCGAGAGACTGAAATTTTTTCCCATTCCTCCTTGCAAAACAGCTCGAGCTCAGTGAGGTTGGATGGAGAGCATTTGTGAACAGTCTTCTGATCAGTCTTCTCCTTGTATGAGCTGAAAGTTTAGAGGGACGGCCAGGTCTTGGTAGATTTGCAGTGGTCTGATACTCCTTCCATTTCAATATTATCGCTTGCACAGTGCTCCTTGGGATGTTTAAAGCTTGGGAAATCTTTTTGTATCCAAATCCGGCTTTAAACTTCTTCACAACAGTATCTCGGACCTGCCTGGTGTGTTCCTTGTTCTTCATGGACCTCTGAGACTATCACAGTGCAGGTGCATTTATACGGAGACTTGATTACACACAGGTGGATTGTATTTATCATCATTAGTCATTTAGGTCAACATTGGATCGTTCAGAGATCCTCACTGAGTTTGCTGCACTGAAAGTAAAGGGGCTGAATAATTTTGCACGCCCAATTTTTCAGTTTTTGATTTGTTAAAAAAGTTTGAAATATCCAATAAATGTCATTCCACTTCATGATTGTGTCCCACTTGTTGTTGATTCTTCACAAAAAAATACAGTTTTATATCTTTTTGCTTGAAGCCTGAAATGTGGCAAAAGGTCGCAAAGTTCAAAGGGGCCGAATACTTTCGCAAGGCACTGTATGAGTGGACAGGGAGTACAGGAGGGGACTGAGCACGCACCCCTAAGGGGCACCCGTGTTGAGGATCAGTATGGCGGATGTGTTGTTACCTACCCTAACTACCTGGAGGCAGCCTGTCAGGAAGTCCAGGATCCAGTTGCAGAGGGAGGTGTTTAGTCCCAGGGTCCTTAGCTTAGTGATGAGCTTTGAGGGCACTATGGTGTGAAACGCTGAGCTGTCGTCAATGAATAGCATTCTCACATAGGTGTTCCTTTTGTCAATGTGTGAAAGGGCAGTGTGGAGTGCAATAGAGATTGCATCCGTGGATCTGTTGGGGCGGTATGCAAATTAGAGTGGGTCTAGGGTTTCTGGGATAATGGTGTTAATCTGAGCCATGACCAGCCTTTCACAGCACTTCATGGATACAGACGTGAGTGCTACGGGTCGGTAGTCTTTTAGGCAGGTTACCTTAGTGTTATTGGACACAGGGACTATGGTGGTCCGCTTGAAACATGTTGTTATTACAGACTCAGACAGGGAGAGGTTGAAAATGTCAGAGAAGACACTTGCCAGTTGGTCAGCGCATGCTCAGACAACACGTCCTGGTAATCCGTCTGGCCCTGCGGCCTTGTGAATGTTGACCTGTTTAAAGGTCCTACTCACATCGGCTAGGGAGAGCGTGATCACACAGTCGTCTGGAACAGCTGATGCTCTCATGCATGTTTCAGTGTTACTTGCCTTGAATCGAGCATAGAAGTAATTTAGCTAATCTGCTAGGCTTGTGTCACTGGACAGCTCGCTGCAGTGCTTCCCTTTGTAGTCTGTAATAGTTTGCAAGCCCTGCCACATCTGAAGAGCGTTGGAGCCGGTGTAGTACGATTCGATCTTAGTCCTGTGGGGACGATGTCATCTATGCACTTATTGATGAAGCCAGTGACTGATGTGGTGTACACCTCAATGCCATCAGAAGAATCCCGCAACATATTCCAGTCTGTGCTATCAAAACAGTCCTGTAGCTTAGCATCTGCTTATTCTGACCACTTTTCTATTGACTGGGTCACCGGTGCTTCGTGCATTAGTTTTTACTTGTAAGCAGGAATCAGGAGGATAGAATTATTGTCAGATTTGCCAAATGGAGGGCGAGGGAGAGCTTTATTCGCGCCTCTGTGTGTGGAGTAAAGGTGGTCTACAGTCTAAAGGTGGTCTCAGGCGAGCAAAGCCTTGAAACTTCCTTAGATATCGTGCACCAGCTGTTGTTTACAAATATACATAGACTGCCACCCCTTGTCTTACCAGAGGCTGCTGTTCTTTCCTGCTGATACAGTGTATAACCCGCCAGCTGTATGTTATTCATGTCGTCGTTCAGCCACAAATCGGTGGAACATACGATATTACACTTTTTAATACCCTTGGGTAGGATATACGTTCTTATAGTTTGTCCACTTTATTATCCAACAATTGTACGTTGGCCAATAGTACCGATGGTAAAGGCAGGTTAACCACTCATCGCCGGAAACTTACAAGGCACCCTGACCTCCTTCTGCAATATCTCCGTCTCTTGACGGGATGACGGGATGAGGGCCTTGTCGGGTGTCTGGAGTAAATCCATCTCGTCCGCCTCATTATAGAAAAATTATTTGTCCAGTTCAAGGTGAGTAATCGCTGTTCTGATGTCCAGAAGCTCTTTTCGGTCATAAGAGATGGTAGCAGCAACATAATGTACAAAATAAGTTACAAACAATGTGAAAAAACAAACATAATAGCATGGTTGGTTAAGAGCCCATAAAACGGCAGCCATCCCCTCCGGCGCCATCTGATAAGCACCTTTTACAACGATTGCAGCCTAGTCTTCTTGGGTATGAAGCTACTGTCACGTCCTGACCTTAGTTCCTTTTTCATGTCTCTATTTTAGGTTGGCCAGGGCATGATTTGGGGTGGGCATTCTATGTTTTGTTCTTGTGTTTATATTTCTATGTGTTTGGCCTGGTATGGTTCCCAATCAGAGGCAGCTGTCAATCGTTGTCTCTGATTGAGAACCATACTTAGGTAGCCTGTTTTCCCACTTTTGTTTGTGGGTGGTTATTTTCCGTTTCAGTGTTTTCACACATGTTTTGATTTTCCTTTATTCTCTCGTTCGTTTGTTTTCTGTGTTCAGTGTAATAAATATGACGAACACTTACCACGCTGCATATTGGTCTGATATTTCACACTCCTCGCTAGAGGAAGAAGAAAACCGTTAGAGCTACAAGGTTGACACATCTCTAAATGGGGAGTTTCTCACGTTCTTCTCTGTAGAGCCTCACAAGCTCTGTCAGGTTGGATGGGGAGCGTCGCTGCACAGCTATTTTAGGGTTTCTCCAGAGATGTTAGAGCAGGTTCAAGTCAGGGCTCTGGCTCGGTCACTCAGGGACATTCAGAAACTTGTCACGAAGCCACTCCTGCGTTGTCTTGGCTGTCTGCCCAGTGTCATTGTACTGTTGAAGATGAACCATCCCCCCAGTCTGACATCCTGAGCGCTTTCCCTCGATCCTGACTAGTCTCACAGTCCCTGCCGCTAAAATACATCCCCACAGCATGATGCTCTTACCACCATGCTTTCCTCCAGACGTTAAATCTTGACCAAGGCCCTTCTCCCCAGATTGCTCAGTTTGGCCGGGTGGTCAGCTCTAGGTAGTCATGGTGTTTCCAAACTTCTTCCATTTAAGAATTATGTAGTCCACTGAGTTCTTTGGGACCTTCAATGCTGCATACATCTTTTGGTACCCTTCCCCAGATCTGTGCCTTGAAACAATCCTGTCTCGGAGCTCTACAATCAATTCCTTCGACCTCATGGCTTAGTTTTGCTCTGACATGCGCGATCAACTGTGGGACCTTATATAGACAGGTGTGTGCCTTTCCAAATCATGTCCAATCAATTTAATTTACCACAGATGGACTCCAATCAAGTTGTAGAAACATCTCAAGGATGATCAATGGAAACAGGATGCACCGGATCTCAATTTCGAGTCTCATAGCAAAGGGTCTGAATACTTATGTAAATAAGGTACTTCTGTTTTGTTTATAATACATGAGCAAACATTGATAAAAACATTTTTTTTGCCTTTCTCATTGTGGGGTATTGTGTGTAGATGTATGAGATTTTTTATTTATTTCATCCTTTTTTAGAATAAGGCTGTAATGCAACAAAATGTGGAAAAGGCTAAGGGGTCTGAATACTTTCCAAAGGCACTGTATATTTCAAGGAACATGGTGTAGAGTTTAAGTGTAAGTTTTTCGGGGAAGTAACACCCGACCTAACAAATAGCAAATATCACAGTCACAAAGTGTGAAGATGAAGTAAACTATTTATGACTACATGCACTTCCATTACAACTACACAAATTGAAACTGAAATTCATCTGACAGTTTACACATTACTGATACTTTATCAGGCATTGTTGCAACAAATTCCTTCCATTTCAGGCTGTGATCAGTTGCATTATTACAATGTCTTCTTGCTATTAAGTCAACATAATGTAACGGTGAAAGAATCATCACTCTTCATAAGTGGGTCTTATATGTCTGTATACTTGAAAGATTGTGGTATAAAACCATCGCAAAAATATATTGAACACAACCCAGTAGCCTCTAACGTTGATAATAAAGGGATAACCTAGTCAGTTGCACAGCTGAACGCATTCAACCAAAATGTGTCTTCTGCATTTAACCCTACCCTGCATATTCTTACCCTTTGCCGGCCCCTTAGATTCAAACCAGCAAACTTTCGGTTACTGGCCCAACACTCTTAACTGCTAGGCTACCTTCCGCCCACGTCAAGGTTGTTGTAATTAGGAGACCAAGGCGCAGCGTGAAAAGCATACATTCTTCTTTTAATGAAGAAAGAACACTGAACAAAGTAACAAAGTAACAAAACAAACCGTGAAGCTAATATGAAAAGTGCAGACAGGCAACTAAACATAGAATAAGAACCCACAAAATACTCAAGGAATATGGCTACCTAAATATGGTCCCCAATCAGAGACAACAATAAACAGATGCCTCTGATTGGGAACCAATTCAGGCCACCATAGACCTACATATACCTAGACTTACAAAAAACCTTGATATACAAAAACACCTAGACAATACAAAAACTAACATACCCACCCTAGTCACACCCTGACCTGACCAAAATAAGAAAGAAAACAAAGACAACTAAGGTCAGGGCGTGACAGTCCATAATAAGTGCATTTAGCACACTATACTTACTATAGTTACTATGTCAGTTACTGCAGAATATGGCAGTACCCTTTTTGCAGCAGATCTATCATATTGGGTACAGGGCTTCATTTCTCAGACCACAGAGGGCATCAATAACAGTGAGACTATTGCCATCTTATCTCTATCCAATGCAAGGCATTCTCCATGTAATTCACATGCACATGTTTCAAACAGCCAATCTTGAAATATGTACACATTTTCTTATAGAAATCTTATAGAAACTTTCTTATGAAATAAAGCTGCATCTGAATATACAAGGCAAGGGGATTGCAGTGTTGATCAAGGCTGGTTGATAGGTGTGGATTGATGGGGTTTGATGGGTTGGTTGATGTGCTTGGGTTGATTAGGGTCTAGATACAGTACAGTATGGCTGGGTGGTATGTGTGGATTGGTGGGGTTTGATGGGTTGGTTGATGTGCTTGGGTTGATTATGGTCTAGATACAGTACAGTATGGCTGGGTGGTATGTGTGGATTGGTGGGGTTTGATGGGTTGGTTGATGTGTTTGGGTTGATTATGGTCTAGATACAGTACAGTATAGCTGGGTGGTATGCAGTACAGAGGGACTTCCTGGATTGCAGCACCAGGTTAGAGGGAGGAGTAACAGACTGGGGACATGAAGTGACAGTTCACACCCATCAGAGACTCACACAGGGCTCACAGTCAATAGGAAGAGAGAGCACACAGAGAGAGGTAATGTGCTGATTCAGTCTTATTCTCTGCATGGATCAAAAGACAAGCTATTGAACCATTATATATTTTTGTCTCGTTACATTGAATGACTGTTAAAACTTAATTATGACTATGTAATGTAATGGTAATATTATTCATTTAGGGCATTACAACACATTCCTTCATAAGGCTTTAAATAGCATAGGAATACATATTTATGAATGCAGTTAAATATATTTATGAGCAATTGTGAAGAAGGCATTCATATGAACCTTGAGCATAAATGTTTCTTTGACATCCTCTTAAGGCATTACAGAAAAATACATCTTAGTTGAATAAAAGTGCTAAGAAGGTTGTTATGAATGCAACTGTAGCACTCATAAAGGTGTAATGAAATATTAATATCCAATGTGTATTGCTATATGTTGTTATTCTCACAACACCATTTCATATTGTATTTCACACTTGTCTCCTGCTCCATACCAGTAGACACAGACAGAGATAGTGACCATTAGACAAAGAGGAGAAAGAGGAGAGAGACCCCGGTGTTGTGGTTGATTCATCGAGGCAGTAGAGGCAGGATGTGGGTCCTCATCTGGGCAGCTCTACTTCTCTCTCTGACAGAGAGAACCACATGCCAAAGTAAGGTTCCTTTTATCACTACTATTGTTAATATACATATGACACACATCCCAACAGATATTGTCACATTATTTTTTTTTACAAACAAGTGAAGTAGTATCAGTGCTTCTTGTATTACTCATGACTATATTCATTTCCCTCCGTCAGAGAAGGCCCCTGCAGCAGCATACAACATCACCTTCAGTCCAGCAGAGATAACACCCCAGAATGGACTATGTGCTGTTATTCCATGTTTGTTCACTCACCCTGATGACTTCCTTGCTAGCATAGCAATGTGGCTTAAATGCCCTGATGCACGATGTTCTATTAAAGTCGAAACTGACTCTATTTTCCACTCAAGAAATTCCTCTATAGCTCAGGAGGGTTATAGAAGGCGAGTAGCACTACTGGAGACAGACCTGACAAAGAAGAACTGCAGTATGATCATCAACGACATCACTAAGACTGATGACGGAGACTATCAATTAAGAATGTCCGGAACATTGAACAGTGGCAATATAAGTCAATTTACATACCAGACGAAACTGAAAATGGCAGTGAAAGGTACAGCATGACTATTACTGTTAGTTACAGTGACAAGAGTATTACTTTATTGTAATTTGTCATGTACACTTACTGTAACATAAGTACCTCCAGTTTACAAAGCCCAAGATTTCCCCAAGTCTCCCATTTCAAAGTGTTTATTTTTCTAAACCTGTACCAGGATTTCATACTTTCCATGAGTATATGTTTCTGCTGTTTTCTACATTGATACAAAATCCATGTTATAGCGTGACTTAAATGTAAAGGTAAATATCTTTGAGCCGACATGTGCATTTACCATGAATACGGGAACATTGCCTCTAAATGTAAATCATGCTATTGTGCGAATCTTCCACGATCCTGATTGAATTTAGGCCTCAGTCTGTGTTTCTATTTCCTAACTCCAGCTCTGACCCAGAAGCCCTCAGTGTTGACTCCTCCTCTGACAGAGGGAGAACCAGCGACCCTGACCTGCACCGCCCCGGGAATCTGCTCTGGAACTCCTCCTAACATCACATGGACATGGAGAGGGACAGGAGACAACATCACTGAGCTCAGAGACAACACCACCACACAAAGGAGAGAGGATCTGACCCGCGTCACAACAACCCACTTCTCAACATTGACCTTTACACCTTCAGCAGAGCACCACACCACCAAGGTCACGTGCCAAGTGACATTCAAAGGGAACATCACCACTGAGGAGACAGTGACTTTGAATGTGACTCGTAAGTAGCCTACATCATCTGACCTTACTTTGCACAACCCAACAGCTTGTTGTGCTTCAACAGTTATAATTCATGAACATGATAAACTGATTATATACTTTATTTTCTAGATGTGAAGGAACCCAAGATCTCTGGTAGTAACACAGTGCGAGAGGGTGATACCCTGAATCTGTCTTGCTTTGTTGACAGCTACCCACCACCACCATCTATCACCTGGAGTAAGAATGGGACAACAGCTTTGGAACAGAATAACTCTGGACTGGCCTCTCTCACCATCTCCAACATGACAAGAGAACATGCTGGGGAGTATGCGTGTAAAGCTCAACAACTTAACAGGACTCTGACAGCTTCCATTGATGTCACTGTGATGTGTGAGTACAAACAACACAAAATAGCTTGAAACATGTTTACTTTAAATTGTCCATGATATATCTTCCCCCTCTGTCTCTCGTTAGACCATCCTGTGATTCTCAATGCTTCTGGGTGTGTCATCCAGGCAAAGGTCATGACCTGTGTGTGTGTCAGCCAGGGGGTTCCCTTACCTCTCATAGGCTGGCTTAACACTGAGGAGTACTCCCTCACTAAATCAGTGTTGAGGTCCTCAGTGAACACCACCATCAGGATGCATGTCGAAAACCACACCAACACTACTGTGGAGTGTGTCAGCACAAATGAAGTGGGCAGAGTGAGAGAGAAGCTGCAAGTCACCCAAAAAGAGAGCCAAGGAAAGCGAGGAGGTAAAGATATAAGTTGTTACTTTGTTAGAGAGCAACAGCTTCCCTATCCCACCCAATAAGTCTGCAGCATAGAGGAATTACATGTATATGCTTTGAGTGAGAAAATATCATGTTATTATTTCATTTAAAAAGAAAATCAGAGGATACAAAGTATGGTGAGCAACTTCTAAAACCATACATGCTTTGTTCTCTTTATAGAGAAAGTATCTAAAGACATCTTGGCTCTGCTGTTGAACCCACCACTGATTACTGCATTTGTGATTGGTGCAGCCTGCTCATCCACCATCTGTTGTATCATCCTGTGTTTGACAGGGAAATGTAAAAGGTACATGCATTCTGTTACTGAAGTACAGTTAGTGTTATATGAGTGTTGGTGATTGTCTTTAGAAATTCACATTTCCTATCAAGAGTATCAGATATATTGTCAAATGTTGCAATGCCTTGCACCATGTTGTAATGGAGGTGCTTGCTAACCTCTCTAACATATAGTTATTGAGACATTTTATTTATAACATTTTCCCTAGATGCAAAGAGAGGATCCCAAAGGACTCAGACTCCAAAAGCCCTTTAACGAAACTGGAGATGGTTGCATGTGAAGACCAACAGGTGCCGTACCAGTTTCCTTTCTTTTTTCAGCTTTACCAACATTCTGTTAGCATTGACAGCATAAACAGATCTGGGACCAGCAAGCTAACAAGACTCCTCACACAGTGCTCTCTGTAATCTACTCCATAGACAAATGCAGGACAGGCTGTGCGGGGCGAACAGACCCCTCTGCAGGTGGTGCTGATGGAGGGAGCTGAAAACACAGGACCCCAGACCAGTGGAGCTGCAGGAAACTCTGCCAAAGGGGAAGAACCTCAAGATGTGCACTACGCCACTATCAACTACTCCCAACTGAAGAAGACTCCTGAGGAGGCAGAGAAGAAGACCACCACCTCAGAGTCAGAGTACGCCAAAATCAAACGAGAGAATAAGAAAGAAGGGTATGAAGGTGGAGGAGAGGGGAGTGGAGTGATGTACGAGGAGGAGAACGAGAATGGTAAGCCAGCAGCAGAGACATATGAGAATACAGAGCTTTACTCCAACGTCAAGGCTATTATGGGTGGTGAGTGACACAGCAATTTTCACTAGAAACATGGGGGATAGCATGCAGTATTATATAGCCATGTGTTCCTATATCATTTTCTGAATCCAGATTGAATGTTTTATGTTGATACTGGGACTTTTGCTCAACTGAAACTACTGTAGTTTTGGTGTTGTTTCCTCATGTGCCTAATCAAGTTTGAATGTTTTATGATAATACAGAGCCGTTGTTTAATAACTGAAACTACTGTAGTTAATAGTTTTGGTAAATGATTTATTTTACAGCCCTGTGTCAGATGGTACTGTATGTATCTGGTGGTTGTACATTTTCAATAAGAATATTTTCTAGTTGTACATAGAAGCAAGTTTTGGTCAAGTTTTTATAAAGTCTTTCAAGGAAGAGTCATTTTACTTTTGTAATGACAGTGTTTTGTCACCAAGGGGAAGGACTGACACATACGTGGTTGGGAAAAGTAGAGGTCAAGCCATTTATTTTTTCTTCTCCTTTTTCCTTTCATTTTGCATTTTGATTTGACAAGTGGGTGGGGATATTAGGTAGTATGTGTGGATGTAATCAATATATTTCTGTAAATAGAATACTGATACACTGTTGGAAATGTTGGCAAAAT
Organism: Oncorhynchus mykiss; assembly: GCF_057628025.1. Classification (NCBI taxonomy): domain Eukaryota; kingdom Metazoa; phylum Chordata; class Actinopteri; order Salmoniformes; family Salmonidae; genus Oncorhynchus; species Oncorhynchus mykiss. The sequence continues at coordinate 34,755,076 of NC_143023.1, forward strand.
GTAAATCAGAATTCTCATTTTGGGCTAGCCAGAGAGCTCAAATTAAAGAATCAAGAAAAAAAGTACATTATGTTGTTTTCTTTAGACAGCTTGGTTGTTTAGCAACAAAACAGATGTGAGCACAACTATGTGGTAAAACAGCTGGGTTGGCTTAGATTGTTGACAACATGTCACATATTTCGTCTCCAATGTTTAAAAATATAAATACATTTGCACAATGAGCACTTGTTGTCTCTCAAATACGGTGTTACAGTTGTTTGGTTAGCTAGGTAGTATTTTTTTGTGTGCCATATTAGCAAATAACACCCCCCAGAAATATGACATTTCAAGAACAACATAAAACTAGCTGAAACAAGCCATATACTATTCGCCAGATGGCAGCTTTGTGTCATTGTTGCTAGATATCTGGCCATCCAGAATCACCACAACATGTGGTCTTCTGCCCCATTGAAGCATGTCTATCGTTTTCATGACATTGTCAGCTAACCCATTTATGAGAATATTTTTCTATTCATAAGTGTGCATTATTGCAGTATTGTTTTATATTGAGGCACTACCTCAATCTTTTTTTGTATTTTCATTTGTTTGTTCTCTGAAATCTGTTAAAAGAATGTATAAATGGTACATTTTTCAACTTACCATCTCCACAAATTTCATTCAATAGTAATTATAAGCTACCAATTGAATAAATCAGGAATGGGCAACTTTGATGGGGGTGGAGGCCCCCCCAAAAATCAGGTCTGCATACCCACATCTATACCCACACATGTAGTCAGAGCCAGAGTCAGGGCTCTGACTACATGTGGGTATGCAGCCCTGTGAGCCACTGCGGCCCCCTGTGATGATTTTATTTTTGTGGTGCAATGGTACATTCTGCCACCTAGAGTGTGTTATATGAACAGGAATAAAGCTAAGGTTGGTGATTTATTGCCACCTGCAGAAATATTTGCTTACATGTATAAATCACGCGTAGAGTGAAATCTTGTGCTGCAGGCCGCCTGCAGAAACACCCATAATACTTGGATTGCTCCTTATCAACTCTGCCAAAGGCTCCGCCCCCAACAAGTAGTGTGGACAGCGAGCATCCTAGTCTTGTGCCACTTCCTAAATAATTTAGACCATTAGTAGTCACCATGGCATTTGGATGAGAGTATAGGGACATAATCCATTTAATAAAGTTTGGGCCCATATTGAAATTTTCTAATACTGAGAACAGAAAGCTCCACTCCATCCTGTTGAATGCCTTCTCGGCATCCAGTGAAGCCAGCAGGACAGGGGTCTTCTGTGTGTTTACTTGATCAATAATATCAAATAGACGGCAAATGTTATCAGAAGAGTATTTGTCTCTAATAAATCCAGTTTGATCCACTTTTATTATTTTGCGAAGAAGAGTGTTTAGTTTTTTGGCGAGCAATTTGGTAAATCCAACAAGCTTATGGGCCGGAAGGACGAGCAGGATAGAGGGTCCTTGTCTTTTTTTAGCAACACTGTAATGCGGGCTGTGTACGTAGAGTCTGGGACTATCACGTATTTCTAGGAGTGGTGGGTGTAGAGTCAGGCGCAGAGAGTAAACTTCCAAAGAAATCTGTTTATTGCGCGTTGTCTAGCCAAACAAACAGGCAATGCCCATAGAACACGTATGTCTCCAAAACAGGGAAAGAACATAATACGCAGGCAAAGAACATAATACGCAGGCAAAGAACACACCAGCACCACTGACAGTAAAGATAAGCCCGCACAACAGCAAGCGGGCACTAAAAGTTTAAATAGACTAAATAATGAACCAAAATGAGCAACAGGTGAAAACAATCAGACAAACAAACAGAAAGGAAAAAGGGATCGGTGGCAGCTAGTAGACCGGTGATGACGACCATGGAGCACCTGACACCCGGCTCCCGCAATGTACCCCTCCCAATCCATGAGGTACTGCAGGCCCCTCACCCTGCGTCTAGAGTCCAAGATACCATGTACCCCCGGGGGCCCCTCGATGTCCAGAGGGGGGCGGAGGGACCTCCGATACCTCACCTTCCTGCAGGGGACCAGCATATTATGTTATGTTATGTGGTATCATAACAGATGGTATCATATCGTATTGTACCACCTACATTACACCACGCTACACCATGCCATCCAACTCTACATGTCAGTCATATCCTTACCTCCACCCTCTCTTCAGACGCCCCTGTCCTTCTGGAAGAGTCCAAGTGCACAGTGGTGAGGGAGGGAGTCCAGTGTGTTTGCATGGCTACGGGTAACCCTGAGCCCATCATCGAGTTCTACCTCCCCGACAAGAACATCACCATCAACGACACGGACGGCCGCTACAACTACTACACGCACACGGACGGCCACACGTCCACGGGCATGATAAAACTACGGGAGAAGGGCGAGCGCCTGGGCAACGGTGCTGTCAATGTGCACTGCAGCATCAGCAACATATACGGGTCGGAGAGCTTTCATCTGGAGTTACAGCAGGAGAGTGAGTACACAAGTTCAGGTTTATGGTTAAACACAGAAACAAACGCATACAATTAAAATGCTACACGTTGTATAGCCAAGCATACATGAGAGATTGAACTGAAATCAGAAGTGTAGTACCTTTTATATGATATCTAGATTGACTGTATAAGTAAGAGCATAAACTGGCTACCCCATTGGCTTGATATGGCAATGGCATTATCTTGAATGTAAATACGTTATAGTACCAGGACCTAGCTAAACAGTATTTTATGTTTCTATATTGTCTTCAATATGGTGTTCTTGTCCGATGTTAGAGAAGTACATGATGGCAGTGATTGTTGGCACCATCGGTGGAGTGGCTGTCATCGCCTTCATCATCGCAGCAGTGAGATATGTGGGCCATAACAACAAGAAGTGAGTATCCACCCTTCACTAACTGTGACAGGGGTCGATGCGAGGTACAGGTCATTTCCTGTTTGAATCGACGATAAGGAAACACTTCAGCCTCGCCATCCATTCTAAAACACCTCTGTGTATTCATGAGTGAATGATTGATCGATGAACGGACTTGAGAATCATTAGTCATAAGTTATGCTAACGCCAGAGCGAGTTCAATTCATTTGCCATCCCTAGTCCCATTTCTGGAATCCTCTGAGATGGAGATCCAAAATGGCTGCCTGGTGGATTGGGTTAGCAAGCCAGACTAACCGTAGCCTATAGTTTGCAGGCTCAATTCCCTGCTTTGTACCCTTGACCTGCTATGCTAAAAATACAGCCACGGTAGCCTACTTAACTAAGGTGCTTCAGCATTATACCAATACATCACATTCCGACAAAAGCTTTTACTGAAAGTCGCTCCAAGAGAGGGTGTCAGCTCAACCGCAACTAAACCCATGAACCAATAACCACAACCATGAACGTCGACCACAACCATGAACCATGGGCCTGTAGATTATTAACTGCGTTGGGAAGCAGGCCCTTGTTTTAAAATGGATGCCCAGGCTTGGAGTGTCGCCCTGAGTTAGTTAGTGGCCATGAGACCGAGTCTGATCTTGTGACTCCACCCCCCAGAGAGAATGGCAACCCTGGGCAGGACCTGGTCTCTAAACTGGAGAACCCAGCGTTGTACTACAGCACAGTCAAGAAGGACAAACAATGTCTGAGGAAGAAAGTGGTGAGACATGTTGATGATGATGACTATAATGATGATAATGACCATTCTCAGATCTGTCTTAAACGTGAGAATGATAGCTTACCCGTTGCTGATACTGAAACTATACTATACCCATTCAATTCATGTCCTATTTTTGATGTAAAGTAAGGTTCATTCTGTTGAGATATTCATAAATAATCAAAAACCTATATGACCTCTTATGTTAAAGAGAAAATGTAAACTTCCCCAGCCAACTACTGGCCTAGCCTGAGAATCCCAGTACCACTATAGCTATCTATCACAGTACCACTGGTGTAGCTGCCACCATAGCCTTTCCAGACATCTGTTTTCTGCTTCATCGCTTCTCTGCGTTCTTCTGTCTCTGTTTTCTCTTCCCTTACTCTTGCACAGCTTAAGACAGAGCTTCTGGGCTCAAAGTTTAACTCCATTCTAGAGGAGAGCACGGTAAGGTTCCTAAACAACCCAGTCCCAATCCCAACTCCAAGTCTCAGTGGTAGACAGCATCCCTCACACATCACAGACAGCAAAATTATGCGATGGCCCAAATTTGGCTCTAGTCTACAATATCACGACTTACCATTTTACCCAGTTAACCACTTGGTGTTACGGTCCTGAAGTGGATCTGTAGCATGAAATGTCCAGACCTTGCCTGGCAATGTGGCCCACATTCAGACCAAAAGTAACTATGGGAAGTTGTTAGGGCCACATAACTCAAGCCAGAGATGGCCCATAAGCAAAGTGCCAACCCTCCCCCAGTTCGCATCTCATACATTTGGACCAGATCTGGGCCATATGACTCATTGTGGTGCCAGAACTGAGCCACATTGTATGTGTCACAAAACAACCAGATCTGGCCCACAGTCGTCTGCTGCCTGAGATCAGCTTCCATGTGCTCTATTGCCTTTGATTTCCAGTACTACTGTTGCACGGCTGCCTCGATACTAACAGGATATGCTAAACCGCCTCAATCTCCTTGTTTTACGCCTCTGCTCACCAGTAACTACTAACCCTCCTTTCTCCTCTCTCAATGTCTGTCATGTTATCCCTTTATACTCTGAATGTTCTGAGGTGTCAATGGCATTGGTGGCACTGTGCTGATATAACCTGTGATTCTGAATGGGCCTTCTCTCTTTCCGTATCTTCAACAGGGAGAAGACGGGGATTATCAACCTGTGGGCTCTATGGCAGACCTGGAGAGGCAAGAGCTGAATTACGCCGCCCTGCAGTTTCTCGGGGGGCGCTCCAGGGATGGGGGGGCCTCAGGGAGGGGGGATGACGGCAGCGACTACACCGAGATCAAGGCCAAATGAATCGCGATCCTTCCCTGACCCATCGTCACCGCGGGACACAGTGGCAGCCATGTTGTCGCCCCCCTCCTCACGTCATTCGCCCCCTCTTCAAACGTCTTCCCCCCTCCCCCGTAGACTCCACCCCCAACCTTCACCGTCACACCAAGAACTCCCACCGTCTCCGCCCGTCCCTGAATCATCTCAAATGACGTCCCCGTTAGTCGACCCCCAAGCCTCCAAGGGGAACCCCAGTCACATCTCGCCACCCAGGACTGCTGGTAGCTACTTGCAGGGTCAGAACACGGCCCAGTGGACAATGTAAAAAGATCTTTGTATTATCAGCAGCTGTCGGTCTCCAGGCTCTTACTCTATTGTTCATAGTCAAACAATTCCCTCACAACAGGTGCAATGCGTTAGTTACTGTACTGTATCATCTAGATTCAATGTTGCTATTTCCATCTCTACACCATTAATTGTTGGCATTGCTTTTCTGGGGCTCCCCTTCTGTATGTCACCCTATATCATACTCATAGCTAGCCTGGTTAAACCAGATTGAACGCTGAGCTCACCAGTTTTCCTGTGAAACGCAGCGCAATCAGTTTGGATACCAGGCTAACTGTCTAGATCCGTCCGTTATAGTTCTTCTCCACTGTGTCCGCTGCCAGTCGAAGTGTCAGGGAAAGGGGTGTGTTTTGTGCTTTTTCTTTTCTTATCTCTATTTCTGACCCTGGATCTGGAGGAAATGAGGGATCTCTTCTCTCTTCCTGATCCAGTGGTTGTCAACGCTGACCAGTGTTCAACAAACGTTAGGCCTGATACACATCCAATTGAAGCCTGTCATCTTCATCTCACATATTCTGTGCCCACATATAGTTCAATAGTGATGTGTGCTGTGACTCTGTGGCTTTTGATGATGATGAGAAATGAATATTTCTTTGATTTTATATAAAGAGAGAAAATTGATACTCTTACAGGTTTGTGGAGCCTCGAACACAAGGTTCTGCTCGTGCAAGAAGTGGCCTGAATATTTTTGTTTTTATGCATTATAAGCACTGATTGCATTGTGTTTTGCTCTTGAGGAAATATGCCGGGGTAACACAGAATGTTCTATTTATGCCGTTGCCCATGATTTAATTACTAGTATTTTTGGACGATTTCTCTGTTTTGCTAAGGGTAAGTGTTAACTTATCCTTAAATGGGAACCAATGGATTAGAATACATTTTTGGATTAATCTGGCATACATGACTCCACTGTAACACTCGCACAGCAGGACAAAATGTATCTCGTTGAGACAGTGTGTGTTTGTGTGTGTATGTAAACAGTGCTGAAAGATCAGCGAACACTGATCACTGTGGGTGTTTCAAAAGATCACTTTACCTGAGACCGCTTCTCACAAAATGTCTACTTCAATGGTTGTGAAGTGTGAAATCGATGCCTAATCCTATAGGGTTGTATCAGAGGAGGCATTTGAGTGGCACAACATTGAAGTTGTTATACCAGTTGGTTGTGCTATTCAAACATACTTGATCAACTCATGTAATGTAATCTCCAAGCTCACTAATGGCAACACTAGATAACAATGACTGTTAATACAATATTAATAAGCTGCATATGGATGGGTAAAAGGATACCAGTATACATTATGTAAATAAATACCCTGCATGACTATTATGCTGTCAGCCATATGTGTAGATACACTACGGTATGTACATGCTCACTATTGCAACAATGGTTTACACAGGCAAGTCGGATACAGGTTCGGTAACACTTTAACTGACTTCTCTGTCATAAGGGTGACATAACGCTGTCATAACATAACACATGTCATTTTCGGTCATGAAAACTGATGTCAAAATACTGACAACCCTTTACACTGTCATGACACAAATGGGTATTTATGTAAATTAGTTGGCTAGCGGTATGCTAAGCCAATAACCTGACTGAAGCAAAGATTTGTGCCATGACGGTGTCAAGCTTATGTCAGCTGTCATGACTGTTAATAACATATTTTATGTCATTGTTCTGACATGGTTAAGTCACTAGACCTAATGGCGGAGCGTTCAAGATGTGTTGCCCAACATTGAGACATGCCAATATGGACATCCGTTTAGTAACACTTACTGTCGTCAGTTCTCTTGAACGCCTCATGGGGGGGTTTATTTCTTTCTAAACCTGGGAACAAAATGGAGAAGCGTTGTTCATGTCTTCTCTAATTTGTTTGTCACATAGTGTGTTGTAAAGCAGATTTGTACTTTCTTTACTTTGTGGTATTCATTATTATTATTGTGATGATTTTTTTTTTTATATCTTTGACACAATAATTCCGATCAGAATTCTGCAATCCTTCTGCAAATTAGCACTGTTATTACTTAATGACAATAAGAGCTCTATGATGATGTTTGATCATTCTCTTTCTTTTACAAGTCTGTCCCGCCTCAAGCAAAGCCATCTTTCTTTGGGTCCAAACAACAAATAAATCAAGTAAACAACAGAGAATGTGACCAGTTCAGTTTGTTATCTATATAGTTGATATGTTTTCTCATACCCAAAACAGTATGGAAAATACACCCTGAACACATTCTATATCTCCATGTATTAGTATTTCTTTATTGATACAGTATGTAACAGTTATTCCCCCCACACAATGAAACAAAGTACTATCTTCGGTTCACCCTTTTGCTATTTAAGTCACAGAAACACTGTTAACTGACATGATTTTAGAGCCAATTTGTGCAGTACTGAAAGAAGTAGAATAAAGGAAGCAGCTACAGTATGTTGCAACCTGTTTATTTAAGATTGATATAAGCACAAATTCTTATTTTCAATGACGGCCTAGGAAAAGTTGGTTAACTGCCTGTTCAGGGGTAGAACGACAGATTTGTACCTTGTCAGCAAAGGGGTTTGAACTTGCAACCTTCCGATTACTAGTCCAACGCGCTAACCACTAGGCTACCCTGCCGCCCCGGGGGCAGCCTATATCACTTTATTGGTCAGTTGCACACAAGGTCCAACCAAACTTTGACTTCCTTTTTTAAGCCAACCCCTCCGAAAGACACACATACATACACCTACAGACATATTTTGGAGAGGTGTGGGGGGGCTGCCACAATTTGCGGCAGGTTGATATTTACAGAATAGAGCGAATTTCGCTAGATGGGTCAGCTGCAGAGATGTGTAGTGTTAATTTGAGGTTAGGTTAAGCATTAGGGTTAACTGTGTGGTTAAGGTTAGGGTTAAGTCGGTTTAAATCACATTTTATGACTTTTGGCCATTTCAGCTAGTGACCACTCTGCAGAGCTGCCTCGAGAACGAGATTCAGGCCAAAAACACTAACCTGCCACTGGGTGCTGTTGTGGGGGGTTGCTCAAGGGCACGAAATGGCATCAAATATTTGATACCAGCAACCCTCCAGTTGCCAGCTCACTTCACAAAATACTTTTCCCTCATCGGATCTGGAATTAGTTTGCTGGTTTGCCTCTCTAACCGCTAGGCTACATTCTCTGGTTGCAAATTTCAGTTAGCCAAACGGAACTTAAAGTTGTCCTTGATTATAATTTACCTCGCTCAGACAGTCCTACCTTGCATAACTTGTTGATAAAAAAATCTAAATATAACAGTGATAAGCATTTCATTGGCACCTGACCTTATGCCATATGTCCCCCTGTAATGAAACTGTGGGATTGGAATGTTGTCTTACCATTTACAAGCACTGGTCAGATAGACAAGGAGGGCCACATTAAGGCTGAGGAACAGATCAACAATTATCAACGGATAGACTGCAACGTCACTATTCTCTGGCCCAGGGATATCTATGGGAAGTAATAAAAATGAATTGGTACGAAAACACTTTGTTTAATTGGTCCAACACTATTCTACTTTAGCTCTACTCTTTACCCCACCAGCCAGGTTTCCATCCAATTGGTGACAGATTTTCATGCAGAATAAAATGTGCACGTTTCCACCAAACTGACTTGCTGCAGATATACTGCTATTTCTCCCATAATACATTTTTACCGACACAAAAATATCCCACCATGTTGAACGAACAAATGATCTGTCTGCATTTATACAATTGTATCATCGAAACTTCCTGGTTCCATCACAGTTGTCATTGTTATTATGACTTTACCAGCATAAACATTGTGGATGGATAAGTGACCAAAAGTAAGTGGACGCCTGCTCATCGAAAGTCTCATTCCAAAATCATGGGCATTAATATGGAGTTGGTCCCCCTTTTGCTGCTGTAACAGCCTCCACAACAGCCTCCACCTCTGGGAAGGCTGTTTACTAGATGTTGGAACATTGCTGCTTCCCTTCAGCCACGGGCACTGATGTTGGGCGATTCGGCCTGTTTCACAGTCGGCGTTCCAATTCATCCCAAAGGTGTTTGATGGGGTTGAGGGTCAGGGCTCTGTGCAGGCCAGTAAAGTTCTTCCACACCTATCTCGACAAATCATTTCTATTTTGACCTCGCTTTGTGCACGGGGGCATTGTCATGCTGAAACAGGAAAGGGCCTTCCCCAAACTGTTGCCACAAAGATGGAAGCACAGAATCGTCTAGAATGTCATTGTATGCTGTAGCCTCAAGATTTCCCTTCACTGGAACTAAAGGTCCAAATCATGAAACAATGTGTTTTATAAAGAGGTGATTTTATAAAACTATAGTTTATTAAACTCTGCATAAACTGAGTATAAACAACATATACAGTGTATTCGGAAAGTGACTTTTTCCACATTTTGTACATTACAGCCTTATTCTAAAATGTATAAAATAGTTTTTTTCATCAGTCTACACACTATACCCCATACTGACAAAACAAAAACAGGTATTTAGACATTTTGGGAAATTTATTTAAAAAAAATAAAAAAAATATTAAATGAACATTCAGACCCTTTACTCAGAACTTTGTTTAAATCAAATCAAATGTTAGTTGTCACATGCGACCTTACAGTGAAATGCTTCCAAGCCCTTAACCAAAAACGCAGTTGTAAGAAAAATACCTACAAAAATAAGAAATAAATGCATCAAATAATTAAAGAGCAGCAGTAAAATAACAATAGCGAGGCTATATACAGGGGGTACCGGTACAGAGACAATGTGCGGGGGCACCGGTTAGTCGAGGTAATATGTACATGTAGGTAGAGTTATTAAAGTGACTATGCATAGATAATAAGCAGAGAGTAGTAGCTGTTTAAAAGCCTCTTGGACCTAGACTTGGCACTCCGGTACCGCTTGCTGTGCGGTAGCAGAGAGAACAGTCTATGACTAGGGTGGCTGGTGTAATTGACAATTTTTAGGGCCTTCCTCTGATACTGCCTGGTAGTACCTGAAGTACTGGGCCGTACGCACTACCCTCTGTAGTGCCTTGCGGTCGGAGGCAGTTGCCATACCAGGCAGTGATGCAAACAGTTAAGATGCTCTTGGTGGTGCAGCTGTATATCATTTTGAGGATCTGAGGACCCATGCCAAATCTTTTCAGTCCCCTGTGGGGAAATAGGTTTTGTCGTGTCCTCTTCACGACAAAACTTGTATCATGTTAGTTTGTTGGTGATGTGGACACCAAGGGTCTTGAAGATTTAAACCTGCTCCACTACAGCCCCGTCGATGATAATGGGGGCGTGCTCGGCCCTCCTTCTCCTGTGGTCCATAATCATCTGCTTTGTCTTGATCACGTTGAGGGAGAGGTTGTTGTCCAGGCACCACAAGGCCAGGTCTCTGACCTCCTCCCTCTATTCTGTCACATCGTTGTCGGTGATGAGGCCTGCCACTGTTGTGTCATCAGCAAACTTAATGATGATGGTGTTGGAGTTGTGCCTGGCCATGCAGATACAGTGCCTTGCGAAAGTATTCGGCCCCCTTGAACTTTGCGACCTTTTGCCACATTTCAGGCTTCAAACATAAAGATATAAAACTGTATTTTTTTGTGTAGAATCAACAACAAGTGGGACACAATCATGAAGTGGAACGACATTTATTGGATATTTCAAACTTTTTTAACAAATAAAAAACTGAAAAATTGGGCGTGCAAATTTATTCAGCCCCATTAAGTTAATACTTTGTAGCGCCACCTTTTGCTGCGATTACAGCTGTAAGTCGCTTGAGGTATGTCTCTATCAGTTTTGCACATCGAGAGACTGAAATTTTTTCCCATTCCTCCTTGCAAAACAGCTCGAGCTCAGTGAGGTTGGATGGAGAGCATTTGTGAACAGTCTTCTGATCAGTCTTCTCCTTGTATGAGCTGAAAGTTTAGAGGGACGGCCAGGTCTTGGTAGATTTGCAGTGGTCTGATACTCCTTCCATTTCAATATTATCGCTTGCACAGTGCTCCTTGGGATGTTTAAAGCTTGGGAAATCTTTTTGTATCCAAATCCGGCTTTAAACTTCTTCACAACAGTATCTCGGACCTGCCTGGTGTGTTCCTTGTTCTTCATGGACCTCTGAGACTATCACAGTGCAGGTGCATTTATACGGAGACTTGATTACACACAGGTGGATTGTATTTATCATCATTAGTCATTTAGGTCAACATTGGATCGTTCAGAGATCCTCACTGAGTTTGCTGCACTGAAAGTAAAGGGGCTGAATAATTTTGCACGCCCAATTTTTCAGTTTTTGATTTGTTAAAAAAGTTTGAAATATCCAATAAATGTCATTCCACTTCATGATTGTGTCCCACTTGTTGTTGATTCTTCACAAAAAAATACAGTTTTATATCTTTTTGCTTGAAGCCTGAAATGTGGCAAAAGGTCGCAAAGTTCAAAGGGGCCGAATACTTTCGCAAGGCACTGTATGAGTGGACAGGGAGTACAGGAGGGGACTGAGCACGCACCCCTAAGGGGCACCCGTGTTGAGGATCAGTATGGCGGATGTGTTGTTACCTACCCTAACTACCTGGAGGCAGCCTGTCAGGAAGTCCAGGATCCAGTTGCAGAGGGAGGTGTTTAGTCCCAGGGTCCTTAGCTTAGTGATGAGCTTTGAGGGCACTATGGTGTGAAACGCTGAGCTGTCGTCAATGAATAGCATTCTCACATAGGTGTTCCTTTTGTCAATGTGTGAAAGGGCAGTGTGGAGTGCAATAGAGATTGCATCCGTGGATCTGTTGGGGCGGTATGCAAATTAGAGTGGGTCTAGGGTTTCTGGGATAATGGTGTTAATCTGAGCCATGACCAGCCTTTCACAGCACTTCATGGATACAGACGTGAGTGCTACGGGTCGGTAGTCTTTTAGGCAGGTTACCTTAGTGTTATTGGACACAGGGACTATGGTGGTCCGCTTGAAACATGTTGTTATTACAGACTCAGACAGGGAGAGGTTGAAAATGTCAGAGAAGACACTTGCCAGTTGGTCAGCGCATGCTCAGACAACACGTCCTGGTAATCCGTCTGGCCCTGCGGCCTTGTGAATGTTGACCTGTTTAAAGGTCCTACTCACATCGGCTAGGGAGAGCGTGATCACACAGTCGTCTGGAACAGCTGATGCTCTCATGCATGTTTCAGTGTTACTTGCCTTGAAGCGAGCATAGAAGTAATTTAGCTAATCTGCTAGGCTTGTGTCACTGGACAGCTCGCTGCAGTGCTTCCCTTTGTAGTCTGTAATAGTTTGCAAGCCCTGCCACATCTGAAGAGCGTTGGAGCCGGTGTAGTACGATTCGATCTTAGTCCTGTGGGGACGATGTCATCTATGCACTTATTGATGAAGCCAGTGACTGATGTGGTGTACACCTCAATGCCATCAGAAGAATCCCGCAACATATTCCAGTCTGTGCTATCAAAACAGTCCTGTAGCTTAGCATCTGCTTATTCTGACCACTTTTCTATTGACTGGGTCACCGGTGCTTCGTGCATTAGTTTTTACTTGTAAGCAGGAATCAGGAGGATAGAATTATTGTCAGATTTGCCAAATGGAGGGCGAGGGAGAGCTTTATTCGCGCCTCTGTGTGTGGAGTAAAGGTGGTCTACAGTCTAAAGGTGGTCTCAGGCGAGCAAAGCCTTGAAACTTCCTTAGATATCGTGCACCAGCTGTTGTTTACAAATATACATAGACTGCCACCCCTTGTCTTACCAGAGGCTGCTGTTCTTTCCTGCTGATACAGTGTATAACCCGCCAGCTGTATGTTATTCATGTCGTCGTTCAGCCACAAATCGGTGGAACATACGATATTACACTTTTTAATACCCTTGGGTAGGATATACGTTCTTATAGTTTGTCCACTTTATTATCCAACAATTGTACGTTGGCCAATAGTACCGATGGTAAAGGCAGGTTAACCACTCATCGCCGGAAACTTACAAGGCACCCTGACCTCCTTCTGCAATATCTCCGTCTCTTGACGGGATGACGGGATGAGGGCCTTGTCGGGTGTCTGGAGTAAATCCATCTCGTCCGCCTCATTATAGAAAAATTATTTGTCCAGTTCAAGGTGAGTAATCGCTGTTCTGATGTCCAGAAGCTCTTTTCGGTCATAAGAGATGGTAGCAGCAACATAATGTACAAAATAAGTTACAAACAATGTGAAAAAACAAACATAATAGCATGGTTGGTTAAGAGCCCATAAAACGGCAGCCATCCCCTCCGGCGCCATCTGATAAGCACCTTTTACAACGATTGCAGCCTAGTCTTCTTGGGTATGAAGCTACTGTCACGTCCTGACCTTAGTTCCTTTTTCATGTCTCTATTTTAGGTTGGCCAGGGCATGATTTGGGGTGGGCATTCTATGTTTTGTTCTTGTGTTTATATTTCTATGTGTTTGGCCTGGTATGGTTCCCAATCAGAGGCAGCTGTCAATCGTTGTCTCTGATTGAGAACCATACTTAGGTAGCCTGTTTTCCCACTTTTGTTTGTGGGTGGTTATTTTCCGTTTCAGTGTTTTCACACATGTTTTGATTTTCCTTTATTCTCTCGTTCGTTTGTTTTCTGTGTTCAGTGTAATAAATATGACGAACACTTACCACGCTGCATATTGGTCTGATATTTCACACTCCTCGCTAGAGGAAGAAGAAAACCGTTAGAGCTACAAGGTTGACACATCTCTAAATGGGGAGTTTCTCACGTTCTTCTCTGTAGAGCCTCACAAGCTCTGTCAGGTTGGATGGGGAGCGTCGCTGCACAGCTATTTTAGGGTTTCTCCAGAGATGTTAGAGCAGGTTCAAGTCAGGGCTCTGGCTCGGTCACTCAGGGACATTCAGAAACTTGTCACGAAGCCACTCCTGCGTTGTCTTGGCTGTCTGCCCAGTGTCATTGTACTGTTGAAGATGAACCATCCCCCCAGTCTGACATCCTGAGCGCTTTCCCTCGATCCTGACTAGTCTCACAGTCCCTGCCGCTAAAATACATCCCCACAGCATGATGCTCTTACCACCATGCTTTCCTCCAGACGTTAAATCTTGACCAAGGCCCTTCTCCCCAGATTGCTCAGTTTGGCCGGGTGGTCAGCTCTAGGTAGTCATGGTGTTTCCAAACTTCTTCCATTTAAGAATTATGTAGTCCACTGAGTTCTTTGGGACCTTCAATGCTGCATACATCTTTTGGTACCCTTCCCCAGATCTGTGCCTTGAAACAATCCTGTCTCGGAGCTCTACAATCAATTCCTTCGACCTCATGGCTTAGTTTTGCTCTGACATGCGCGATCAACTGTGGGACCTTATATAGACAGGTGTGTGCCTTTCCAAATCATGTCCAATCAATTTAATTTACCACAGATGGACTCCAATCAAGTTGTAGAAACATCTCAAGGATGATCAATGGAAACAGGATGCACCGGATCTCAATTTCGAGTCTCATAGCAAAGGGTCTGAATACTTATGTAAATAAGGTACTTCTGTTTTGTTTATAATACATGAGCAAACATTGATAAAAACATTTTTTTTGCCTTTCTCATTGTGGGGTATTGTGTGTAGATGTATGAGATTTTTTATTTATTTCATCCTTTTTTAGAATAAGGCTGTAATGCAACAAAATGTGGAAAAGGCTAAGGGGTCTGAATACTTTCCAAAGGCACTGTATATTTCAAGGAACATGGTGTAGAGTTTAAGTGTAAGTTTTTCGGGGAAGTAACACCCGACCTAACAAATAGCAAATATCACAGTCACAAAGTGTGAAGATGAAGTAAACTATTTATGACTACATGCACTTCCATTACAACTACACAAATTGAAACTGAAATTCATCTGACAGTTTACACATTACTGATACTTTATCAGGCATTGTTGCAACAAATTCCTTCCATTTCAGGCTGTGATCAGTTGCATTATTACAATGTCTTCTTGCTATTAAGTCAACATAATGTAACGGTGAAAGAATCATCACTCTTCATAAGTGGGTCTTATATGTCTGTATACTTGAAAGATTGTGGTATAAAACCATCGCAAAAATATATTGAACACAACCCAGTAGCCTCTAACGTTGATAATAAAGGGATAACCTAGTCAGTTGCACAGCTGAACGCATTCAACCGAAATGTGTCTTCTGCATTTAACCCTACCCTGCATATTCTTACCCTTTGCCGGCCCCTTAGATTCAAACCAGCAAACTTTCGGTTACTGGCCCAACACTCTTAACTGCTAGGCTACCTTCCGCCCACGTCAAGGTTGTTGTAATTAGGAGACCAAGGCGCAGCGTGAAAAGCATACATTCTTCTTTTAATGAAGAAAGAACACTGAACAAAGTAACAAAGTAACAAAACAAACCGTGAAGCTAATATGAAAAGTGCAGACAGGCAACTAAACATAGAATAAGAACCCACAAAATACTCAAGGAATATGGCTACCTAAATATGGTCCCCAATCAGAGACAACAATAAACAGATGCCTCTGATTGGGAACCAATTCAGGCCACCATAGACCTACATATACCTAGACTTACAAAAAACCTTGATATACAAAAACACCTAGACAATACAAAAACTAACATACCCACCCTAGTCACACCCTGACCTGACCAAAATAAGAAAGAAAACAAAGACAACTAAGGTCAGGGCGTGACAGTCCATAATAAGTGCATTTAGCACACTATACTTACTATAGTTACTATGTCAGTTACTGCAGAATATGGCAGTACCCTTTTTGCAGCAGATCTATCATATTGGGTACAGGGCTTCATTTCTCAGACCACAGAGGGCATCAATAACAGTGAGACTATTGCCATCTTATCTCTATCCAATGCAAGGCATTCTCCATGTAATTCACATGCACATGTTTCAAACAGCCAATCTTGAAATATGTACACATTTTCTTATAGAAATCTTATAGAAACTTTCTTATGAAATAAAGCTGCATCTGAATATACAAGGCAAGGGGATTGCAGTGTTGATCAAGGCTGGTTGATAGGTGTGGATTGATGGGGTTTGATGGGTTGGTTGATGTGCTTGGGTTGATTAGGGTCTAGATACAGTACAGTATGGCTGGGTGGTATGTGTGGATTGGTGGGGTTTGATGGGTTGGTTGATGTGCTTGGGTTGATTATGGTCTAGATACAGTACAGTATGGCTGGGTGGTATGTGTGGATTGGTGGGGTTTGATGGGTTGGTTGATGTGTTTGGGTTGATTATGGTCTAGATACAGTACAGTATAGCTGGGTGGTATGCAGTACAGAGGGACTTCCTGGATTGCAGCACCAGGTTAGAGGGAGGAGTAACAGACTGGGGACATGAAGTGACAGTTCACACCCATCAGAGACTCACACAGGGCTCACAGTCAATAGGAAGAGAGAGCACACAGAGAGAGGTAATGTGCTGATTCAGTCTTATTCTCTGCATGGATCAAAAGACAAGCTATTGAACCATTATATATTTTTGTCTCGTTACATTGAATGACTGTTAAAACTTAATTATGACTATGTAATGTAATGGTAATATTATTCATTTAGGGCATTACAACACATTCCTTCATAAGGCTTTAAATAGCATAGGAATACATATTTATGAATGCAGTTAAATATATTTATGAGCAATTGTGAAGAAGGCATTCATATGAACCTTGAGCATAAATGTTTCTTTGACATCCTCTTAAGGCATTACAGAAAAATACATCTTAGTTGAATAAAAGTGCTAAGAAGGTTGTTATGAATGCAACTGTAGCACTCATAAAGGTGTAATGAAATATTAATATCCAATGTGTATTGCTATATGTTGTTATTCTCACAACACCATTTCATATTGTATTTCACACTTGTCTCCTGCTCCATACCAGTAGACACAGACAGAGATAGTGACCATTAGACAAAGAGGAGAAAGAGGAGAGAGACCCCGGTGTTGTGGTTGATTCATCGAGGCAGTAGAGGCAGGATGTGGGTCCTCATCTGGGCAGCTCTACTTCTCTCTCTGACAGAGAGAACCACATGCCAAAGTAAGGTTCCTTTTATCACTACTATTGTTAATATACATATGACACACATCCCAACAGATATTGTCACATTATTTTTTTTTACAAACAAGTGAAGTAGTATCAGTGCTTCTTGTATTACTCATGACTATATTCATTTCCCTCCGTCAGAGAAGGCCCCTGCAGCAGCATACAACATCACCTTCAGTCCAGCAGAGATAACACCCCAGAATGGACTATGTGCTGTTATTCCATGTTTGTTCACTCACCCTGATGACTTCCTTGCTAGCATAGCAATGTGGCTTAAATGCCCTGATGCACGATGTTCTATTAAAGTCGAAACTGACTCTATTTTCCACTCAAGAAATTCCTCTATAGCTCAGGAGGGTTATAGAAGGCGAGTAGCACTACTGGAGACAGACCTGACAAAGAAGAACTGCAGTATGATCATCAACGACATCACTAAGACTGATGACGGAGACTATCAATTAAGAATGTCCGGAACATTGAACAGTGGCAATATAAGTCAATTTACATACCAGACGAAACTGAAAATGGCAGTGAAAGGTACAGCATGACTATTACTGTTAGTTACAGTGACAAGAGTATTACTTTATTGTAATTTGTCATGTACACTTACTGTAACATAAGTACCTCCAGTTTACAAAGCCCAAGATTTCCCCAAGTCTCCCATTTCAAAGTGTTTATTTTTCTAAACCTGTACCAGGATTTCATACTTTCCATGAGTATATGTTTCTGCTGTTTTCTACATTGATACAAAATCCATGTTATAGCGTGACTTAAATGTAAAGGTAAATATCTTTGAGCCGACATGTGCATTTACCATGAATACGGGAACATTGCCTCTAAATGTAAATCATGCTATTGTGCGAATCTTCCACGATCCTGATTGAATTTAGGCCTCAGTCTGTGTTTCTATTTCCTAACTCCAGCTCTGACCCAGAAGCCCTCAGTGTTGACTCCTCCTCTGACAGAGGGAGAACCAGCGACCCTGACCTGCACCGCCCCGGGAATCTGCTCTGGAACTCCTCCTAACATCACATGGACATGGAGAGGGACAGGAGACAACATCACTGAGCTCAGAGACAACACCACCACACAAAGGAGAGAGGATCTGACCCGCGTCACAACAACCCACTTCTCAACATTGACCTTTACACCTTCAGCAGAGCACCACACCACCAAGGTCACGTGCCAAGTGACATTCAAAGGGAACATCACCACTGAGGAGACAGTGACTTTGAATGTGACTCGTAAGTAGCCTACATCATCTGACCTTACTTTGCACAACCCAACAGCTTGTTGTGCTTCAACAGTTATAATTCATGAACATGATAAACTGATTATATACTTTATTTTCTAGATGTGAAGGAACCCAAGATCTCTGGTAGTAACACAGTGCGAGAGGGTGATACCCTGAATCTGTCTTGCTTTGTTGACAGCTACCCACCACCACCATCTATCACCTGGAGTAAGAATGGGACAACAGCTTTGGAACAGAATAACTCTGGACTGGCCTCTCTCACCATCTCCAACATGACAAGAGAACATGCTGGGGAGTATGCGTGTAAAGCTCAACAACTTAACAGGACTCTGACAGCTTCCATTGATGTCACTGTGATGTGTGAGTACAAACAACACAAAATAGCTTGAAACATGTTTACTTTAAATTGTCCATGATATATCTTCCCCCTCTGTCTCTCGTTAGACCATCCTGTGATTCTCAATGCTTCTGGGTGTGTCATCCAGGCAAAGGTCATGACCTGTGTGTGTGTCAGCCAGGGGGTTCCCTTACCTCTCATAGGCTGGCTTAACACTGAGGAGTACTCCCTCACTAAATCAGTGTTGAGGTCCTCAGTGAACACCACCATCAGGATGCATGTCGAAAACCACACCAACACTACTGTGGAGTGTGTCAGCACAAATGAAGTGGGCAGAGTGAGAGAGAAGCTGCAAGTCACCCAAAAAGAGAGCCAAGGAAAGCGAGGAGGTAAAGATATAAGTTGTTACTTTGTTAGAGAGCAACAGCTTCCCTATCCCACCCAATAAGTCTGCAGCATAGAGGAATTACATGTATATGCTTTGAGTGAGAAAATATCATGTTATTATTTCATTTAAAAAGAAAATCAGAGGATACAAAGTATGGTGAGCAACTTCTAAAACCATACATGCTTTGTTCTCTTTATAGAGAAAGTATCTAAAGACATCTTGGCTCTGCTGTTGAACCCACCACTGATTACTGCATTTGTGATTGGTGCAGCCTGCTCATCCACCATCTGTTGTATCATCCTGTGTTTGACAGGGAAATGTAAAAGGTACATGCATTCTGTTACTGAAGTACAGTTAGTGTTATATGAGTGTTGGTGATTGTCTTTAGAAATTCACATTTCCTATCAAGAGTATCAGATATATTGTCAAATGTTGCAATGCCTTGCACCATGTTGTAATGGAGGTGCTTGCTAACCTCTCTAACATATAGTTATTGAGACATTTTATTTATAACATTTTCCCTAGATGCAAAGAGAGGATCCCAAAGGACTCAGACTCCAAAAGCCCTTTAACGAAACTGGAGATGGTTGCATGTGAAGACCAACAGGTGCCGTACCAGTTTCCTTTCTTTTTTCAGCTTTACCAACATTCTGTTAGCATTGACAGCATAAACAGATCTGGGACCAGCAAGCTAACAAGACTCCTCACACAGTGCTCTCTGTAATCTACTCCATAGACAAATGCAGGACAGGCTGTGCGGGGCGAACAGACCCCTCTGCAGGTGGTGCTGATGGAGGGAGCTGAAAACACAGGACCCCAGACCAGTGGAGCTGCAGGAAACTCTGCCAAAGGGGAAGAACCTCAAGATGTGCACTACGCCACTATCAACTACTCCCAACTGAAGAAGACTCCTGAGGAGGCAGAGAAGAAGACCACCACCTCAGAGTCAGAGTACGCCAAAATCAAACGAGAGAATAAGAAAGAAGGGTATGAAGGTGGAGGAGAGGGGAGTGGAGTGATGTACGAGGAGGAGAACGAGAATGGTAAGCCAGCAGCAGAGACATATGAGAATACAGAGCTTTACTCCAACGTCAAGGCTATTATGGGTGGTGAGTGACACAGCAATTTTCACTAGAAACATGGGGGATAGCATGCAGTATTATATAGCCATGTGTTCCTATATCATTTTCTGAATCCAGATTGAATGTTTTATGTTGATACTGGGACTTTTGCTCAACTGAAACTACTGTAGTTTTGGTGTTGTTTCCTCATGTGCCTAATCAAGTTTGAATGTTTTATGATAATACAGAGCCGTTGTTTAATAACTGAAACTACTGTAGTTAATAGTTTTGGTAAATTATTTATTTTACAGCCCTATGTCAGATGGTACTGTATGTATCTGGTGGTTGTACATTTTCAATAAGAATATTTTCTAGTTGTACATAGAAGCAAGTTTTGGTCAAGTTTTTATAAAGTCTTTCAAGGAAGAGTCATTTTACTTTTGTAATGACAGTGTTTTGTCACCAAGGGGAAGGACTGACACATACGTGGTTGGGAAAAGTAGAGGTCAAGCCATTTATTTTTTCTTCTCCTTTTTCCTTTCATTTTGCATTTTGATTTGACAAGTGGGTGGGGATATTAGGTAGTATGTGTGGATGTAATCAATATATTTCTGTAAATAGAATACTGATACACTGTTGGAAATGTTGGCAAAATGTAAATCAGAATTCTCATTTTGGGCTAGCCAGAGAGCTCAAATTAAAGAATCAAGAAAAAAAGTACATTATGTTGTTTTCTTTAGACAGCTTGGTTGTTTAGCAACAAAACAGATGTGAGCACAACTATGTGGTAAAACAGCTGGGTTGGCTTAGATTGTTGACAACATGTCACATATTTCGTCTCCAATGTTTAAAAATATAAATACATTTGCACAATGAGCACTTGTTGTCTCTCAAATACGGTGTTACAGTTGTTTGGTTAGCTAGGTAGTATTTTTTTGTGTGCCATATTAGCAAATAACACCCCCCAGAAATATGACATTTCAAGAACAACATAAAACTAGCTGAAACAAGCCATATACTATTCGCCAGATGGCAGCTTTGTGTCATTGTTGCTAGATATCTGGCCATCCAGAATCACCACAACATGTGGTCTTCTGCCCCATTGAAGCATGTCTATCGTTTTCATGACATTGTCAGCTAACCCATTTATGAGAATATTTTTCTATTCATAAGTGTGCATTATTGCAGTATTGTTTTATATTGAGGCACTACCTCAATCTTTTTTTGTATTTTCATTTGTTTGTTCTCTGAAATCTGTTAAAAGAATGTATAAATGGTACATTTTTCAACTTACCATCTCCACAAATTTCATTCAATAGTAATTATAAGCTACCAATTGAATAAATCAGGAATGGGCAACTTTGATGGGGGTGGAGGCCCCCCCAAAAATCAGGTCTGCATACCCACATCTATACCCACACATGTAGTCAGAGCCAGAGTCAGGGCTCTGACTACATGTGGGTATGCAGCCCTGTGAGCCACTGCGGCCCCCTGTGATGATTTTATTTTTGTGGTGCAATGGTACATTCTGCCACCTAGAGTGTGTTATATGAACAGGAATAAAGCTAAGGTTGGTGATTTATTGCCACCTGCAGAAATATTTGCTTACATGTATAAATCACGCGTAGAGTGAAATCTTGTGCTGCAGGCCGCCTGCAGAAACACCCATAATACTTGGATTGCTCCTTATCAACTCTGCCAAAGGCTCCGCCCCCAACAAGTAGTGTGGACAGCGAGCATCCTAGTCTTGTGCCACTTCCTAAATAATTTAGACCATTAGTAGTCACCATGGCATTTGGATGAGAGTATAGGGACATAATCCATTTAATAAAGTTTGGGCCCATATTGAAATTTTCTAATACTGAGAACAGAAAGCTCCACTCCATCCTGTTGAATGCCTTCTCGGCATCCAGTGAAGCCAGCAGGACAGGGGTCTTCTGTGTGTTTACTTGATCAATAATATCAAATAGACGGCAAATGTTATCAGAAGAGTATTTGTCTCTAATAAATCCAGTTTGATCCACTTTTATTATTTTGCGAAGAAGAGTGTTTAGTTTTTTGGCGAGCAATTTGGTAAATCCAACAAGCTTATGGGCCGGAAGGACGAGCAGGATAGAGGGTCCTTGTCTTTTTTTAGCAACACTGTAATGCGGGCTGTGTACGTAGAGTCTGGGACTATCACGTATTTCTAGGAGTGGTGGGTGTAGAGTCAGGCGCAGAGAGTAAACTTCCAAAGAAATCTGTTTATTGCGCGTTGTCTAGCCAAACAAACAGGCAATGCCCATAGAACACGTATGTCTCCAAAACAGGGAAAGAACATAATACGCAGGCAAAGAACATAATACGCAGGCAAAGAACACACCAGCACCACTGACAGTAAAGATAAGCCCGCACAACAGCAAGCGGGCACTAAAAGTTTAAATAGACTAAATAATGAACCAAAATGAGCAACAGGTGAAAACAATCAGACAAACAAACAGAAAGGAAAAAGGGATCGGTGGCAGCTAGTAGACCGGTGATGACGACCATGGAGCACCTGACACCCGGCTCCCGCAATGTACCCCTCCCAATCCATGAGGTACTGCAGGCCCCTCACCCTGCGTCTAGAGTCCAAGATACCATGTACCCCCGGGGGCCCCTCGATGTCCAGAGGGGGGCGGAGGGACCTCCGATACCTCACCTTCCTGCAGGGGACCAGCATATTATGTTATGTTATGTGGTATCATAACAGATGGTATCATATCGTATTGTACCACCTACATTACACCACGCTACACCATGCCATCCAACTCTACATGTCAGTCATATCCTTACCTCCACCCTCTCTTCAGACGCCCCTGTCCTTCTGGAAGAGTCCAAGTGCACAGTGGTGAGGGAGGGAGTCCAGTGTGTTTGCATGGCTACGGGTAACCCTGAGCCCATCATCGAGTTCTACCTCCCCGACAAGAACATCACCATCAACGACACGGACGGCCGCTACAACTACTACACGCACACGGACGGCCACACGTCCACGGGCATGATAAAACTACGGGAGAAGGGCGAGCGCCTGGGCAACGGTGCTGTCAATGTGCACTGCAGCATCAGCAACATATACGGGTCGGAGAGCTTTCATCTGGAGTTACAGCAGGAGAGTGAGTACACAAGTTCAGGTTTATGGTTAAACACAGAAACAAACGCATACAATTAAAATGCTACACGTTGTATAGCCAAGCATACATGAGAGATTGAACTGAAATCAGAAGTGTAGTACCTTTTATATGATATCTAGATTGACTGTATAAGTAAGAGCATAAACTGGCTACCCCATTGGCTTGATATGGCAATGGCATTATCTTGAATGTAAATACGTTATAGTACCAGGACCTAGCTAAACAGTATTTTATGTTTCTATATTGTCTTCAATATGGTGTTCTTGTCCGATGTTAGAGAAGTACATGATGGCAGTGATTGTTGGCACCATCGGTGGAGTGGCTGTCATCGCCTTCATCATCGCAGCAGTGAGATATGTGGGCCATAACAACAAGAAGTGAGTATCCACCCTTCACTAACTGTGACAGGGGTCGATGCGAGGTACAGGTCATTTCCTGTTTGAATCGACGATAAGGAAACACTTCAGCCTCGCCATCCATTCTAAAACACCTCTGTGTATTCATGAGTGAATGATTGATCGATGAACGGACTTGAGAATCATTAGTCATAAGTTATGCTAACGCCAGAGCGAGTTCAATTCATTTGCCATCCCTAGTCCCATTTCTGGAATCCTCTGAGATGGAGATCCAAAATGGCTGCCTGGTGGATTGGGTTAGCAAGCCAGACTAACCGTAGCCTATAGTTTGCAGGCTCAATTCCCTGCTTTGTACCCTTGACCTGCTATGCTAAAAATACAGCCACGGTAGCCTACTTAACTAAGGTGCTTCAGCATTATACCAATACATCACATTCCGACAAAAGCTTTTACTGAAAGTCGCTCCAAGAGAGGGTGTCAGCTCAACCGCAACTAAACCCATGAACCAATAACCACAACCATGAACGTCGACCACAACCATGAACCATGGGCCTGTAGATTATTAACTGCGTTGGGAAGCAGGCCCTTGTTTTAAAATGGATGCCCAGGCTTGGAGTGTCGCCCTGAGTTAGTTAGTGGCCATGAGACCGAGTCTGATCTTGTGACTCCACCCCCCAGAGAGAATGGCAACCCTGGGCAGGACCTGGTCTCTAAACTGGAGAACCCAGCGTTGTACTACAGCACAGTCAAGAAGGACAAACAATGTCTGAGGAAGAAAGTGGTGAGACATGTTGATGATGATGACTATAATGATGATAATGACCATTCTCAGATCTGTCTTAAACGTGAGAATGATAGCTTACCCGTTGCTGATACTGAAACTATACTATACCCATTCAATTCATGTCCTATTTTTGATGTAAAGTAAGGTTCATTCTGTTGAGATATTCATAAATAATCAAAAACCTATATGACCTCTTATGTTAAAGAGAAAATGTAAACTTCCCCAGCCAACTACTGGCCTAGCCTGAGAATCCCAGTACCACTATAGCTATCTATCACAGTACCACTGGTGTAGCTGCCACCATAGCCTTTCCAGACATCTGTTTTCTGCTTCATCGCTTCTCTGCGTTCTTCTGTCTCTGTTTTCTCTTCCCTTACTCTTGCACAGCTTAAGACAGAGCTTCTGGGCTCAAAGTTTAACTCCATTCTAGAGGAGAGCACGGTAAGGTTCCTAAACAACCCAGTCCCAATCCCAACTCCAAGTCTCAGTGGTAGACAGCATCCCTCACACATCACAGACAGCAAAATTATGCGATGGCCCAAATTTGGCTCTAGTCTACAATATCACGACTTACCATTTTACCCAGTTAACCACTTGGTGTTACGGTCCTGAAGTGGATCTGTAGCATGAAATGTCCAGACCTTGCCTGGCAATGTGGCCCACATTCAGACCAAAAGTAACTATGGGAAGTTGTTAGGGCCACATAACTCAAGCCAGAGATGGCCCATAAGCAAAGTGCCAACCCTCCCCCAGTTCGCATCTCATACATTTGGACCAGATCTGGGCCATATGACTCATTGTGGTGCCAGAACTGAGCCACATTGTATGTGTCACAAAACAACCAGATCTGGCCCACAGTCGTCTGCTGCCTGAGATCAGCTTCCATGTGCTCTATTGCCTTTGATTTCCAGTACTACTGTTGCACGGCTGCCTCGATACTAACAGGATATGCTAAACCGCCTCAATCTCCTTGTTTTACGCCTCTGCTCACCAGTAACTACTAACCCTCCTTTCTCCTCTCTCAATGTCTGTCATGTTATCCCTTTATACTCTGAATGTTCTGAGGTGTCAATGGCATTGGTGGCACTGTGCTGATATAACCTGTGATTCTGAATGGGCCTTCTCTCTTTCCGTATCTTCAACAGGGAGAAGACGGGGATTATCAACCTGTGGGCTCTATGGCAGACCTGGAGAGGCAAGAGCTGAATTACGCCGCCCTGCAGTTTCTCGGGGGGCGCTCCAGGGATGGGGGGGCCTCAGGGAGGGGGGATGACGGCAGCGACTACACCGAGATCAAGGCCAAATGAATCGCGATCCTTCCCTGACCCATCGTCACCGCGGGACACAGTGGCAGCCATGTTGTCGCCCCCCTCCTCACGTCATTCGCCCCCTCTTCAAACGTCTTCCCCCCTCCCCCGTAGACTCCACCCCCAACCTTCACCGTCACACCAAGAACTCCCACCGTCTCCGCCCGTCCCTGAATCATCTCAAATGACGTCCCCGTTAGTCGACCCCCAAGCCTCCAAGGGGAACCCCAGTCACATCTCGCCACCCAGGACTGCTGGTAGCTACTTGCAGGGTCAGAACACGGCCCAGTGGACAATGTAAAAAGATCTTTGTATTATCAGCAGCTGTCGGTCTCCAGGCTCTTACTCTATTGTTCATAGTCAAACAATTCCCTCACAACAGGTGCAATGCGTTAGTTACTGTACTGTATCATCTAGATTCAATGTTGCTATTTCCATCTCTACACCATTAATTGTTGGCATTGCTTTTCTGGGGCTCCCCTTCTGTATGTCACCCTATATCATACTCATAGCTAGCCTGGTTAAACCAGATTGAACGCTGAGCTCACCAGTTTTCCTGTGAAACGCAGCGCAATCAGTTTGGATACCAGGCTAACTGTCTAGATCCGTCCGTTATAGTTCTTCTCCACTGTGTCCGCTGCCAGTCGAAGTGTCAGGGAAAGGGGTGTGTTTTGTGCTTTTTCTTTTCTTATCTCTATTTCTGACCCTGGATCTGGAGGAAATGAGGGATCTCTTCTCTCTTCCTGATCCAGTGGTTGTCAACGCTGACCAGTGTTCAACAAACGTTAGGCCTGATACACATCCAATTGAAGCCTGTCATCTTCATCTCACATATTCTGTGCCCACATATAGTTCAATAGTGATGTGTGCTGTGACTCTGTGGCTTTTGATGATGATGAGAAATGAATATTTCTTTGATTTTATATAAAGAGAGAAAATTGATACTCTTACAGGTTTGTGGAGCCTCGAACACAAGGTTCTGCTCGTGCAAGAAGTGGCCTGAATATTTTTGTTT
Source organism: Oncorhynchus mykiss (assembly GCF_057628025.1). Lineage (NCBI taxonomy): Eukaryota > Metazoa > Chordata > Actinopteri > Salmoniformes > Salmonidae > Oncorhynchus > Oncorhynchus mykiss. The sequence goes on from NC_143023.1 coordinate 34,782,003, forward strand.
TTATGCATTATAAGCACTGATTGCATTGTGTTTTGCTCTTGAGGAAATATGCCGGGGTAACACAGAATGTTCTATTTATGCCGTTGCCCATGATTTAATTACTAGTATTTTTGGACGATTTCTCTGTTTTGCTAAGGGTAAGTGTTAACTTATCCTTAAATGGGAACCAATGGATTAGAATACATTTTTGGATTAATCTGGCATACATGACTCCACTGTAACACTCGCACAGCAGGACAAAATGTATCTCGTTGAGACAGTGTGTGTTTGTGTGTGTATGTAAACAGTGCTGAAAGATCAGCGAACACTGATCACTGTGGGTGTTTCAAAAGATCACTTTACCTGAGACCGCTTCTCACAAAATGTCTACTTCAATGGTTGTGAAGTGTGAAATCGATGCCTAATCCTATAGGGTTGTATCAGAGGAGGCATTTGAGTGGCACAACATTGAAGTTGTTATACCAGTTGGTTGTGCTATTCAAACATACTTGATCAACTCATGTAATGTAATCTCCAAGCTCACTAATGGCAACACTAGATAACAATGACTGTTAATACAATATTAATAAGCTGCATATGGATGGGTAAAAGGATACCAGTATACATTATGTAAATAAATACCCTGCATGACTATTATGCTGTCAGCCATATGTGTAGATACACTACGGTATGTACATGCTCACTATTGCAACAATGGTTTACACAGGCAAGTCGGATACAGGTTCGGTAACACTTTAACTGACTTCTCTGTCATAAGGGTGACATAACGCTGTCATAACATAACACATGTCATTTTCGGTCATGAAAACTGATGTCAAAATACTGACAACCCTTTACACTGTCATGACACAAATGGGTATTTATGTAAATTAGTTGGCTAGCGGTATGCTAAGCCAATAACCTGACTGAAGCAAAGATTTGTGCCATGACGGTGTCAAGCTTATGTCAGCTGTCATGACTGTTAATAACATATTTTATGTCATTGTTCTGACATGGTTAAGTCACTAGACCTAATGGCGGAGCGTTCAAGATGTGTTGCCCAACATTGAGACATGCCAATATGGACATCCGTTTAGTAACACTTACTGTCGTCAGTTCTCTTGAACGCCTCATGGGGGGGTTTATTTCTTTCTAAACCTGGGAACAAAATGGAGAAGCGTTGTTCATGTCTTCTCTAATTTGTTTGTCACATAGTGTGTTGTAAAGCAGATTTGTACTTTCTTTACTTTGTGGTATTCATTATTATTATTGTGATGATTTTTTTTTTATATCTTTGACACAATAATTCCGATCAGAATTCTGCAATCCTTCTGCAAATTAGCACTGTTATTACTTAATGACAATAAGAGCTCTATGATGATGTTTGATCATTCTCTTTCTTTTACAAGTCTGTCCCGCCTCAAGCAAAGCCATCTTTCTTTGGGTCCAAACAACAAATAAATCAAGTAAACAACAGAGAATGTGACCAGTTCAGTTTGTTATCTATATAGTTGATATGTTTTCTCATACCCAAAACAGTATGGAAAATACACCCTGAACACATTCTATATCTCCATGTATTAGTATGACTTCATTGATACAGTATGTAACAGTTATTCCCCCCACACAATGAAACAAAGTACTATCTTCGGTTCACCCTTTTGCTATTTAAGTCACAGAAACACTGTTAACTGACATGATTTTAGAGAAAATTTGTGCAGTACTGAAAGAAGTAGAATAAAGGAAGCAGCTACAGTATGTTGCAACCTGTTTATTTAAGATTGATATAAGAACAAATTCTTATTTTCAATGACGGCCTAGGAAAAGTTGGTTAACTGCCTGTTCAGGGGTAGAACGACAGATTTGTACCTTGTCAGCAAAGGGGTTTGAACTTGCAACCTTCCGATTACTAGTCCAACGCGCTAACCACTAGGCTACCCTGCCGCCCCGGGGGCAGCCTATATCACTTTATTGGTCAGTTGCACACAAGGTCCAACCAAACTTTGACTTCCTTTTTTAAGCCAACCCCTCCGAAAGACACACATACATACACATACAGACATATTTTGGAGAGGTGTGGGGGGGCTGCCACAATTTGCGGCAGGTTGATATTTACAGAATAGAGCGAATTTCGCTAGATGGGTCAGCTGCAGAGATGTGTAGTGTTAATTTGAGGTTAGGTTAAGCATTAGGGTTAACTGTGTGGTTAAGGTTAGGGTTAAGTCGGTTTAAATCACATTTTATGACTTTTGGCCATTTCAGCTAGTGACCACTCTGCAGAGCTGCCTCGAGAACGAGATTCAGGCCAAAAACACTAACCTGCCACTGGGTGCTGTTGTGGGGGGTTGCTCAAGGGCACGAAATGGCATCAAATATTTGATACCAGCAACCCTCCAGTTGCCAGCTCACTTCACAAAATACTTTTCCCTCATCGGATCTGGAATTAGTTTGCTGGTTTGCCTCTCTAACCGCTAGGCTACATTCTCTGGTTGCAAATTTCAGTTAGCCAAACGGAACTTAAAGTTGTCCTTGATTATAATTTACCTCGCTCAGACAGTCCTACCTTGCATAACTTGTTGATAAAAAAATCTAAATATAACAGTGATAAGCATTTCATTGGCACCTGACCTTATGCCATATGTCCCCCTGTAATGAAACTGTGGGATTGGAATGTTGTCTTACCATTTACAAGCACTGGTCAGATAGACAAGGAGGGCCACATTAAGGCTGAGGAACAGATCAACAATTATCAACGGATAGACTGCAACGTCACTATTCTCTGGCCCAGGGATATCTATGGGAAGTAATAAAAATGAATTGGTACGAAAACACTTTGTTTAATTGGTCCAACACTATTCTACTTTAGCTCTACTCTTTACCCCACCAGCCAGGTTTCCATCCAATTGGTGACAGATTTTCATGCAGAATAAAATGTGCACGTTTCCACCAAACTGACTTGCTGCAGATATACTGCTATTTCTCCCATAATACATTTTTACCGACACAAAAATATCCCACCATGTTGAACGAACAAATGATCTGTCTGCATTTATACAATTGTATCATCGAAACTTCCTGGTTCCATCACAGTTGTCATTGTTATTATGACTTTACCAGCATAAACATTGTGGATGGATAAGTGACCAAAAGTAAGTGGACGCCTGCTCATCGAAAGTCTCATTCCAAAATCATGGGCATTAATATGGAGTTGGTCCCCCTTTTGCTGCTGTAACAGCCTCCACAACAGCCTCCACCTCTGGGAAGGCTGTTTACTAGATGTTGGAACATTGCTGCTTCCCTTCAGCCACGGGCACTGATGTTGGGCGATTCGGCCTGTTTCACAGTCGGCGTTCCAATTCATCCCAAAGGTGTTTGATGGGGTTGAGGGTCAGGGCTCTGTGCAGGCCAGTAAAGTTCTTCCACACCTATCTCGACAAATCATTTCTATTTTGACCTCGCTTTGTGCACGGGGGCATTGTCATGCTGAAACAGGAAAGGGCCTTCCCCAAACTGTTGCCACAAAGATGGAAGCACAGAATCGTCTAGAATGTCATTGTATGCTGTAGCCTCAAGATTTCCCTTCACTGGAACTAAAGGTCCAAATCATGAAACAATGTGTTTTATAAAGAGGTGATTTTATAAAACTATAGTTTATTAAACTCTGCATAAACTGAGTATAAACAACATATACAGTGTATTCGGAAAGTGACTTTTTCCACATTTTGTACATTACAGCCTTATTCTAAAATGTATAAAATAGTTTTTTTCATCAGTCTACACACTATACCCCATACTGACAAAACAAAAACAGGTATTTAGACATTTTGGGAAATTTATTTAAAAAAAATAAAAAAAATATTAAATGAACATTCAGACCCTTTACTCAGAACTTTGTTTAAATCAAATCAAATGTTAGTTGTCACATGCGACCTTACAGTGAAATGCTTCCAAGCCCTTAACCAAAAACGCAGTTGTAAGAAAAATACCTACAAAAATAAGAAATAAATGCATCAAATAATTAAAGAGCAGCAGTAAAATAACAATAGCGAGGCTATATACAGGGGGTACCGGTACAGAGACAATGTGCGGGGGCACCGGTTAGTCAAGGTAATATGTACATGTAGGTAGAGTTATTAAAGTGACTATGCATAGATAATAAGCAGAGAGTAGTAGCTGTTTAAAAGCCTCTTGGACCTAGACTTGGCACTCCGGTACCGCTTGCTGTGCGGTAGCAGAGAGAACAGTCTATGACTAGGGTGGCTGGTGTAATTGACAATTTTTAGGGCCTTCCTCTGATACTGCCTGGTATCGAGGTCCTGGATGGCAGGATGCTTTGCCCCAGTGATGTACTGGGCCGTACGCACTACCCTCTGTAGTGCCTTGCGGTCGGAGGCAGTTGCCATACCAGGCAGTGATGCAAACAGTTAAGATGCTCTTGGTGGTGCAGCTGTATATCATTTTGAGGATCTGAGGACCCATGCCAAATCTTTTCAGTCCCCTGTGGGGAAATAGGTTTTGTCGTGTCCTCTTCACGACAAAACTTGTATCATGTTAGTTTGTTGGTGATGTGGACACCAAGGGTCTTGAAGATTTAAACCTGCTCCACTACAGCCCCGTCGATGATAATGGGGGCGTGCTCGGCCCTCCTTCTCCTGTGGTCCATAATCATCTGCTTTGTCTTGATCACGTTGAGGGAGAGGTTGTTGTCCAGGCACCACAAGGCCAGGTCTCTGACCTCCTCCCTCTATTCTGTCACATCGTTGTCGGTGATGAGGCCTGCCACTGTTGTGTCATCAGCAAACTTAATGATGATGGTGTTGGAGTTGTGCCTGGCCATGCAGATACAGTGCCTTGCGAAAGTATTCGGCCCCCTTGAACTTTGCGACCTTTTGCCACATTTCAGGCTTCAAACATAAAGATATAAAACTGTATTTTTTTGTGTAGAATCAACAACAAGTGGGACACAATCATGAAGTGGAACGACATTTATTGGATATTTCAAACTTTTTTAACAAATAAAAAACTGAAAAATTGGGCGTGCAAAGTCGAAACTGACTCTATTTTCCACTCAAGAAATTCCTCTATAGCTCAGGAGGGTTATAGAAGGCGAGTAGCACTACTGGAGACAGACCTGACAAAGAAGAACTGCAGTATGATCATCAACGACATCACTAAGACTGATGACGGAGACTATAAATTAAGACTGTCCGGAACATTGAACAGTAGAAATATAAGTCAATTTACATACCAGAAGAAACTGAAAATGGCAGTGAAAGGTACAGCATGACTATTACTGTTAGTTACAGTGACAAGAGTATTACTTTAGTGTAATTTGTCATGTACACTTACTGTAACATAAGTACCTCCAATTTACAAAGCCCAAGATTTCCCCAAGTCTCCCATTTCAAAGTGTTTATTTTTCTAAACCGGTACTAGGATTTCATACTTTCTATGAGTGTATGTTTCTGCTGTTTTCTACATTGATACAAAATCCAAGTTATAGCGTGACTTAAATGTAAAGGTAAATATCTTTGAGCCGACGTGCATTTACCATGAATATGGGAACATTGTCTCTAAATGTAAATCATGCTATTGTGCGAATCTTCCACGATCCTGATTGAATTTAGGCCTCAGTCTGTGTTTCTATTTCCTACCTCCAGCTCTCACCCAGAAGCCCTCAGTGTTGACTCCTCCTCTGACAGAGGGAGAACCAGCGACCCTGACCTGCACCGCCCCGGGAATCTGCTCTGGAACTCCTCCTAACATCACATGGACATGGAGAGGGACAGGAGACAACATCACTGAGCTCAGAGACAACACCACTACACAAAGGAGAGAGGATCTGACCAGAGTCACAACAACCCACTTCTCAACTTTGACCTTTACACCTTCAGCAGAGCACCACACCACCAAGGTCACGTGCCAAGTGACATTCAAAGGGAACATCACCACTGAGGAGACAGTGACTTTGAATGTGACTCGTAAGTAGCCTACATCATCTGACCTTACTTTGCACAACCCAACAGCTTGTTGTGCTTCAACAGTTATAATTCATGAACATGATAAACTGATTATATACTTTATTTTCTAGATGTGAAGGAACCCAAGATCTCTGGTAGTAACACAGTGAGAGAGGGTGATACCCTGAATCTGTCTTGCTTTGTTGACAGCTACCCACCACCACCATCTATCACCTGGAGTAAGAATGGGACAACAGCTTTGGAACAGAATAACTCTGGACTGGCCTCTCTCACCATCTCCAACATGACAAGAGAACATACTGGGGAGTATGTGTGTAAAGCTCAACAACTCAACAGGACGACTCTGACAGCTTCCATTGTTGTCACTGTGATGTGTGAGTACAAACAACACAAAATAGCTTGAAACATGTTTACTTTAAAATTGTCCATGATATATCTTCCCCCTCTGTCTCTCGTTAGACCACCCTGTGATTCTCAATGCTTCTGGGTGTGTCATCCAGGCAAAGTTCATGACCTGTGTGTGTGTCAGCCAGGGGGTTCCCTTACCTCTCATAGGCTGGCTTAACATTGAGGAGTACTCCCTCACTAAATCAGTGTTGAGGTCCTCAGTGAACACCACCATCAGGATGCATGTCGGAAACCACACCAACACTACTGTGGAGTGTGTCAGCACAAATGAAGTGGGCAGAGTGAGAGAGAAGCTGCAAGTCACCCAAAAAGAGAGCCAAGGAAAGCGAGGAGGTAAAGATATAAGTTGTTACTTTGTTAGAGAGCAACAGCTTCCCTATCCCACCCAATAAGTCTGCAACATAGAGGATTTATATGCTTTGAGTGAGAAAATATAATGTTATTATTTCATTTAAAAAGAAGATCAGAGGATACGAAGTATGGTGAGCAACTTCTAAAATCATACATGCTTTGTTCTCTTTATAGAGAAAGTATCTAAAGACATCTTGGCTATGCTGTTGAACCCACCACCGATTGCTGCATTTGTGATTGGTGCAGCCTTCTCATCCACCATCTGTTGTATCATCCTGTGTTTGACAGGGAAATGTAAAAGGTACATGCATTCTGTTACTGAAGTACAGTTAGTGTTATATGAGTGTTGGTGATTGTCTTTAGAAATTCACATTTCCTATCAAGAGTATCAGATATATTGTCAAAAGTTGCAATGCCTTGCACAATGTTATAATGGAGGTGCTTGCTAACCTCTCTAACATATAGTTATTGAGACATTTTATTTATAATATTTTCCCTAGATGCAAAGAGAGGATCCCAAAGGACTCAGACTCCAAAAGCCCTTTAACGAAACTGGAGATGGAGCCTAAAGATGTGCTCTACACCACTATCAACTACTCCCAACTGAAGAAGACTCCTGAGGAGGCAGAGAAGAAGACCACCACAGTCAGAGTATGTCAAAGTCAAACGAGAGAATAAGAAAGAAGGGTATGAAGGTGGAGGAGAGGGGAGTGGAGTGATGTACGAGGAGGAGAACGAGAATGGTAAGCCAGCAGCAGAGACATATGAGAATACAGAGCTTTACTCCAACGTCAAGGCTATTATGGGTGGTGAGTGACACAGCAATTTTCACTAGAAACATGGGGGATAGCATGCAGTATTATATAGCCATGTGTTCCTATATCATTTTCTGAATCCAGATTGAATGTTTTATGTTGATACTGGGACTTTTGCTCAACTGAAACTACTGTAGTTTTGGTGTTGTTTCCTCATGTGCCAAATCAAGTTTGAATGTTTTATGATAATACAGAGATGTTGTTTAATAACTGAAACTACTGTAGTTAATAGTTTTGGTAAATGATTTATTTTACAGCCCTGTGTCAGATGGTACTGTATGTATCTGGTGGTTGTACATTTTCAATAAGAATATTTTCTAGTTGTACATAGAAGCAAGTTTTGGTCAAGTTTTTATAAAGTTTTTCAAGGAAGAGTCATTTTACTTTTGTAATGACAGTGTTTTGTCACCAAGGGGAAGGACTGACACATACGTGGTTGGGAAAAGTAGAGGTCAAGCCATTTATTTTTTCTTCTTCTCATTTTGCATTTTGATTTGACAAGTGGGTGGGGATATTAGGTAGTATGTGTGGATGTAATCAATATATTTCTGTAAATAGAATACTGATACACGGTTGAAAATGTTGGCAAAATGTAATTCAGAATTCTCATTTTGGGCTAGCCAGAGAGCTCAAATTAAAGAATCAAGAAAAAAAGTACATTATGTTGTTTTCTTTAGACAGCTTGGTTGTTTAGCAACAAAACAGATGTGTACACAACTATGTGGTAAAACAGTTGGGTTGGCTTAGATATTTGACAACATGTCACATATTTCGTCTCCAATGTTTAAAAATATAAATACATTTGCACCATGAGCACTTGTTGTCTCTCAAATACGGTGTTACAGTTGTTTGGTTAGCTAGGTAGTATTTTTTTGTGTGCCATATTAGCAAATAACACCCCCCAAAAATATTAAATTTCAATAACAACATAAAACTAGCTGAAACAAGCCACCTACTATTCGCCAGATGGCAGCTTTGTGTCATTGTTGCTAGATATCTGGCCATCCAGAATCACCACAACATGTGGTCTTCTGCCCCATTGAAGCATGTCTATCGTTTTCATGACATTGTCAGCTAACCCATTTATGAGAATATTTTTCTATTCATAAGTGTGCATTATTGCAGTATTGTTTTATATTGAGGCACTACCTCAATCTTTTTTTGTATTTTCATTTGTTTGTTCTCTGAAATCTGTTAAAATAATGTATAAATGGTACATTTTTCAACTTACCATCTCCACAAATTTCATTCAATAGTAATTATAAGCTACCAATTGAATAAATCAGGAATGGGCAACTTTGATGGGGGTGGAGGCCCCCCCAAAAATCAGGTCTGCATACCCACATCTATACCCACACATGTAGTCAGAGCCAGAGTCAGGGCTCTGACTACATGTGGGTATGCAGCCCTGTGAGCCACTGCGGCCCCCTGTGATGATTTTATTTTTGTGGTGCAATGGTACATTCTGCCACCTAGAGTGTGTTATATGAACAGGAATAAAGCTAAGGTTGGTGATTTATTGCCACCTGCAGAAATATTTGCTTACAAGTATAAATCATTGGCTGATCTCTCCTGATTATTCGAATTGAATCATGTAATCCCTCTTTAAAACTTCTTAAGGATCCATTACAATTTTCGCCTAAAACGATTTACCCAAATCTAGCTTGATTAATTTGCCGAAATAGGCTTTAAATACATTAACGGCTAAATAAATATATACATAGTCACATTTGCTAATGACTTTGGTAAATATGAACCAGTTTTCAAAAGACACTATTGTGTTATACAGTTTTAAATAGTTTTTGTGTACAGAATAAGGAGACATGAACCTGCCCTCAGAATATCTCTCTCGGATTGAAGAGGAGGCAGACCAGTCTTGTCTGTTTGTGATCCATGTTAGCATGTTGCGAATTTGGGCAGACCAGTAGTACAATTGAAGGCAGGGAAGGGCAAGAACACCCTTTTTTAATTGCCCCCATATAAATTTGGTTAGTTGGTTTGAAAAAGGAAACTGGGAGATAGCTTGGGAGCATCTGAAAAAACTAGTTAAATCTAAGGAGGATGTTCATACGGATGACATTGATTCTTCGACTAAGATAATTAGGAGGAAGATCCAGGTTTGGAGATCGTTCTGATTCGATCCAGGAGTGGAAGAAACTTTTCATTGAAAAGGCAATTCAGATCTGGTGTTACAAAGATCCCAAGGTATTGAAACCCCTGTGTCTTCCATTGGAATGGACAGTGTCTTCATAGAGCTGCTGAGTGTAAGATTAAGAGGGCAAACAGTGGATTAGTTCAAATGTATCTTATATTCTAAAAACTTGCCATACTGAGCAAATGTGTCTAAAATGGGAGGGATTTCTCAGGGTTGGATATGTAGAGCAAGACATCATAGAGTGAAATCTTGTGCTGCAGGCCGCCTGCAGAAACACCCATAATACTTGGATTGCTCCTTATCAACTCTGCCAAAGGCTCCGCCCCCAACAAGTAGTGTGGACAGCGAGCATCCTAGTCTTGTGCCACTTCCTAAATAATTTAGAATATTAGTAGTCACCATGGCATTTGGATGAGAGTATAGGGACATAATCCATTTAATAAAGTTTGGGCCCATATTGAAATTTTCTAATACTGAGAACAGAAAGCTCCACTCCATCCTGTTGAATGCCTTCTCGGCATCCAGTGAAGCCAGCAGGACAGGGGTCTTCTGTGTGTTTACTTGATCAATAATATCAAATAGACGGCAAATGTTATCAGAAGAGTATTTGTCTCTAATAAATCCAGTTTGATCCACTTTTATTATTTTGCGAAGAAGAGTGTTTAGTTTTTTGGCGAGCAATTTGGTAATTATTTTGTAGTCGAAATCCAACAAGCTTATGGGCCGGAAGGACGAGCAAGATAGAGGGTCCTTGTCTTTTTTTAGCAACACTGTAATGCGGGCTGTGTACGTAGAGTCTGGGACTATCACGTATTTCTAGGAGTGGTGGGTGTAGAGTCAGGCGCAGAGAGTAAACTTCCAAAGAAATCTGTTTATTGCGCGTTGTCTAGCCAAACAAACAGGCAATGCCCATAGAACACGTATGTCTCCAAAACAGGGAAAGAACATAATACGCAGGCAAAGAACATAATACGCAGGCAAAGAACACACCAGCACCACTGACAGTAAAGATAAGCCCGCACAAGAGCAAGCGGGCACTAAAAGTTTAAATAGACTAAATAATGAACCAAAATGAGCAACAGGTGAAAACAATCAGACAAACAAACAGAAAGGAAAAAGGGATCGGTGGCAGCTAGTAGACCGGTGACGACGACCATGGAGCACCTGACACCCGGCTCCCGCAATGCGCCGACACCGGCCTCGAGGACGACCTGGAGGGCGAGGCGCAGGGCGATCCGGATGGAGGTAATGGAAATCACTCAGCATACCTGGATCTAAGATGTCCTCCACCGGTACCCAGCACCTCTCCTCCGGACCGTACCCCTCCCAATCCACGAGGTACTGCAGGCCCCTCACCCTGCCTCTAGAGTCCAAGATACCATGCACCCCCGTGGGCCCCTCGATGTCCAGAGGGGGGCGGAGGGACCTCCGATACCTCACCTTCCTGCAGGGGACCAGCATATTATGTTATGTTATGTGGTATCATAACAGATGGTATCATATCGTATTGTACCACCTACATTACACCACGCTACACCATGCCATCCAACTCTACATGTCAGTCATATCCTTACCTCCACCCTCTCTTCAGACGCCCCTGTCCTTCTGGAAGAGTCCAAGTGCACAGTGGTGAGGGAGGGAGTCCAGTGTGTTTGCATGGCTACGGGTAACCCTGAGCCCATCATCGAGTTCTACCTCCCTGACAAGAACATCATCATTAAGGACACGGATGGACGCTACAACTACTACACGCACACGGACGGCCACACGTCCACGGGCATGATAAAGCTACGGGAGAAGGGCGAGCGCCTGGGCAACGGTGCTGTCAATGTGCACTGCAGCATTAGCAACATATACGGGTCGGAGAGCTTTCATCTGGAGTTACAGCAGGAGAGTGAGTACACAAGTTCAGGTTTATGGTTAAACACAGAAACAAACGCATACAATTAAAATGCTACACGTTGTATAGCCAAGCATACATGAGAGATTGAACTGAAATCTGAAGTGTAGTACCTTTTATATGATATCTAGATTGACTGTATAAGTAAGAGCATAAACTGGCTACCCCATTGGCTTGATATGGCAATGGCATTATCTTGAATGTAAATACGTTATAGTACCAGGACCTAGCTAAACAGTATTTTATGTTTCTATATTGTCTTCAATATGATGTTCTTGTCCGATGTTAGAGAAGTACATGATGGCAGTGATTGTTGGCACCATCGGTGGAGTGGCTGTCATCGCCTTCATCATCGCAGCAGTGAGATATGTGGGCCATAACAACAAGAAGTGAGTATCCACCCTTCACTAACTGTGACAGGGGTCGATGCGAGTTACAGGTACAGGTCATTTCCTGTTTGAATCGACGATAAGGAAACACTTCAGCCTCGCCATCCATTCTAAAACACCTCTGTGTATTCATGAGTGAATGATTGATCGATGAACGGACTTGAGAATCATTAGTCATAAGTTATGCTAACGCCAGAGCGAGTTCAATTCATTTGCCATCCCTAGTCCCATTTCTGGAATCCTCTGAGATGGAGATCCAAAATGGCTGCCTGGTGGATTGGGTTAGCAAACCAGACTAACCGTAGCCTATAGTTTGCAGGCTCAATTCCCTGCTTTGTACCCTTGACCTGCTATGCTAAAAATACAGCCACGGTAGCCTACTTAACTAAGGTGCTTCAGCATTATACCAATACATCACATTCCGACAAAAGCTTTTACTGAAAGTCGCTCCAAGAGAGGGTGTCAGCTCAACCGCAACTAAACCCATGAACCAATAACCACAACCATGAACGTCGACCACAACCATGAACCATGGGCCTGTAGATTATTAACTGCGTTGGGAAGCAGGCCCTTGTTTTAAAATGGATGCCCAGGCTTGGAGTGTCGCCCTGAGTTAGTTAGTGGCCATGAGACCGAGTCTGATCTTGTGACTCCACCCCCCAGAGAGAATGGCAACCCTGGGCAGGACCTGGTCTCTAAACTGGAGAACCCAGTGTTGTACTACAGCACAGTCAAGAAGGACAAACAATGTCTGAGGAAGAAAGTGGTGAGACATGTTGATGATGATGACTATAATGATGATAATGACCATTCTCAGATCTGTCTTAAACGTGAGAATGATAGCTTACCCGTTGCTGATACTGAAACTATACTATACCCATTCAATTCATGTCCTATTTTTGATGTAAAGTAAGGTTCATTCCATGGAGATATTCATAAATAATCAAAAACCTATATGACCTCTTATGTTAAAGAGAACATGTAAACTTCCCCAGTCAACTACTGGCCTAGCCTGAGAATCCCAGTACCACTATAGCTATCTATCACAGTACCACTGGTGTAGCTGCCACCATAGCCTTTCCAGACATCTGTTTTCTGCTTCATCGCTTCTCTGCGTTCTTCTGTCTCTGTTTTCTCTTTCCTTACTTTTGCACAGCTTAAGACAGAGCTTCTGGGCTCAAAGTTTAACTCCATTCTAGAGGAGAGCACGGTAAGGTTCCTAAACAACCCAGCCCCAATCCCAACTCCAAGTCTCAGTGGTAGACAGCATCCCTCACACATCACAGACAGCAAAATTATGCGATGGCCCAAATTTGGCTCTAGTCTACAATATCACGACTTACCATTTTACCCAGTTAACCACTTGGTGTTACGGTCCTGAAGTGGATCTTTAGCATGAAATGTCCAGACCTTGCCTGGCAATGTGGCCCACATTCAGACCAAAAGTAACTGTGGGAAGTTGTTAGGGCCACATAACTCAAGCCAGAGATGGCCCATAAGCAAAGTGCCAACCCTCCCCCAGTTCGCATCTCATACATTTGGACCAGATCTGGGCCATATGACTCATTGTGGTGCCAGAACTGAGCCACATTGTATGTGTCACAAAACAACCAGATCTGGCCCACAGTCGTCTGCTGTCTGAGATCAGCTTCCATGTGCTCTATTGCCTTTGATTTCCAGTACTACTGTTGCACGGCTGCCTCGATACTAACAGGATATGCTAAACCGCCTCAATCTCCTTGTTTTACGCCTCTGCTCACCAGTAACTACTAACCCTCCTTTCTCCTCTCTCAATGTCTGTCATGTTATCCCTTTATACTCTGAATGTTCTGAGGTGTCAATGGCATTGGTGGCACTGTGCTGATATAACCTGTGATTCTGAATGGGCCTTCTCTCTTTCCGTATCTTCAACAGGGAGAAGACGGGGATTATCAACCTGTGGGCTCTATGGCAGACCTGGAGAGGCAAGAGCTGAATTACGCCGCCCTGCAGTTTCTCGGGGGGCGCTCCAGGGATGGGGGGGCCTCAGGGAGGGGGGATGACGGCAGCGACTACACCGAGATCAAGGCCAAATGAATCGCGATCCTTCCCTGACCCATCGTCACCGCGGGACACAGTGGCAGCCATGTTGTCGCCCCCCTCCTCACGTCATTCGCCCCCTCTTCAAACGTCTTCCCCCCTCCCCCGTAGACTCCACCCCCAACCTTCACCGTCACACCAAGAACTCCCATCGTCTCCGCCCGTCCCTGAATCATCTCAAATGACGTCCCCGTTAGTCGACCCCCAAGCCTCCAAGGGGAACCCCAGTCACATCTCGCCACCCAGGACTGCTGGTAGCTACTTGCAGGGTCAGAACACGGCCCAGTGGACAATGTAAAAAGATCTTTGTATTATCAGCAGCTGTCGGTCTCCAGGCTCTTACTCTATTGTTCATAGTCAAACAATTCCCTCACAACAGGTGCAATGCGTTAGTTACTGTACTGTATCATCTAGATTCAATGTTGCTATTTCCATCTCTACACCATTAATTGTTGGCATTGCTTTTCTGGGGCTCCCCTTCTGTATGTCACCCTATATCATACTCATAGCTAGCCTGGTTAAACCAGATTGAACGCTGAGCTCACCAGTTTTCCTGTGAAACGCAGCGCAATCAGTTTGGATACCAGGCTAACTGTCTAGATCCGTCCGTTATAGTTCTTCTCCACTGTGTCCGCTGCCAGTCGAAGTGTCAGGGAAAGGGGTGTGTTTTGTGCTTTTTCTTTTCTTATCTCTATTTCTGACCCTGGATCTGGAGGAAATGAGGGATCTCTTCTCTCTTCCTGATCCAGTGGTTGTCAACGCTGACCAGTGTTCAACAAACGTTAGGCCTGATACACATCCAATTGAAGCCTGTCATCTTCATCTCACATATTCTGTTCCAACATATAGTTCAATAGTGATGTGTGCTGTGACTCTGTGGCTTTTGATGATGATGAGAAATGAATATTTCTTTGATTTTATATAAAGAGAGAAAATTGATACTCTTACAGGTTTGTGGAGCCTCGAACACAAGGTTCTGCTCGTGCAAGAAGTGGCCTGAATATTTTTGTTTTTATGCATTATAAGCACTGATTGCATTGTGTTTTGCTCTTGTGGAAATATGCCGGGGTAACACAGAATGTTCTATTTATTCCGTTGCCCATGATTTAATTACTAGTATTTTTGGACGATGTTTTGCTAAGGGTAAGTGTTAACTTATCCTTAAATGGGAACCAATGGATTAGAATACATTTTTGGATCAATCTGGCATACATGACTCCACTGTAACACTCGCACAGCAGGACAAAATGTATCTCGTTGAGACAATGTGTGTGTGTGTGTATGTAAACAGTGCTGAAAGATCAGCGAACACTGATCACTGTGGGTGTTTCAAAAGATCACTTTACCTGAGACCGCTTCTCACAAAATGTCTACTTCAATGGTTGTGAAGTGTGAAATCGATGCCTAATCCTATAGGGTTGTATCAGAGGAGGCATTTGAGTGGCACAACATTGAAGTTGTTATACCAGTTGGTTGTGCTATTCAAACATACTTGATCAACTCATGTAATGTAATCTCCAAGCTCACTAATGGCAACACTAGATAACAATGACTGTTAATACAATATTAATAAGCTGCATATGGATGGGTAAAAAGATACCAGTATACATTATGTAAATAAATACCCTGCATGACTATTATGCTGTCAGCCATATGTGTAGATACACTACGGTATGTACATGCTCACTATTGCAACAATGGTTTACACAGGCAAGTCGGATACAGGTTCGGTAACACTTTAACTGACTTCTCTGTCATAAGGGTGACATAACGCTGTCATAACATAACACATGTCATTTTCGGTCATGAAAACTGATGTCAAAATACTGACAACCCTTTACACTGTCATGACACAAATGGGTATTTATGTAAATTAGTTGGCTAGCGGTATGCTAAGCCAATAACCTGACTGAAGCAAAGATTTGTGCCATGACGGTGTCAAGCTTATGTCAGCTGTCATGACTGTTTAATAACATATTTTATGTCATTGTTCTGACATGGTTAAGTCACTAGACCTAATGGCGGAGCGTTCAAGATGTGTTGCCCAACATTGAGACATGCCAATATGGACATCCGTTTAGTAACACTTACTGTCGTCAGTTCTCTTGAACGCCTCATGGGGGGGTTTATTTCTTTCTAAACCTGGGAACAAAATGGAGAAGCGTTGTTCATGTCTTCTCTAATTTGTTTGTCACATAGTGTGTTGTAAAGCAGATTTGTACTTTCTTTACTTTGTGGTATTCATTATTATTATTGTGATGATTTTTTTTTTATATCTTTGACACAATAATTCCGATCAGAATTCTGCAATCCTTCTGCAAATTAGCACTGTTATTACTTAATGACAATAAGAGCTCTATGATGATGTTTGATCATTCTCTTTCTTTTACAAGTCTGTCCCGCCTCAAGCAAAGCCATCTTTCTTTGGGTCCAAACAACAAATAAATCAAGTAAACAACAGAGAATGTGACCAGTTCAGTTTGTTATCTATATAGTTGATATGTTTTCTCATACCCAAAACAGTATGGAAAATACACCCTGAACACATTCTATATCTCCATGTATTAGTATGACTTTATTGATACAGTATGTAACAGTTATTCCCCCCACACAATGAAACAAAGTACTATCTTCGGTTCACCCTTTTGCTATTTAAGTCACAGAAACACTGTTAACTGACATGATTTTAGAGCCAATTTGTGCAGTACTGAAAGAAGTAGAATAAAGGAAGCAGCTACAGTATGTTGCAACCTGTTTATTTAAGATTGATATAAGAACAAATTCTTATTTTCAATGACGGCCTAGGAAAAGTTGGTTAACTGCCTGTTCAGGGGTAGAACGACAGATTTGTACCTTGTCAGCAAAGGGGTTTGAACTTGCAACCTTCCGATTACTAGTCCAACGCGCTAACCACTAGGCTACCCTGCCGCCCCGGGGGCAGCCTGTATCACTTTATTGGTCAGTTGCACACAAGGTCCAACCAAAATTTGACTTCCTTTTTTAAGCCAACCCCTCCGAAAGACACACATACATACACATACAGACATATTTTGGAGAGGTGTGGGGGGGCTGCCACAATTTGCGGCAGGTTGATATTTACAGAATAGAGCGAATTTCGCTAGATGGGTCAGCTGCAGAGATTTGTAGTGTTAATTTGAGGTTAGGTTAAGTATTAGGGTTAACTGTGTGGTTAAGGTTAGGGTTAAGTCGGTTTAAATCACATTTTATGACTTTTGGCCATTTCAGCTAGTGACCACTCTGCAGAGCTGCCTCGAGAACGAGATTCAGGCCAAAAACACTAACCTGCCACTGGGTGCTGTTGTGGGGGGTTGCTCAAGGGCACGAAATGGCATCAAATACAGTGCCTTGCGAAAGTATTCTGCCCCCTTGAACTTTGCGAACTTTTGCCACATTTCAGGCTTCAAACATAAAGATATAAAACTGTATTTTTTTTGTGAAGAATCAACAACAAGTGGGACACAATCATGAAGTGGAACGACATTTATTGGATATTTCAAACTTTTTTAACAAATCAAAAACTGAAAATTGGGCGTGCAAAATTATTCAGCCCCCTTAAGTTAATACTTTGTAGCGCCACCTTTTGCTGCGATTACAGCTGTAAGTCGTTTGGGGTATGTCTCTATCAGTTTTGCACATCGAGAGACTGAATTTTTTTACCATTCCTCCTTGCAAAACAGCTCGAGCTCAGTGAGGTTGGATGGAGAGCATTTGTGAACAGCAGTTTTCAGTTCTTTCCACAGATTCTCGATTGGATTCAGGTCTGGACTTTGACTTGGCCATTCTAACACCTGGATATGTTTATTTTTGAACCATTCCATTGTAGATTTTGCTTTATGTTTTGGATCATTGTCTTGTTGGAAGACAAATCTCCGTCCCAGTCTCAGGTCTTTTGCAGATTCCATCAGGTTTTCTTCCAGAATGGTCCTGTATTTGGCTCCATCCATCTTCCCATCAATTTTAACCATCTTCCCTGTCCCTGCTGAAGAAAAGCAGGCCCAAACCATGATGCTGCCACCACCATGTTTGACAGTGGGGATGGTGTGTTCAGCTGTGTTGCTTTTACGCCAAACATAACATTTTGCATTGTTGCCAAAAAGTTCAATTTTGGTTTCATCTGACCAGAGCACCTTCTTCCACATGTTTGGTGTGTCTCCCAGGTGGCTTGTGGCAAACTTTAAACAACACTTTTTATGGATATCTTTAAGAAATGGCTTTCTTCTTGCCACTCTTCCATAAAGGCCAGATTTGTGCAATATACGACTGATTGTTGTCCTATGGACAGAGTCTCCCACCTCAGCTGTAGATCTCTGCAGTTCGTCCAGAGTGATCATGGGCCTCTTGGCTGCATCTCTGATCAGTCTTCTCCTTGTATGAGCTGAAAGTTTAGAGGGACGGCCAGGTCTTGGTAGATTTGCAGTGGTCTGATACTCCTTCCATTTCAATATTATTGCTTGCACAGTGCTCCTTGGGATGTTTAAAGCTTGGGAAATCTTTTTGTATCCAAATCCGGCTTTAAACTTCTTCACAACAGTATCTCGGACCTGCCTGGTGTGTTCCTTGTTCTTCACGATGCTCTCTGCGCTTTTAACGGACCTCTGAGACTATCACAGTGCAGGTGCATTTATACGGAGACTTGATTACACACAGGTGGATTGTATTTGTCATCATTAGTCATTTAGGTCAACATTGGATCATTCAGAGATCCTCACTGAACTTCTGGAGAGAGTTTGCTGCGCTGAAAGTAAAGGGGCTGAATACTTTTGCACGCCCAATTTTTCAGTTTTTGATTTATTAAAAAAGTTTGAAATATCCAATAAATGTCGTTCCACTTCATGATTGTGTCCCACTTGTTGTTGATTCTTCACAAAAAAATACAGTTTTATATCTTTATGTTTGAAGCCTGAAATGTGGCAAAAGGTCGCAAAGTTCAAGGGGGCCGAATACTTTCGCAAGGCACTGTATTTGATACCAGCAACCCTCCAGTTGCCAGCTCACTTCACAAAATACTTTTTCCTCATCGGATCTGGAGTTCGTTTGCTGGTTTGCCTCTCTAACCGCTAGGCTACATTCTCTGGTTGCAAATTTCAGTTAGCCAAACGGAACTTAAAGTTGTCCTTGATTATAATTTACCTCGCTCAGACAGTCCTACCTTGCATAACTTGTTGATAAAAAAATCTAAATATAACAGTGATAAGCATTTCATTGGCACCTGACCTTATGCCATATGTCCCCCTGTAATGAAACTGTAGGATTGGAATGTTGTCTTACCATTTACAAGCACTGGTCAGATAGACAAGGAGGGCCACATTAAGGCTGAGGAACAGATCAACAATTATCAACGGATAGACTGCAACGTCACTATTCTCTGGCCCAGGGATATCTATGGGAACTAATAAAAATGAATTGGTACGAAAACACTTTGTTTAATTGGTCCAACGCTATTCTACTTTAGCTCTACTCTTTACCCCACCAGCCAGGTTACCATCCAATTGGCGACAGATTTTCATGCAGAATAAAATGTGCACGTTTCCACCAAACTGACTTGCTGCAGATATACTGCTATTTCTCCCATAATACATTTTTACCGACACAAAAATATCCCACCATGTGGAACGAACAAATGATCTGTCTGCATTTAGAAAATTGTATCATCGAAATGTCCTGGTTCCATCACAATTTTTCAAACGGTATGAATTTACCAGCATAAGCATTGTGGATGGAAATGTGGTAACTGACAGTACACTACATGACCAAATGTAAGTGGACACTTGATCATCGAACGTCTCATTCCAAAATCATGGGCATTAGTATAGAGTTGGTTCCCCTTTTGCTGCTGTAACAGCCTCCACAACAGCCTCCACCTCTGGGAAGGCTTTTTACTAGATGTTGGAACATTGCTGCGGGGATTGCTTCCATTCAGCCACAGGCACAGATGTTGGGCGATTCAGCCTGTTTCACAGTCGGCGTTCCAATTCATCCCAAAGGTGTTTGATGGGGTTGAGAGTCAGGGCTCTGTGCAGGCCAGTAAAGTTCTTCCACACTGATCTCGACAAATCATTTCTATTTGGACCTCGCTTTGTGCATGGGGGCATTGTCATGCTGAAATAGGAAAGGGCCTTCCCCAAACTGTTGCCACAAAGATGGAAGCACAGAATCGTCTAGAATGTCATTGTATGCTGTAGCCTCAAGATTTCCCTTCACTGGAACTAAGGTGCCTAGTCCGAATCGTGAAACAATGTGTTTTATAAAGAAGTGCTTTTAATAAACTATAGTTTATTAAACTCTGCATAAACTGAGTATAAACAACATATACAGTGCATTCGGAAAGTATTCAGACCCCTTGACTTTTTCCACATTTTGTACATTACAGCCTTATTCTAAAATGTATAAAATCGTTTTTTTCATCAGTCTACACACTATACCCCATACTGACAAAACAAAAACTGCTTTTTAGACATTTTGGGAAATGTATAGAAAAAAGAAAACAAATATTAAATGTACATTCAGACCCTTTACTCAGAACTTTGTTTAAATCAAATCAAATGTTAGTTGTCACATGCGACCTTACAGTGAAATGCTTCCAAGCCCTTAACCAAAAACGCAGTTGTAAGAAAAATACCTACAAAAATAAGAAATAAATGCATCAAATAATTAAAGAGCAGCAGTAAAATAACAATAGCGAAGCTATATACAGGGGGTACCGGTACAGAGACAATGTGCGGGGGGACCGGTTAGTCGAGGTAATATGTACATGTAGATAGAGTTATTAAAGTGACTATGCATAGATAATAAGCAGAGAGTAGTAGCTGTTTAAAAGCCTCTTGGACCTAGACTTGGCACTCCGGTACCGCTTGCTGTGTGGTAGCAGAGAGGTAACAGTCTATGACAAGGGTGGCTGGTGTCATTGACAATTTTTAGGGCCTTCCTCTGATACTGCCTGGTGTCGAGGTCCTGGATGGCAGGATGCTTTGCCCCAGTGATGTACTGGGTCGTACGCACTACCTCTCTGTAGCACCTTGCGGTCGGAGGCAGTTGCCATACCAGGCAGTGATGCAAACAGTTAAGATGCTCTTGGTGGTGCAGCTGTATATCATTTTGAGGATCTGAGGACCCATGCCAAATCTTTTCAGTCCCCTGAGGGGAAATAGGTTTTGTCGTGCCCTCTTCACGACAAAACTTGGATCATGTTAGTTTGTTGGTGATGTGGACACCAAGGAACTTGAAGATTTAAACCTGCTCCACTACAGCCCCGATAAAGGGGGCGTGCTCGGCCCTCCTTTTCCTGTGGTCCATAATCATCTGCTTTGTCTTGATCACGTTGAGGGAGAGGTTGTTGTCCTGGCACCACAAGGCCAGGTCTCTGACCTCCTCCCTCTAATCTGTCACATCGTTGTCGGTGATGAGCCCTGCCACTGTTGTGTCATCAGCAAACTTAATGATGGTGTTGGAGTTGTGCCTGGCCATGCAGATATGAGTGGACAGGGAGTACAGGAGGGGACTGAGCACGCACCCCTGAGGGGCACCCGTGTTGAGGATCAGTATGGCGGATGTGTTGTTAACTACCCTAACTACCTGGAGGCAGCCTGTCAGGAAGTCCAGGATCTAGTTGCAGAGGGAGGTGTTTAGTCCCAGGGTCCTTAGCTTAGTGATGAGCTTTGAGGGCACTATGGTGTGAAACGCTGAGCTGACGTCAATGAATAGCATTTTTCACATAGGTGTTCCTTTTGTCAATGTGTGAAAGGGCAGTGTGGAGTGCAATAGAGATTGCATCATCCGTGGATCTGTTGTGGCGGTATGCAAATTAGAGTGGGTCTAGGGTTTCTGGGATAATGGTGTTAATGTGAGCCATGACCAGCCTTTCACAGCACTTCCTGGCTACAGACGTGCTACAGTGCACGTCGGTAGTCTTTTAGGCAGGTTACCTTAGTGTTATTGGACACAGGGACTATGGTGGTCCGCTTGAAACATGTTGGTATTACAGACTCAGACAGGGAGAGGTTGAAAATGTCAGAGAAGACACTTGCCAGTTGGTCAGCACATGCTCAGACAACACGTCCTGGTAATCCGTCTGGCCCTGCGGCCTTGTGAATGTTGACCTGTTTAAAGGTCCTACTCACATCGGCTAGGGAGAGCGTGATCACACAGTCGTCTGGAACAGCTGATGCTCTCATGCATGTTTCAGTGTTACTTGCCTTGAAGCGAGCATAGAAGTAATTTAGCTAATCTGCTAGGCTTGTGTCACTGGACAGCTCGCTGCGGTGCTTCCCTTTGTAGTCTGTAATAGTTTGCAAGCCCTGCCACATCTGAAGAGCGTTGGAGCCGGTGTAGTATGATTCGATCTTAGTCCTGTGGGGACGATGTCATCTATGCACTTATTGATGAAGCCAGTGACTGATGTGGTGTACACCTCAATGCCATCAGAAGAATCCCGCAACATATTCCAGTCTGTGCTATCAAAACAGTCCTGTAGCTTAGCATCTGCTTATTCGGACCACTTTTCTATTGACTGGGTCACCGGTGCTTTGTGCTTTAGTTTTTACTTGTAAGCAGGAATCAGGAGGATAGAATTATTGTCAGATTTGCCAAATGGAGGGCGAGGGAGAGCTTTATTCGCGTCTCTGTGTGTGGAGTAAAGGTGGTCTCAGACGAGCAAAGCCTTGAAACTTGCTTAGATACCGTGCACCAGCTGTTGTTTACAAGTATACATAGACCGCCACCCCTTGTCTTACCAGAGGCTGCTGTTCTTTCCTGCCGATACAGTGTATAACCCGCCAGCTGTATGTTATTCATGTCGTCGTTCAGCCACAAATCGGTGGAACATACGATATTACACTTTTTAATACCCTTGGGTAGGATATACGTTCTTATAGTTTGTCCACTTTATTATCCAACAATTGTACGTTGGCCAATAGTACCGATGGTAAAGGCAGGTTAACCACTCATCGCCGGAAACTTACAAGGCACCCCGACCTCCTTCTGCAATATCTCCGTCTCTTGACGGGATGAGGGCCTTGTCGGGTGTCTGGAGTAAATCCATCTCGTCTGCCTCATTATAGAAAAATTATTTGTCCAGTTCAAGGTGAGTAATTGCTGTTCTGATGTCCAGAAGCTCTTTTCGGTCATAAGAGATGGTAGCAGCAACATAATGTACAAAATAAGTTACAAACAATGTGAAAAAACAAACATAATAGCATGGTTGGTTAAGAGCCCATAAAACGGCAGCCATCCCCTCCGGCGCCATCTGATAAGCACCTTTTACAACAATTACAGCCTAGTCTTCTTGGGTATGAAGCTACTGTCACGTCCTGACCTTAGTTCCTTTTTCATGTCTCTATTTTAGGTTGGCCAGGGCATGATTTGGGGTGGGCATTCTATGTTTTGTTCTTGTGTTTATATTTCTATGTGTTTGGCCTGGTATGGTTCCCAATCAGAGGCAGCTGTCAATCGTTGTCTCTGATTGAGAACCATACTTAGGTAGCCTGTTTTCCCACTTTTGTTTGTGGGTGGTTATTTTCCGTTTCAGTGTTTTCACACATGTTTTGATTTTCCTTTATTCTCTCGTTCGTTTGTTTTCTGTGTTCAGTGTAATAAATATGACGAACACTTACCACGCTGCATATTGGTCCAATATTTCACACTCCTCGCTAGAGGAAGAAGAAAACCGTTAGAGCTACAAGGTTGACACATCTCTAAATGGGGAGTTTCTCACGTTCTTCTCTGTAGAGCCTCACAAGCTCTGTCAGGTTGGATGGGGAGCGTCGCTGCACAGCTATTTTAGGGTTTCTCCAGAGATGTTAGAGCAGGTTCAAGTCAGGGCTCTGGCTGGGTCACTCAGGGACATTCAGAAACTTGTCACGAAGCCACTCCTCTGTTGTTTTGGCTGTGTGCCCAGCGTCATTGTACTGTTGGAAGGTGAACCTTCCCCCAGTCTGACATCCTAAGCGCTCTGTAGTAGGTTTTCATCAAGGATCTCTCTGTAGTTTGATCCATTCATCTTTCCCTCGATCCTGACTAGTCTCACAGTCCCTGCCGCTAAAATACGTCCCCATAGCATGATGCTCTTACAATCTTCTTAGAATCTTGTTTCTCATGGTCTGAGAGTTGTTTAGGTTTCTGGTCACCTCCCTGACCAAGGCCCTTCTCCCCAGATTGCTCAGTTTGGCTTGGTGGACAGCTCTAGGTAGTCATGGTGTTTCCAAACTTCTTCCATTTAAGAATGATGTAGTCCACTGAGTTCTTTGGGACCTTCAATGCTGCATACATCTTTTGGTACCCTTCCCCAGATCTGTGCCTTGAAACAATCCTGTCTCGGAGCTCTACAATCAATTCCTTCGACCTCATGGCTTAGTTTTGCTCTGACTTGCGCGATCAACTGTGGGACCTTATATAGACAGGTGTGTGCCTTTCCAAATCATGTCCAATCAATTTAATTTACCACAGGTGGACTCCAATCAAGTTGTAGAAACATCTCAAGGATGATCAATGGAAACAGGATGCACCGGATCTCAATTTCGAGTCTCATAGCAAAGGGTCTGAATACTTATGTAAATAAGGTACTTCTGTTTAGTTTATAATACATGAGCAAACATTGATAAAAACATTTTTTTTGCCTTTCTCATTGTGGGGTATTGTGTGTAGATGTATGAGTTTTAAAATGTATTTCATCCTTTTTTAGAATAAGGCTGTAATGTAACAAAATGTGGAAAAAGGCTAAGGGGTCTGAATACTTTCCAAAGGCACTGTATATTTCAAGGAACATGGTGTAGAGTTTAAGTGTAAGTTTTTCGGGGAAGTAACACCCGACCTAACAAATAAAAAATATCACAGTCACAAAGTGTGAAGATGAAGTAAACTATTTATGACTACACGCACTTCCATTACAACTACACAAATTGACACAGAAATTCATCTGACAGTTTACACATTACTGATACTTTATCAGGCATTGTTGCAACAAATTCCTTCCATTTCAGGCTGTGATCAGTTGCATTATTACCATGTCTTCTTGCTATTAAGTCAACATAATGTAACGGTGAAAGAATCATCACTCTTCATAAGTGGGTCTTATATGTCTGTATACTTGAAAGATTGTGGTATAAAACCATCACAAAAATATATTGAACACAACCCAGTAGCCTCTAACGTTGATAATAAAGGGATAACCTAGTCAGTTGCACAGCTGAACGCATTCAACCAAAATGTGTCTTCTGCATTTAACCCTACCCTGCATATTCTTACCCTTTGCCGGCCCCTTAGATTCAAACCAGCAAACTTTCGGTTACTGGCCCAACACTCTTAACTGCTAGGCTACCTTCCGCCCACGTCAAGGTCGTTGTAATTAGGAGACCAAGGCGCAGCGTGAAAAGCATACATTCTTCTTTTAATGAAGAAAGAACACTGAACAAACTAACAAAGTAACAAAACAAACCGTGAAGCTAATATGAAAAGTGCAGACAGGCAACTAAACATAGAATAAGAACCCACAAAATACTCAAGGAATATGGCTACCTAAATATGGTCCCCAATCAGAGACAACAATAAACAGATGCCTCTGATTGGGAACCACATATACCTAGACTTACAAAAAACCTTGATATACAAAAACACCTAGACAATACAAAAACTAACATACCCACCCTAGTTACACCCTGACCTGACCAAAATAAGAAAGAAAACAAAGACAACTAAGGTCAGGGCGTGACAGTCCATAATAAGTGCATTTAGCACACTATACTTACTATAGTTACTATGTCAGTTACTGCAGAATATGGCAATACCCTTTTTGCAGCAGATCTATCATATTGGGTACAGGGCTTCATTTCTCAGACCACAGAGGGCATCAATAACAGTGAGACTATTGCCATCTTATCTCTATTCAATGCAAGGCATTCTCCATGTAATTCACATGCACATGTTTCAAACAGCCAATCTTGAAATATGTACACATTTTCTTATAGAAATCTTATAGAAACTTTCTTATGAAATAAAGCTGCATCTGAATATACAAGGCAAGGGGATTGCAGTGTTGATCAAGGCTGGTTGAAAGGTGTGGATTGATGGGGTTTGATGGGTTGGTTGATGTGCTTGGGTTGATTAGGGTCTAGATACAGTACAGTATGGCTGGGTGGTATGTGTGGATTGGTGGGGTTTGATGGGTTGGTCTATGTGTTTGGGTTGATTATGGTCTAGATACAGTACAGTGTAGCTGGGTGGTATGCAGTACAGAGGGACTTCCTGGATTGCAGCACCAGGTTAGAGGGAGGAGTAACAGACTGGGGACATGAAGTGACAGTTCACACCCATCAGAGACTCACACAGGGCTCACAGTCAACAGGAAGAGAGAGCACACAGAGAGAGGTAATGTGCTGATTCAGTCTTATTCTCTGCATGGATCAAAAGACAAGCTATTGAACAATGATATATTTTTGTCTCGTTACATTGAATGACTGTTAAAACTTAATTATGACTATGTAATGTAATGGTAATATTATTCATTTAGGGCTATACAACACATTCCTTCATAAGGCTTTAAACAGCACAGGAATAAATATTTATGAATGCAGTTAAATATATTTATGAGCAATTGTGAAGAAGGAATTCATATGAACCTTGAGCATAAATGTTTCTTTGACATCCTCTCTAGGCATTACAGAAAAATACATCTTAGTTGAATAACAGTGTTAAGAAGGTTGTTATGAATGCAACTGTAGCACTCCTAAAGGTGTAATGAAATATTAATATCCAATGTGTATTGCTATATGTTGTTATTCTCACAACACCATTTCATATTGTATTTCACACTCGTCTCCTGCTCCATACCAGTAGACACAGACAGAGATAGTGACCATTAGACAAAGAGGAGAAAGAGGAGAGACCCCGGTGTTGTGGTTGATTCATCGAGGCAGTAGAGGCAGGATGTGGGTCCTCATCTGGGCAGCTCTACTTCTCTCTCTGACAGAGAGAACCACATGCCAAAGTAAGGTTCCTTTTATCACTACTATTGTTAATATACATATGACACACATTCCAACAGATACTGTCACATGATTTGTTTTTACAAACAAGTGAAGTAGTATCAGTGCTTCTTGTATTACTCATGACTATATTCATTTCCCTCCGTCAGAGAAGGCCCCTGCAGCAGCATACAACATCACCTTCAGTCCAGCAGAGATAACACCACAGACTGGACTATGTGCTGTTATTCCATGTTTGTTCACTCACCCTGATGACTTCCTTGCTAGCATAGCAATGTGGCTTAAATGCCCTGATGCACGATGTTCTATTAAAGTCGAAACTGACTCTATTTTCCACTCAAGAAATTCCTCTATAGCTCAGGAGGGTTATAGAAGGCGAGTAGCACTACTGGAGACAGACCTGACAAAGAAGAACTGCAGTATGATCATCAACGACATCACTAAGACTGATGACGGAGACTATCAATTAAGACTGTCCGGAAAATTGAACACTGGCAATATAAGTCAATTTACATACCAGACGAAACTGAAAATGGCAGTGAAAGGTACAGCATGACTATTACTGTTAGTTACAGTGACATGAGTATTACTTTAGTGTAATTTGTAATGGAAACTTACTGTAACATAAGTACCTCCAATTTACAAAGCCCAAGATTTCCCCAAGTCTCCCATTTCAAAGTGTTTATTTTTCTAAACCGGTACTAGGATTTCATACTTTCTATGAGTGTATGTTTCTGCTGTTTTCTACATTGATACAAAATCCAAGTTATAGCGTGACTTAAATGTAAAGGTAAATATCTTTGAGCCGACGTGCATTTACCATGAATACGGGCACATTGCCTCTAAATGTAAATCATGCTATTGTGCGAATCTTCCACGATCCTGATTGAATTTAGGCCTCAGTCTGTGTTTCTATTTCCTACCTCCAGCTCTGACCCAGAAGCCCTCAGTGTTGACTCCTCCTCTGACAGAGGGAGAACCAGCGACCCTGACCTGCACCGCCCCGGGAATCTGCTCTGGAACTCCTCCTAACATCACATGGACATGGAGAGGGACAGGAGACAACATCACTGAGCTCAGAGACAACACCACTACACAAAGGAGAGAGGATCTGACCAGAGTCACAAGAACCCACTTCTCAACTTTGACCTTTACACCTTCAGCAGAGCACCACACCACCAAGGTCACGTGCCAAGTGACATTCAAAGGGAACATCACCACTGAGGAGACAGTGACTTTGAATGTGACTCGTAAGTAGCCTACATCATCTGACCTTACTTTGCACAACCCAACAGCTTGTTGTGCTTCAACAGTTATAATTCATGAACATGATAAACTGATTATATACTTTATTTTCTAGATGTGAAGGAACCCAAGATCTCTGGTAGTAACACAGTGAGAGAGGGTGATACCCTGAATCTGTCTTGCTTTGTTGACAGCTACCCACCACCACCATCTATCACCTGGAGTAAGAATGGGACAACAGCTTTGGAAGAGAATAACTCTGGACTGGCCTCTCTCACCATCTCCAACATGACAAGAGAACATACTGGGGAGTATGTGTGTAAAGCTCATCAACTCAACAGGACGACTCTGACAGCTTCCATTGTTGTCACTGTGATGTGTGAGTACAAACAACACAAAATAGCTTGAAACATGTTTACTTTAAATTGTCCATGATATATCTTCCGCCTCTGTCTCTCGTTAGACCATCCTGTGATTCTCAATGCTTCTGGGTGTGTCATCCAGGCAAAGGTCATGACCTGTGTGTGTGTCAGCCAGGGGGTTCCCTTACCTCTCATAGGCTGGCTTAACACTGAGGAGTACTCCCTCACTAAATCAGTGTTGAGGTCCTCAGTGAACACCACCATCAGGATGCATGTCGGAAACCACACCAACACTACTGTGGAGTGTGTCAGCACAAATGAAGTGGGCAGAGTGAGAGAGAAGCTGCAAGTCACTCAAAAAGAGAGCCAAGGAAAGCGAGGAGGTAAAGATATAAGTTGTTACTTTGTTAGAGAGCAACAGCTTCCCTATCCCACCCAATATGTCTGCAACATAGAGGATTTATATGCTTTGAGTGAGAAAATATAATGTTATTATTTCATTTAAAAAGAAGATCAGAGGATACAAAGTATGGTGAGCAACTTCTAAAATCATACATGCTTTGTTTTCTTTATAGAGAAAGTATCTAAAGACATCTTGGCTATGCTGTTGAACCCACCACTGATTGCTGCATTTGCATTTGCAGCCTTCTCATCCACCATCTGTTGTATCATCCAGTGTTTGACAGGGAAATGTAAAAGGTACATGCATTCTGTTACTGAAGTACAGTTAGTGTTATATGAGTGTTGGTGATTGTCTTTAGAAATTCACATTTCCTATCAAGAGTATCAGATATATTGTCAAAAGTTGCAATGCCTTGCACAATGTTGTAATGGAGGTGCTTGCTAACCTCTCTAACATATAGTTATTGAGACATTTTATTTATAATATTTTCCCTAGATGCAAAGAGAGGATCCCAAAGGACTCAGACTCCAAAAGCCCTTTAAGGAAACTGGAGATGGAGCCTAAAGATGTGCTCTACACCACTATCAACTACTCCCAACTGAAGAAGACTCCTGAGGAGGCAGAGAAGAAGACCACCACAGTCAGAGTATGTCAAAGTCAAACGAGAGAATAAGAAAGAAGGGTATGAAGGTGGAGGAGAGGGGAGTGGAGTGATGTACGAGGAGGAGAACGAGAATGGTAAGCCAGCAGCAGAGACATATGAGAATACAGAGCTTTACTCCAACGTCAAGGCTATTATGGGTGGTGAGTGACACAGCAATTTTCACTAGAAACATGGGAGATAGCATGCAGTATTGTATAGCCATGTGTTCCTATATCATTTTTCTGAATTCAGATTGAATGTTTTATGTTGATACTGGGACTTTTGCTCAACTGAAACTACTGTAGTTTTGGTGTTGTTTCCTCATGTGCTGAAACAAGTTTGAATGTTTTATGATAATACAGAGCCGTTGTTTAATAACTGAAACTACTGTAGTTAATAGTTTTGGTAAATGATTTATTTTACAGCCCTGTGTTAGATGGTACTGTATGTATCTGGTGGTTGTACATTTCCAATAAGAATATTTTCTAGTTGTACATAGAAGCAAGTTTTGGTCAAGTTTTTATAAAGTCTTTCAAGGAAGAGTCATTTTACTTTTGTAATGACAGTGTTTTGTCACCAAGGGGAAGGACTGACACATACGTGGTTGGGAAAAGTAGAGGTCAAGCCATTTATTTTTTCTTCTCCTTTTTCCTTTCATTTTGCATTTTGATTTGACAAGTGGGTGGGGATATTAGGTAGTATGTGTGGATGTAATCAATATATTTCTGTAAATAGAATACTGATACACGGTTGAAAATGTTGGCAAAATGTCATTCAGAATTCTCATTTTGGGCTAGCCAGAGAGCTCAAATTAAAGAATCAAGAAAAAAAGTACATTATGTTGTTTTCTTTAGACAGCTTGGTTGTTTAGCAACAAAACAGATGTGTACACAACTATGTGGTAAAACAGCTGGGTTGGCTGAGATTGTTGACAACATGTCACATATTTCGTCTCCAATGTTTAAAAATATAAATACATTTGCACAATGAGCACTTGTTGTCTCTCAAATACGGTGTTACAGTTGTTTGGTTAGCTAGGTAGTATTTTTTTGTGTGCCATATTAGCAAATAACACCCCCCAGAAATATGACATTTCAAGAACAACATAAAACTAGCTGAAACAAGCCATATACTATTCGCCAGATGGCAGCTTTGTGTCATTGTTGCTAGATATCTGGCCATCCAGAATCACCACAACATGTGGTCTTCTGCCCCATTGAAGCATGTCTATCGTTTTCATGACATTATCAGCTAACCCATTTATGAGAATATTTTTCTATTCATAAGTGTGCATTATTGCAGTATTGTTTTATATTGAGGCACTACCTCAATCTTTTTTTGTATTTTCATTTGTTTGTTCTCTGAAATCTGTTAAAAGAATGTATAAATGGTACATTTTTCAACTTACCATCTCCACAAATTTCATTCAATAGTAATTATAAGCTACCAATTGAATAAATCAGGAATGGGCAACTTTGATGGGGGTGGAGGCCCCCCCAAAAATCAGGTCTGCATACCCACATCTATACCCACACATGTAGTCAGAGCCAGAGTCAGGGCTCTGACTACATGTGGGTATGCAGCCCTGTGAGCCACTGCGGCCCCCTGTGATGATTTTATTTTTGTGGTGCAATGGTACATTCTGCCACCTAGAGTGTGTTATATGAACAGGAATAAAGCTAAGGTTGGTGATTTATTGCCACCTGCAGAAATATTTGCTTACATGTATAAATCATTGGCTGATCTCTCCTGATTATTCGAATTGAATCATGTAATCCCTCTTTAAAACCTCTTAAGGATCCATTACAATTTTCGCCTAAAACGATTTACCCAAATCTAACTTGATTAATTTGCCGAAATAGGCTTTAAATACAGTAACGGCTAAATAAATATATTCATAGTCACATTCGCTAATGACTTTGGGAAATATGAACCAGTTTTCAAAAGACACTATTGTGTTATACAGTTTTAAATAGTTTTTGTGTACAGAATAAGGAGACATGAACCTGCCCTCAGAATATCTCTCTCGGATTGAAGAGGAGGCAGACCAGTCTTGTCTGTTTGTGATCCATGTTAGCATGTTGCGAATTTGGGCAGACCAGTAGTACAATTGAAGGCAGGGAAGGGCAAGAACACCCTTTTTTAATTGCCCCCATATAAATTTGGTTAGTTGGTTTGAAAAAGGAAACTGGGAGATAGCTTGGGAGCATCTGAAAAAACTAGTTAAATCTAAGGAGGATGTTCATACGGATGACATTGATTCTTCGACTAAGATAATTAGGAGGAAGATCCAGGTTTGGAGATCGTTCTGATTCGATCCAGGAGTGGAAGAAACTTTACATTGAAAAGGCAATTCAGATCTGGTGTTACAAAGATCCCAAGGTATTGAAACCCCTGTGTCTTCCATTGGAATGGACAGTGTCTTCATAGAGCTGCTGAGTGTAAGATTAAGAGGGCAAACAGTGGATTAGTTCAAATGTATCTTATATTCTAAAAACTTGCCATACTGAGCAATTGTGTCTAAAATGGGAGGGATTTCTCAGGGTTGGATATGTAGAGCAAGACATCATACGCGTAGAGTGAAATCTTGTGCTGCAGGCCGCCTGCAGAAACACCCATAATACTTGGATTGCTCCTTATCAACTCTGCCAAAGGCTCCGCCCCCAACAAGTAGTGTGGACAGCGAGCATCCTAGTCTTGTGCCACTTCCTAAATAATTTAGACCATTAGTAGTCACCATGGCATTTGGATGAGAGTATAGGGACATAATCCATTTAATAAAGTTTGGGCCCATATTGAAATTTTCTAATACTGAGAACAGAAAGCTCCACTCCATCCTGTTGAATGCCTTCTCGGCATCCAGTGAAGCCAGCAGGACAGGGGTCTTCTGTGTGTTTACTTGATCAATAATATCAAATAGACGGCAAATGTTATCAGAAGAGTATTTGTCTCTAATAAATCCAGTTTGATCCACTTTTATTATTTTGCGAAGAAGAGTGTTTAGTTTTTTGGCGAGCAATTTGGTAATTATTTTGTAGTCGAAATCCAACAAGCTTATGGGCCGGAAGGACGAGCAGGATAGAGGGTCCTTGTCTTTTTTTAGCAACACTGTAATGCGGGCTGTGTACGTAGAGTCTGGGACTATCACGTATTTCTAGGAGTGGTGGGTGTAGAGTCAGGCGCAGAGAGTAAACTTCCAAAGAAATCTGTTTATTGCGCGTTGTCTAGCCAAACAAACAGGCAATGCCCATAGAACACGTATGTCTCCAAAACAGGGAAATAACATAATACGCAGGCAAAGAACATAATACGCAGGCAAAGAACACACCAGCACCACTGACAGTAAAGATAAGCCCGCACAACAGCAAGCGGGCACTAAAAGTTTAAATAGACTAAATAATGAACCAAAATGAGCAACAGGTGAAAACAATCAGACAAACAAACAGAAAGGAAAAAGGGATCGGTGGCAGCTAGTAGACCGGTGACGACGACCATGGAGCACCTGACACCCGGCTCCCGCAATGTACCCCTCCCAATCCACGAGGTACTGCAGGCCCCTCACCCTGCGTCTAGAGTCCAAGATACCATGTACCCCCGGGGGCCCCTCGATGTCCAGAGGGGGGCGGAGGGACCTCCGATACCTCACCTTCCTGCAGGGGACCAGCATATTATGTTATGTTATGTGGTATCATAACAGATGGTATCATATCGTATTGTACCACCTACATTACACCACGCTACACCATGCCATCCAACTCTACATGTCAGTCATATCCTTACCTCCACCCTCTCTTCAGACGCCCCTGTCCTTCTGGAAGAGTCCAAGTGCACAGTGGTGAGGGAGGGAGTCCAGTGTGTTTGCATGGCTACGGGTAACCCTGAGCCCATCATCGAGTTCTACCTCCCCGACAAGAACATCACCATCAACGACACGGACGGCCGCTACAACTACTACACGCACACGGACGGCCACACGTCCACGGGCATGATAAAACTACGGGAGAAGGGCGAGCGCCTGGGCAACGGTGCTGTCAATGTGCACTGCAGCATCAGCAACATATACGGGTCGGAGAGCTTTCATCTGGAGTTACAGCAGGAGAGTGAGTACACAAGTTCAGGTTTATGGTTAAACACAGAAACAAACGCATACAATTAAAATGCTACACGTTGTATAGCCAAGCATACATGAGAGATTGAACTGAAATCAGAAGTGTAGTACCTTTTATATGATATCTAGATTGACTGTATAAGTAAGAGCATAAACTGGCTACCCCATTGGCTTGATATGGCAATGGCATTATCTTGAATGTAAATACGTTATAGTACCAGGACCTAGCTAAACAGTATTTTATGTTTCTATATTGTCTTCAATATGATGTTCTTGTCCGATGTTAGAGAAGTACATGATGGCAGTGATTGTTGGCACCATCGGTGGAGTGGCTGTCATCGCCTTCATCATCGCAGCAGTGAGATATGTGGGCCATAACAACAAGAAGTGAGTATCCACCCTTCACTAACTGTGACAGGGGTCGATGCGAGTTACAGGTACAGGTCATTTCCTGTTTGAATCGACGATAAGGAAACACTTCAGCCTCGCCATCCATTCTAAAACACCTCTGTGTATTCATGAGTGAATGATTGATCGATGAACGGACTTGAGAATCATTAGTCATAAGTTATGCTAACGCCAGAGCGAGTTCAATTAATTTGCCATCCCTAGTCCCATTTCTGGAATCCTCTGAGATGGAGATCCAAAATGGCTGCCTTGTGGATTGGGTTAGCAAGCCAGACTAACCGTAGCCTATAGTTTGCAGGCTCAATTCCCTGCTTTGTACCCTTGACCTGCTATGCTAAAAATACAGCCACGGTAGCCTACTTAACTAAGGTGCTTCAGCATTATACCAATACATCACATTCCGACAAAAGCTTTTACTGAAAGTCGCTCCAAGAGAGGGTGTCAGCTCAACCGCAACTAAACCCATGAACCAATAACCACAACCATGAACGTCGACCACAACCATGAACCATGGGCCTGTAGATTATTAACTGCGTTGGGAAGCAGGCCCTTGTTTTAAAATGGATGCCCAGGCTTGGAGTGTCGCCCTGAGTTAGTTAGTGGCCATGAGACCGAGTCTGATCTTGTGACTCCACCCCCCAGAGAGAATGGCAACCCTGGGCAGGACCTGGTCTCTAAACTGGAGAACCCAGCGTTGTACTACAGCACAGTCAAGAAGGACAAACAATGTCTGAGGAAGAAAGTGGTGAGACATGTTGATGATGATGACTATAATGATGATAATGACCATTCTCAGATCTGTCTTAAACGTGAGAATGATAGCTTACCCGTTGCTGATACTGAAACTATACTATACCCATTCAATTCATGTCCTATTTTTGATGTAAAGTAAGGTTCATTCCATGGAGATATTCATAAATAATCAAAAACCTATATGACCTCTTATGTTAAAGTGAAAATGTAAACTTCCCCAGCCAACTACAGGCCTAGCCTGAGAATCCCAGTACCACTATAGCTATCTATCACAGTACCACTGGTGTAGCTGCCACCATAGCCTTTCCAGACATCTGTTTTCTGCTTCATCGCTTCTCTGCGTTCTTCTGTCTCTGTTTTCTCTTCCCTTACTCTTGCACAGCTTAAGACAGAGCTTCTGGGCTCAAAGTTTAACTCCATTCTAGAGGAGAGCACGGTAAGGTTCCTAAACAACCCAGCCCCAATCCCAACTCCAAGTCTCAGTGGTAGACAGCATCCCTCACACATCACAGACAGCAAAATTATGCGATGGCCCAAATTTGGCTCTAGTCTACAATATTACGACTTACCATTTTACCCAGTTAACCACTTGGTGTTACGGTCCTGAAGTGGATCTGTAGCATGAAATGTCCAGACCTTGCCTGGCAATGTGGCCCACATTCAGACCAAAAGTAACTATGGGAAGTTGTTAGGGCCACATAACTCAAGCCAGAGATGGCCCATAAGCAAAGTGCCAACCCTCCCCCAGTTCGCATCTCATACATTTGGACCAGATCTGGGCCATATGACTCATTGTGGTGCCAGAACTGAGCCACATTGTATGTGTCACAAAACAACCAGATCTGGCCCACAGTCGTCTGCTGTCTGAGATCAGCTTCCATGTGCTCTATTGCCTTTGATTTCCAGTACTACTGTTGCACGGCTGCCTCGATACTAACAGGATATGCTAAACCGCCTCAATCTCCTTGTTTTACGCCTCTGCTCACCAGTAACTACTAACCCTCCTTTCTCCTCTCTCAATGTCTGTCATGTTATCCCTTTATACTCTGAATGTTCTGAGGTGTCAATGGCATTGGTGGCACTGTGCTGATATAACCTGTGATTCTGAATGGGCCTTCTCTCTTTCCGTATCTTCAACAGGGAGAAGACGGGGATTATCAACCTGTGGGCTCTATGGCAGACCTGGAGAGGCAAGAGCTGAATTACGCCGCCCTGCAGTTTCTCGGGGGGCGCTCCAGGGATGGGGGGGCCTCAGGGAGGGGGGATGACGGCAGCGACTACACCGAGATCAAGGCCAAATGAATCGCGATCCTTCCCTGACCCATCGTCACCGCGGGACACAGTGGCAGCCATGTTGTCGCCCCCCTCCTCACTTCATTCGCCCCCTCTTCAAACGTCTTCCCCCCTCCCCCGTAGACTCCACCCCCAACCTTCACCGTCACACCAAGAAC
The DNA here is from genome assembly GCF_057628025.1 of Oncorhynchus mykiss. Classification (NCBI taxonomy): domain Eukaryota; kingdom Metazoa; phylum Chordata; class Actinopteri; order Salmoniformes; family Salmonidae; genus Oncorhynchus; species Oncorhynchus mykiss. The sequence goes on from NC_143023.1 coordinate 34,818,428, forward strand.
TCCCATCGTCTCCGCCCGTCCCTGAATCATCTCAAATGACGTCCCCGTTAGTCGACCCCCAAGCCTCCAAGGGGAACCCCAGTCACATCTCGCCACCCAGGACTGCTGGTAGCTACTTGCAGGGTCAGAACACGGCCCAGTGGACAATGTAAAAAGATCTTTGTATTATCAGCAGCTGTCGGTCTCCAGGCTCTTACTCTATTGTTCATAGTCAAACAATTCCCTCACAACAGGTGCAATGCGTTAGTTACTGTACTGTATCATCTAGATTCAATGTTGCTATTTCCATCTCTACACCATTAATTGTTGGCATTGCTTTTCTGGGGCTCCCCTTCTGTATGTCACCCTATATCATACTCATAGCTAGCCTGGTTAAACCAGATTGAACGCTGAGCTCACCAGTTTTCCTGTGAAACGCAGCGCAATCAGTTTGGATACCAGGCTAACTGTCTAGATCCATCCGTTATAGTTCTTCTCCACTGTGTCCGCTGCCAGTCGAAGTGTCAGGGAAAGGGGTGTGTTTTGTGCTTTTTCTTTTCTTATCTCTATTTCTGACCCTGGATCTGGAGGAAATGAGGGATCTCTTCTCTCTTCCTGATCCAGTGGTTGTCAACGCTGACCAGTGTTCAACAAACGTTAGGCCTGATACACATCCAATTGAAGCCTGTCATCTTCATCTCACATATTCTGTTCCAACATATAGTTCAATAGTGATGTGTGCTGTGACTCTGTGGCTTTTGATGATGATGAGAAATGAATATTTCTTTGATTTTATATAAAGAGAGAAAATTGATACTCTTACAGGTTTGTGGAGCCTCGAACACAAGGTTCTGCTCGTGCAAGAAGTGGCCTGAATATTTTTGTTTTTATGCATTATAAGCACTGATTGCATTGTGTTTTGCTCTTGTGGAAATATGCCGGGGTAACACAGAATGTTCTATTTATTCCGTTGCCCATGATTTAATTACTAGTATTTTTGGACGATGTTTTGCTAAGGGTAAGTGTTAACTTATCCTTAAATGGGAACCAATGGATTAGAATACATTTTTGGATCAATCTGGCATACATGACTCCACTGTAACACTCGCACAGCAGGACAAAATGTATCTCGTTGAGACAATGTGTGTGTGTGTGTATGTAAACAGTGCTGAAAGATCAGCGAACACTGATCACTGTGGGTGTTTCAAAAGATCACTTTACCTGAGACCGCTTCTCACAAAATGTCTACTTCAATGGTTGTGAAGTGTGAAATCGATGCCTAATCCTATAGGGTTGTATCAGAGGAGGCATTTGAGTGGCACAACATTGAAGTTGTTATACCAGTTGGTTGTGCTATTCAAACATACTTGATCAACTCATGTAATGTAATCTCCAAGCTCACTAATGGCAACACTAGATAACAATGACTGTTAATACAATATTAATAAGCTGCATATGGATGGGTAAAAGGATACCAGTATACATTATGTAAATAAATACCCTGCATGACTATTATGCTGTCAGCCATATGTGTAGATACACTACGGTATGTACATGCTCACTATTGCAACAATGGTTTACACAGGCAAGTCGGATACAGGTTCGGTAACACTTTAACTGACTTCTCTGTCATAAGGGTGACATAACGCTGTCATAACATAACACATGTCATTTTCGGTCATGAAAACTGATGTCAAAATACTGACAACCCTTTACACTGTCATGACACAAATGGGTATTTATGTAAATTAGTTGGCTAGCGGTATGCTAAGCCAATAACCTGACTGAAGCAAAGATTTGTGCCATGACGGTGTCAAGCTTATGTCAGCTGTCATGACTGTTTAATAACATATTTTATGTCATTGTTCTGACATGGTTAAGTCACTAGACCTAATGGCGGAGCGTTCAAGATGTGTTGCCCAACATTGAGACATGCCAATATGGACATCCGTTTAGTAACACTTACTGTCGTCAGTTCTCTTGAACGCCTCATGGGGGGGTTTATTTCTTTCTAAACCTGGGAACAAAATGGAGAAGCGTTGTTCATGTCTTCTCTAATTTGTTTGTCACATAGTGTGTTGTAAAGCAGATTTGTACTTTCTTTACTTTGTGGTATTCATTATTATTATTGTGATGTTTTTTTTTTTTTATATCTTTGACACAATAATTCCGATCAGAATTCTGCAATCCTTCTGCAAATTAGCACTGTTATTACTTCATGACAATAAGAGCTCTATGATGATGTTTGATCATTCTCTTTCTTTTACAAGTCTGTCCCGCCTCAAGCAAAGCCATCTTTCTTTGGGTCCAAACAACAAATAAATCAAGTAAACAACAGAGAATGTGACCAGTTCAGTTTGTTATCTATATAGTTGATATGTTTTCTCATACCCAAAACAGTATGGAAAATACACCCTGAACACATTCTATATCTCCATGTATTAGTATGACTTCATTGATACAGTATGTAACAGTTATTCCCCCCACACAATGAAACAAAGTACTATCTTCGGTTCACCCTTTTGCTATTTAAGTCACAGAAACACTGTTAACTGACATGATTTTAGAGAAAATTTGTGCAGTACTGAAAGAAGTAGAATAAAGGAAGCAGCTACAGTATGTTGCAACCTGTTTATTTAAGATTGATATAAGAACAAATTCTTATTTTCAATGACGGCCTAGGAAAAGTTGGTTAACTGCCTGTTCAGGGGTAGAACGACAGATTTGTACCTTGTCAGCAAAGGGGTTTGAACTTGCAACCTTCCGATTACTAGTCCAACGCGCTAACCACTAGGCTACCCTGCCGCCCCGGGGGCAGCCTATATCACTTTATTGGTCAGTTGCACACAAGGTCCAACCAAACTTTGACTTCCTTTTTTAAGCCAACCCCTCCGAAAGACACACATACATACACATACAGACATATTTTGGAGAGGTGTGGGGGGGCTGCCACAATTTGCGGCAGGTTGATATTTACAGAATAGAGCGAATTTCGCTAGATGGGTCAGCTGCAGAGATTTGTAGTGTTAATTTGAGGTTAGGTTAAGCATTAGGGTTAACTGTGTGGTTAAGGTTAGGGTTAAGTCGGTTTAAATCACATTTTATGACTTTTGGCCATTTCAGCTAGTGACCACTCTGCAGAGCTGCCTCGAGAACGAGATTCAGGCCAAAAACACTAACCTGCCACTGGGTGCTGTTGTGGGGGGTTGCTCAAGGGCACGAAATGGCATCAAATATTTGATACCAGCAACCCTCCAGTTGCCAGCTCACTTCACAAAATACTTTTTCCTCATCGGATCTGGAATTAGTTTGCTGGTTTGCCTCTCTAACCGCTAGGCTACATTCTCTGGTTGCAAATTTCAGTTAGCCAAACGGAACTTAAAGTTGTCCTTGATTATAATTTACCTCGCTCAGACAGTCCTACCTTGCATAACTTGTTGATAAAAAAATCTAAATATAACAGTGATAAGCATTTCATTGGCACCTGACCTTATGCCATATGTCCCCCTGTAATGAAACTGTGGGATTGGAATGTTGTCTTACCATTTACAAGCACTGGTCAGATAGACAAGGAGGGCCACATTAAGGCTGAGGAACAGATCAACAATTATCAACGGATAGACTGCAACGTCACTATTCTCTGGCCCAGGGATATCTATGGGAAGTAATAAAAATGAATTGGTACGAAAACACTTTGTTTAATTGGTCCAACACTATTCTACTTTAGCTCTACTCTTTACCCCACCAGCCAGGTTTCCATCCAATTGGTGACAGATTTTCATGCAGAATAAAATGTGCACGTTTCCACCAAACTGACTTGCTGCAGATATACTGCTATTTCTCCCATAATACATTTTTACCGACACAAAAATATCCCACCATGTTGAACGAACAAATGATCTGTCTGCATTTATACAATTGTATCATCGAAACTTCCTGGTTCCATCACAGTTGTCATTGTTATTATGACTTTACCAGCATAAACATTGTGGATGGATAAGTGACCAAAAGTAAGTGGACGCCTGCTCATCGAAAGTCTCATTCCAAAATCATGGGCATTAATATGGAGTTGGTCCCCCTTTTGCTGCTGTAACAGCCTCCACAACAGCCTCCACCTCTGGGAAGGCTGTTTACTAGATGTTGGAACATTGCTGCTTCCCTTCAGCCACGGGCACTGATGTTGGGCGATTCGGCCTGTTTCACAGTCGGCGTTCCAATTCATCCCAAAGGTGTTTGATGGGGTTGAGGGTCAGGGCTCTGTGCAGGCCAGTAAAGTTCTTCCACACCTATCTCGACAAATCATTTCTATTTTGACCTCGCTTTGTGCACGGGGGCATTGTCATGCTGAAACAGGAAAGGGCCTTCCCCAAACTGTTGCCACAAAGATGGAAGCACAGAATCGTCTAGAATGTCATTGTATGCTGTAGCCTCAAGATTTCCCTTCACTGGAACTAAGGTGCCTAGTCTGAATCATGAAACAATGTGTTTTCTAAAGAGGTGATTTTATAAAACTATAGTTTATTAAACTCTGCATAAACTGAGTATAAACAACATATACAGTGTATTCGGAAAGTGACTTTTTCCACATTTTGTACATTACAGCCTTATTCTAAAATGTATAAAATAGTTTTTTTCATCAGTCTACACACTATACCCCATACTGACAAAACAAAAACAGGTATTTAGACATTTTGGGAAATTTATAAAAAAAAATAAAAAAAAATATTAAATGAACATTCAGACCCTTTACTCAGAACTTTGTTTAAATCAAATCAAATGCTAGTTGTCACATGCGACCTTACAGTGAAATGCTTCCAAGCCCTTAACCAAAAACGCAGTTGTAAGAAAAATACCTACAAAAATAAGAAATAAATGCATCAAATAATTAAAGAGCAGCAGTAAAATAACAATAGCGAGGCTATATACAGGGGGTACCGGTACAGAGACAATGTGCGGGGGCACCGGTTAGTCGAGGTAATATGTACATGTAGGTAGAGTTATTAAAGTGACTATGCATAGATAATAAGCAGAGAGTAGTAGCTGTTTAAAAGCCTCTTGGACCTAGACTTGGCACTCCGGTACCGCTTGCTGTGCGGTAGCAGAGAGAACAGTCTATGACTAGGGTGGCTGGTGTAATTGACAATTTTTAGGGCCTTCCTCTGATACTGCCTGGTATCGAGGTCCTGGATGGCAGAATGCTTTGCCCCAGTGATGTACTGGGCCGTACGCACTACCCTCTGTAGTGCCTTGCGGTCGGAGGCAGTTGCCATACCAGGCAGTGATGCAAACAGTTAAGATGCTCTTGGTGGTGCAGCTGTATATCATTTTGAGGATCTGAGGACCCATGCCAAATCTTTTCAGTCCCCTGTGGGGAAATAGGTTTTGTCGTGTCCTCTTCACGACAAAACTTGTATCATGTTAGTTTGTTGGTGATGTGGACACCAAGGGTCTTGAAGATTTAAACCTGCTCCACTACAGCCCCGTCGATGATAATGGGGGCGTGCTCGGCCCTCCTTCTCCTGTGGTCCATAATCATCTGCTTTGTCTTGATCACGTTGAGGGAGAGGTTGTTGTCCAGGCACCACAAGGCCAGGTCTCTGACCTCCTCCCTCTATTCTGTCACATCGTTGTCGGTGATGAGGCCTGCCACTGTTGTGTCATCAGCAAACTTAATGATGATGGTGTTGGAGTTGTGCCTGGCCATGCAGATACAGTGCCTTGCGAAAGTATTCGGCCCCCTTGAACTTTGCGACCTTTTGCCACATTTCAGGCTTCAAACATAAAGATATAAAACTGTATTTTTTTGTGTAGAATCAACAACAAGTGGGACACAATCATGAAGTGGAACGACATTTATTGGATATTTCAAACTTTTTTAACAAATAAAAAACTGAAAAATTGGGCGTGCAAATTTATTCAGCCCCCTTAAGTTAATACTTTGTAGCGCCACCTTTTGCTGTGATTACAGCTGTAAGTCGCTTGGGGTATGTCTCTATCAGTTTTGCACATCGAGAGACTGAAATTTTTTCCCATTCCTCCTTGCAAAACAGCTCGAGCTCAGTGAGGTTGGATGGAGAGCATTTGTGAACAGCAGTTTTCAGTTCTTTCCACAGATTCTCGATTGGATTCAGGTCTGGACTTTGACTTGGCCATTCTAACACCTGGATATGTTTATTTTTGAACCATTCCATTGTAGATTTTGCTTTATGTTTTGGATCATTATCTTGTTGGAAGACAAATCTCCATCCCAGTCTCAGGTCTTTTGCAGACTCCATCAGGTTTTCTTCCAGAATGGTCCTGTATTTGGCTCCATCGATCTTCCCATCAATTTTAACCATCTTCCCTGTCCCTGCTGAAGAAAAGCAGGCCCAAACCATGATGCTGCCACCACCATGTTTGACAGTGGGGATGGTGTGTTCAGCTGTGTTGCTTTTACGCCAAACATAACATTTTGCATTGTTGCCAAAAAGTTCCATTTTGGTTTCATCTGACCAGAGCACCTTCTTCCACATGTTTGGTGTGTCTCCCAGGTGGCTTGTGGCAAACTTTAAACAACACTTTTTATGGATATCTTTAAGAAATGGCTTTCTTCTTGCCACTCTTCCATAAAGGCCAGATTTGTGCAATATACGACTGATTGTTGTCCTATGGACAGAGTCTCCCACCTCAGCTGTAGATCTCTGCAGTTCATCCAGAGTGATCATGGGCCTCTTGGCTGCATCTCTGATCAGTCTTCTCCTTGTATGAGCTGAAAGTTTAGAGGGACGGCCAGGTCTTGGTAGATTTGCAGTGGTCTGATACTCCTTCCATTTCAATATTATCGCTTGCACAGTGCTCCTTGGGATGTTTAAAGCTTGGGAAATCTTTTTGTATCCAAATCCGGCTTTAAACTTCTTCACAACAGTATCTCGGACCTGCCTGGTGTGTTCCTTGTTCTTCATGGACCTCTGAGACTATCACAGTGCAGGTGCATTTATACGGAGACTTGATTACACACAGGTGGATTGTATTTATCATCATTAGTCATTTAGGTCAACATTGGATCGTTCAGAGATCCTCACTGAGTTTGCTGCACTGAAAGTAAAGGGGCTGAATAATTTTGCACGCCCAATTTTTCAGTTTTTGATTTGTTAAAAAAGTTTGAAATATCCAATAAATGTCATTCCACTTCATGATTGTGTCCCACTTGTTGTTGATTCTTCACAAAAAAATACAGTTTTATATCTTTTTGCTTGAAGCCTGAAATGTGGCAAAAGGTCGCAAAGTTCAAAGGGGCCGAATACTTTCGCAAGGCACTGTATGAGTGGACAGGGAGTACAGGAGGGGACTGAGCACGCACCCCTAAGGGGCACCCGTGTTGAGGATCAGTATGGCGGATGTGTTGTTACCTACCCTAACTACCTGGAGGCAGCCTGTCAGGAAGTCCAGGATCCAGTTGCAGAGGGAGGTGTTTAGTCCCAGGGTCCTTAGCTTAATGATGAGCTTTGAGGGCACTATGGTGTGAAACGCTGAGCTGTCGTCAATGAATAGCATTCTCACATAGGTGTTCCTTTTGTCAATGTGTGAAAGGGCAGTGTGGAGTGCAATAGAGATTGCATCCGTGGATCTGTTGGGGCGGTATGCAAATTAGAGTGGGTCTAGGGTTTCTGGGATAATGGTGTTAATCTGAGCCATGACCAGCCTTTCACAGCACTTCATGGATACAGACGTGAGTGCTACGGGTCGGTAGTCTTTTAGGCAGGTTACCTTAGTGTTATTGGACACAGGGACTATGGTGGTCCGCTTGAAACATGTTGTTATTACAGACTCAGACAGGGAGAGGTTGAAAATGTCAGAGAAGACACTTGCCAGTTGGTCAGCGCATGCTCAGACAACACGTCCTGGTAATCCGTCTGGCCCTGCGGCCTTGTGAATGTTGACCTGTTTAAAGGTCCTACTCACATCGGCTAGGGAGAGCGTGATCACACAGTCGTCTGGAACAGCTGATGCTCTCATGCATGTTTCAGTGTTACTTGCCTTGAAGCGAGCATAGAAGTAATTTAGCTAATCTGCTAGGCTTGTGTCACTGGACAGCTCGCTGCAGTGCTTCCCTTTGTAGTCTGTAATAGTTTGCAAGCCCTGCCACATCTGAAGAGCGTTGGAGCCGGTGTAGTACGATTCGATCTTAGTCCTGTGGGGACGATGTCATCTATGCACTTATTGATGAAGCCAGTGACTGATGTGGTGTACACCTCAATGCCATCAGAAGAATCCCGCAACATATTCCAGTCTGTGCTATCAAAACAGTCCTGTAGCTTAGCATCTGCTTATTCTGACCACTTTTCTATTGACTGGGTCACCGGTGCTTCGTGCTTTAGTTTTTACTTGTAAGCAGGAATCAGGAGGATAGAATTATTGTCAGATTTGCCAAATGGAGGGCGAGGGAGAGCTTTATTCGCGCCTCTGTGTGTGGAGCAAAGGTGGTCTACAGTCTAAAGGTGGTCTCAGGCGAGCAAAGTCTTGAAACTTCCTTAGATATCGTGCACCAGCTGTTGTTTACAAATATACATAGACCGCCACCCCTTGTCTTACCAGAGGCTGCTGTTCTTTCCTGCTGATACAGTGTATAACCCGCCAGCTGTATGTTATTCATGTCGTCGTTCAGCCACAAATCGGTGGAACATACGATATTACACTTTTTAATACCCTTGGGTAGGATATACGTTCTTATAGTTTGTCCACTTTATTATCCAACAATTGTACGTTGGCCAATAGTACCGATGGTAAAGGCAGGTTAACCACTCATCGCCGGAAACTTACAAGGCACCCTGACCTCCTTCTGCAATATCTCCGTCTCTTGACGGGATGACGGGATGAGGGCCTTGTCGGGTGTCTGGAGTAAATCCATCTCGTCCGCCTCATTATAGAAAAATTATTTTTCCAGTTCAAGGTGAGTAATCGCTGTTCTGATGTCCAGAAGCTCTTTTCGGTCATAAGAGATGGTAGCAGCAACATAATGTACAAAATAAGTTACAAACAATGTGAAAAAACAAACATAATAGCATGGTTGGTTAAGAGCCCATAAAACGGCAGCCATCCCCTCCGGCGCCATCTGATAAGCACCTTTTACAACGATTACAGCCTAGTCTTCTTGGGTATGAAGCTACTGTCACGTCCTGACCTTAGTTCCTTTTTCATGTCTCTATTTTAGGTTGGTCAGGGCGTGATTTGGGGTGGGCATTCTATGTTTTGTTCTTGTGTTTATATTTCTATGTGTTTGGCCTGGTATGGTTCCCAATCAGAGGCAGCTGTCAATCGTTGTCTCTGATTGAGAACCATACTTAGGTAGCCTGTTTTCCCACTTTTGTTTGTGGGTGGTTAATTTCCGTTTCAGTGTTTTCCCCATACGGGACTGTTTCGTTTTTCCTTTATTCTCTCGTTCGTTTGTTTTCTGTGTTCAGTGTAATAAATATGACGAACACTTGCCACGCTGCATATTGGTCTGATATTTCATACTCCTCGACAGAGGAAGAAGAAAACCGTTAGAGCTACAAGGTTGACACATCTCTAAATGGGGAGTTTCTCCCGTTCTTCTCTGTAGAGCCTCACAAGCTCTGTCAGGTTGGATGGGGAGCGTCGCTGCACAGCTATTTTAGGGTTTCTCCAGAGATGTTAGATCAGGTTCAAGTCAGGGCTCTGGCTGGGTCACTCAGGGACATTCAGAAACTTGTCACGAAGCCACTCCTGCGTTGTCTTGGCTGTCTGCCCAGTGTCATTGTACTGTTGAAGATGAACCATCCCCCCAGTCTGACATCCTGAGCGCTTTCCCTCGATCCTGACTAGTCTCACAGTCCCTGCCGCTAAAATACATCCCCACAGCATGATGCTCTTACCACCATGCTTTCCTCCAGACGTTAAATCTTGACCAAGACCATTCTCCCCAGATTGCTCAGTTTGGCCGGGCTGTCAGCTCTAGGTAGTCATGGTGTTTCCAAACTTCTTCCATTTAAGAATTATGTAGTCCACTGAGTTCTTTGGGACCTTCAATGCTGCATACATCTTTTGGTACCCTTCCCTAGATCTGTGCCTTGAAACAATCCTGTCTCGGAGCTCTACAATCAATTCCTTCGACCTCATGGCTTAGTTTTGCTCTGACATGCGCGATCAACTGTGGGACCTTATATAGACAGGTGTGTGCCTTTCCAAATCATGTCCAATCAATTTAATGTACCACAGATGGACTCCAATCAAGTTGTAGAAACATCTCAAGGATGATCAATGGAAACAGGATGCACCGGATCTCAATTTCAAGTCTCATAGCAAAGGGTCTGAATACTTATGTAAATAAGGTACTTCTGTTTTGTTTATAATACATGAGCAAACATTGATAAAAACATTTTTTTTGCCTTTCTCATTGTGGGGTATTGTGTGTAGATGAGATTTTTTATTTATTTCATCCTTTTTTAGAATAAGGCTGTAATGCAACAAAATGTGGAAAAGGCTAAGGGGTCTGAATACTTTCCAAAGGCACTGTATATTACAAGGAACATGGTGTAGAGTTTAAGTGTAAGTTTTTCGGGGAAGTAACACCCGACCTAACAAATAGCAAATATCACAGTCACAAAGTGTGAAGATGAAGTAAACTATTTATGACTACATGCACTTCCTTTACAACTACACAAATTGAAACTGAAATTCATCTGACAGTTTACACATTACTGATACTTTATCAGGCATTGTTGCAACAAATTCCTTCCATTTCAGGCTGTGATCAGTTGCATTATTACCATGTCTTCTTGCTATTAAGTCAACATAATGTAACGGTGAAAGAATCATCACTCTTCATAAGTGGGTCTTATATGTCTGTATACTTGAAAGATTGTGGTATAGAACCATCACAAAAATATATTGAATACAACCCAGTAGCCTCTAACGTTGATAATAAAGGGAGAACCTAGTCAGTTGCACAGCTGAACGCATTCAACTGAAATGTGTCTTCTGCATTTAACCCTACCCTGCATATTCTTACCCTTTGCCGGCCCCTTAGATTCAAACCAGCAAACTTTCGGTTACTGGCCCAACACTCTTAACTGCTAGGCTACCTTCCGCCCACTTCAAGGTCGTTGTAATTAGGAGACCAAGGCGCAGTGTGAAAAGCATACATTCTTCTTTTAATGAAGAAAGGACACTGAACAAAGTAATAAAGTAACAAAACAAACCGTGAAGCTAATATGAAAAGTGCAGACAGGCAACTAAACATAGAATAAGAACCCACAAAATACTCAAGGAATATGGCTACCTAAATATGGTCCCCAATCAGAGACAACAATAAACAGCTGCCTCTGATTGGGAACCAATTCAGGCCACCATAGACCTAGATATACCTAGACTTACAAAAAAACCTTGTTATACAAAAACACCTAGACAATACAAAAACGAACATACCCACCCTAGTCACACCCTGACCTGACCAAAATAAGAAAGAAAACAAAGACAACTAAGGTCAGGGCGTGACAGTCCATAATAAGTGCATTTAGCACACTATACTTACTATAGTTACTATGTCAGTTACTACAGAATATGTCAGTACCCTTTTTGCAGCAGATCTATCATATTGGGTACAGGGCTTCATTTCTCAGACCACAGGGGGCATCAATAACAGTGAGACTATTGCCATCTTATCTCTATCCAATGCAAGGCATTCTCCATGTAATTCACATGCACATGTTTCAAACAGCCAATCTTGAAATATGTACACATTTTCTTATAGAAATCTTATAGAAACTTTCTTATGAAATAAAGTTGCATCTGAATATACAAGGCAAGGGGATTGCAGTGTTGATCAAGGCTGGTTGATAGGTGTGGATTGATGGGGTTTGATGGGTTGGTTGATGTGCTTGGGTTGATTAGGGTCTAGATACAGTACAGTATGGCTGGGTGGTATGTGTGGATTGGTTGGGTTTGATGGGTTGGTTGATGTGCTTGGGTTGATTATGGTCTAGATACAGTACAGTATGGCTGGGTGGTATGTGTGGATTGGTGGGGTTTGATGGGTTGGTTGATGTGTTTGGGTTGATTGTGGTCTAGATACAGTACAGTATAGCTGGGTGGTATGCAGTACAGAGGGACTTCCTGGATTGCAGCACCAGGTTAGAGGGAGGAGTAACAGACTGGGGACATGAAGTGACAGTTCACACCCATCAGAGACTCACACAGGGCTCACAGTCAATAGGAAGAGAGAGCACACAGAGAGAGGTAATGTGCTGATTCAGTCTTATTCTCTGCATGGATCAAAAGACAAGCTATTGAACAATTATATATTTTTGTCTCGTTACATTGAATGACTGTTAAAACTTAATTATGACTATGTAATGTAATGGTAATATTATTCATTTAGGGCATTACAACACATTCCTTCATAAGGCTTTAAACAGCATAGGAATAAATATTTATGAATGCAGTTAAATATATTTATGAGCAATTGTGAAGAAGGAATTCATATGAACCTTGAGCATAAATGTTTCTTTGACATCCTCTCTAGGCATTACAGAAAAATACATCTTAGTTGAATAAAACTGTTAAGAAGGTTGTTATGAATGCAACTGTAGCACTCATAAAGGTGTAATGAAATGTTAATATCCAATGTGTATTGCGATATGTTGTTATTCTCACAACACCATTTCATATTGTATTTCACACTCCATACCAGTAGACACAGACAGAGATAGTGACCATTAGACAAAGAGGAGAAAGAGGAGAGACCCCGGTGTTGTGGTTGATTCATCAAGGCAGTAGAGGCAGGATGTGGGTCCTCATCTGGGCAGCTCTACTTCTCTCTCTGACAGAGAGAACCACATGCAAAAGTAAGGTTCCTTTTATCACTACTATTGTTAATATACATATGACACACATCCCAACAGATACTGTCACATGATTTTTTTTTACAAACAAGTGAAGTAGTATCAGTGCTTCTTGTATTACTCATGACTATATTAATTTCCCTCCGTCAGAGAAGGCCCTTGCAGCAGCATACAACATCACCTTCAGTCCAGCAGAGATAACACCACAGACTGGACTATGTGCTGTTATTCCATGTTTGTTCACTCACCCTGATGACTTCCTTGCTAGCATAGCAATGTGGCTTAAATGCCCTGATGCACGATGTTCTATTAAAGTCGAAACTGACTCTATTTTCCACTCAAGAAATTCCTCTATAGCTCAGGAGGGTTATAGAAGGCGAGTAGCACTACTGGAGACAGACCTGACAAAGAAGAACTGCAGTATGATCATCAACGACATCACTAAGACTGATGACGGAGACTATCAATTAAGAATGTCCGGAAAATTGAACACTGGCAATATAAGTCAATTTACATACCAGACGAAACTGAAAATGGCAGTGAAAGGTACAGCATGACTATTACTGTTAGTTACAGTGACAAGAGTATTACTTTATTGTAATTTGTCATGTACACTTACTGTAACATAAGTACCTCCAGTTTACAAAGCCCAAGATTTCCCCAAGTCTCCCATTTCAAAGTGTTTATTTTTCTAAACCTGTACCAGGATTTCATACTTTCCATGAGTATATGTTTCTGCTGTTTTCTACATTGATACAAAATCCATGTTATAGCGTGACTTAAATGTAAAGGTAAATATCTTTGAGCCGACATGTGCATTTACCATGAATACGGGAACATTGCCTCTAAATGTAAATCATGCTATTGTGCGAATCTTCCACGATCCTGATTGAATTTAGGCCTCAGTCTGTGTTTCTATTTCCTAACTCCAGCTCTGACCCAGAAGCCCTCAGTGTTGACTCCTCCTCTGACAGAGGGAGAACCAGCGACCCTGACCTGCACCGCCCCGGGAATCTGCTCTGGAACTCCTCCTAACATCACATGGACATGGAGAGGGACAGGAGACAACATCACTGAGCTCAGAGACAACACCACCACACAAAGGAGAGAGGATCTGACCCGCGTCACAACAACCCACTTCTCAACATTGACCTTTACACCTTCAGCAGAGCACCACACCACCAAGGTCACGTGCCAAGTGACATTCAAAGGGAACATCACCACTGAGGAGACAGTGACTTTGAATGTGACTCGTAAGTAGCCTACATCATCTGACCTTACTTTGCACAACCCAACAGCTTGTTGTGCTTCAACAGTTATAATTCATGAACATGATAAACTGATTACATACTTTATTTTCTAGATGTGAAGGAACCCAAGATCTCTGGTAGTAACACAGTGAAAGAGGGTGATACTCTGAATCTGTCTTGCTTTGTTGACAGCTACCCACCACCACCATCTATCACCTGGAGTAAGAATGGGACAACAGCTTTGGAACAGAATAACTCTGGACTGGCCTCTCTCACCATCTCCAACATGACAAGAGAACATGCTGGGGAGTATGCGTGTAAAGCTCAACAACTCAACAGGACTCTGACAGCTTCCATTGATGTCACTGTGATGTGTGAGTACAAACAACACAAAATAGCTTGAAACATGTTTACTTTAAATTGTCCATGATATATCTTCCCCCTCTGTCTCTCGTTAGACCATCCTGTGATTCTCAATGCTTCTGGGTGTGTCATCCAGGCAAAGGTCATGACCTGTGTGTGTGTCAGCCAGGGGGTTCCCTTACCTCTCATAGGCTGGCTTAACACTGAGGAGTACTCCCTCACTAAATCAGTGTTGAGGTCCTCAGTGAACACCACCATCAGGATGAATGTCGGAAACCACACCAACACTACTGTGGAGTGTGTCAGCACAAATGAAGTGGGCAGAGTGAGAGAGAAGCTGCAAGTCACCCAAAAAGAGAGCCAAGGAAAGCGAGGAGGTAAAGATATAAGTTGTTACTTTGTTAGAGAGCAACAGCTTCCCTATCCCACCCAATACAGTGCCTTGCGAAAGTATTCGGCCCCCTTGAACTTTGCGACCTTTTGCCACATTTCAGGCTTCAAACATAAAGATATAAAACTGTATTTTTTTGTGAAGAATCAACAACAAGTGGGACACAATCATGAAGTGGAACGACATTTATTGGATATTTCAAACTTTTTTAACAAATCAAAAACTGAAAAATTGGGTGTGCAAAATTATTCAGCCCCTTTACTTTCAGCGCAGCAAACTCTCTCAAGAAGTTTGGTGAGGATCTCTGAATGATCCAATGTTGACCTAAATGACTAATGATGATAAATACAATCCACCTGTGTGTAATCAAGTCTCCGTATAAATACACCTGCACTGTGATAGACTCAGAGGTCTGTTAAAAGCGCAGAGAGCATCATGAAGAACAAGGAACACACCAGGCAGGTCCGAGATACTGTTGTGAAGAAGTTTAAAGCCGGATTTGGATACAAAAAGATTTCCCAAGCTTTAAACATCCCAAGGAGCACTGTGCAAGCAATAATATTGAAATGGAAGGAGTATCAGACCACTGCAAATCTACCAAGACCTGGCCGTCCCTCTAAACTTTCAGCTCATACAAGGAGAAGACTGATCAGAGATGCAGCCAAGAGGCCCATGATCACTCGGGATGAACTGCAGAGATCTACAGCTGAGGTAGGAGACTCTGTCCATAGGACAACAATCAGTCGTATATTGCACAAATCTGGCCTTTATGGAAGAGTGGCAAGAAGAAAGCCATTTCTTAAAGATATCCATAAAAAGTGTTGTTTAAAGTTTGCCACAAGCCACCTGGACATGTGGAAGAAGGTGCTCTGGTCAGATGAAACCAAAATTGAACTTTTTGGCAACAATGCAAAACGTTATGTTTGGCGTAAAAGCAACACAGCACATCACCCTGAACACACCATCCCCACTGTCAAACATGGTGGTGGCAGCATCATGGTTTGGGCCTGCTTTTCTCCAGCAGGGACAGGGAAGATGGTTAAAATTGATGGGAAGATGGATGGAGCCAAATACAGGACCATTCTGGAAGAAAACCTGATGGAGTCTGCAAAAGACCTGAGACTGGGACAGAGATTTGTCTTCCAACAAGACAATGATCCAAAACATAAAGCAAAATCTACAATGGAATGGTTCAATAATAAACATATCCAGGTTTTAGAATGGCCAAGTCAAAGTCCAGACCTGAATCCAATCGAGAATCTGTGGAAAGAACTGAAAACTGCTGTTCACAAATGCTCTCCATCCAACCTCACTGAGCTCGAGCTGTTTTGCAAGGAGGAATGGGAAAAAATGTCAGTCTCTCGATGTGCAAAACTGATAGAGACATACCCCAAGTGACTTACAGCTGTAATCGCAGCAAAAGGTGACGCTACAAAGTATTAACTTAAGGGGGCTGAATAAATTTGCACGCCCAATTTTTCAGTTTTTGATTTGTTAAAAAAGTTTGAAATATCCAATAAATGTCGTTCCACTTCATGATTGTGTCCCACTTGTTGTTGATTCTTCACAAAAAAATACAGTTTTATATCTTTATGTTTGAAGCCTGAAATGTGGCAAAAGGTCGCAAAGTTCAAGGGGGCCGAATACTTTCGCAAGGCACTGTAAGTCTGAAGCATAGAGGAATTACATGTATATGCTTTGAGTGAGAAAATATCATGTTATTATTTCATTTAAAAAGAAAATCAGAGGATACAAAGTATGGTGAGCAACTTCTAAAACCATACATGCTTTGTTCTCTTTATAGAGAAAGTATCTAAAGACATCTTGGCTCTGCTGTTGAACCCACCACTGATTACTGCATTTGTGATTGGTGCAGCCTGCTCATCCACCATCTGTTGTATCATCCTGTGTTTGACAGGGAAATGTAAAAGGTACATGCATTCTGTTACTGAAGTACAGTTAGTGTTATATGAGTGTTGGTGATTGTCTTTAGAAATTCACATTTCCTATCAAGAGTATCAGATATATTGTCAAAAGTTGCAATGCCTTGCACCATGTTGTAATGGAGGTGCTTGCTAACCTCTCTAACATATAGTTATTGAGACATTTTATTTATAACATTTTCCCTAGATGCAAAGAGAGGATCCCAAAGGACTCAGACTCCAAAAGCCCTTTAACGAAACTGGAGATGGTGGCATGTGAAGACCAACAGGTGCCGTACCAGTTTCCTTCTTTTTTCAGCTTTACCAACATTCTGTTAGCATTGACAGCATAAACAGATCTGGGACCAGCAAGCTAACAAGACTCCTCACACAGTGCTCTCTGTAATCTACTCCATAGACAAATGCAGGACAGGCTGTGCGGGGCGAACAGACCCCTCTGCAGGTGGTGCTGATGGAGGGAGCTGAAAACACAGGACCCCAGACCAGTGGAGCTGCAGGAAACTCTGCCAAAGGGGAAGAACCTCAAGATGTGCACTACGCCACTATCAACTACTCCCAACTGAAGAAGACTCCTGAGGAGGCAGAGAAGAAGACCACCACCTCAGAGTCAGAGTACGCCAAAATCAAACGAGAGAATAAGAAAGAAGGGTATGAAGGTGGAGGAGAGGGGAGTGGAGTGATGTACGAGGAGGAGAACGAGAATGGTAAGCCAGCAGCAGAGACATATGAGAATACAGAGCTTTACTCCAACGTCAAGGCTATTATGGGTGGTGAGTGACACAGCAATTTTCACTAGAAACATGGGGGATAGCATGCAGTATTATATAGCCATGTGTTCCTATATCATTTTCTGAATCCAGATTGAATGTTTTATGTTGATACTGGGACTTTTGCTCAACTGAAACTACTGTAGTTTTGGTGTTGTTTCCTCATGTGCCTAATCAAGTTTGAATGTTTTATGATAATACAGAGCCGTTGTTTAATAACTGAAACTACTGTAGTTAATAGTTTTGGTAAATGATTTATTTTACAGCCCTGTGTCAGATGGTACTGTATGTATCTGGTGGTTGTACATTTTCAATAAGAATATTTTCTAGTTGTACATAGAAGCAAGTTTTGGTCAAGTTTTTATAAAGTCTTTCAAGGAAGAGTCATTTTACTTTTGTAATGACAGTGTTTTGTCACCAAGGGGAAGGACTGACACATACGTGGTTGGGAAAAGTAGAGGTCAAGCCATTTATTTTTTCTTCTCCTTTTTCCTTTCATTTTGCATTTTGATTTGACAAGTGGGTGGGGATATTAGGTAGTATGTGTGGATGTAATCAATATATTTCTGTAAATAGAATACTGATACACTGTTGGAAATGTTGGCAAAATGTAAATCAGAATTCTCATTTTGGGCTAGCCAGAGAGCTCAAATTAAAGAATCAAGAAAAAAAGTACATTATGTTGTTTTCTTTAGACAGCTTGGTTGTTTAGCAACAAAACAGATGTGTACACAACTATGTGGTAAAACAGCTGGGTTGGCTTAGATTGTTGACAACATGTCACATATTTCGTCTCCAATGTTTAAAAATATAAATACATTTGCACAATGAGCACTTGTTGTCTCTCAAATACGGTGTTACAGTTGTTTGGTTAGCTAGGTAGTATTTTTTTGTGTGCCATATTAGCAAATAACACCCCCCAGAAATATGACATTTCAAGAACAACATAAAACTAGCTGAAACAAGCCATATACTATTCGCCAGATGGCAGCTTTGTGTCATTGTTGCTAGATATCTGGCCATCCAGAATCACCACAACATGTGGTCTTCTGCCCCATTGAAGCATGTCTATCGTTTTCATGACATTGTCAGCTAACCCATTTATGAGAATATTTTTCTATTCATAAGTGTGCATTATTGCAGTATTGTTTTATATTGAGGCACTACCTCAATCTTTTTTTGTATTTTCATTTGTTTGTTCTCTGAAATCTGTTAAAAGAATGTATAAATGGTACATTTTTCAACTTACCATCTCCACAAATTTCATTCAATAGTAATTATAAGCTACCAATTGAATAAATCAGGAATGGGCAACTTTGATGGGGGTGGAGGCCCCCCCAAAAATCAGGTCTGCATACCCACATCTATACCCACACATGTAGTCAGAGCCAGAGTCAGGGCTCTGACTACATGTGGGTATGCAGCCCTGTGAGCCACTGCGGCCCCCTGTGATGATTTTATTTTTGTGGTGCAATGGTACATTCTGCCACCTAGAGTGTGTTATATGAACAGGAATAAAGCTAAGGTTGGTGATTTATTGCCACCTGCAGAAATATTTGCTTACATGTATAAATCACGCGTAGAGTGAAATCTTGTGCTGCAGGCCGCCTGCAGAAACACCCATAATACTTGGATTGCTCCTTATCAACTCTGCCAAAGGCTCCGCCCCCAACAAGTAGTGTGGACAGCGAGCATCCTAGTCTTGTGCCACTTCCTAAATAATTTAGACCATTAGTAGTCACCATGGCATTTGGATGAGAGTATAGGGACATAATCCATTTAATAAAGTTTGGGCCCATATTGAAATTTTCTAATACTGAGAACAGAAAGCTCCACTCCATCCTGTTGAATGCCTTCTCGGCATCCAGTGAAGCCAGCAGGACAGGGGTCTTCTGTGTGTTTACTTGATCAATAATATCAAATAGACGGCAAATGTTATCAGAAGAGTATTTGTCTCTAATAAATCCAGTTTGATCCACTTTTATTATTTTGCGAAGAAGAGTGTTTAGTTTTTTGGCGAGCAATTTGGTAAATCCAACAAGCTTATGGGCCGGAAGGACGAGCAGGATAGAGGGTCCTTGTCTTTTTTTAGCAACACTGTAATGCGGGCTGTGTACGTAGAGTCTGGGACTATCACGTATTTCTAGGAGTGGTGGGTGTAGAGTCAGGCGCAGAGAGTAAACTTCCAAAGAAATCTGTTTATTGCGCGTTGTCTAGCCAAACAAACAGGCAATGCCCATAGAACACGTATGTCTCCAAAACAGGGAAAGAACATAATACGCAGGCAAAGAACATAATACGCAGGCAAAGAACACACCAGCACCACTGACAGTAAAGATAAGCCCGCACAACAGCAAGCGGGCACTAAAAGTTTAAATAGACTAAATAATGAACCAAAATGAGCAACAGGTGAAAACAATCAGACAAACAAACAGAAAGGAAAAAGGGATCGGTGGCAGCTAGTAGACCGGTGATGACGACCATGGAGCACCTGACACCCGGCTCCCGCAATGTACCCCTCCCAATCCATGAGGTACTGCAGGCCCCTCACCCTGCGTCTAGAGTCCAAGATACCATGTACCCCCGGGGGCCCCTCGATGTCCAGAGGGGGGCGGAGGGACCTCCGATACCTCACCTTCCTGCAGGGGACCAGCATATTATGTTATGTTATGTGGTATCATAACAGATGGTATCATATCGTATTGTACCACCTACATTACACCACGCTACACCATGCCATCCAACTCTACATGTCAGTCATATCCTTACCTCCACCCTCTCTTCAGACGCCCCTGTCCTTCTGGAAGAGTCCAAGTGCACAGTGGTGAGGGAGGGAGTCCAGTGTGTTTGCATGGCTACGGGTAACCCTGAGCCCATCATCGAGTTCTACCTCCCCGACAAGAACATCACCATCAACGACACGGACGGCCGCTACAACTACTACACGCACACGGACGGCCACACGTCCACGGGCATGATAAAACTACGGGAGAAGGGCGAGCGCCTGGGCAACGGTGCTGTCAATGTGCACTGCAGCATCAGCAACATATACGGGTCGGAGAGCTTTCATCTGGAGTTACAGCAGGAGAGTGAGTACACAAGTTCAGGTTTATGGTTAAACACAGAAACAAACGCATACAATTAAAATGCTACACGTTGTATAGCCAAGCATACATGAGAGATTGAACTGAAATCAGAAGTGTAGTACCTTTTATATGATATCTAGATTGACTGTATAAGTAAGAGCATAAACTGGCTACCCCATTGGCTTGATATGGCAATGGCATTATCTTGAATGTAAATACGTTATAGTACCAGGACCTAGCTAAACAGTATTTTATGTTTCTATATTGTCTTCAATATGGTGTTCTTGTCCGATGTTAGAGAAGTACATGATGGCAGTGATTGTTGGCACCATCGGTGGAGTGGCTGTCATCGCCTTCATCATCGCAGCAGTGAGATATGTGGGCCATAACAACAAGAAGTGAGTATCCACCCTTCACTAACTGTGACAGGGGTCGATGCGAGGTACAGGTCATTTCCTGTTTGAATCGACGATAAGGAAACACTTCAGCCTCGCCATCCATTCTAAAACACCTCTGTGTATTCATGAGTGAATGATTGATCGATGAACGGACTTGAGAATCATTAGTCATAAGTTATGCTAACGCCAGAGCGAGTTCAATTCATTTGCCATCCCTAGTCCCATTTCTGGAATCCTCTGAGATGGAGATCCAAAATGGCTGCCTGGTGGATTGGGTTAGCAAGCCAGACTAACCGTAGCCTATAGTTTGCAGGCTCAATTCCCTGCTTTGTACCCTTGACCTGCTATGCTAAAAATACAGCCACGGTAGCCTACTTAACTAAGGTGCTTCAGCATTATACCAATACATCACATTCCGACAAAAGCTTTTACTGAAAGTCGCTCCAAGAGAGGGTGTCAGCTCAACCGCAACTAAACCCATGAACCAATAACCACAACCATGAACGTCGACCACAACCATGAACCATGGGCCTGTAGATTATTAACTGCGTTGGGAAGCAGGCCCTTGTTTTAAAATGGATGCCCAGGCTTGGAGTGTCGCCCTGAGTTAGTTAGTGGCCATGAGACCGAGTCTGATCTTGTGACTCCACCCCCCAGAGAGAATGGCAACCCTGGGCAGGACCTGGTCTCTAAACTGGAGAACCCAGCGTTGTACTACAGCACAGTCAAGAAGGACAAACAATGTCTGAGGAAGAAAGTGGTGAGACATGTTGATGATGATGACTATAATGATGATAATGACCATTCTCAGATCTGTCTTAAACGTGAGAATGATAGCTTACCCGTTGCTGATACTGAAACTATACTATACCCATTCAATTCATGTCCTATTTTTGATGTAAAGTAAGGTTCATTCTGTTGAGATATTCATAAATAATCAAAAACCTATATGACCTCTTATGTTAAAGAGAAAATGTAAACTTCCCCAGCCAACTACTGGCCTAGCCTGAGAATCCCAGTACCACTATAGCTATCTATCACAGTACCACTGGTGTAGCTGCCACCATAGCCTTTCCAGACATCTGTTTTCTGCTTCATCGCTTCTCTGCGTTCTTCTGTCTCTGTTTTCTCTTCCCTTACTCTTGCACAGCTTAAGACAGAGCTTCTGGGCTCAAAGTTTAACTCCATTCTAGAGGAGAGCACGGTAAGGTTCCTAAACAACCCAGTCCCAATCCCAACTCCAAGTCTCAGTGGTAGACAGCATCCCTCACACATCACAGACAGCAAAATTATGCGATGGCCCAAATTTGGCTCTAGTCTACAATATCACGACTTACCATTTTACCCAGTTAACCACTTGGTGTTACGGTCCTGAAGTGGATCTGTAGCATGAAATGTCCAGACCTTGCCTGGCAATGTGGCCCACATTCAGACCAAAAGTAACTATGGGAAGTTGTTAGGGCCACATAACTCAAGCCAGAGATGGCCCATAAGCAAAGTGCCAACCCTCCCCCAGTTCGCATCTCATACATTTGGACCAGATCTGGGCCATATGACTCATTGTGGTGCCAGAACTGAGCCACATTGTATGTGTCACAAAACAACCAGATCTGGCCCACAGTCGTCTGCTGTCTGAGATCAGCTTCCATGTGCTCTATTGCCTTTGATTTCCAGTACTACTGTTGCACGGCTGCCTCGATACTAACAGGATATGCTAAACCGCCTCAATCTCCTTGTTTTACGCCTCTGCTCACCAGTAACTACTAACCCTCCTTTCTCCTCTCTCAATGTCTGTCATGTTATCCCTTTATACTCTGAATGTTCTGAGGTGTCAATGGCATTGGTGGCACTGTGCTGATATAACCTGTGATTCTGAATGGGCCTTCTCTCTTTCCGTATCTTCAACAGGGAGAAGACGGGGATTATCAACCTGTGGGCTCTATGGCAGACCTGGAGAGGCAAGAGCTGAATTACGCCGCCCTGCAGTTTCTCGGGGGGCGCTCCAGGGATGGGGGGGCCTCAGGGAGGGGGGATGACGGCAGCGACTACACCGAGATCAAGGCCAAATGAATCGCGATCCTTCCCTGACCCATCGTCACCGCGGGACACAGTGGCAGCCATGTTGTCGCCCCCCTCCTCACGTCATTCGCCCCCTCTTCAAACGTCTTCCCCCCTCCCCCGTAGACTCCACCCCCAACCTTCACCGTCACACCAAGAACTCCCACCGTCTCCGCCCGTCCCTGAATCATCTCAAATGACGTCCCCGTTAGTCGACCCCCAAGCCTCCAAGGGGAACCCCAGTCACATCTCGCCACCCAGGACTGCTGGTAGCTACTTGCAGGGTCAGAACACGGCCCAGTGGACAATGTAAAAAGATCTTTGTATTATCAGCAGCTGTCGGTCTCCAGGCTCTTACTCTATTGTTCATAGTCAAACAATTCCCTCACAACAGGTGCAATGCGTTAGTTACTGTACTGTATCATCTAGATTCAATGTTGCTATTTCCATCTCTACACCATTAATTGTTGGCATTGCTTTTCTGGGGCTCCCCTTCTGTATGTCACCCTATATCATACTCATAGCTAGCCTGGTTAAACCAGATTGAACGCTGAGCTCACCAGTTTTCCTGTGAAACGCAGCGCAATCAGTTTGGATACCAGGCTAACTGTCTAGATCCATCCGTTATAGTTCTTCTCCACTGTGTCCGCTGCCAGTCGAAGTGTCAGGGAAAGGGGTGTGTTTTGTGCTTTTTCTTTTCTTATCTCTATATCTGACCCTGGATCTGGAGGAAATGAGGGATCTCTTCTCTCTTCCTGATCCAGTGGTTGTCAACGCTGACCAGTGTTCAACAAACGTTAGGCCTGATACACATCCAATTGAAGCCTGTCATCTTCATCTCACATATTCTGTGCCCACATATAGTTCAATAGTGATGTGTGCTGTGACTCTGTGGCTTTTGATGATGATGAGAAATGAATATTTCTTTGATTTTATATAAAGAGAGAAAATTGATACTCTTACAGGTTTGTGGAGCCTCGAACACAAGGTTCTGCTCGTGCAAGAAGTGGCCTGAATATTTTTGTTTTTATGCATTATAAGCACTGATTGCATTGTGTTTTGCTCTTGTGGAAATATGCCGGGGTAACACAGAATGTTCTATTTATTCCGTTGCCCATGATTTAATTACTAGTATTTTTGGACGATGTTTTGCTAAGGGTAAGTGTTAACTTATCCTTAAATGGGAACCAATGGATTAGAATACATTTTTGGATCAATCTGGCATACATGACTCCACTGTAACACTCGCACAGCAGGACAAAATGTATCTCGTTGAGACAATGTGTGTGTGTGTGTATGTAAACAGTGCTGAAAGATCAGCGAACACTGATCACTGTGGGTGTTTCAAAAGATCACTTTACCTGAGACCGCTTCTCACAAAATGTCTACTTCAATGGTTGTGAAGTGTGAAATCGATGCCTAATCCTATAGGGTTGTATCAGAGGAGGCATTTGAGTGGCACAACATTGAAGTTGTTATACCAGTTGGTTGTGCTATTCAAACATACTTGATCAACTCATGTAATGTAATCTCCAAGCTCACTAATGGCAACACTAGATAACAATGACTGTTAATACAATATTAATAAGCTGCATATGGATGGGTAAAAGGATACCAGTATACATTATGTAAATAAATACCCTGCATGACTATTATGCTGTCAGCCATATGTGTAGATACACTACGGTATGTACATGCTCACTATTGCAACAATGGTTGACACAGGCAAGTCGGATACAGGTTCGGTAACACTTTAACTGACTTCTCTGTCATAAGGGTGACATAACGCTGTCATAACATAACACATGTCATTTTCGGTCATGAAAACTGATGTCAAAATACTGACAACCCTTTACACTGTCATGACACAAATGGGTATTTATGTAAATTAATTGGCTAGCGGTATGCTAAGCCAATAACCTGACTGAAGCAAAGATTTGTGCCATGACGGTGTCAAGCTTATGTCAGCTGTCATGACTGTTAATAACATATTTTATGTCATTGTTCTGACATGGTTAAGTCACTAGACCTAATGGCAGAGCGTTCAAGATGTGTTGCCCAACATTGAGACATGCCAATATGGACATCCGTTTAGTAACACTTACTGTCGTCAGTTCTCTTGAACGCCACATGGGGGGGTTAATTTCTTTCTAAACCTGGGAACAAAATGGAGAAGCGTTGTTCATGTCTTCTCTAATTTGTTTGTCACATAGTGTGTTGTAAAGCAGATTTGTACTTTCTTTACTTTGTGGTATTCATTATTATTATTGTGATGATTTTTTTTTTATATCTTTGACACAATAATTCCGATCAGAATTCTGCAATCCTTCTGCAAATTAGCACTGTTATTACTTAATGACAATAAGAGCTCTATGATGATGTTTGATCATTCTCTTTCTTTTACAAGTCTGTCCCGCCTCAAGCAAAGCCATCTTTCTTTGGGTCCAAACAACAAATAAATCAAGTAAACAACAGAGAATGTGACCAGTTCAGTTTGTTATCTATATAGTTGATATGTTTTCTCATACCCAAAACAGTATGGAAAATACACCCTGAACACATTCTATATCTCCATGTATTAGTATGACTTCATTGATACAGTATGTAACAGTTATTCCCCCCACACAATGAAACAAAGTACTATCTTCGGTTCACCCTTTTGCTATTTAAGTCACAGAAACACTGTTAACTGACATGATTTTAGAGCCAATTTGTGCAGTACTGAAAGAAGTAGAATAAAGGAAGCAGCTACAGTATGTTGCACCCTGTTTATTTAAGATTGATATAAGAACAAATTCTTATTTTCAATGACGGCCTAGGAAAAGTTGGTTAACTGCCTGTTCAGGGGTAGAACGACAGATTTGTACCTTGTCAGCAAAGGGGTTTGAACTTGCAACCTTCCGATTACTAGTCCAACGCGCTAACCACTAGGCTACCCTGCCGCCCCGGGGGCAGGCTATATCACTTTATTGGTCAGTTGCACACAAGGTCCAACCAAAATTTGACTTCCTTTTTTAAGCCAACCCCTCCGCAAGACACACATACATACACATACAGACATATTTTGGAGAGGTGTGGGGGGGCTGCCACAATTTGCGGCAGGTTGATATTTACAGAATAGAGCGAATTTCGCTAGATGGGTCAGCTGCAGAGATTTGTAGTGTTAATTTGAGGTTAGGTTAAGTATTAGGGTTAACTGTGTGGTTAAGGTTAGGGTTAAGTCGGTTTAAATCACATTTTATGACTTTTGGCCATTTCAGCTAGTGACGAGAACGAGAACGAGATTCAGGCCAAAAACACTAACCTGCCACTGGGTGCTGTTGTGGGGGGTTGCTCAAGGGCACGAAATGGCATCAAATATTTGATACCAGCAACCCTCCAGTTGCCAGCTCACTTCATAAAATACTTTGTCTGGATCTGGAGTTCGTTTGCTGGTTTGCCTCTCTAACCGCTAGGCTACATTCTCTGGTTGCAAATTTCAGTTAGCCAAACAGAACTTAAAGTTGTCCTTGATTATAATTTACCTCGCTCAGACAGTCCTACCTTGCATAACTTGTTGATAAAAAAATCTAAATGTAACAGTGATAAGCATTTCATTGGCACCTGACCTTATGCCATATGTCCCCCTGTAATGAAACTGTGGGATTGGAATGTTGTCTTACCATTTACAAGCACTGGTCAGATAGACAAGGAGGGCCACATTAAGGCTGAGGAACAGATCAACAATTATCAACGGATAGACTGCAACGTCACTATTCTCTGGCCCAGGGATATCTATGGGAACTAATAAAAATGAATTGGTACGAAAACACTTTGTTTAATTGGTCCAACGCTATTCTACTTTAGCTCTACTTTACCCCACCAGCCAGGTTACCATCCAATTGGCAACAGATTTTCATGCAGAATAAAATGTGCACGTTTCCACCAAACTGACTTGCTGCAGATATACTGCTATTTCTCCCATAATACATTTTTACCGACACAAAAATATCCCACCATGTGGAACGAACAAATGATCTGTCTGCATTTAGAAAATTGTATCATCGAAATGTCCTGGTTCCATCACAATTTTTTAAACGGTATGAATTTACCAGCATAAGCATTGTGGATGGAAATGTGGTAATTGACAGTACACTACATGACCAAATGTAAGTGGACACTTGATCATCGAACGTCTCATTCCAAAATCATGGGCATTAGTATAGAGTTGGTTCCCCTTTTGCTGCTGTAACAGCCTCCACAACAGCCTCCACCTCTGGGAAGGCTTTTTACTAGATGTTGGAACATTGCTGCGGGGATTGCTTCCATTCAGCCACAGGCACAGATATTAGGCGATTCGGCCTGGAAGCACAGAATCGTCTAGAATGTCATTGTATGCTGTAGCCTCAAGATTTCCCTTCACTGGAACTAAGGTGCCTAGTCCGAATCATGAAACAATCTGTTTTATAAAGAAGTGCTTTTAAAAAACTATAGTTTATTAAACTCTGCATAAACTGAGTATAAACAACATATACAGTGCATTCGGAAAGTATTCAGACCCCTTGACTTTTTCCACATTTTGTACATTACAGCCTTATTCTAAAATGTATGAAATCGTTTTTTTCATCAGTCTACACACTATACCCCATACTGACAAAACAAAAACTGCTTTTTAGACATTTTGGGAAATGTATAGAAAAAATAAAACAAATATTAAATGTACATTCAGACCCTTTACTCAGAACTTTGTTTAAATCAAATCAAATGTTAGTTGTCACATGCGACCTTACAGTGAAATGCTTCCAAGCCCTTAACCAAAAACGCAGTTGTAAGAAAAATACCTACAAAAATAAGAAATGAATGCATCAAATAATTAAAGAGCAGCAGTAAAATAACAATAGCGAGGCTATATACAGGGGGTACCGGTACAGAGACAATGTGCGGGGGCACCGGTTAGTCGAGGTAATATGTACATGTAGATAGAGTTATTAAAGTGACTATGCATAGATAATAAGCAGAGAGTAGTAGCTGTTTAAAAGCCTCTTGGACCTAGACTTGGCACTCCGGTACCGCTTGCTGTGCGGTAGCAGAGAGAACAGTCTATGACTAGGGTGGCTGGTGTCATTGACAATTTTTAGGGCCTTCCTCTGATACTGCCTGGTGTCGAGGTCCTGGATGGCAGGATGCTTTGCCCCAGTGATGTACTGGGTCGTACGCACTACCTCTCTGTAGCACCTTGCGGTCGGAGGCAGTTGCCATACCAGGCAGTGATGCAAACAGTTAAGATGCTCTTGGTGGTGCAGCTGTATATCATTTTGAGGATCTGAGGACCCATGCCAAATCTTTTCAGTCCCCTGAGGGGAAATAGGTTTTGTCGTGCCCTCTTCACGACAAAACTTGGATCATGTTAGTTTGTTGGTGATGTGGACACCAAGGAACTTGAAGATTTAAACCTGCTCCACTACAGCCCCGATAATGGGGGCGTGCTCGGCCCTCCTTTTCCTGTGGTCCATAATCATCTGCTTTGTCTTGATCACGTTGAGGGAGAGGTTGTTGTCCTGGCACCACAAGGCCAGGTCTCTGACCTCCTCCCTCTAATCTGTCACATCGTTGTCGGTGATGAGGCCTGCCACTGAGGTGCACCCGTGTTGAGGATCAAGATAGCGAATGTGTTGTTACCTACCCTAACTACCTGGAGGCAGCCTGTCAGGAAGTCCAGGATCCAGTTGCAGAGGGAGGTGTTTAGTCCCAGGGTCCTTAGCTTAGTGATGAGCTTTGAGGGCACTATGGTGTGAAACGCTGAGCTGTCGTCAATGAATAGCATTCTCACATAGGTGTTCCTTTTGTCAATGTGTGAAAGGGCAGTGTGGAGTGCAATAGAGATTGCATCATCCGTGGATCTGTTGGGGCGGTATGCAAATTAGAGTGGGTCTAGGGTTTCTGGGATAATGGTGTTAATGTGAGCCATGACCAGCCTTTCACAGCACTTCATGGCTACAGACGTGAGTGCTACGGGTCGGTAGTCTTTTAGGCAGGGTACCTTAGTGTTATTGGACACAGGGACTATGGTGGTCCGCTTGAAACATGTTGGTATTACAGACTCAGACAGGGAGAGGTTGAAAATGTCAGAGAAGACACTTGCCAGTTGGTCAGCGCATGCTCAGACAACACGTCCTGGTAATCCGTCTGGCCCTGCGGCCTTGTGAATGTTGACCTGTTTAAAGGTCCTACTCACATCGGCTAGGGAGAGCGTGATCACACAGTCGTCTGGAACAGCTGATGCTCTCATGCATGTTTCAGTGTTACTTGCCTTGAAGCGAGCATAGAAGTAATTTAGCTAATCTGCTAGGCTTGTGTCACTGGACAGCTCGCTGCGGTGCTTCCCTTTGTAGTCTGTAATAGTTTGCAAGCCCTGCCACATCTGAAGAGCGTTGGAGCCGGTGTAGTACGATTCGATCTTAGTCCTGTGGGGACGATGTCATCTATGCACTTATTGATGAAGCCAGTGACTGATGTGGTGTACACCTCAATGACATCAGAAGAATCCCGCAACATATTCCAATCTGTGCTATCAAAACAGTCCTGTAGCTTAGCATCTGCTTATTCTGACCACTTTTCTATTGACTGGGTCACCGGTGCTTCGTGCTTTATTTTTTACTTGTAAGCAGGAATCAGGAGGATAGAATTATTGTCAGATTTGCCAAATGGAGGGCGAGGGAGAGCTTTATTCGCGTCTCTGTGTGTGGAGTAAAGGTGGTCTCAGGCGAGCAAAGCCTTGAAACTTCCTTAGATATCGTGCACCAGCTGTTGTTTACAAATATACATAGACCGCCACCCCTTGTCTTACCAGAGGCTGCTGTTCTTTTCCTGCCGATACAGTGTATAACCCGCCAGCTGTATGTTATTCATGTCGTCGTTCAGCCACAAATCGGTGGAACATACGATATTACACTTTTTAATACCCTTGGGTAGGATATACTTTCTTATAGTTTGTCCACTTTATTATCCAACAATTGTAGGCAGGTTAACCACTCATCGCCGGAAACTTACAAGGCACCCCGACCTCCTTCTGCAATATCTCCGTCTCTTGACGGGATGACGGGATGAGGGCCTTGTCGGGTGTCTGGAGTAAATCCATCTCGTCCGCCTCATTATAGAAAAATTATTTGTCCATTTCAAGGTGAGTAATCGCTGTTCTGATGTCCAGAAGCTCTTTTCGGTCATAAGAGATGGTAGCAGCAACATAATGTACAAAATAAGTTACAAACAATGTGAAAAAACAAACATAATAGCATGGTTGGTTAAGAGCCCATAAAACGGCAGCCATCCCCTCCGGCGCCATCTGATAAGCACCTTTTACAACGATTACAGCCTAGTCTTCTTGGGTATGAAGCTACTGTCACGTCCTGACCTTAGTTCCTTTTTCATGTCTCTATTTTAGGTTGGTCAGGGCGTGATTTGGGGTGGGCATTCTATGTTTTGTTCTTGTGTTTTTATTTCTATGTGTTTGGCCTGGTATGGTTCCCAATCAGAGGCAGCTGTCAATCGTTGTCTCTGATTGAGAACCATACTTAGGTAGCCTGTTTTCCCACTTTTGTTTGTGGGTGGTTATTTTCCGTTTCAGTGTTTTCACACATGTTTTGATTTTCCTTTATTCTCTCGTTCGTTTGTTTTCTGTGTTCAGTGTAATAAATATGACGAACACTTACCACGCTGCATGTTGGTCTGATATTTCATACTCCTCGCTAGAGGAAGAAGAAAACCGTTAGAGCTACAAGGTTGACACATCTCTAAATGGGGAGTTTCTCACGTTCTTCTCTGTAGAGCCTCACAAGCTCTGTCAGGTTGGATGGGGAGCGTCGCTGCACAGCTATTTTAGGGTTTCTCCAGAGATGTTAGAGCAGGTTCAAGTCAGGGCTCTGGCTGGGTCACTCAGGGACATTCAGAAACTTGTCACGAAGCCACTCCTCTGTTGTCTTGGCTGTGTGCCCAGCGTCATTGTACTGTTGGAAGGTGAACCTTCCCGCCAGTCTGACATCCTAAGCGCTCTGTAGTAGGTTTTCAT
Organism: Oncorhynchus mykiss; assembly: GCF_057628025.1. NCBI lineage: Eukaryota > Metazoa > Chordata > Actinopteri > Salmoniformes > Salmonidae > Oncorhynchus > Oncorhynchus mykiss. The sequence goes on from NC_143023.1 coordinate 34,849,546, forward strand.
CAAGGATCTCTCTGTAGTTTGATCCATTCATCTTTCCCTCGATCCTGACTAGTCTCACAGTCCCTGCCGCTAAAATACGTCCCCACAGCATGATGCTCTTACAACCATGCTATCCTCCAGAAGTTAAATCTGGATTTCATCAGACTAGAGAATCTTGTTTCTCATGGTCTGAGAGTTGTTTAGGTTTCTGGTCACCTCCCTGACCAAGGCCCTTCTCCCCAGATTGCTCAGTTTGGCTGGGTGGACAGCTCTAGGTAGTCATGGTGTTTCCAAACTTCTTCCATTTAAGAATGATGTAGTCCACTGAGTTCTTTGGGACCTTCAATGCTGCATACATCTTTTGGTACCCTTCCCCAGATCTGTGCCTTGAAACAATCCTGTCTCGGAGCTCTACAATCAATTCCTTCGACCTCATGGCTTAGTTTTGCTCTGACTTGCGCGATCAACTGTGGGACCTTATATAGACAGGTGTGTGCCTTTCCAAATCATGTCCAATCAATTTAATTTACCACAGGTGGACTCCAATCAAGTTGTAGAAACATCTCAAGGATGATCAATGGAAACAGGATGCACCGGATCTCAATTTCAAGTCTCATAGCAAAGGGTCTGAATACTTATGTAAATAAGGTACTTCTGTTTAGTTTATAATACATGAGCAAACATTGATAAAAACATTTTTTTTGCCTTTCTCATTGTGGGGTATTGTGTGTAGATGTATGAGTTTTAAAATGTATTTCATCCTTTTTTAGAATAAGGCTGTAATGTAACAAAATGTGGAAAAGGCTAAGGGGTCTGAATACTAGGCACTGTATATTTCAAGGAACATGGTGTAGAGTTTAAGTGTAAGTTTTTCGGGGAAGTAACACCCGACCTAACAAATAAAAAATATCACAGTCACAAAGTGTGAAGATGAAGTAAACTATTTATGACTACACGCACTTCCATTACAACTACACAAATTGACACGGAAATTCATCTGACAGTTTACACATTACTGATACTTTATCAGGCATTGTTGCAACAAATTCCTTCCATTTCAGGCTGTGATCAGTTGCATTATTACCATGTCTTCTTGCTATTAAGTCAACATAATGTAACGGTGAAAGAATCATCACTCTTCATAAGTGGGTCTTATATGTCTGCATACTTAAAAGATTGTGGTATAAAACCATCGCAAAAATATATTGAACACAACCCAGTAGCCTCTAACGTTGATAATAAAGGGATAACCTAGTCAGTTGCACAGCTGAACGCATTCAACCGAAATGTGTCTTCTGCATTTAACCCTACCCTGCATATTCTTACCCTTTGCCGGCCCCTTAGATTCAAACCAGCAAACTTTCGGTTACTGGCCCAACACTCTTAACTGCTAGGCTACCTTCCGCCCACTTCAAGGTCGTTGTAATTAGGAGACCAAGGCGCAGTGTGAAAAGCATACATTCTTCTTTTAATGAAGAAAGGACACTGAACAAAGTAATAAAGTAACAAAACAAACCGTGAAGCTAATATGAAAAGTGCAGACAGGCAACTAAACATAGAATAAGAACCCACAAAATACTCAAGGAATATGGCTACCTAAATATGGTCCCCAATCAGAGACAACAATAAACAGCTGCCTCTGATTGGGAACCAATTCAGGCCACCATAGACCTACATATACCTAGACTTACAAAAACCTTGATATACAAAAACACCTAGACAATACAAAAACTAACATACCCACCCTAGTCACACCCTGACCTGACCAAAATAAGAAAGAAAACAAAGACAACTAAGGTCAGGGTGTGACAGTCCATAATAAGTGCATTTAGCACACTATACTTACTATAGTTACTATGTCAGTTACTACAGAATATGGCAGTACCCTTTTTGCAGCAGATCTATCATATTGGGTACAGGGCTTCATTTCTCAGACCACAGGGGGCATCAATAACAGTGAGACTATTGCCATCTTATCTCTATCCAATGCAAGGCATTCTCCATGTAATTCACATGCACATGTTTCAAACAGCCAATCTTGAAATATGTACACATTTTCTTATAGAAATCTTATAGAAACTTTCTTATGAAATAAAGCTGCATCTGAATATACAAGGCAAGGGGATTGCAGTGTTGATCAAGGCTGGTTGATAGGTGTGGATTGATGGGGTTTGATGGGTTGGTTGATGTGCTTGGGTTGATTAGGGTCTAGATACAGTACAGTATGGCTGGGTGGTATGTGTGGATTGGTTGGGTTTGATGGGTTGGTTGATGTGCTTGGGTTGATTATGGTCTAGATACAGTACAGTATAGCTGGGTGGTATGCAGTACAGAGGGACTTCCTGGATTGCAGCACCAGGTTAGAGGGAGGAGTAACAGACTGGGGACATGAAGTGACAGTTCACACCCATCAGAGACTCACACAGGGCTCACAGTCAACAGGAAGAGAGAGCACACAGAGAGAGGTAATGTGCTGATTCAGTCTTATTCTCTGCATGGATCAAAAGACAAGCTATTGAACCATTATATATTTTTGTCTCGTTACATTGAATGACTGTTAAAACTTAATTATGACTATGTAATGTAATGGTAATATTATTCATTTAGGGCATTACAACACATTCCTTCATAAGGCTTTAAACAGCATAGGAATACATATTTATGAATGCAGTTAAATATATTTATGAGCAATTGTGAAGAAGGCATTCATATGAACCTTGAGCATAAATGTTTCTTTGACATCCTCTTAAGGCATTACAGAAAAATACATCTTAGTTGAATAAAAGTGTTAAGAAGGTTGTTATGAATGCAACTGTAGCACTCATAAAGGTGTAATGAAATATTAATATCCGATGTGTATTGCTATATGTTGTTATTATCACAACACCATTTCATATTGTATTTCACACTCGTCTCCTGCTCCATACCAGTAGACACAGACAGAGATAGTGACCATTAGACAAAGAGGAGAAAGAGGAGAGAGACCCCGGTGTTGTGGTTGATTCATCGAGGCAGTAGAGGCAGGATGTGGGTCCTCATCTGGGCAGCTCTACTTCTCTCTCTGACAGAGAGAACCACATGCCAAAGTAAGTTTCCTTTTACCACTACTATTGTTAATATACATATGACACACATCCCAACAGATACTGTCACATTATTTTTTTTTACAAACAAGTGAAGTAGTATCAGTGCTTCTTGTATTACTCATGACTATATTCATTTCCCTCCGTCAGAGAAGGCCCCTGCAGCAGCATACAACATCACCTTCAGTCCAGCAGAGATAACACCACAGACTGGACTATGTGCTGTTATTCCATGTTTGTTCACTCACCCTGATCACTTCCTTGCTAGCATAGCAATGTGGCTTAAATGCCCTGATGCACAATGTTCTATTAAAGTCGAAACTGACTCTATTTTCCACTCAAGAAATTCCTCTATAGCTCAGGAGGGTTATAGAAGGCGAGTAGCACTACTGGAGACAGACCTGACAAAGAAGAACTGCAGTATGATCATCAACGACATCACTAAGGCTGATGACGGAGACTATAAATTAAGACTGTCCGGAACATTGAACAGTAGAAATATAAGTCAATTTACATACCAGAAGAAACTGAAAATGGCAGTGAAAGGTACAGCATGACTATTACTGTTAGTTACAGTGACAAGAGTATTACTTTAGTGTAATTTGTCATGTACACTTACTGTAACATAAGTACCTCCAATTTACAAAGCCCAAGATTTCCCCAAGTCTCCCATTTCAAAGTGTTTATTTTTCTAAACCGGTACTAGGATTTCATACTTTCTATGAGTGTATGTTTCTGCTGTTTTCTACATTGATACAAAATCCAAGTTATAGCGTGACTTAAATGTAAAGGTAAATATCTTTGAGCCGACGTGCATTTACCATGAATACGGGAACATTGTCTCTAAATGTAAATCATGCTATTGTGCGAATCTTCCACGATCCTGATTGAATTTAGGCCTCAGTCTGTGTTTCTATTTCCTACCTCCAGCTCTCACCCAGAAGCCCTCAGTGTTGACTCCTCCTCTGACAGAGGGAGAACCAGCGACCCTGACCTGCACCGCCCCGGGAATCTGCTCTGGAACTCCTCCTAACATCACATGGACATGGAGAGGGACAGGAGACAACATCACTGAGCTCAGAGACAACACCACTACACAAAGGAGAGAGGATCTGACCAGAGTCACAAGAACCCACTTCTCAACTTTGACCTTTACACCTTCAGCAGAGCACCACACCACCAAGGTCACGTGCCAAGTGACATTCAAAGGGAACATCACCACTGAGGAGACAGTGACTTTGAATGTGACTCGTAAGTAGCCTACATCATCTGACCTTACTTTGCACAACCCAACAGCTTGTTGTGCTTCAACAGTTATAATTCATGAACATGATAAACTGATTATATACTTTATTTTCTAGATGTGAAGGAACCCAAGATCTCTGGTAGTAACACAGTGAGAGAGGGTGATACCCTGAATCTGTCTTGCTTTGTTGACAGCTACCCACCACCACCATCTATCACCTGGAGTAAGAATGGGACAACAGCTTTGGAACAGAATAACTCTGGACTGGCCTCTCTCACCATCTCCAACATGACAAGAGAACATACTGGGGAGTATGTGTGTAAAGCTCAACAACTCAACAGGACGACTCTGACAGCTTCCATTGTTGTCACTGTGATGTGTGAGTACAAACAACACAAAATAGCTTGAAACATGTTTACTTTAAATTGTCCATGATATATCTTCCCCCTCTGTCTCTCGTTAGACCACCCTGTGATTCTCAATGCTTCTGGGTGTGTCATCCAGGCAAAGTTCATGACCTGTGTGTGTGTCAGCCAGGGGGTTCCCTTACCTCTCATAGGCTGGCTTAACATTGAGGAGTACTCCCTCACTAAATCAGTGTTGAGGTCCTCAGTGAACACCACCATCAGGATGCATGTCGGAAACCACACCAACACTACTGTGGAGTGTGTCAGCACAAATGAAGTGGGCAGAGTGAGAGAGAAGCTGCAAGTCACCCAAAAAGAGAGCCAAGGAAAGCGAGGAGGTAAAGATATAAGTTGTTACTTTGTTAGAGAGCAACAGCTTCCCTATCCCACCCAATAAGTCTGCAACATAGAGGATTTATATGCTTTGAGTGAGAAAATATAATGTTATTATTTCATTTAAAAAGAAGATCAGAGGATACAAAGTATGGTGAGCAACTTCTAAAATCATACATGCTTTGTTCTCTTTATAGAGAAAGTATCTAAAGACATCTTGGCTATGCTGTTGAACCCACCACCGATTGCTGCATTTGTGATTGGTGCAGCCTTCTCATCCACCATCTGTTGTATCATCCTGTGTTTGACAGGGAAATGTAAAAGGTACATGCATTCTGTTACTGAAGTACAGTTAGTGTTATATGAGTGTTGGTGATTGTCTTTAGAAATTCACATTTCCTATCAAGAGTATCAGATATATTGTCAAAAGTTGCAATGCCTTGCACAATGTTATAATGGAGGTGCTTGCTAACCTCTCTAACATATAGTTATTGAGACATTTTATTTATAATATTTTCCCTAGATGCAAAGAGAGGATCCCAAAGGACTCAGACTCCAAAAGCCCTTTAACGAAACTGGAGATGGAGCCTAAAGATGTGCTCTACACCACTATCAACTACTCCCAACTGAAGAAGACTCCTGAGGAGGCAGAGAAGAAGACCACCACAGTCAGAGTATGTCAAAGTCAAACGAGAGAATAAGAAAGAAGGGTATGAAGGTGGAGGAGAGGGGAGTGGAGTGATGTACGAGGAGGAGAACGAGAATGGTAAGCCAGCAGCAGAGACATATGAGAATACAGAGCTTTACTCCAACGTCAAGGCTATTATGGGTGGTGAGTGACACAGCAATTTTCACTAGAAACATGGGGGATAGCATGCAGTATTATATAGCCATGTGTTCCTATATCATTTTCTGAATCCAGATTGAATGTTTTATGTTGATACTGGGACTTTTGCTCAACAGAAACTACTGTAGTTTTGGTGTTGTTTCCTCATGTGCCAAATCAAGTTTGAATGTTTTATGATAATACAGAGATGTTGTTTAATAACTGAAACTACTGTAGTTAATAGTTTTGGTAAATGATTTATTTTACAGCCCTGTGTCAGATGGTACTGTATGTATCTGGTGGTTGTACATTTTCAATAAGAATATTTTCTAGTTGTACATAGAAGCAAGTTTTGGTCAAGTTTTTATAAAGTCTTTCAAGGAAGAGTCATTTTACTTTTGTAATGACAGTGTTTTGTCACCAAGGGGAAGGACTGACACATATGTGGTTGGGAAAAGTAGAGGTCAAGCCATTTATTTTTTCTTCTCCTCTTTCCTTTCATTTTTGCATTTTGATTTGACAAGTGGGTGGGGATATTAGGTAGTATGTGTGGATGTAATCAATATATTTCTGTAAATAGAATACTGATACACTGTTGGAAATGTTGGCAAAATGTAAATCAGAATTCTCATTTTGGGCTAGCCAGAGAGCTCAAATTAAAGAATCAAGAAAAAAAGTACATTATGTTGTTTTCTTTAGACAGCTTGGTTGTTTAGCAACAAAACAGATGTGAGCACAACTATGTGGTAAAACAGCTGGGTTGGCTGAGATTGTTGACAACATGTCACATATTTCGTCTCCAATGTTTAAAAATATAAATACATTTGTGTTACAGTTGTTTGGTTAGCTAGGTAGTATTTTTTTGTGTGCCATATTAGCAAATAACACCCCCCAAAAATATTAAATTTCAATAACAACATAAAACTAGCTGAAACAAGCCACCTACTATTCGCCAGATGGCAGCTTTGTGTCATTGTTGCTAGATATCTGGCCATCCAGAATCACCACAACATGTGGTCTTCTGCCCCATTGAAGCATGTCTATCGTTTTCATGACATTGTCAGCTAACCCATTTATGAGAATATTTTTCTATTCATAAGTGTGCATTATTGCAGTATTGTTTTATATTGAGGCACTACCTCAATCTTTTTTTGTATTTTCATTTGTTTGTTCTCTGAAATCTGTTAAAATAATGTATAAATGGTACATTTTTCAACTTACCATCTCCACAAATTTCATTCAATAGTAATTATAAGCTACCAATTGAATAAATCAGGAATGGGCAACTTTGATGGGGGTGGAGGCCCCCCCAAAAATCAGGTCTGCATACCCACATCTATACCCACACATGTAGTCAGAGCCAGAGTCAGGGCTCTGACTACATGTGGGTATGCAGCCCTGTGAGCCACTGCGGCCCCCTGTGATGATTTTATTTTTGTGGTGCAATGGTACATTCTGCCACCTAGAGTGTGTTATATGAACAGGAATAAAGCTAAGGTTGGTGATTTATTGCCACCTGCAGAAATATTTGCTTACAAGTATAAATCATTGGCTGATCTCTCCTGATTATTCGAATTGAATCATGTAATCCCTCTTTAAAACCTCTTAAGGATCCATTACAATTTTCGCCTAAAACGATTTACCCAAATCTAACTTGATTAATTTGCCGAAATAGGCTTTAAATACAGTAACGGCTAAATAAATATATTCATAGTCACATTCGCTAATGACTTTGGGAAATATGAACCAGTTTTCAAAAGACACTATTGTGTTATACAGTTTTAAATAGTTTTTGTGTACAGAATAAGGAGACATGAACCTGCCCTCAGAATATCTCTCTCGGATTGAAGAGGAGGCAGACCAGTCTTGTCTGTTTGTGATCCATGTTAGCATGTTGCGAATTTGGGCAGACCAGTAGTACAATTGAAGGCAGGGAAGGGCAAGAACACCCTTTTTTAATTGCCCCCATATAAATTTGGTTAGTTGGTTTGAAAAAGGAAACTGGGAGATAGCTTGGGAGCATCTGAAAAAACTAGTTAAATCTAAGGAGGATGTTCATACGGATGACATTGATTCTTCGACTAAGATAATTAGGAGGAAGATCCAGGTTTGGAGATCGTTCTGATTCGATCCAGGAGTGGAAGAAACTTTACATTGAAAAGGCAATTCAGATCTGGTGTTACAAAGATCCCAAGGTATTGAAACCCCTGTGTCTTCCATTGGAATGGACAGTGTCTTCATAGAGCTGCTGAGTGTAAGATTAAGAGGGCAAACAGTGGATTAGTTCAAATGTATCTTATATTCTAAAAACTTGCCATACTGAGCAATTGTGTCTAAAATGGGAGGGATTTCTCAGGGTTGGATATGTAGAGCAAGACATCATACGCGTAGAGTGAAATCTTGTGCTGCAGGCCGCCTGCAGAAACACCCATAATACTTGGATTGCTCCTTATCAACTCTGCCAAAGGCTCCGCCCCCAACAAGTAGTGTGGACAGCGAGCATCCTAGTCTTGTGCCACTTCCTAAATAATTTAGACCATTAGTAGTCACCATGGCATTTGGATGAGAGTATAGGGACATAATCCATTTAATAAAGTTTGGGCCCATATTGAAATTTTCTAATACTGAGAACAGAAAGCTCCACTCCATCCTGTTGAATGCCTTCTCGGCATCCAGTGAAGCCAGCAGGACAGGGGTCTTCTGTGTGTTTACTTGATCAATAATATCAAATAGACGGCAAATGTTATCAGAAGAGTATTTGTCTCTAATAAATCCAGTTTGATCCACTTTTATTATTTTGCGAAGAAGAGTGTTTAGTTTTTTGGCGAGCAATTTGGTAATTATTTTGTAGTCGAAATCCAACAAGCTTATGGGCCGGAAGGACGAGCAGGATAGAGGGTCCTTGTCTTTTTTTAGCAACACTGTAATGAGGGCTGTGTACGTAGAGTCTGGGACTATCACGTATTTCTAGGAGTGGTGGGTGTAGAGTCAGGCGCAGAGAGTAAACTTCAAAAGAAATCTGTTTATTGCGCGTTGTCTAGCCAAACAAACAGGCAATGCCCATAGAACACGTATGTCTCCAAAACAGGGAAAGAACATAATACGCAGGCAAAGAACATAATACGCAGGCAAAGAACACACCAGCACCACTGACAGTAAAGATAAGCCCGCACAACAGCAAGCGGGCACTAAAAGTTTAAATAGACTAAATAATGAACCAAAATGAGCAACAGGTGAAAACAATCAGACAAACAAACAGAAAGGAAAAAGGGATCGGTGGCAGCTAGTAGACCGGTGACGACAACCATGGAGCACCTGACACCCGGCTCCCGCAATGTACCCCTCCCAATCCACGAGGTACTGCAGGCCCCTCACCCTGCGTCTAGAGTCCAAGATACCATGTACCCCCGGGGGCCCCTCGATGTCCAGAGGGGGGCGGAGGGACCTCCGATACCTCACCTTCCTGCAGGGGACCAGCATATTATGTTATGTTATGTGGTAACATAACAGATGGTATCATATCGTATTGTACCACCTACATTACACCACGCTACACCATGCCATCCAACTCTACATGTCAGTCATATCCTTACCTCCACCCTCTCTTCAGACGCCCCTGTCCTTCTGGAAGAGTCCAAGTGCACAGTGGTGAGGGAGGGAGTCCAGTGTGTTTGCATGGCTACGGGTAACCCTGAGCCCATCATCGAGTTCTACCTCCCCGACAAGAACATCACCATCAACGACACGGACGGCCGCTACAACTACTACACGCACACGGACGGCCACACGTCCACGGGCATGATAAAACTACGGGAGAAGGGCGAGCGCCTGGGCAACGGTGCTGTCAATGTGCACTGCAGCATCAGCAACATATACGGGTCGGAGAGCTTTCATCTGGAGTTACAGCAGGAGAGTGAGTACACAAGTTCAGGTTTATGGTTAAACACAGAAACAAACGCATACAATTAAAATGCTACACGTTGTATAGCCAAGCATACATGAGAGATTGAACTGAAATCAGAAGTGTAGTACCTTTTATATGATATCTAGATTGACTGTATAAGTAAGAGCATAAACTGGCTACCCCATTGGCTTGATATGGCAATGGCATTATCTTGAATGTAAATACGTTATAGTACCAGGACCTAGCTAAACAGTATTTTATGTTTCTATATTGTCTTCAATATGATGTTCTTGTCCGATGTTAGAGAAGTACATGATGGCAGTGATTGTTGGCACCATCGGTGGAGTGGCTGTCATCGCCTTCATCATCGCAGCAGTGAGATATGTGGGCCATAACAACAAGAAGTGAGTATCCACCCTTCACTAACTGTGACAGGGGTCGATGCGAATTACAGGTACAGGTCATTTCCTGTTTGAATCGATGATAAGGAAACACTTCAGCCTCGCCATCCATTCTAAAACACCTCTGTGTTGAGAATCATTAGTCATAAGTTATGCTAACGCCAGAGCGAGTTCAATTAATTTGCCATCCCTAGTCCCATTTCTGGAATCCTCTGAGATGGAGATCCAAAATGGCTGCCTGGTGGATTGGGTTAGCAAGCCAGACTAACCGTAGCCTATAGTTTGCAGGCTCAATTCCCTGCTTTGTACCCTTGACCTGCTATGCTAAAAATACAGCCACGGTAGCCTACTTAACTAAGGTGCTTCAGCATTATACCAATACATCACATTCCGACAAAAGCTTTTACTGAAAGTCGCTCCAAGAGAGGGTGTCAGCTCAACCGCAACTAAACCCATGAACCAATAACCACAACCATGAACGTCGACCACAACCATGAACCATGGGCCTGTAGATTATTAACTGCGTTGGGAAGCAGGCCCTTGTTTTAAAATGGATGCCCAGGCTTGGAGTGTCGCCCTGAGTTAGTTAGTGGCCATGAGACCGAGTCTGATCTTGTGACTCCACCCCCCAGAGAGAATGGCAACCCTGGGCAGGACCTGGTCTCTAAACTGGAGAACCCAGCGTTGTACTACAGCACAGTCAAGAAGGACAAACAATGTCTGAGGAAGAAAGTGGTGAGACATGTTGATGATGATGACTATAATGATGATAATGACCATTCTCAGATCTGTCTTAAACGTGAGAATGATAGCTTACCCGTTGCTGATACTGAAACTATACTATACCCATTCAATTCATGTCCTATTTTTGATGTAAAGTAAGGTTCATTCCATGGAGATATTCATAAATAATCAAAAACCTATATGACCTCTTATGTTAAAGAGAAAATGTAAACTTCCCCAGCCAACTACAGGCCTAGCCTGAGAATCCCAGTACCACTATAGCTATCTATCACAGTACCACTGGTGTAGCTGCCACCATAGCCTTTCCAGACATCTGTTTTCTGCTTCATCGCTTCTCTGCGTTCTTCTGTCTCTGTTTTCTCTTCCCTTACTCTTGCACAGCTTAAGACAGAGCTTCTGGGCTCAAAGTTTAATTCCATTCTAGAGGAGAGCACGGTAAGGTTCCTAAACAACCCAGCCCCAATCCCAACTCCAAGTCTCAGTGGTAGACAGCATCCCTCACACATCACAGACAGCAAAATTATGCGATGGCGCAAATTTGGCTCTAGTCTACAATATTACGACTTACCATTTTACCCAGTTAACCACTTGGTGTTACGGTCCTGAAGTGGATCTGTAGCATGAAATGTCCAGACCTTGCCTGGTAATGTGGCCCACATTCAGACCAAAAGTAACTATGGGAAGTTGTTAGGGCCACATAACTCAAGCCAGAGATGGCCCATAAGCAAAGTGCCAACCCTCCCCCAGTTCGCATCTCATACATTTGGACCAGATCTGGGCCATATGACTCATTGTGGTGCCAGAACTGAGCCACATTGTATGTGTCACAAAACAACCAGATCTGGCCCAAAGTCGTCTGCTGTCTGAGATCAGCTTCCATGTGCTCTATTGCCTTTGATTTCCAGTACTACTGTTGCACGGCTGCCTCGATACTAACAGGATATGCTAAACCACCCCAATCTCCTTGTTTTACGCCTCTGCTCACCAGTAACTACTAACCCTCCTTTCTCCTCTCTCAATGTCTGTCATGTTATCCCTTTATACTCTGAATGTTCTGAGGTGTCAATGGCATTGGTGGCACTGTGCTGATATAACCTGTGATTCTGAATGGGCCTTCTCTCTTTCCGTATCTTCAACAGGGAGAAGACGGGGATTATCAACCTGTGGGCTCTATGGCAGACCTGGAGAGGCAAGAGCTGAATTACGCCGCCCTGCAGTTTCTCGGGGGGCGCTCCAGGGATGGGGGGGCCTCAGGGAGGGGGGATGACGGCAGCGACTACACCGAGATCAAGGCCAAATGAATCGCGATCCTTCCCTGACCCATCGTCACCGCGGGACACAGTGGCAGCCATGTTGTCGCTCCCCTCCTCACGTCATTCGCCCCCTCTTCAAACGTCTTCCCCCCTCCCCCGTAGACTCCACCCCCAACCTTCACCGTCACACCAAGAACTCCCATCGTCTCCGCCCGTCCCTGAATCATCTCAAATGACGTCCCCGTTAGTCGACCCCCAAGCCTCCAAGGGGAACCCCAGTCACATCTCGCCACCCAGGACTGCTGGTAGCTACTTGCAGGGTCAGAACACGGCCCAGTGGACAATGTAAAAAGATCTTTGTATTATCAGCAGCTGTCGGTCTCCAGGCTCTTACTCTATTGTTCATAGTCAAACAATTCCCTCACAACAGGTGCAATGCGTTAGTTACTGTACTGTATCATCTAGATTCAATGTTGCTATTTCCATCTCTACACCATTAATTGTTGGCATTGCTTTTCTGGGGCTCCCCTTCTGTATGTCACCCTATATCATACTCATAGCTAGCCTGGTTAAACCAGATTGAACGCTGAGCTCACCAGTTTTCCTGTGAAACGCAGCGCAATCAGTTTGGATACCAGGCTAACTGTCTAGATCCATCCGTTATAGTTCTTCTCCACTGTGTCCGCTGCCAGTCGAAGTGTCAGGGAAAGGGGTGTGTTTTGTGCTTTTTCTTTTCTTATCTCTATTTCTGACCCTGGATCTGGAGGAAATGAGGGATCTCTTCTCTCTTCCTGATCCAGTGGTTGTCAACGCTGACCAGTGTTCAACAAACGTTAGGCCTGATACACATCCAATTGAAGCCTGTCATCTTCATCTCACATATTCTGTGCCCACATATAGTTCAATAGTGATGTGTGCTGTGACTCTGTGGCTTTTGATGATGATGAGAAATGAATATTTCTTTGATTTTATATAAAGAGAGAAAATTGATACTCTTACAGGTTTGTGGAGCCTCGAACACAAGGTTCTGCTCGTGCAAGAAGTGGCCTGAATATTTTTGTTTTTATGCATTATAAGCACTGATTGCATTGTGTTTTGCTCTTGTGGAAATATGCCGGGGTAACACAGAATGTTCTATTTATTCCGTTGCCCATGATTTAATTACTAGTATTTTTGGACGATGTTTTGCTAAGGGTAAGTGTTAACTTATCCTTAAATGGGAACCAATGGATTAGAATACATTTTTGGATCAATCTGGCATACATGACTCCACTGTAACACTCGCACAGCAGGACAAAATGTATCTCGTTGAGACAATGTGTGTGTGTGTGTATGTAAACAGTGCTGAAAGATCAGCGAACACTGATCACTGTGGGTGTTTCAAAAGATCACTTTACCTGAGACCGCTTCTCACAAAATGTCTACTTCAATGGTTGTGAAGTGTGAAATCGATGCCTAATCCTATAGGGTTGTATCAGAGGAGGCATTTGAGTGGCACAACATTGAAGTTGTTATACCAGTTGGTTGTGCTATTCAAACATACTTGATCAACTCATGTAATGTAATCTCCAAGCTCACTAATGGCAACACTAGATAACAATGACTGTTAATACAATATTAATACGCTGCATATGGATGGGTAAAAGGATACCAGTATACATTATGTAAATAAATACCCTGCATGACTATTATGCTGTCAGCCATATGTGTAGATACACTACGGTATGTACATGCTCACTATTGCAACAATGGTTTACACAGGCAAGTCGGATACAGGTTCGGTAACACTTTAACTGACTTCTCTGTCATAAGGGTGACATAACGCTGTCATAACATAACACATGTCATTTTCGGTCATGAAAACTGATGTCAAAATACTGACAACCCTTTACACTGTCATGACACAAATGGGTATTTATGTAAATTAGTTGGCTAGCGGTATGCTAAGCCAATAACCTGACTGAAGCAAAGATTTGTGCCATGACGGTGTCAAGCTTATGTCAGCTGTCATGACTGTTTAATAACATATTTTATGTCATTGTTCTGACATGGTTAAGTCACTAGACCTAATGGCAGAGCGTTCAAGATGTGTTGCCCAACATTGAGACATGCCAATATGGACATCCGTTTAGTAACACTTACTGTCGTCAGTTCTCTTGAACGCCTCATGGGGGGGTTTATTCCTTTCTAAACCTGGGAACAAAATGGAGAAGCGTTGTTCATGTCTTCTCTAATTTGTTTGTCACATAGTGTGTTGTAAAGCAGATTTGTACTTTCTTTACTTTGTGGTATTCATTATTATTATTGTGATGATTTTTTTTTTTATATCTTTGACACAATAATTCCGATCAGAATTCTGCAATCCTTCTGCAAATTAGCACTGTTATTACTTAATGACAATAAGAGCTCTATGATGATGTTTGATCATTCTCTTTCTTTTACAAGTCTGTCCCGCCTCAAGCAAAACCATCTTTCTTTGGGTCCAAACAACAAATAAATCAAGTAAACAACAGAGAATGTGACCAGTTCAGTTTGTTATCTATATAGTTGATATGTTTTCTCATACCCAAAACAGTATGGAAAATACACCCTGAACACATTCTATATCTCCATGTATTAGTATGACTTCATTGATACAGTATGTAACAGTTATTCCCCCCACACAATGAAACAAAGTACTATCTTCGGTTCACCCTTTTGCTATTTAAGTCACAGAAACACTGTTAACTGACATGATTTTAGAGAAAATTTGTGCAGTACTGAAAGAAGTAGAATAAAGGAAGCAGCTACAGTATGTTGCAACCTGTTTATTTAAGATTGATATAAGAACAAATTCTTATTTTCAATGACGGCCTAGGAAAAGTTGGTTAACTGCCTGTTCAGGGGTAGAACGACAGATTTGTACCTTGTCAGCAAAGGGGTTTGAACTTGCAACCTTCCGATTACTAGTCCAACGCGCTAACCACTAGGCTACCCTGCCGCCCCGGGGGCAGCCTATATCACTTTATTGGTCAGTTGCACACAAGGTCCAACCAAACTTTGACTTCCTTTTTTAAGCCAACCCCTCCGAAAGACACACATACATACACATACAGACATATTTTGGAGAGGTGTGGGGCGGCTGCCACAATTTGCGGCAGGTTGATATTTACAGAATAGAGCGAATTTCGCTAGATGGGTCAGCTGCAGAGATGTGTAGTGTTAATTTGAGGTTAGGTTAAGCATTAGGGTTAACTGTGTGGTTAAGGTTAGGGTTAAGTCGGTTTAAATCACATTTTATGACTTTTGGCCATTTCAGCTAGTGACCACTCTGCAGAGCTGCCTCGAGAACGAGATTCAGGCCAAAAACACTAACCTGCCACTGGGTGCTGTTGTGGGGGGTTGCTCAAGGGCACGAAATGGCATCAAATATTTGATACCAGCAACCCTCCAGTTGCCAGCTCACTTCACAAAATACTTTTTCCTCATCGGATCTGGAATTAGTTTGCTGGTTTGCCTCTCTAACCGCTAGGCTACATTCTCTGGTTGCAAATTTCAGTTAGCCAAACGGAACTTAAAGTTGTCCTTGATTATAATTTACCTCGCTCAGACAGTCCTACCTTGCATAACTTGTTGATAAAAAAATCTAAATATAACAGTGATAAGCATTTCATTGGCACCTGACCTTATGCCATATGTCCCCCTGTAATGAAACTGTGGGATTGGAATGTTGTCTTACCATTTACAAGCACTGGTCAGATAGACAAGGAGGGCCACATTAAGGCTGAGGAACAGATCAACAATTATCAACGGATAGACTGCAACGTCACTATTCTCTGGCCCAGGGATATCTATGGGAAGTAATAAAAATGAATTGGTACGAAAACACTTTGTTTAATTGGTCCAACACTATTCTACTTTAGCTCTACTCTTTACCCCACCAGCCAGGTTTCCATCCAATTGGTGACAGATTTTCATGCAGAATAAAATGTGCACGTTTCCACCAAACTGACTTGCTGCAGATATACTGCTATTTCTCCCATAATACATTTTTACCGACACAAAAATATCCCACCATGTTGAACGAACAAATGATCTGTCTGCATTTATACAATTGTATCATCGAAACTTCCTGGTTCCATCACAGTTGTCATTGTTATTATGACTTTACCAGCATAAACATTGTGGATGGATAAGTGACCAAAAGTAAGTGGACGCCTGCTCATCGAAAGTCTCATTCCAAAATCATGGGCATTAATATGGAGTTGGTCCCCCTTTTGCTGCTGTAACAGCCTCCACAACAGCCTCCACCTCTGGGAAGGCTGTTTACTAGATGTTGGAACATTGCTGCTTCCCTTCAGCCACGGGCACTGATGTTGGGCGATTCGGCCTGTTTCACAGTCGGCGTTCCAATTCATCCCAAAGGTGTTTGATGGGGTTGAGGGTCAGGGCTCTGTGCAGGCCAGTAAAGTTCTTCCACACCTATCTCGACAAATCATTTCTATTTTGACCTCGCTTTGTGCACGGGGGCATTGTCATGCTGAAACAGGAAAGGGCCTTCCCCAAACTGTTGCCACAAAGATGGAAGCACAGAATCGTCTAGAATGTCATTGTATGCTGTAGCCTCAAGATTTCCCTTCACTGGAACTAAGGTGCCTAGTCCGAATCATGAAACAATGTGTTTTCTAAAGAGGTGATTTTATAAAACTATAGTTTATTAAACTCTGCATAAACTGAGTATAAACAACATATACAGTGTATTCGGAAAGTGACTTTTTCCACATTTTGTACATTACAGCCTTATTCTAAAATGTATAAAATAGTTTTTTTCATCAGTCTACACACTATACCCCATACTGACAAAACAAAAACAGGTATTTAGACATTTTGGGAAATTTATAAAAAAAAAAAAAAAAAAATATTAAATGAACATTCAGACCCTTTACTCAGAACTTTGTTTAAATCAAATCAAATGTTAGTTGTCACATGCGACCTTACAGTGAAATGCTTCCAAGCCCTTAACCAAAAACGCAGTTGTAAGAAAAATACCTACAAAAATAAGAAATAAATGCATCAAATAATTAAAGAGCAGCAGTAAAATAACAATAGCGAGGCTATATACAGGGGGTACCGGTACAGAGACAATGTGCGGGGGCACCGGTTAGTCGAGGTAATATGTACATGTAGGTAGAGTTATTAAAGTGACTATGCATAGATAATAAGCAGAGAGTAGTAGCTGTTTAAAAGCCTCTTGGACCTAGACTTGGCACTCCGGTACCGCTTGCTGTGCGGTAGCAGAGAGAACAGTCTATGACTAGGGTGGCTGGTGTAATTGACAATTTTTAGGGCCTTCCTCTGATACTGCCTGGTATCGAGGTCCTGGATGGCAGGATGCTTTGCCCCAGTGATGTACTGGGCCGTACGCACTACCCTCTGTAGTGCCTTGCGGTCGGAGGCAGTTGCCATACCAGGCAGTGATGCAAACAGTTAAGATGCTCTTGGTGGTGCAGCTGTATATCATTTTGAGGATCTGAGGACCCATGCCAAATCTTTTCAGTCCCCTGTGGGGAAATAGGTTTTGTCGTGTCCTCTTCACGACAAAACTTGTATCATGTTAGTTTGTTGGTGATGTGGACACCAAGGGTCTTGAAGATTTAAACCTGCTCCACTACAGCCCCGTCGATGATAATGGGGGCGTGCTCGGCCCTCCTTCTCCTGTGGTCCATAATCATCTGCTTTGTCTTGATCACGTTGAGGGAGAGGTTGTTGTCCAGGCACCACAAGGCCAGGTCTCTGACCTCCTCCCTCTATTCTGTCACATCGTTGTCGGTGATGAGGCCTGCCACTGTTGTGTCATCAGCAAACTTAATGATGATGGTGTTGGAGTTGTGCCTGGCCATGCAGATACAGTGCCTTGCGAAAGTATTCGGCCCCCTTGAACTTTGCGACCACATTTCAGGCTTCAAACATAAAGATATAAAACTGTATTTTTTTGTGTAGAATCAACAACAAGTGGGACACAATCATGAAGTGGAACGACATTTATTGGATATTTCAAACTTTTTTAACAAATAAAAAACTGAAAAATTGGGCGTGCAAATTTATTCAGCCCCCTTAAGTTAATACTTTGTAGCGCCACCTTTTGCTGTGATTACAGCTGTAAGTCGCTTGGGGTATGTCTCTATCAGTTTTGCACATCGAGAGACTGAAATTTTTTCCCATTCCTCCTTGCAAAACAGCTCGAGCTCAGTGAGGTTGGATGGAGAGCATTTGTGAACAGCAGTTTTCAGTTCTTTCCACAGATTCTCGATTGGATTCAGGTCTGGACTTTGACTTGGCCATTCTAACACCTGGATATGTTTATTTTTGAACCATTCCATTGTAGATTTTGCTTTATGTTTTGGATCATTATCTTGTTGGAAGACAAATCTCCATCCCAGTCTCAGGTCTTTTGCAGACTCCATCAGGTTTTCTTCCAGAATGGTCCTGTATTTGGCTCCATCGATCTTCCCATCAATTTTAACCATCTTCCCTGTCCCTGCTGAAGAAAAGCAGGCCCAAACCATGATGCTGCCACCACCATGTTTGACAGTGGGGATGGTGTGTTCAGCTGTGTTGCTTTTACGCCAAACATAACATTTTGCATTGTTGCCAAAAAGTTCAATTTTGGTTTCATCTGACCAGAGCACCTTCTTCCACATGTTTGGTGTGTCTCCCAGGTGGCTTGTGGCAAACTTTAAACAACACTTTTTATGGATATCTTTAAGAAATGGCTTTCTTCTTGCCACTCTTCCATAAAGGCCAGATTTGTGCAATATACGACTGATTGTTGTCCTATGGACAGAGTCTCCCACCTCAGCTGTAGATCTCTGCAGTTCATCCAGAGTGATCATGGGCCTCTTGGCTGCATCTCTGATCAGTCTTCTCCTTGTATGAGCTGAAAGTTTAGAGGGACGGCCAGGTCTTGGTAGATTTGCAGTGGTCTGATACTCCTTCCATTTCAATATTATCGCTTGCACAGTGCTCCTTGGGATGTTTAAAGCTTGGGAAATCTTTTTGTATCCAAATCCGGCTTTAAACTTCTTCACAACAGTATCTCGGACCTGCCTGGTGTGTTCCTTGTTCTTCATGGACCTCTGAGACTATCACAGTGCAGGTGCATTTATACGGAGACTTGATTACACACAGGTGGATTGTATTTATCATCATTAGTCATTTAGGTCAACATTGGATCGTTCAGAGATCCTCACTGAGTTTGCTGCACTGAAAGTAAAGGGGCTGAATAATTTTGCACGCCCAATTTTTCAGTTTTTGATTTGTTAAAAAAGTTTGAAATATCCAATAAATGTCATTCCACTTCATGATTGTGTCCCACTTGTTGTTGATTCTTCACAAAAAAATACAGTTTTATATCTTTTTGCTTGAAGCCTGAAATGTGGCAAAAGGTCGCAAAGTTCAAAGGGGCCGAATACTTTCGCAAGGCACTGTATGAGTGGACAGGGAGTACAGGAGGGGACTGAGCACGCACCCCTAAGGGGCACCCGTGTTGAGGATCAGTATGGCGGATGTGTTGTTACCTACCCTAACTACCTGGAGGCAGCCTGTCAGGAAGTCCAGGATCCAGTTGCAGAGGGAGGTGTTTAGTCCCAGGGTCCTTAGCTTAATGATGAGCTTTGAGGGCACTATGGTGTGAAACGCTGAGCTGTCGTCAATGAATAGCATTCTCACATAGGTGTTCCTTTTGTCAATGTGTGAAAGGGCAGTGTGGAGTGCAATAGAGATTGCATCCGTGGATCTGTTGGGGCGGTATGCAAATTAGAGTGGGTCTAGGGTTTCTGGGATAATGGTGTTAATCTGAGCCATGACCAGCCTTTCACAGCACTTCATGGATACAGACGTGAGTGCTACGGGTCGGTAGTCTTTTAGGCAGGTTACCTTAGTGTTATTGGACACAGGGACTATGGTGGTCCGCTTGAAACATGTTGTTATTACAGACTCAGACAGGGAGAGGTTGAAAATGTCAGAGAAGACACTTGCCAGTTGGTCAGCGCATGCTCAGACAACACGTCCTGGTAATCCGTCTGGCCCTGCGGCCTTGTGAATGTTGACCTGTTTAAAGGTCCTACTCACATCGGCTAGGGAGAGCGTGATCACACAGTCGTCTGGAACAGCTGATGCTCTCATGCATGTTTCAGTGTTACTTGCCTTGAAGCGAGCATAGAAGTAATTTAGCTAATCTGCTAGGCTTGTGTCACTGGACAGCTCGCTGCAGTGCTTCCCTTTGTAGTCTGTAATAGTTTGCAAGCCCTGCCACATCTGAAGAGCGTTGGAGCCGGTGTAGTACGATTCGATCTTAGTCCTGTGGGGACGATGTCATCTATGCACTTATTGATGAAGCCAGTGACTGATGTGGTGTACACCTCAATGCCATCAGAAGAATCCCGCAACATATTCCAGTCTGTGCTATCAAAACAGTCCTGTAGCTTAGCATCTGCTTATTCTGACCACTTTTCTATTGACTGGGTCACCGGTGCTTCGTGCTTTAGTTTTTACTTGTAAGCAGGAATCAGGAGGATAGAATTATTGTCAGATTTGCCAAATGGAGGGCGAGGGAGAGCTTTATTCGCGCCTCTGTGTGTGGAGCAAAGGTGGTCTACAGTCTAAAGGTGGTCTCAGGCGAGCAAAGCCTTGAAACTTCCTTAGATATCGTGCACCAGCTGTTGTTTACAAATATACATAGACCGCCACCCCTTGTCTTACCAGAGGCTGCTGTTCTTTCCTGCTGATACAGTGTATAACCCGCCAGCTGTATGTTATTCATGTCGTCGTTCAGCCACAAATCGGTGGAACATACGATATTACACTTTTTAATACCCTTGGGTAGGATATACGTTCTTATAGTTTGTCCACTTTATTATCCAACAATTGTACGTTGGCCAATAGTACCGATGGTAAAGGCAGGTTAACCACTCATCGCCGGAAACTTACAAGGCACCCTGACCTCCTTCTGCAATATCTCCGTCTCTTGACGGGATGACGGGATGAGGGCCTTGTCGGGTGTCTGGAGTAAATCCATCTCGTCCGCCTCATTATAGAAAAATTATTTTTCCAGTTCAAGGTGAGTAATCGCTGTTCTGATGTCCAGAAGCTCTTTTCGGTCATAAGAGATGGTAGCAGCAACATAATGTACAAAATAAGTTACAAACAATGTGAAAAAACAAACATAATAGCATGGTTGGTTAAGAGCCCATAAAACGGCAGCCATCCCCTCCGGCGCCATCTGATAAGCACCTTTTACAACGATTACAGCCTAGTCTTCTTGGGTATGAAGCTACTGTCACGTCCTGACCTTAGTTCCTTTTTCATGTCTCTATTTTAGGTTGGTCAGGGCGTGATTTGGGGTGGGCATTCTATGTTTTGTTCTTGTGTTTATATTTCTATGTGTTTGGCCTGGTATGGTTCCCAATCAGAGGCAGCTGTCAATCGTTGTCTCTGATTGAGAACCATACTTAGGTAGCCTGTTTTCCCACTTTTGTTTGTGGGTGGTTAATTTCCGTTTCAGTGTTTTCCCCATACGGGACTGTTTCGTTTTTCCTTTATTCTCTCGTTCGTTTGTTTTCTGTGTTCAGTGTAATAAATATGACGAACACTTGCCACGCTGCATATTGGTCTGATATTTCATACTCCTCGACAGAGGAAGAAGAAAACCGTTAGAGCTACAAGGTTGACACATCTCTAAATGGGGAGTTTCTCCCGTTCTTCTCTGTAGAGCCTCACAAGCTCTGTCAGGTTGGATGGGGAGCGTCGCTGCACAGCTATTTTAGGGTTTCTCCAGAGATGTTAGATCAGGTTCAAGTCAGGGCTCTGGCTGGGTCACTCAGGGACATTCAGAAACTTGTCACGAAGCCACTCCTGCGTTGTCTTGGCTGTCTGCCCAGTGTCATTGTACTGTTGAAGATGAACCATCCCCCCAGTCTGACATCCTGAGCGCTTTCCCTCGATCCTGACTAGTCTCACAGTCCCTGCCGCTAAAATACATCCCCACAGCATGATGCTCTTACCACCATGCTTTCCTCCAGACGTTAAATCTTGACCAAGACCATTCTCCCCAGATTGCTCAGTTTGGCCGGGCTGTCAGCTCTAGGTAGTCATGGTGTTTCCAAACTTCTTCCATTTAAGAATTATGTAGTCCACTGAGTTCTTTGGGACCTTCAATGCTGCATACATCTTTTGGTACCCTTCCCTAGATCTGTGCCTTGAAACAATCCTGTCTCGGAGCTCTACAATCAATTCCTTCGACCTCATGGCTTAGTTTTGCTCTGACATGCGCGATCAACTGTGGGACCTTATATAGACAGGTGTGTGCCTTTCCAAATCATGTCCAATCAATTTAATTTACCACAGATGGACTCCAATCAAGTTGTAGAAACATCTCAAGGATGATCAATGGAAACAGGATGCACCGGATCTCAATTTCAAGTCTCATAGCAAAGGGTCTGAATACTTATGTCAATAAGGTACTTCTGTTTTGTTTATAATACATGAGCAAACATTGATAAAAACATTTTTTTTGCCTTTCTCATTGTGGGGTATTGTGTGTAGATGTATGAGTTTTAAAATGTATTTCATCCTTTTTTAGAATAAGGCTGTAATGCAACAAAATGTGGAAAAGGCTAAGGGGTCTGAATACTTTCCAAAGGCACTGTATATTACAAGGAACATGGTGTAGAGTTTAAGTGTAAGTTTTTCGGGGAAGTAACACCCGACCTAACAAATAGCAAATATCACAGTCACAAAGTGTGAAGATGAAGTAAACTATTTATGACTACATGCACTTCCTTTACAACTACACAAATTGAAACTGAAATTCATCTGACAGTTTACACATTACTGATACTTTATCAGGCATTGTTGCAACAAATTCCTTCCATTTCAGGCTGTGATCAGTTGCATTATTACCATGTCTTCTTGCTATTAAGTCAACATAATGTAACGGTGAAAGAATCATCACTCTTCATAAGTGGGTCTTATATGTCTGTATACTTGAAAGATTGTGGTATAGAACCATCACAAAAATATATTGAATACAACCCAGTAGCCTCTAACGTTGATAATAAAGGGAGAACCTAGTCAGTTGCACAGCTGAACGCATTCAACTGAAATGTGTCTTCTGCATTTAACCCTACCCTGCATATTCTTACCCTTTGCCGGCCCCTTAGATTCAAACCAGCAAACTTTCGGTTACTGGCCCAACACTCTTAACTGCTAGGCTACCTTCCGCCCACTTCAAGGTCGTTGTAATTAGGAGACCAAGGCGCAGTGTGAAAAGCATACATTCTTCTTTTAATGAAGAAAGGACACTGAACAAAGTAATAAAGTAACAAAACAAACCGTGAAGCTAATATGAAAAGTGCAGACAGGCAACTAAACATAGAATAAGAACCCACAAAATACTCAAGGAATATGGCTACCTAAATATGGTCCCCAATCAGAGACAACAATAAACAGCTGCCTCTGATTGGGAACCAATTCAGGCCACCATAGACCTAGATATACCTAGACTTACAAAAAAACCTTGATATACAAAAACACCTAGACAATACAAAAACGAACATACCCACCCTAGTCACACCCTGACCTGACCAAAATAAGAAAGAAAACAAAGACAACTAAGGTCAGGGCGTGACAGTCCATAATAAGTGCATTTAGCACACTATACTTACTATAGTTACTATGTCAGTTACTACAGAATATGTCAGTACCCTTTTTGCAGCAGATCTATCATATTGGGTACAGGGCTTCATTTCTCAGACCACAGGGGGCATCAATAACAGTGAGACTATTGCCATCTTATCTCTATCCAATGCAAGGCATTCTCCATGTAATTCACATGCACATGTTTCAAACAGCCAATCTTGAAATATGTACACATTTTCTTATAGAAATCTTATAGAAACTTTCTTATGAAATAAAGTTGCATCTGAATATACAAGGCAAGGGGATTGCAGTGTTGATCAAGGCTGGTTGATAGGTGTGGATTGATGGGGTTTGATGGGTTGGTTGATGTGCTTGGGTTGATTAGGGTCTAGATACAGTACAGTATGGCTGGGTGGTATGTGTGGATTGGTTGGGTTTGATGGGTTGGTTGATGTGCTTGGGTTGATTATGGTCTAGATACAGTACAGTATGGCTGGGTGGTATGTGTGGATTGGTGGGGTTTGATGGGTTGGTTGATGTGTTTGGGTTGATTGTGGTCTAGATACAGTACAGTATAGCTGGGTGGTATGCAGTACAGAGGGACTTCCTGGATTGCAGCACCAGGTTAGAGGGAGGAGTAACAGACTGGGGACATGAAGTGACAGTTCACACCCATCAGAGACTCACACAGGGCTCACAGTCAATAGGAAGAGAGAGCACACAGAGAGAGGTAATGTGCTGATTCAGTCTTATTCTCTGCATGGATCAAAAGACAAGCTATTGAACAATTATATATTTTTGTCTCGTTACATTGAATGACTGTTAAAACTTAATTATGACTATGTAATGTAATGGTAATATTATTCATTTAGGGCATTACAACACATTCCTTCATAAGGCTTTAAACAGCATAGGAATAAATATTTATGAATGCAGTTAAATATATTTATGAGCAATTGTGAAGAAGGAATTCATATGAACCTTGAGCATAAATGTTTCTTTGACATCCTCTCTAGGCATTACAGAAAAATACATCTTAGTTGAATAAAACTGTTAAGAAGGTTGTTATGAATGCAACTGTAGCACTCATAAAGGTGTAATGAAATGTTAATATCCAATGTGTATTGCGATATGTTGTTATTCTCACAACACCATTTCATATTGTATTTCACACTCCATACCAGTAGACACAGACAGAGATAGTGACCATTAGACAAAGAGGAGAAAGAGGAGAGACCCCGGTGTTGTGGTTGATTCATCGAGGCAGTAGAGGCAGGATGTGGGTCCTCATCTGGGCAGCTCTACTTCTCTCTCTGACAGAGAGAACCACATGCAAAAGTAAGGTTCCTTTTATCACTACTATTGTTAATATACATATGACACACATCCCAACAGATACTGTCACATGATTTTTTTTTACAAACAAGTGAAGTAGTATCAGTGCTTCTTGTATTACTCATGACTATATTAATTTCCCTCCGTCAGAGAAGGCCCTTGCAGCAGCATACAACATCACCTTCAGTCCAGCAGAGATAACACCACAGACTGGACTATGTGCTGTTATTCCATGTTTGTTCACTCACCCTGATCACTTCCTTGCTAGCATAGCAATGTGGCTTAAATGCCCTGATGCACGATGTTCTATTAAAGTCGAAACTGACTCTATTTTCCACTCAAGAAATTCCTCTATAGCTCAGGAGGGTTATAGAAGGCGAGTAGCACTACTGGAGACAGACCTGACAAAGAAGAACTGCAGTATGATCATCAACGACATCACTAAGACTGATGACGGAGACTATCAATTAAGAATGTCCGGAAAATTGAACACTGGCAATATAAGTCAATTTACATACCAGACGAAACTGAAAATGGCAGTGAAAGGTACAGCATGACTATTACTGTTAGTTACAGTGACAAGAGTATTACTTTATTGTAATTTGTCATGTACACTTACTGTAACATAAGTACCTCCAGTTTACAAAGCCCAAGATTTCCCCAAGTCTCCCATTTCAAAGTGTTTATTTTTCTAAACCTGTACCAGGATTTCATACTTTCCATGAGTATATGTTTCTGCTGTTTTCTACATTGATACAAAATCCATGTTATAGCGTGACTTAAATGTAAAGGTAAATATCTTTGAGCCGACATGTGCATTTACCATGAATACGGGAACATTGCCTCTAAATGTAAATCATGCTATTGTGCGAATCTTCCACGATCCTGATTGAATTTAGGCCTCAGTCTGTGTTTCTATTTCCTAACTCCAGCTCTGACCCAGAAGCCCTCAGTGTTGACTCCTCCTCTGACAGAGGGAGAACCAGCGACCCTGACCTGCACCGCCCCGGGAATCTGCTCTGGAACTCCTCCTAACATCACATGGACATGGAGAGGGACAGGAGACAACATCACTGAGCTCAGAGACAACACCACCACACAAAGGAGAGAGGATCTGACCCGCGTCACAACAACCCACTTCTCAACATTGACCTTTACACCTTCAGCAGAGCACCACACCACCAAGGTCACGTGCCAAGTGACATTCAAAGGGAACATCACCACTGAGGAGACAGTGACTTTGAATGTGACTCGTAAGTAGCCTACATCATCTGACCTTACTTTGCACAACCCAACAGCTTGTTGTGCTTCAACAGTTATAATTCATGAACATGATAAACTGATTACATACTTTATTTTCTAGATGTGAAGGAACCCAAGATCTCTGGTAGTAACACAGTGAAAGAGGGTGATACTCTGAATCTGTCTTGCTTTGTTGACAGCTACCCACCACCACCATCTATCACCTGGAGTAAGAATGGGACAACAGCTTTGGAACAGAATAACTCTGGACTGGCCTCTCTCACCATCTCCAACATGACAAGAGAACATGCTGGGGAGTATGCGTGTAAAGCTCAACAACTCAACAGGACTCTGACAGCTTCCATTGATGTCACTGTGATGTGTGAGTACAAACAACACAAAATAGCTTGAAACATGTTTACTTTAAATTGTCCATGATATATCTTCCCCCTCTGTCTCTCGTTAGACCATCCTGTGATTCTCAATGCTTCTGGGTGTGTCATCCAGGCAAAGGTCATGACCTGTGTGTGTGTCAGCCAGGGGGTTCCCTTACCTCTCATAGGCTGGCTTAACACTGAGGAGTACTCCCTCACTAAATCAGTGTTGAGGTCCTCAGTGAACACCACCATCAGGATGCATGTCGGAAACCACACCAACACTACTGTGGAGTGTGTCAGCACAAATGAAGTGGGCAGAGTGAGAGAGAAGCTGCAAGTCACCCAAAAAGAGAGCCAAGGAAAGCGAGGAGGTAAAGATATAAGTTGTTACTTTGTTAGAGAGCAACAGCTTCCCTATCCCACCCAATACAGTGCCTTGCGAAAGTATTCGGCCCCCTTGAACTTTGCGACCTTTTGCCACATTTCAGGCTTCAAACATAAAGATATAAAACTGTATTTTTTTTGTGAAGAATCAACAACAAGTGGGACACAATCATGAAGTGGAACGACATTTATTGGATATTTCAAACTTTTTTAACAAATCAAAAACTGAAAAATTGGGTGTGCAAAATTATTCAGCCCCTTTACTTTCAGCGCAGCAAACTCTCTCAAGAAGTTTGGTGAGGATCTCTGAATGATCCAATGTTGACCTAAATGACTAATGATGATAAATACAATCCACCTGTGTGTAATCAAGTCTCCGTATAAATACACCTGCACTGTGATAGACTCAGAGGTCTGTTAAAAGCGCAGAGAGCATCATGAAGAACAAGGAACACACCAGGCAGGTCCGAGATACTGTTGTGAAGAAGTTTAAAGCCGGATTTGGATACAAAAAGATTTCCCAAGCTTTAAACATCCCAAGGAGCACTGTGCAAGCAATAATATTGAAATGGAAGGAGTATCAGACCACTGCAAATCTACCAAGACCTGGCCGTCCCTCTAAACTTTCAGCTCATACAAGGAGAAGACTGATCAGAGATGCAGCCAAGAGGCCCATGATCACTCGGGATGAACTGCAGAGATCTACAGCTGAGGTAGGAGACTCTGTCCATAGGACAACAATCAGTCGTATATTGCACAAATCTGGCCTTTATGGAAGAGTGGCAAGAAGAAAGCCATTTCTTAAAGATATCCATAAAAAGTGTTGTTTAAAGTTTGCCACAAGCCACCTGGACATGTGGAAGAAGGTGCTCTGGTCAGATGAAACCAAAATTGAACTTTTTGGCAACAATGCAAAACGTTATGTTTGGCGTAAAAGCAACACAGCACATCACCCTGAACACACCATCCCCACTGTCAAACATGGTGGTGGCAGCATCATGGTTTGGGCCTGCTTTTCTCCAGCAGGGACAGGGAAGATGGTTAAAATTGATGGGAAGATGGATGGAGCCAAATACAGGACCATTCTGGAAGAAAACCTGATGGAGTCTGCAAAAGACCTGAGACTGGGACAGAGATTTGTCTTCCAACAAGACAATGATCCAAAACATAAAGCAAAATCTACAATGGAATGGTTCAATAATAAACATATCCAGGTTTTAGAATGGCCAAGTCAAAGTCCAGACCTGAATCCAATCGAGAATCTGTGGAAAGAACTGAAAACTGCTGTTCACAAATGCTCTCCATCCAACCTCACTGAGCTCGAGCTGTTTTGCAAGGAGGAATGGGAAAAAATGTCAGTCTCTCGATGTGCAAAACTGATAGAGACATACCCCAAGTGACTTACAGCTGTAATCGCAGCAAAAGGTGACGCTACAAAGTATTAACTTAAGGGGGCTGAATAAATTTGCACGCCCAATTTTTCAGTTTTTGATTTGTTAAAAAAGTTTGAAATATCCAATAAATGTTGTTCCACTTCATGATTGTGTCCCACTTGTTGTTGATTCTTCACAAAAAAATACAGTTTTATATCTTTATGTTTGAAGCCTGAAATGTGGCAAAAGGTCGCAAAGTTCAAGGGGGCCGAATACTTTCGCAAGGCACTGTAAGTCTGAAGCATAGAGGAATTACATGTATATGCTTTGAGTGAGAAAATATCATGTTATTATTTCATTTAAAAAGAAAATCAGAGGATACAAAGTATGGTGAGCAACTTCTAAAACCATACATGCTTTGTTCTCTTTATAGAGAAAGTATCTAAAGACATCTTGGCTCTGCTGTTGAACCCACCACTGATTACTGCATTTGTGATTGGTGCAGCCTGCTCATCCACCATCTGTTGTATCATCCTGTGTTTGACAGGGAAATGTAAAAGGTACATGCATTCTGTTACTGAAGTACAGTTAGTGTTATATGAGTGTTGGTGATTGTCTTTAGAAATTCACATTTCCTATCAAGAGTATCAGATATATTGTCAAAAGTTGCAATGCCTTGCACCATGTTGTAATGGAGGTGCTTGCTAACCTCTCTAACATATAGTTATTGAGACATTTTATTTATAACATTTTCCCTAGATGCAAAGAGAGGATCCCAAAGGACTCAGACTCCAAAAGCCCTTTAACGAAACTGGAGATGGTGGCATGTGAAGACCAACAGGTGCCGTACCAGTTTCCTTCTTTTTTCAGCTTTACCAACATTCTGTTAGCATTGACAGCATAAACAGATCTGGGACCAGCAAGCTAACAAGACTCCTCACACAGTGCTCTCTGTAATCTACTCCATAGACAAATGCAGGACAGGCTGTGCGGGGCGAACAGACCCCTCTGCAGGTGGTGCTGATGGAGGGAGCTGAAAACACAGGACCCCAGACCAGTGGAGCTGCAGGAAACTCTGCCAAAGGGGAAGAACCTCAAGATGTGCACTACGCCACTATCAACTACTCCCAACTGAAGAAGACTCCTGAGGAGGCAGAGAAGAAGACCACCACCTCAGAGTCAGAGTACGCCAAAATCAAACGAGAGAATAAGAAAGAAGGGTATGAAGGTGGAGGAGAGGGGAGTGGAGTGATGTACGAGGAGGAGAACGAGAATGGTAAGCCAGCAGCAGAGACATATGAGAATACAGAGCTTTACTCCAACGTCAAGGCTATTATGGGTGGTGAGTGACACAGCAATTTTCACTAGAAACATGGGGGATAGCATGCAGTATTATATAGCCATGTGTTCCTATATCATTTTCTGAATCCAGATTGAATGTTTTATGTTGATACTGGGACTTTTGCTCAACTGAAACTACTGTAGTTTTGGTGTTGTTTCCTCATGTGCCTAATCAAGTTTGAATGTTTTATGATAATACAGAGCCGTTGTTTAATAACTGAAACTACTGTAGTTAATAGTTTTGGTAAATGATTTATTTTACAGCCCTGTGTCAGATGGTACTGTATGTATCTGGTGGTTGTACATTTTCAATAAGAATATTTTCTAGTTGTACATAGAAGCAAGTTTTGGTCAAGTTTTTATAAAGTCTTTCAAGGAAGAGTCATTTTACTTTTGTAATGACAGTGTTTTGTCACCAAGGGGAAGGACTGACACATATGTGGTTGGGAAAAGTAGAGGTCAAGCCATTTATTTTTTCTTCTCCTCTTTCCTTTCATTTTTGCATTTTGATTTGACAAGTGGGTGGGGATATTAGGTAGTATGTGTGGATGTAATCAATATATTTCTGTAAATAGAATACTGATACACTGTTGGAAATGTTGGCAAAATGTAAATCAGAATTCTCATTTTGGGCTAGCCAGAGAGCTCAAATTAAAGAATCAAGAAAAAAAGTACATTATGTTGTTTTCTTTAGACAGCTTGGTTGTTTAGCAACAAAACAGATGTGAGCACAACTATGTGGTAAAACAGCTGGGTTGGCTTAGATTGTTGACAACATGTCACATATTTCGTCTCCAATGTTTAAAAATATAAATACATTTGCACCATGAGCACTTGTTGTCTCTCAAATACGGTGTTACAGTTGTTTGGTTAGCTAGGTAGTATTTTTTTGTGTGCCATATTAGCAAATAACACCCCCCAGAAATATGACATTTCAAGAACAACATAAAACTAGCTGAAACAAGCCACCTACTATTCGCCAGATGGCAGCTTTGTGTAATTGTTGCTAGATATCTGGCCATCCAGAATCACCACAACATGTGGTCTTCTGCCCCATTGAAGCATGCCTATCGTTTTCATGACATTGTCAGCTAACCCATTTATGAGAATATTTTTCTATTCATAAGTGTGCATTATTGCAGTATTGCTTTATATTGAGGCACTACCTCAATCTTTTTTTGTATTTTCATTTGTTTGTTCTCTGAAATCTGTTAAAAGAATGTATAAATGGTACATTTTTCAACTTACCATCTCCACAAATTTCATTCAATAGTAATTATAAGCTACCAATTGAATAAATCAGGAATGGGCAACTTTGATGGGGGTGGAGGCCACAAAGAAAATCATCACAGGGTTCCGCAGTGGCTCACAGGTCTGCATACCCACATCTATACCCACATATGTAGTAAGATGTAGTCAGAGCCAGAGTCTGGGCTCTGACTACATGTGGGTATGCAGCCCTGTGAGCCACTGCGGCCCCCTGTGATTATTTTATTTTTGTGGTGCAATGGTGCATTCTGCCACCTAGAGTGTGTTATATGAACAGGAATAAAGCTAAGGATGCCGATTTACTGCCACCTGCAGTTAGGAAATATTTGCTTACAAGTATAATTCATTGGCTGATCTCTCCTGATAACCCTAATGGAATCATGTGATCCCTCCTTAAAACCTCTTAAGGATCCATTTCAATTTTCGCCTAAAATGACTTACCCAAATCTAACTGCATGTAGCTCAGGTCCTGAAGCAAGGATATGCATTTTCTTGGTACCATTTGAAAGAAAAAATGATGAGGTTTTTGGAAATGTGAAAGGTATGTAGGCAAATATAACACATTAGATCTGGTAAAAGATAGTACAAAGAAAAAAACATTCATTTAAAAAAAAAAAAATCTATGAATTGCAAGAGAAATGCCATATTGTGTTATTCCAGCGCAGGTGCACTTTAGATATTTGCCACTAGATGGAAGCAGTGTATGTACAAAGTGTTAGACTGATCCAATGAACCATTGCTTTTATGTTCAACATTTTGTGTCAAGACTGCCCTCTCCCACTGAATGAAGATTACGGTAAGGAATTCTTTCCAAATAATATAAAACATGTAAAATTAACAAATGTACAGAAAGATCAGTGAGAAGGCCAAATTACAGAGGAAGAACTTTTTGAGGCTATTAAATCCTTTCAGTCTGGAAAAACCCCAGGGCTTGATGGCATACCAGTAGAGGTATATCAAGTATTTTTTGATATACTAAAAGCTCCATTGTTAGATTGTTTTAACTACTCCTATAGAAATGGTAGTCAGTCAGGTACTCAGCAGGAAGGTCTGATTTCTCTATTATTAAAACAAGTTCCAGACGGCAAATATAAAGACCCGGTCTTTCTAAAAAACTGGAGGCCCCTTACACTTCAATGTTGTGATGCAAAAATACTAGCAAAATGCATAGCACTCTGAATTAAAAGATCTTTACCAGGTATTGTTCATCCTGATCAGACAGATATTTAACATGGATGATACATTGGAGATAATAACCACTACTAGAAATAATAGAACATCATGAAACATATAAGCCTGGAATGGTATTTTTAGCAGATTTTGAAAAGGCATTTGATAAAGACTGGAATTTATTTATAAATGCCTGAATTTTTTCAATTTCGGTAATTCTCTTATAAAATGGGTAAAAATAATGCATAGCAACGCCAGGTGTAAAATGGTAAATAACGGCTACTTCTCAGAGAGTTTTGAATTGTCAAGAGGAGTTAAACAAGGGTGTCTGCTGTCACCATATCTATTCGTTATGGCCAAATGCTAGCTATTAAAATCAGATCCAATAACATTAGAGGATTAAAAATCCAAAGCTTAAAACCAAAGGTGTCCATGTATGCTGACGACTCAAGTTATGTTGAGTCCGCAATGTCTCATTAAAGATCTAGATAACCTTTCTGTACTCTCTGGACTAAAACCAAATTATGATAAGTGTACAATATTACATATTGGATCATAAAAAAATTAAACTTTTACAATACCTTTTACAATACCTTGCAATACCTTACCTACTAAATGGGCTGAAGTAGACATTCTCGGTATTCATATCACAAAAAATATAAATAAGCTCTCCACAATATATTTCAATAGAAAACTTGTAAAAATAGACAAGATCCTGCAACCATGGAGAGGTAAATACCTGTCTATTCATGGAAAAAGTGCCCTGATTAACTCCTTAGTGATATATCAGTTTACTCACTTACGGCGCTGCCTACTCCTGATGATTCGTTTTTCAAATCATATGAGGAACAATATTTCGCTTTTTCTGGGACGCTAAACCAGACAAAATAAAACTAACCTATCTATATAATTGTCACGGTTTTCTGTATGGGAAAGAGAGTCGGACCAAAATGCGGCGTGGTAAATGTCCATGGTAAATCTTTAATAAAAAAAATACTGACACTGCATACAAACAATAAACAAACGACGACCGTGAAGCTACAAAATTAGACCTGTGCTGACACAAGCCACTGACATAGACAATCACCCACAAACAAACAGTGCAACCCAGGCTACCTAAGTATGATTCTCAATCAGAGACAACTAATGACACCTGCCTCTGATTGAGAACCATACTAGGCCGAAACATAGAAATAGACAAACTAGACATGTAACATAGAATGCCCACCCAGCTCACACCCTGACCAACCAAAACATAAAAACATACAAAGCAAACTATGGTCAGCAAACTATGGTCCCCCCCCCCCCCCCCCCCCCCCCAAGGTGCGGACTCCGGCCGCAAAACCTGAACCTATAGGGGAGGGTCTGGGGAGCTCGGGACAGAGGGGCAGCTGCTCGGGACAGAGGGGCGGCTGCTCGGGACAGAGGGGCGGAAGCTCGGGACAGAGGGGCGGAAGCTCGGGACAGAGGGGCGGAAGCTCTGGGCAGAGGGGCACTGGCGCCTCTGGCATAAAATCATCGAAGCTCTGCTGTTGTGAGGATATAGAATCAATAGACCATTTATTTTGGTATTGCCCTCAGATAGCCTGTTTCTGGTCTCAGGTTCAGGAATGGCTGAAAATGCATAGCATTGATCTAAAATTGACCCTAGAAATAGTACTGTTAGGCGATCTGGAGAGACTGGGTCAGTCAATTACTAATATACTAACATTCTTAGTAAAATTATTTATCTTCAACACGCAATCTGTAGATTCTATTCGATTAGATAGATTGAAATTGTACGTTAAAACATCATAGCATAGTTGAAAGATATGTGTTGCGTAGAAACACAGTGGGAGGCCAGCAGAGTGTAACGATGTTCATCTGAGGAAGAAGGAGTAGACCAATGAAACGGAAAACACAGAGACACAGAGATAGATGGGATAGGCTGAGGGAAGCTGAGGGTTGGTATGTGGAATTGGAGACAAGTGGGAGTGGAGTTGCTGTGTTAGAGAGAATGATGGTCAAAAGATAAAGGGGAAAAATAGTCAAAACATTATAAAAGTACATTTGAATGACACTAATTGGCAGTGTTTTTACAACTAATGCCGGTTTGCCTGAGGCTGATGCCGTGCAGGTGTTTGTACACATGCATATACACACACTCTCATTCAAATAAACACATAAAAGAACATACACGCAATAGTGCCAGACATGCACACAAACATATACAGTGCCTTGCGAAAGTATTCGGCCCCCTTGAACTTTGCGACCTTTTGCCACGTTTCAGGCTTCAAACATAAAGATATAAAACTGTATTTTTTTGTGAAGAATCAACAACAAGTGGGACACAATCATGAAGTTGTGTCAGTCTCTCGATGTGCAAAACTGATAGAGACATACCCCAAGCGACTTACAGCTGTAATCGCAGCAAAAGGTGGCGCTACAAAGTATTAACTTAAGGGGGCTGAATAATTTTGCACGCCCAATTTTTCAGTTTTTGATTTGTTAAAAAAGTTTGAAATATCCAATAAATGTCGTTCCACTTCATGATTGTGTCCCACTTGTTGTTGATTCTTCGCAAAAAAATACAGTTTTATATCTTTATGTTTGAAGCCTGAAATGTGGCAAAAGGTCGCAAAGTTCAAGTAGGCATTGCTGTTATGATTTCAGTTGTCCTTGATGTCCTTTGTTGTAAATGTTTTGGTTTTTTTGCATAGTTTTTTTGCTGTTTTCTTCTGTCTTTTCCTTTTTTCGCTTTAGTTTATTGGTGCATTGGGTGGTTCTTGGGGATGGGGAATGGAATTAGTAAAAAAAATGTAAAACAATTCTTTGGGGGGGGGGGGGGGCTGTGGGAGGGGTCTCGAATGGTTGAGGGACAGCTATTGGGGAACTGTGGGGGGATATTGGAGGGTTCGGGACACAAGTTATCTTTAAAATAGGAGCAACAGTAATGATACATGCCCTCAATGTGAAGCGACATCCATCCATAAATACAGAGCACAAGTACATCCTTTTTATATAAACATTTTAATGTAGTAAGAAAACAAACATTCACTTAATATATCATTAAAGAAGCCTTGAATTACCAACAACTACCCTGAACAGTAGAAATATAAGTCAATTTACATACCAGACGAAACTGAAAATGGCAGTGAAAGGTACAGCATGACTATTACTGTTAGTTACAGTGACAAGAGTATTACTTTATTGTAATTTGTCATGTACACTTACTGTAACATAAGTACCTCCAGTTTACAAAGCCCAAGATTTCCCCAAGTCTCCCATTTCAAAGTGTTTATTTTTCTAAACCTGTACCAGGATTTCATACTTTCCATGAGTATATGTTTCTGCTGTTTTCTACATTGATACAAAATCCATGTTATAGCGTGACTTAAATGTAAAGGTAAATATCTTTGAGCCGACATGTGCATTTACCATGAATACGGGAACATTGCCTCTAAATGTAAATCATGCTATTGTGCGAATCTTCCACGATCCTGATTGAATTTAGGCCTCAGTCTGTGTTTCTATTTCCTAACTCCAGCTCTGACCCAGAAGCCCTCAGTGTTGACTCCTCCTCTGACAGAGGGAGAACCAGCGACCCTGACCTGCACCGCCCCGGGAATCTGCTCTGGAACTCCTCCTAACATCACATGGACATGGAGAGGGACAGGAGACAACATCACTGAGCTCAGAGACAACACCACCACACAAAGGAGAGAGGATCTGACCCGCGTCACAACAACCCACTTCTCAACATTGACCTTTACACCTTCAGCAGAGCACCACACCACCAAGGTCACGTGCCAAGTGACATTCAAAGGGAACATCACCACTGAGGAGACAGTGACTTTGAATGTGACTCGTAAGTAGCCTACATCATCTGACCTTACTTTGCACAACCCAACAGCTTGTTGTGCTTCAACAGTTATAATTCATGAACATGATAAACTGATTACATACTTTATTTTCTAGATGTGAAGGAACCCAAGATCTCTGGTAGTAACACAGTGAAAGAGGGTGATACTCTGAATCTGTCTTGCTTTGTTGACAGCTACCCACCACCACCATCTATCACCTGGAGTAAGAATGGGACAACAGCTTTGGAACAGAATAACTCTGGACTGGCCTCTCTCACCATCTCCAACATGACAAGAGAACATGCTGGGGAGTATGCGTGTAAAGCTCAACAACTCAACAGGACTCTGACAGCTTCCATTGATGTCACTGTGATGTGTGAGTACAAACAACACAAAATAGCTTGAAACATGTTTACTTTAAATTGTCCATGATATATCTTCCCCCTCTGTCTCTCGTTAGACCATCCTGTGATTCTCAATGCTTCTGGGTGTGTCATCCAGGCAAAGGTCATGACCTGTGTGTGTGTCAGCCAGGGGGTTCCCTTACCTCTCATAGGCTGGCTTAACACTGAGGAGTACTCCCTCACTAAATCAGTGTTGAGGTCCTCAGTGAACACCACCATCAGGATGCATGTCGGAAACCACACCAACACTACTGTGGAGTGTGTCAGCACAAATGAAGTGGGCAGAGTGAGAGAGAAGCTGCAAGTCACCCAAAAAGAGAGCCAAGGAAAGCGAGGAGGTAAAGATATAAGTTGTTACTTTGTTAGAGAGCAACAGCTTCCCTATCCCACCCAATACAGTGCCTTGCGAAAGTATTCGGCCCCCTTGAACTTTGCGACCTTTTGCCACATTTCAGGCTTCAAACATAAAGATATAAAACTGTATTTTTTTTGTGAAGAATCAACAACAAGTGGGACACAATCATGAAGTGGAACGACATTTATTGGATATTTCAAACTTTTTTAACAAATCAAAAACTGAAAAATTGGGTGTGCAAAATTATTCAGCCCCTTTACTTTCAGCGCAGCAAACTCTCTCAAGAAGTTTGGTGAGGATCTCTGAATGATCCAATGTTGACCTAAATGACTAATGATGATAAATACAATCCACCTGTGTGTAATCAAGTCTCCGTATAAATACACCTGCACTGTGATAGACTCAGAGGTCTGTTAAAAGCGCAGAGAGCATCATGAAGAACAAGGAACACACCAGGCAGGTCCGAGATACTGTTGTGAAGAAGTTTAAAGCCGGATTTGGATACAAAAAGATTTCCCAAGCTTTAAACATCCCAAGGAGCACTGTGCAAGCAATAATATTGAAATGGAAGGAGTATCAGACCACTGCAAATCTACCAAGACCTGGCCGTCCCTCTAAACTTTCAGCTCATACAAGGAGAAGACTGATCAGAGATGCAGCCAAGAGGCCCATGATCACTCGGGATGAACTGCAGAGATCTACAGCTGAGGTAGGAGACTCTGTCCATAGGACAACAATCAGTCGTATATTGCACAAATCTGGCCTTTATGGAAGAGTGGCAAGAAGAAAGCCATTTCTTAAAGATATCCATAAAAAGTGTTGTTTAAAGTTTGCCACAAGCCACCTGGACATGTGGAAGAAGGTGCTCTGGTCAGATGAAACCAAAATTGAACTTTTTGGCAACAATGCAAAACGTTATGTTTGGCGTAAAAGCAACACAGCACATCACCCTGAACACACCATCCCCACTGTCAAACATGGTGGTGGCAGCATCATGGTTTGGGCCTGCTTTTCTCCAGCAGGGACAGGGAAGATGGTTAAAATTGATGGGAAGATGGATGGAGCCAAATACAGGACCATTCTGGAAGAAAACCTGATGGAGTCTGCAAAAGACCTGAGACTGGGACAGAGATTTGTCTTCCAACAAGACAATGATCCAAAACATAAAGCAAAATCTACAATGGAATGGTTCAATAATAAACATATCCAGGTTTTAGAATGGCCAAGTCAAAGTCCAGACCTGAATCCAATCGAGAATCTGTGGAAAGAACTGAAAACTGCTGTTCACAAATGCTCTCCATCCAACCTCACTGAGCTCGAGCTGTTTTGCAAGGAGGAATGGGAAAAAATGTCAGTCTCTCGATGTGCAAAACTGATAGAGACATACCCCAAGTGACTTACAGCTGTAATCGCAGCAAAAGGTGACGCTACAAAGTATTAACTTAAGGGGGCTGAATAAATTTGCACGCCCAATTTTTCAGTTTTTGATTTGTTAAAAAAGTTTGAAATATCCAATAAATGTTGTTCCACTTCATGATTGTGTCCCACTTGTTGTTGATTCTTCACAAAAAAATACAGTTTTATATCTTTATGTTTGAAGCCTGAAATGTGGCAAAAGGTCGCAAAGTTCAAGGGGGCCGAATACTTTCGCAAGGCACTGTAAGTCTGAAGCATAGAGGAATTACATGTATATGCTTTGAGTGAGAAAATATCATGTTATTATTTCATTTAAAAAGAAAATCAGAGGATACAAAGTATGGTGAGCAACTTCTAAAACCATACATGCTTTGTTCTCTTTATAGAGAAAGTATCTAAAGACATCTTGGCTCTGCTGTTGAACCCACCACTGATTACTGCATTTGTGATTGGTGCAGCCTGCTCATCCACCATCTGTTGTATCATCCTGTGTTTGACAGGGAAATGTAAAAGGTACATGCATTCTGTTACTGAAGTACAGTTAGTGTTATATGAGTGTTGGTGATTGTCTTTAGAAATTCACATTTCCTATCAAGAGTATCAGATATATTGTCAAAAGTTGCAATGCCTTGCACCATGTTGTAATGGAGGTGCTTGCTAACCTCTCTAACATATAGTTATTGAGACATTTTATTTATAACATTTTCCCTAGATGCAAAGAGAGGATCCCAAAGGACTCAGACTCCAAAAGCCCTTTAACGAAACTGGAGATGGTGGCATGTGAAGACCAACAGGTGCCGTACCAGTTTCCTTCTTTTTTCAGCTTTACCAACATTCTGTTAGCATTGACAGCATAAACAGATCTGGGACCAGCAAGCTAACAAGACTCCTCACACAGTGCTCTCTGTAATCTACTCCATAGACAAATGCAGGACAGGCTGTGCGGGGCGAACAGACCCCTCTGCAGGTGGTGCTGATGGAGGGAGCTGAAAACACAGGACCCCAGACCAGTGGAGCTGCAGGAAACTCTGCCAAAGGGGAAGAACCTCAAGATGTGCACTACGCCACTATCAACTACTCCCAACTGAAGAAGACTCCTGAGGAGGCAGAGAAGAAGACCACCACCTCAGAGTCAGAGTACGCCAAAATCAAACGAGAGAATAAGAAAGAAGGGTATGAAGGTGGAGGAGAGGGGAGTGGAGTGATGTACGAGGAGGAGAACGAGAATGGTAAGCCAGCAGCAGAGACATATGAGAATACAGAGCTTTACTCCAACGTCAAGGCTATTATGGGTGGTGAGTGACACAGCAATTTTCACTAGAAACATGGGGGATAGCATGCAGTATTATATAGCCATGTGTTCCTATATCATTTTCTGAATCCAGATTGAATGTTTTATGTTGATACTGGGACTTTTGCTCAACTGAAACTACTGTAGTTTTGGTGTTGTTTCCTCATGTGCCTAATCAAGTTTGAATGTTTTATGATAATACAGAGCCGTTGTTTAATAACTGAAACTACTGTAGTTAATAGTTTTGGTAAATGATTTATTTTACAGCCCTGTGTCAGATGGTACTGTATGTATCTGGTGGTTGTACATTTTCAATAAGAATATTTTCTAGTTGTACATAGAAGCAAGTTTTGGTCAAGTTTTTATAAAGTCTTTCAAGGAAGAGTCATTTTACTTTTGTAATGACAGTGTTTTGTCACCAAGGGGAAGGACTGACACATATGTGGTTGGGAAAAGTAGAGGTCAAGCCATTTATTTTTTCTTCTCCTCTTTCCTTTCATTTTTGCATTTTGATTTGACAAGTGGGTGGGGATATTAGGTAGTATGTGTGGATGTAATCAATATATTTCTGTAAATAGAATACTGATACACTGTTGGAAATGTTGGCAAAATGTAAATCAGAATTCTCATTTTGGGCTAGCCAGAGAGCTCAAATTAAAGAATCAAGAAAAAAAGTACATTATGTTGTTTTCTTTAGACAGCTTGGTTGTTTAGCAACAAAACAGATGTGAGCACAACTATGTGGTAAAACAGCTGGGTTGGCTTAGATTGTTGACAACATGTCACATATTTCGTCTCCAATGTTTAAAAATATAAATACATTTGCACCATGAGCACTTGTTGTCTCTCAAATACGGTGTTACAGTTGTTTGGTTAGCTAGGTAGTATTTTTTTGTGTGCCATATTAGCAAATAACACCCCCCAGAAATATGACATTTCAAGAACAACATAAAACTAGCTGAAACAAGCCACCTACTATTCGCCAGATGGCAGCTTTGTGTAATTGTTGCTAGATATCTGGCCATCCAGAATCACCACAACATGTGGTCTTCTGCCCCATTGAAGCATGCCTATCGTTTTCATGACATTGTCAGCTAACCCATTTATGAGAATATTTTTCTATTCATAAGTGTGCATTATTGCAGTATTGCTTTATATTGAGGCACTACCTCAATCTTTTTTTGTATTTTCATTTGTTTGTTCTCTGAAATCTGTTAAAAGAATGTATAAATGGTACATTTTTCAACTTACCATCTCCACAAATTTCATTCAATAGTAATTATAAGCTACCAATTGAATAAATCAGGAATGGGCAACTTTGATGGGGGTGGAGGCCACAAAGAAAATCATCACAGGGTTCCGCAGTGGCTCACAGGTCTGCATACCCACATCTATACCCACATATGTAGTAAGATGTAGTCAGAGCCAGAGTCTGGGCTCTGACTACATGTGGGTATGCAGCCCTGTGAGCCACTGCGGCCCCCTGTGATTATTTTATTTTTGTGGTGCAATGGTGCATTCTGCCACCTAGAGTGTGTTATATGAACAGGAATAAAGCTAAGGATGCCGATTTACTGCCACCTGCAGTTAGGAAATATTTGCTTACAAGTATAATTCATTGGCTGATCTCTCCTGATAACCCTAATGGAATCATGTGATCCCTCCTTAAAACCTCTTAAGGATCCATTTCAATTTTCGCCTAAAATGACTTACCCAAATCTAACTGCATGTAGCTCAGGTCCTGAAGCAAGGATATGCATTTTCTTGGTACCATTTGAAAGAAAAAATGATGAGGTTTTTGGAAATGTGAAAGGTATGTAGGCAAATATAACACATTATATCTGGTAAAAGATAGTACAAAGAAAAAAACATTCATTTAAAAAAAAAAAAATCTATGAATTGCAAGAGAAATGCCATATTGTGTTATTCCAGCGCAGGTGCACTTTAGATATTTGCCACTAGATGGAAGCAGTGTATGTACAAAGTGTTAGACTGATCCAATGAACCATTGCTTTTATGTTCAACATTTTGTGTCAAGACTGCCCTCTCCCACTGAATGAAGATTACGGTAAGGAATTCTTTCCAAATAATATAAAACATGTAAAATTAACAAATGTACAGAAAGATCAGTGAGAAGGCCAAATTACAGAGGAAGAACTTTTTGAGGCTATTAAATCCTTTCAGTCTGGAAAAACCCCAGGGCTTGATGGCATACCAGTAGAGGTATATCAAGTATTTTTTGATATACTAAAAGCTCCATTGTTAGATTGTTTTAACTACTCCTATAGAAATGGTAGTCAGTCAGGTACTCAGCAGGAAGGTCTGATTTCTCTATTATTAAAACAAGTTCCAGACGGCAAATATAAAGACCCGGTCTTTCTAAAAAACTGGAGGCCCCTTACACTTCAATGTTGTGATGCAAAAATACTAGCAAAATGCATAGCACTCTGAATTAAAAGATCTTTACCAGGTATTGTTCATCCTGATCAGACAGATATTTAACATGGATGATACATTGGAGATAATAACCACTACTAGAAATAATAGAACATCATGAAACATATAAGCCTGGAATGGTATTTTTAGCAGATTTTGAAAAGGCATTTGATAAAGACTGGAATTTATTTATAAATGCCTGAATTTTTTCAATTTCGGTAATTCTCTTATAAAATGGGTAAAAATAATGCATAGCAACGCCAGGTGTAAAATGGTAAATAACGGCTACTTCTCAGAGAGTTTTGAATTGTCAAGAGGAGTTAAACAAGGGTGTCTGCTGTCACCATATCTATTCGTTATGGCCAAATGCTAGCTATTAAAATCAGATCCAATAACATTAGAGGATTAAAAATCCAAAGCTTAAAACCAAAGGTGTCCATGTATGCTGACGACTCAAGTTATGTTGAGTCCGCAATGTCTCATTAAAGATCTAGATAACCTTTCTGTACTCTCTGGACTAAAACCAAATTATGATAAGTGTACAATATTACATATTGGATCATAAAAAAATTAAACTTTTACAATACCTTTTACAATACCTTGCAATACCTTACCTACTAAATGGGCTGAAGTAGACATTCTCGGTATTCATATCACAAAAAATATAAATAAGCTCTCCACAATATATTTCAATAGAAAACTTGTAAAAATAGACAAGATCCTGCAACCATGGAGAGGTAAATACCTGTCTATTCATGGAAAAAGTGCCCTGATTAACTCCTTAGTGATATATCAGTTTACTCACTTACGGCGCTGCCTACTCCTGATGATTCGTTTTTCAAATCATATGAGGAACAATATTTCGCTTTTTCTGGGACGCTAAACCAGACAAAATAAAACTAACCTATCTATATAATTGTCACGGTTTTCTGTATGGGAAAGAGAGTCGGACCAAAATGCGGCGTGGTAAATGTCCATGGTAAATCTTTAATAAAAAAAATACTGACACTGCATACAAACAATAAACAAACGACGACCGTGAAGCTACAAAATTAGACCTGTGCTGACACAAGCCACTGACATAGACAATCACCCACAAACAAACAGTGCAACCCAGGCTACCTAAGTATGATTCTCAATCAGAGACAACTAATGACACCTGCCTCTGATTGAGAACCATACTAGGCC
This sequence comes from Oncorhynchus mykiss, assembly GCF_057628025.1. Classification (NCBI taxonomy): domain Eukaryota; kingdom Metazoa; phylum Chordata; class Actinopteri; order Salmoniformes; family Salmonidae; genus Oncorhynchus; species Oncorhynchus mykiss. Next base: position 34,892,821 of record NC_143023.1, read on the forward strand.
GAAACATAGAAATAGACAAACTAGACATGTAACATAGAATGCCCACCCAGCTCACACCCTGACCAACCAAAACATAAAAACATACAAAGCAAACTATGGTCAGCAAACTATGGTCCCCCCCCCCCCCCCCCCCCCCCCAAGGTGCGGACTCCGGCCGCAAAACCTGAACCTATAGGGGAGGGTCTGGGGAGCTCGGGACAGAGGGGCAGCTGCTCGGGACAGAGGGGCGGCTGCTCGGGACAGAGGGGCGGAAGCTCGGGACAGAGGGGCGGAAGCTCGGGACAGAGGGGCGGAAGCTCTGGGCAGAGGGGCACTGGCGCCTCTGGCATAAAATCATCGAAGCTCTGCTGTTGTGAGGATATAGAATCAATAGACCATTTATTTTGGTATTGCCCTCAGATAGCCTGTTTCTGGTCTCAGGTTCAGGAATGGCTGAAAATGCATAGCATTGATCTAAAATTGACCCTAGAAATAGTACTGTTAGGCGATCTGGAGAGACTGGGTCAGTCAATTACTAATATACTAACATTCTTAGTAAAATTATTTATCTTCAACACGCAATCTGTAGATTCTATTCGATTAGATAGATTGAAATTGTACGTTAAAACATCATAGCATAGTTGAAAGATATGTGTTGCGTAGAAACACAGTGGGAGGCCAGCAGAGTGTAACGATGTTCATCTGAGGAAGAAGGAGTAGACCAATGAAACGGAAAACACAGAGACACAGAGATAGATGGGATAGGCTGAGGGAAGCTGAGGGTTGGTATGTGGAATTGGAGACAAGTGGGAGTGGAGTTGCTGTGTTAGAGAGAATGATGGTCAAAAGATAAAGGGGAAAAATAGTCAAAACATTATAAAAGTACATTTGAATGACACTAATTGGCAGTGTTTTTACAACTAATGCCGGTTTGCCTGAGGCTGATGCCGTGCAGGTGTTTGTACACATGCATATACACACACTCTCATTCAAATAAACACATAAAAGAACATACACGCAATAGTGCCAGACATGCACACAAACATATACAGTGCCTTGCGAAAGTATTCGGCCCCCTTGAACTTTGCGACCTTTTGCCACGTTTCAGGCTTCAAACATAAAGATATAAAACTGTATTTTTTTGTGAAGAATCAACAACAAGTGGGACACAATCATGAAGTTGTGTCAGTCTCTCGATGTGCAAAACTGATAGAGACATACCCCAAGCGACTTACAGCTGTAATCGCAGCAAAAGGTGGCGCTACAAAGTATTAACTTAAGGGGGCTGAATAATTTTGCACGCCCAATTTTTCAGTTTTTGATTTGTTAAAAAAGTTTGAAATATCCAATAAATGTCGTTCCACTTCATGATTGTGTCCCACTTGTTGTTGATTCTTCGCAAAAAAATACAGTTTTATATCTTTATGTTTGAAGCCTGAAATGTGGCAAAAGGTCGCAAAGTTCAAGTAGGCATTGCTGTTATGATTTCAGTTGTCCTTGATGTCCTTTGTTGTAAATGTTTTGGTTTTTTTGCATAGTTTTTTTGCTGTTTTCTTCTGTCTTTTCCTTTTTTCGCTTTAGTTTATTGGTGCATTGGGTGGTTCTTGGGGATGGGGAATGGAATTAGTAAAAAAAATGTAAAACAATTCTTTGGGGGGGGGGGGGGGGCTGTGGGAGGGGTCTCGAATGGTTGAGGGACAGCTATTGGGGAACTGTGGGGGGATATTGGAGGGTTCGGGACACAAGTTATCTTTAAAATAGGAGCAACAGTAATGATACATGCCCTCAATGTGAAGCGACATCCATCCATAAATACAGAGCACAAGTACATCCTTTTTATATAAACATTTTAATGTAGTAAGAAAACAAACATTCACTTAATATATCATTAAAGAAGCCTTGAATTACCAACAACTACCCTGCTAGCAATTGCTAGCATGAAATTACAGTGAACTGACGGGTGCTAGTTAGCTCGTCATTAACGTGGCTAGCTAAGCCAGCAAACACTTGATTAATTTGCCGAAATAGGCTTTAAATTCATTAACGTCAAAATAAATATATACATAGTCACATTCGCTAATGACTTTGGGAAATATGAACCAGTTTTCAAAAGACACAATTGTGTTATACAGTTTTAAATAGTGTACAGAACAGTGTACAGAATAAGGAGACATGAACCTGCCCTCAGAATATCTCTCTCGGACTGAAGAGGAGGCAGACCAACTTTCCAAATAGGGGAGAAGCACTCAAAACCCACTAGTTCATTCAAGGAAAATAATATAACAGAGGTAAGTCTAAAGACCTCTCGTATTGCAAACCTTACGACAATGGCAGTAAATATTTTTATGAATTCGACAACACATAATGAAAGGAAACTTTATTAATATCACATCCTTTTCTGAAGTGAATGGTTTCACCCACTACTCTGACCACGAACGGCGGGGTTCTTTGATATTACGTTGCACGCAGCGCAAGTGAGGTTGATGGAAACTCTACATTTTCACTTTGTCACAGTTGCTAACGAGTCTGTTTTGTTTCTAAACAACCAACCCATCTATTGAACCTCCTACAGTTTTGATAGCAGGCTTAGATGTTACTACTTATGCCCAAATTAAGCAGTTACAGATAGTGTTGCCCAGACCTCAAGAGACAGATAAATACAGTGTGGCAAAAAAGTATTTAGTCAGCCACCAATTGTGCAAGTTCTCCCACTTAAAAAGATGAGAGAGGCCTGTAATTTTCATCATAGGTACACTTCAACTATGACAGACAAAATGAGAAGATTTTTTTTGTTGTTGATTTTCTGGATTTTTTTTCTTAATTGTGTCTGTCATAGTTGAAGTGTTACTATGATGAAAATTACAGGCCTCTCTCATCTTTTTAAGTGGGAGAACTTGCATAATTGGTGGCTGACTAAATACTTTTTTGCCCCACTGTATGTGTGTATTCTGGTGTTTGGACATGAATTGAATTGCCAATCAAGGATTAATTTAATTAAATCAATAAAGTGTTTAATGGAAAATGTACGTATTTACCTGCCTTTTTTACTATATCTGCATGCATATTGATAAGGTAACAACTATATGCTTAACAAGAGTAAGACATTTCTATTCTACCAGTGCTGTGCTTCTGAGAAAGGATGGTTCCCCTTTAGCTCCCCGCAGCTGGTTTAGGGGTATAGTCAAGTACATGGGGCGACTCGGGATCGAGATAAACTTGAGGAACAGAATTGTTTCCAATCATCTTTGCTTCTGAGTTACTTGGTCACGCCACATAAGATAAAGAGCCTCAGAGAGTGACCACAGTTCTTTAGTCCATCCTGTTCCTTTTGTATCTTCCAAGGGCACAGCTGTGTGGAGATATGAAGAGAACAGAGGCTAGCTTGAACAGAAAGGAGAAACGGAACTGGCGTTATCACTTGTTGGTGCGCTAAGACCTCACACACCCGATACACATAACCACAAGAAGAAAAGAAGGTAGCTTATGATGCCCCGATCTGCTGGGGATGGGTGGAACCAGCCATGACTATGCATTTTTAGTTCTCCTATTTAAGACCTCTGAATTCTCTGTATGATCAAGCTCTTGGTCTTACACTCGAGAGTGTGGGGTTGACCAGCTTCATTACTGCAATTATTATTAAATAAAGGTTGGTTGTTTGAAGAAATAACAAAGTCTCTCTCACTTAGTTTGACTTTCCACTACAAGTGCCTAGAAAATGTTTCTTAAATCATCCAGGATTAAAGCAGGTTTGTGGTGTTTGCTGTATGCCCTATGCTAATGATCATCCTCCAGTCTCCTGCAGCCACGATGGCAGATGTTGTACTGTATCTGACAGCCTGAACCTCCTGGAGACTCTCAAAGAGTCCATCGAGAACAACATGCTCTACGTCAAGGATGTTGAGGAGGACCTCCTGATAAGCCGGATCAACCAGGCCGTGGCGGGTGACCAGGAGGCCAGAGAAGCCTGCCTTCATCAACACCCTACCTAGACTGGGGTCTAGGGAGGGTGAATCCAGAAGAGCTGGCCATCTACCCAACCCCAAACACCCAGACTTCTGCCTGTGGGACCTGCCACCCATGCCAGCAGCCTCACCCTTTGACCAGGAGGCGTAAATGGAGCTGGTCAAGTTCCTGCAGTACAACGTGGTGGTCATGGCGTTCACTCAGAGTCTCCAAGACAACAACGTGGTGGAGTTCCTGGAGACCCTCTCGGTGCAGAGGGACATGGTGTACTTTGCCCAGCTGGCCTCAGAGAAGGATACGGAGAAGAGCCTGGAAGAGAGATGGGAGGCCAGCCTGAAGGTGCTGAAGGCCCAGCCCCGGTATGGGCGGTCGCCTCGCTCTTTGGTGGGGTGTCAGACATCCCTGTGCCCCTGGTGGCCTGCATGGCGGATGCCAGCATGTGTTGATCCTCACCAAGGCCAGAGCCTCGCTCTGTTTGGATGACGAGTCTGTAGAGTGGTTGGCAGGGCAAAGTGGTGTGAACATGATTAACTGACTGTGTGTGCACTTTGTTTTCTAAGCCTTGAAATAATTGAGACATGGATTGTGTATGTGTGCCATTCAGCGGGTGAATGGGCAAGACAAAATATTTTTGTCTTCGAACGGGGTATGGTACTATTTTTGCCTTTGAACGGGGTATGGTACTAGGTGTCAGGCTCAAAATTAGGAATATGTTCTTAATGTTTGTACACTTAGTGTATATCAGTGGTGGTCGGTGCCGTATAAGATGAGGGAGGACGATAGTTTTTTTCATGAGCATGGCCTCATTCTATTACAGCATATTACAGCATACAGCATAGACTGTCATTCATATTCTATTCACCCAGTTTAATGTAACAGCAATCGGTTTAGGCTACGACCTGATGTAAAAATGTTCCCTATACCCATCATGAAGTTGCTATGACGTAGGTGCACACAGGTCGAGATCATTTTTGGGGGTGACAGTGACACACGGACAGACAGTAACACATTCAATACCGCCTTGCACACGCTTGCCTGCATCTAGCTGATCTAGGTTGTAATCATTAGTATAACAATTGTAAACGAGAGAATCTAATGGACAAATTCAGGTATTTTTATCCCCATTTCGTTCCGTTTGCTTCTGTTTAAGAAACGTTTTCAACAGAATCGGCGTAATAAATACACCCCTAATCATGCGTAAACAGTTTACTTTTATAGCAGGCCCGTTGTATTTCTTCTCATTTCTATGCACTCTCATCTTCTCTTGTGGAGTTCAATGCACAACACATCAGCTGTATGTGACCAGGTGAAAAAACCTTTCCAAGTCAAACCATATCATAGCCACAACACACAGCCTACATCGTTGTCACCATATTAACTAGTAAGTAATGTCATAGTCAACATAGTTCATAGAACTAATGCGTTAGTAAACCCCCTACAATCATGCAGTAATGTTACAGTGTACAGTTAGTAAGCAGTTTAGCACTTACAACATAAATTAGTCAAACTAAAAGCTTACCTTTACTTGGTGTTCTGTTGGAAAGTCATAGCCAGCTAGCTAACATAGCATCCCTCTGTTTGAGCGGGGGTTTTGAGTGGGCTAAATTGGCTAGCTACATTTGCTAGCTAAGTAAGTGAAAGTGAAAAAAAAGGACGAAATATCTCTCTCTATCTCTCTTTCTTCTCCTTCATTTTTTGAAGAAATAAATTTCTTCAAAACTGTTCAACTAATGTCTTTCTGTCACGTCCTGACCTTAGTTCCTTTTTTATGTCTCTATTTTGGTTTGGTCAGGGTGTTAGTTGGGGTGGGCATTCTATGTTTTTGTTCTATGTTTTGTATTTCTGTGTTTGGCCTGGTATGGGTCCCAATCAGAGGCAGCTAGCTGTCTATCGTTGTCTCTGATTGAGAACCATACTTAGGTTGCCTGTTCCCACCTGTGTTTGTGGTTAGTTGTTTTCTGTTTAGTGTTGTTTCACCTGACAGGACTGTTTCGTTTCTTACATTCTCGTTGGTATTTTTGTTTTGTGTTCTGTTATATTAAAATATTAACATGGACACTTACCACGCTGCGTGTTGGTCCGATCTTGATTACTCTTCCTCAGACGAAGAGGAGAATGGTTACACGTTCTCTCTCTTTGAGTGAACTACTCACCACATTTTATGCACTGCATTGCTAGCTAGCTGTAGCCTATGCTTTCAGTACTAGATTAATTATCTGATCCTTTGATTTGGCGGATATGTCAGTTCATGCTACAAGAACTCTGATAGGTTGGAGGATATCCTCCGGAAGTCATAATTATTGTGTAACTCAATGGAAGGGGGAGAACGATGAGCCTGCTAGATTTTGATTTAAAGTCAATGTACCCAAAGGAGGCGGAAGCTAGCTGTCCTCCAGCTACACCATGGTGTAACCCTACAGAGTGCTGTTGAGGCTACTCATTGCAAAACAGTGCATTTTAATTAACTATTTGGTGACATATATTTAGTATTGTTCATCTAAAAAGTACATCTTAAAAGTTTTACCATTTTCATTTTTATGAAATTCACTGAGGATGATGGTCCTCCCCTTCGTCCTCTGAGGATACTCCACTGGTGTGCATGCAAATTAGCCATTGCAATGTCTGACTGATTATGATAGAGCGTGTCACATATTTCATGAACATGATTAACTGCATATTCACTTTGTTTTCAAGACGTGAAAGGAACTCATTATCACAGTGAGAGAGGGTGATACCCCGAATCTGACCTGCAGTGTTGACAACTACCCACCACCATCATCTAACTTCCTCTGGAGTAAGAACAGGTCAACAGCTTTGGAACAGAAAAACTCTGGACTGGTCGCTCTCACAATCTCTAACAAGAGAACATGCATGGGAGTTTGTGTGCTCAACACCTCAACAGGACTTCCAGCTTCCACTCTTGTAACTCTAATGTGTAAGTACAAACAGAATTATCCAAACTTGATTGAAAATTACACATTGATATGACATGGAATCACTTATCTGTCGTGTTGACATCAATCTATCACTGATACCTCTCTCTTCAATGTCCTTTTCCAGATCGTCCTTTGATGCTCAATGGCTCTGGGTGTGTGGTCCAGGCAGAGGTCATTATCTGTGTGTGTGTGTCACTCAGGGCGTTCCCTTACCTCTCATACAGTAGCCACTGCTGGAGCTCAACACCATCAGCCCGCCTATTGGAAACCACACCAAAAACATCACTGTGGTGTGTGTCAGCAGAAATGCGGTGGTAGGAGTGAGACAGAAGTTGCAGGTCACCCAAAAAGGAGGGAAACAGAGGTGCTATAATTTAAAGAAAAAACTTGCAGATATTTCTTCTAGTAGACAATATTAACTTGTGCACAGCTTGCAATTGTGTTGTGTGACGGTTGGAGTGTGTTTATTGCAAGACTTCAAAGACTGCTCTAATGACACTGTTTCTCTCTTCATAAATTGTAGATCTTTCTGAAGGATGTGGGAATGCAGTTCTCCCCTGGACCATAGCTGGTGTGTCTCTCAGCTAATATATTTCACATCTAGTTCATAGATGCAGAATATAGAAGTATTTTGTAATGAAAAGGTTACTTTATTTATCAATGTATCTGTTATAAGCCCAGATACTGTCAAATAAGATGCTTACTATAGGCCTAGATTTACTTTCTCTGAGTGCTAGAAGTAACTAGTGGTTCTCAAAGGGTACAAGGTAAGAATGTGAAGCCGTCTCATTGGATACTCTCAGAAAGAGCATGAGGTCATTGCCATGCGTCCACGATTATTGAGCACCTGTTCTTCCCCCACACTCCTATACTTAAGCTGAGAGTTTTCAGTGCACTGAGACCATTTTTACGTGAAATAATTCACACTTCTCTTCTTAGTAAAGTTTCAGGTTTGTATGCATAAAATGGAAAAGTTAAGAGGAAAAATAAATATAAATTCAATTGAAAGTTTTATTACGTTTTCTTGTTTTTCAACCAGCAAAACACATTCCACATAAATAATATAACAAACAAACTTGCAGCAGCACTATCAGTGTTCCTATTAGTCATTTCCAGCTTTAGCTGAGACAATGAGCAAAGAATGAGTTTTTACAGCACCTTACACAACATGTATCTGCTAATTTCACTAATCACCCCATTCACTCTGTCCAATTTGAAATATAGTTGAGTAGTGGAGACCAGAGTCTATCAAACCTGGGCTGTTTCTTGTGGAGGTCATAAGTGAGCTTTTCAAGAGGAAGAAAGTCAACAATCTGGTCAATCCACATTTTAAATTTAGAAGAAGTATTAGAAGCCCACAATAGGACAAGTAATTTCTTAGCAAAGTATGTGATAGTCATAAACACATTTTCTCTGTCAGGATCAATAACAACGTCCTGCTGGGCATTAAGAAGATAGATACAAGATAGATAGATATCAAACTGTACATCTAGTATTTTCTGTGCAGCAGAATGTATAGATTGCCAAAATCTGGTCATCTCTCTACAACTCCAAAATACATGCATATAGGTTCCACTTTCAGAGGTACATCTTTTACAATCAGGACAATTGGCTGTATTCATTCTATGGAGTTTCACTGGGGTGTAATACAATTTGTACAAACATTTGATTAATTCATTTTTATATTAGTAGAGGAGCAGTATACCCTATTGCCAACATCCACCCATAACTCATTGCTAATAGTCAGACAAAGGTCCTTTTCCCAGATTATTTTCAGAGGAGTAAAGGAGGAGCCTCCTTTCTCATCTCTATAGATGTAGGAGATTTTGCCTTTGATGGATTGTGCTGTAGCAAGAAGGGTCTCAACTTCATTCAGCTGAGTTCTAAACTTTCCCTTGGAAGTAAATGAGGAAAGTACGTGTCTAATTTGAAGATATATATAAAAAAAATGGATCCTGGCACATTGAATTCACTGCAGAGCTCTTGAAAAGATTTCAGTGTAGTGGTTTTCTGATGAAACAGGTCTGAAAAGGTCCTGATCCCTAGAGTATGCCAAATATTAAAGTTGGCATGTCTGGGTTGCAAACTATAGGTGAGTGAGAGCATATTTGGGAGAAAATGCCAATGTTTGTCTTACAGTTCCTCCATGCTAGTAGGGTGCTGTAAATCACAATGGTTGTGGCTATGTTGCCCACTTCACTAAAGTTATCAATTAATATAAATGAGCTTAGGGACAATGAAACAGAGGATTGGGCTTCTATCTGAATCCACGTTGAGTCTTGTCTGTTTGTGATCCATGTTAGCATGTTACGAATTTGGGCAGACCAGTAGTACAATTGAAGGCAGGGAAGGGCAAGAACACCCTTTTTTAATTGCCCCCATATACATTTAGTGATGCTTTGGGTAGTTGTTTTGGAAAAGGAAACTGGGAGATAGCATGGGAGCATCTGAAAAAACTAGTTAAATCTAAGAAGGATGTTCATACGGATGACATTGATTCTTCAACTAAGCTAATTAGGAGGGAGATCCAGGTTTGGAGATCGTTCTTGATTCGATCCAGGAGTGGAAGAAACTTTTCCTTGAAAAGGCAATTCAGATCCGGTGTTACAAAGATCCCAAGGTATTGAAACCCCTGTGTCTTCCATTGGAATGGACAGTGTCTTCATAGAGCTGCTGAGTGTAAGATTAAGAGGGCAAACAGTGGATTAGTTCAAATGTATCTTATATTCTAAAAACTTGCCATACTAAGCAAATGTGTCTAAAATGGGAGGGATTTCTCAGGGTTGGATATGTAGAGCAAGACATCATACGCGTAGAGTGAAATCTTGTGCTGCAGGCCACCTGCAGAAACACCCATAATACTTGGATTGCTCCTTATCAACTCTGCCAAAGGCTCCGCCCCCAACAAGTAGAGAGTGTGGAAAGCGAGCATCCTAGTCTTGTGCCACTTCCTAAATAATTTAGACCATTAGTAGTCACCATGGCATTTGGATGAGAGTATAGGGACTTAATAAATTTAATAAAGTTTGGGCCCATATTGAAGTTTTCTAAGACTGAGAACAGAAAGCTCCACTCCATCCTGTCGAATGCCTTCTCAGCATCCAGTGAAGCCAGCAGGACAGGGGTCTTCTGTGTGTTTACTTGATCAATAATATCAAATAGACGGCAAATGTTATCAGAAGAGTATCTGTCTCTAATAAATCCAGTTTGATCCACTTTTATTATTTTGCGAAGAAGAGTGTTTAGTCTTTTGGCGAGCAATTTGTTCATTATTTTGTAGTCGAAATCCAACAAGCTAAGGGGCCGGAAGGACGAGCAGGATAGAGGGTCCTTGTCTTTTTTTTAGCAACACTGTAATGCGGGCTGTGTACATAGAGACTGGGAGTGTCACATATTTCTAGGAGTGGTGGGTGTAGAGTCAGGCGCAGAGAGCAAACTTCCAAAGAAATGTGTTTATTGCGCGTAGTCTAGCCAAACAAACAGGCAATGCCCATAGAACACGTATGTCTCCAAAACAGGGAAAGAACATAATACGCAGGCAAAAAACACAACAGCACCACTGATAGTAAGGATAAGCCCGCACAACAGCAACCGGGCACTAGAAGTTTAACCTTTTGTGACTAGGGGGCAGTATTTTCATTTTTGGAAAAATAACGTTCCCATAGTAAACGGGATATTTTGTCAGGACAAGATGCTAGAATATGCATATAATTGACAGCTTAGGATAGAAAACACTCTAAAGTTTCCAAAACTGTAAAAATATTGTCTTTGAGTATAACAGAACTGATATTGCAGGCGAAAGCCTGAGAAAAATCCAATCCGGAAGTGACTCATCTCAGCTCTGCGTTCCAATGCGTCCCTATTGAGCAGTGAATGGGCTATCAACCAGATTACTTTTTCTCCGTATTCCCCAAGGTGTCTACAGCACTGTGACGTAGTTTTACGCATTTATGTTGAAGAATACCCGTAAGCGGCTACATAGCGCAAGTGATCACTCTCAGAGTGATTCTTGCGTAAAATATAGAGGTAGCCATTATTCCAATCGGTCCTACTGAAAAACCAATTGTCCTGGTGGATATATTATCGAATAGATATTTGAAAAACATATTTGATTATAAACAACGTTTGCCATGTTTCTTTCGATATTATGGAGCTAATTTTGAATATTTTTTGGCTTTTCGTGACTGCAATTTCCGAGCGATTTCTCAGCCAAACGTGAAGAACAAACGGAGCTATTTCGCCTACAAAAATAATATTTTTGGAAAAAAGGAACATTGGCTATCTAACTGGGAGTCTCGTGAGTGAAAACATCCGAAGCTCATCAAAGGTAAACTATTTAATTTGATTGCTTTTCTGATTTCCGTGACCAAGTTACCTGCTGCTAGCTGAACAAAATGCTATGCTAGGCTATCGATAAACTTACACAAATGCTTGTCTAGCTTTAGCTGTAAAGCATATTTTGAAAATTTGAGATGAGGCGAGGCGTTCCCCTTAGGGAACTCCACCCCCCTGTTCAGCTGAAACGGTGGCGCAGGGAATGCAAAAATATTCTTTAGAAATATTTAACCTCCACACATTAACAAGTCCAATACCTCAAATGAAAGATAAACACCTTGTTCTGTCAGATTTTTAAAATGTTTTACAGCGAAAACACAACATAAATTTATGTTAGACCACCACCAAACCAAAGAAAAAAACGTAGCCATTTTTTCCAGCCAAATATAAAATCACGAAAGCAGGATTAAAAATAAAATCAATCACTAACCTCTTGAAAATCTTCATCAGATGACAGTCATATGACATGTAACACAGTACATTTATGTTTTGTTCGATAATATGCATTTTATATCCATAAACCTCGGTTTACATTGACGCCATGTTCAGAAATTCCTCCAAAATATCCGGAGGAATTATAGAAAGCTACGCCAGATAACAGAAATACTCATCATAAACTTTGACTAAAAATACATGTTCTACATATAATTAAAGATACACTGGTTCTTAATGCAACCGCTGTGTCAGATTTATTTTAAACGTTACGGAAAAAGCCTAACATTGCAATAATCTGAGACGGCGCTCAGACGTAACAATATTTCTCCGCCATGTTGGAGTCAACAGAAATACAAAATTACAACATAAATATTCCCTTACCTTTGATGACCTTTCATCAGAATGTAGTGCAAGGAGTCCTAGTTCCACAATAAATCGTTTTGTTCCATAATGTCCAATACTAGTGTCCAAGTAGCAGCATTTGCTATCACTTTCAGCTCACATGCCCAAAAACTGACTTCTGGTCCAGGATAACTTGCATGAATTTTTTATCATAAAAATGATTTTGTATATCATGGAAAAGTGCATAAGTAATGTATGATAAGTTAAGGAAAAAGCACATTCGATTTTAAATTTTTACTTTAGATAAACTATGTGAATCAAATATGGAGATATGATTCTATGCACTCTGCACTACCGTCCTGAAACTGTATATTTGCTCATTGCACTCTGTCCATTGCTGTGGAAACCTGTAGATTCCTTCAGCTGCCAATATATTTCCATTCCATATTTTTCCTTACAAGCATGCCACATTTTCTGTTATGTTCTTCATTTATTTGTGCTTGGAATTGAAGGAAGTTACTTTTTCTTCATATGTGATAAACTTATTCAGCCAATCAGTGGCCGCGTGGCGGATGTGTTGTTACCTACCCTTACCACCTGGGGGGCGGCCCGTCAGGAAGTTCAGGATCCAGTTGCAAAGGGAGGTGTTTAGTTTCAGGGTCCTTTCTTAGCGATGAGCTTTGAGGGCACTATGGTGTTGAACGCTGAGCTGTAGTCAATGAATAGCAACCTCACATAGGTGTTCCTTTTGTCCAGGTGGAAAATGGTAGTGTGTAGTGCAATAGAGAATGCATCATCTGTGGATCTGTTGGTGCGGTGTGCAAATTGGAGTGGGTCTAGGGTTTCTGGGATAATGGTGTTGATGTGAGCCCTGACCAGCCTTTCAAAGCATTTCATAGCTACAGACGTGATTGCTACGGGTCGGTAGTCATATGGGCAGTTTACCTTAGTTTTCTTGGGCACAGGGACAATGGTGGTCTGCTTGAAACATGTTGGTATTACAGACTCAGACAGGGAGAGGTTGAAAATGTCAGTGAAGACACTTGACAGTTGGTCAGTACATGCTCGGAGTACAGGTCCTGGTAATCCATCTGGCCCAGCGGCCTTGTGAATGTTGACCTGTTTAAAGGTCTTACTCACATCTGCTGTGGAGAGCGTGATCACACAGTCATCCGGACCAGCTGATGCTCTCATGCATATTCCAGTGTTATTTGCCTCGAAGCGAGCATAGAAGTTATTTAGCTTTTCTGGTATGCTCGTGTCACTGGGCAGCTCTTGGTTGTGCTTTCCTTTGTAGTCTGTAATAGTTTGCAAGCCATGCTGCATCCAACGATTGTCAGAGCCAGAGTAGTATGATTCGATCTTAGTCCTGTATTCAGCTTTGCCTGTTTGATTGTTCGTCGGAAGGTAGGATTTCTTATAAGCTTCCGGGTAAGAGTTCCGCTCCTTGAAAACGGCAGCTCTGCCCTTTAGCTCTGTGCAAATGTTGCCTGTAATCCATGGCTTCTAGTTGGGTTTTGTACATACAGTCACTGTGGGGATGACGTCCTCGATGCACTTATTGATAAAGCCAGTGACTGATGTGATGTACTTCTCAATTCCATCGGAAGAATCACGGAACATATTCCAGTCTGTGCTAGCAAAACAGTCCTGTAGTTAAGCATCTGCTTCATCTGACCAAGTTTAGCTTGTTTGCAGGAATCAGGAGGATAGAGTTATGGTCAGAATTGCCAAATAGTGGGAGAGGGAGAGCTTTGTATGCATCTCTGTATGTGAAGTAAAGGTGGTCTAGAATTGTTTCCCCTCTGATTGCACATTTAACATGCTGATTGAAATTCGCTAAAACTGATTTAAGTTTCCCTACATTAAAGTCACCGGCCACTAGGAGCGCCGCTACTGGGTGAGCGTTTCCTGTTGCTTATGGCAGAATACAGCTCATTGAGTACAGTTTTAGTGCCAACTTCGCTCTGTGGTGGTATGTAGACAGCTATGAAAAATAGAGATGAAAACTCTCTAGGTAGATAGTGTGGTCTACAGCTTATCATGAGATACTCTACCTCAGGCGAGCAAAACTTTGAGACTTCCGTAGATATCGTGCACCTCGTGTTGTTTACATAAATGCATAGGCCCCCACCCGTGTCTTACCAGATTCATACACGGGGCTCACAATCAACAGGAGGAGTGAGCGCACTGAGAAAGCAGTAGAGTACTGATTTGGTCTTATTCTGGGGTGGCAGGTAGCCTAGTGGTTAGAGTGTTGTGCTAGTAACTGAAAGGTTGCTAGATCGAATCCCCGAGCTGGTAAGGTAAAAATCTGCCATTCTGCCCCTGAACAAGGCAGTTAACCCACTGTTTGTAAATAAAAAATATATTAATTATTCTCTGCACGGCTTGAAAAAACTGTTAAATGACTTGGGAAAAATTGACAACTCTAGACATTACTTTAAATTATTCAACAAAACTAGTATCTCCTTGTTCCTTGGTAGAAACAATTTGTACTTTCTTGTTTGTTACAATGAATCTCCATAATGACTTAGGTAAAAAGTATGTAATTACTCTGTTACCATGTGGTTTCTAAATAAACTCCAGACAACTAGGGTAAACTAAAGCTTTACTTGGAATTTGATATCTTCTCTCCATGCATTAAATTACAGTTTTAAAAAATGTGCTAAGAAGGTTGAACCCATTATAAACGTGTCATAAAAAGTTCATGATAGATGTTATGAATGCCTATGTATTCCACTTACACAGCTGGCAATGAGATGTGTATTATCATAGCATTACTTATCATGTTATTCTATACTCTTTCTGTGCTCCAGGCCAGTGGAAACAGACGAGGTGACCAGAGAAAGAGGTGAAAGAGGACGGACCCTGGTGTTGTGGTTGACTAATTTAGGCAGTGGAGGCAGGATGTGGGTCCTCATCTGGGCAGCTCTACTCTTCTCTCTGGCAGAGAGAGCAACATTTCAAAGTAGTGTTCCTTTAATCATTAGTAGATGTATAGATGAGGTAGTAGTAATGGTATGGCAATTAAAACCCATTTTAATCTAAACTGATTCTGTATCATCAAAAAATGTTACAGACAAGTGAAGTGTTTATTACTCATGACTATTAATTCCCCTCCATCACGACAGGCAGCTCCAGCAGCTGCAAACAAATACTGCAAACCTTCAGTCCAGAAGAAATAACAGCACAGACTGGCCTATGTGCTGTTATTTCCTGTACTTTCACTCACCCTGATCACATCAAGTTTAGAACAGCAATGTGGTACAAATGCCCTACGAATGGCAAATGCGATAAGGGTAAAGACATACTTTCTGAGGCAGAGGACTGTAGAGCTGTCTGGGAGTTTATCGGACGCCCTCTAGTGAACATTATTACTACTACCACCACCAAGCTGAAGAATCAGACATTTTCTGGCTTGGCTACTTTTCCCACCTTCAGCAGTCAAGGTGATCCTCAGATATGTCTATTGTCTTTTTACACACAATCATCTTGACATATGTAATTGTTACCTGAGATTAAAGCAACATAGGCTCATTAGAATATGTAAAAATAAAATAAAAAGTGACATGAACCATTTCAGTTATATGTCACTGCTACTGACATTAGTTGACCACAGGTAACATATTACTTATATATTGAATATAACATTATATTGACATATATCACATAGCATGGGGCTCCATTGGTCCAAAACAGAATGGTCAAGTGTGAAGTAGTTGATGTGTAATTGAGGTCCGATGTCTGTTGCAGAGGTCTCTGGTGGAGGATTCAACAGACACCATGTGGTGTTTGGAGCTGCTTCTGCCCCTGTTGCTGGTCATCAAAGGTAAAACTCTTATGTTTCTCATTCCCTCATGTCAGTGTGAATTACTACTCAACTACACCACAATAACTCAGACTGCGGAAATTAATTGAAAGACTACATATGTAATACTAGAAAAGCAGTAATCTAGATATGCAATTGCACAGTAAAACTGATTTGGTGGTTTTACTGCATTGACCCAGTTGACTTTTAGAGTGTGTCAAACTTACAGCAAACAACACTAAAACAAACGGGTACAGAGTAGATACAGTGTCCTGGCACACATGGCAGCAGGAAATCAGCCTAATGTGCTGATGTGCTGGCTGGCGTCCATCTTGGCTCAACATTGTCCCTCTCACTTAAAGTGTTGCCAGTGGTGAGAGTGAGACATATGCTTCCTCCACATAGGGTCTCTGCTCTTACCATCTCCCCCAGGGAGAACATTGTGATATAATCCTCTGTTCTCTCTCCCTTTGTTCTCTCTGCTCATCTTTTCTCAGTGATTCCTTTTGAAACTGTTCATGTATTGTAGATTGTTCATTGATATACAGTTTCGCTCTTAATAATCCCATTTCTAATACCCCCTCCCTATCCCAGTGGAATGTTTGGGTACCAAGGGACGTCTCGGCCATGACCAACTCCTGCGTGGTCATCTACTTCACGTTCATGTATCCGGCCACACCGCGGCATCCACGACATCTGGTGCTTTGGCAAGCCTTACTCCCAGCTCTTCCCGTCTATGGTGTTCAAGACATTGTGCGTGAAAGTTACAAAGGGCGTACCAAGCTCATTGGGGACGTGCACCAGAGGAACTGCACCCTGCTCATCAGTAATATAGGTACAGATCACTCAGGAGGTACTACTTCTGTGCCGACCTGGGCGGTGCCAACATATACACCTACCCAGATTTCTCTGAGCTCAAGGTGCTGGTTAAGCCTGCTGAGAGACCCTGAGAGGCTTTTTTTATGGGCTGGATTGCCCTCGCCTGGTATCATATCTGTTTGTGCTGTCTTGCCAACTACTGTGGCCACTGTTTGGACATGGGATAACAATGACAGTAGGAGTTGGCAAGCACAAATAGATATGGGACCAGCCTAGGATTGCCCTAGCTGTGATTATAATTATTTTTGTTTTAATGAGAATAGGTAAATGTTGTGAATTGGGGAATTTTAACTCATTCACTTATGTCCTCTCTGTTCCCCACACCAGCCCACATTGACATCCCTGCGGAGATAGTTGCTGATGACGTTGGCGTGCTACAGCATCCTCCAGACAACTGTCCGGAGAATAGCCCAGAGATCCAATGGATGTACACAGACTACCTGCCTGAACCCCACTATACCTCAGACTACGTGGAAGAGAGCAACACAGCCGTACTGTCAAGCATGCTCATCTTCACCTCCAAAGTTTAACTCCATTCTAGAGGAGAGCACGGTAAGGTTCCTAAACAACCCAGTCCCAATCCCAACTCCAAGTCTCAATGGTAGACAGCATCCCTCACACATCCCAGACAGCAAAATTATGCGATGGCCCAAATTCGGCTCAAGTCTACAATATTACGACTTACCATTTTACCCAGTTAACCACTTGGTGTTACGGTCCTGAAGTGGATCTGTAGCATGAAATGTCCAGACCTTGCCTGGCAATGTGGCCCACATTCAGACCAAAAGTAGACCAATAACTATGGGAAGTTCTTTGGGCCACATAACTCAAGCCAGTGATGGCCCATAAGCAAAGTGCCAACCCTCCGCCAGTTCACATCTCCAACATTTGGACCAGATCTGAACCATATGACACATTGTAGTGCCAGAACTGAGCCACATATGTGTCACCAACAACCAGATCTGGCCCACAGTTGTCTGCTCTCTTCCATGTGCTGTATTGCCTTTGATTTCCACGACTACTGTTGCACGGCTACCTCGATACTAACAGGATATGCTAAACAGCCTCAATCTCCTTGTCTTAAGCCTCTGCTCATCAATAACTACTAACCCTCCTTTCTCCTCTCTCAATGTCTGTCATGTTATCCCTTTATACTCTGAATGTTCTGAGGTGTCAATGGCATTGGTGGCACTGTGCTGATATAACCTGTGATTCTGAATGGGCTTTCATCTATTTCTGTACCTTCAACAGGGAGAACACGGGGATTATCAACCTGTGGGCTCTATGGCAGACCTGGAGAGGCAAGAGCTGAACTACGCCGCCCTGCAGTTTCTGGGGGGGCCTCAGGGAGGGGGGATGACGGCATGGAAGAATAGCGATTTATTTGGAATTGATCTCGGGGTAGTTGCTGCCGTCATCCGTATTTATCTTAACTGCATTGTTGTTTAGGGGCTCGTAAGTAAGCATTTCACTGCAACACCTGTTGTATTCGGCGCATGTGACTATTAAAATTTGATCTGATTTGATCTCCCCCTGTCCCTGAATCATCTGAAATGACGTCTCCGTTAATCAACCCCCCGGCCTTTTGGACGATTTCTCTGTTTTGCTAAGGGTAAGTGTTAACTTATCCTTAAATGGGAACCAATAGGTTAGAATCAATTTTTGGATCAATCAGGCATACATGACATCACTGTTGTCACGGCTGTCGTCGGATAAAGAAGGAGACCAAGGTGCAGCATGGTAGGCGTTCATGATTTTTAATAAAACTGAACACCGCAACAAAACGGGCTTCCATGCTAGTGACCCCTTGTAAAAATGCTTCCTCCTTGCTGCCTCCGTCTGCTCCCATAGGAGACGATCCCTCCCAGCCAGGATCTCCTCCCACATCCAGGAGCCTTTCCCATTCAAAATGTCCTCCCATGTCCATTCCTCCTGACCATGCTGCTTGGTCTTTTTGTGGTGGGTAGTTCTGTCACGGCTGTCATCGGATGAAGAAGGAGACCAAAGTGCAGCGTGGTAGGTGTTCATGATTTTTAATAAAACTGAACACTGCAACAGAATAACAAAGTTGAACAAAACGAAACAGTTCTGTCAGGTGCAGACACTACACAGAAAACAACTACCCACAAAACCCAAATGAAAAAGGACAACTTATATATGATCCCCAATCAGAGACAATGATGAACAGCTGCCTCTGATTGGGAACCACACCAACATAGAAATAAAGAAACTTGAATGACCACCCTAGTCACAACCTGGCCTAACCAAAATAGAGAATAAAAACCTCTCTATGGCCAGGGCGTGACAACTGTAGCACTCGCACAGGAGGCCAAAATGTATCTCGTTGAGACAATGTATGTGTGTGTGCATGTAAACAGAGCTGAAAGATCAGCGAACACTGATCACTCTTTCTGTTTCTAGGATCACTTTACCTGAGATCGCTTTCCACAAAATATCTTCTTCAGTGGTTGTGAAGTGTGAAATCGATGAATAATCGATTACGAATCAACTTACCACTCTCTACTGTGCACCTGCTCTCTGCCTGTCTCACTTAGGTATCTTTGTTCAGTGGATCTTCTTCTCTGATACTTGTGAGCACATTTACAGATCACAGATATACAGTATCTAATTACTGTTTGTCATTACAAATTGCGAGAAATGTAAAAATATCTGTAGAGGCCAGAGTTGAGAGTCAGTATCTGTATTTTGTTCCCCCTTCTCACTCCGTAATTTTGTGGTGAGACAACAAACTGTTGCACAGTAGAACACTAGGGATAGGCGTCCTGCTAGCAATAATCATAATTTTAAACATTCATGAACATATCTTATATCATTTAAAAGCTTAAATTCTTGTTAATCTAACAGCTTGTCCAATTTACAATATGCTTTCTGGCAAAAGCATACCATGCTATTGTCTGAGGACGGCGCCCCACATCAACATATATTTCAACCAGCACAGGCTTCATAACATCACAAATAGCGATTAAATAAATCACTTACTTTTGAAGACCTTCCTCTGTTTGCAATCCCAAGAGTCCCAGCTACAACATGAATGGTCGTTTTGTTAGATAAAATCCTTCTTTATATCCCAAAAAGCGCGCCAAAAGATTGATATTGTACCGGTGCTCTCCTAACCAAAACTCCAAATTCTTGCTTGTTTTTCAAAAACAAGCCTGAAACCTTGAATAAAGACTGTTGACATCTAGTGGAAGCTATAGGAATTGCAATCTGGGAGACAGATTTACATTGGAACAGGAATAGGTTTCCATTATAAGAGCCTGGGACCTAAAAAAAATTATTTCAGTTGGAATTTTTTCAATTCTGTTATAGTCTCCGACATTATTTTAACAGTTTTAGAAACTTCAACGTGTTTTCTATCCAATGCAATCAATTATATGCATATCCTGGCTTCTGGGCCTGAGTAACAGGCAGTTTACTTTGGGCACAACAGTCAGGCGGAAATTCAGGAAACTAAACCCTATCCCTACAAATTTTAATTTCAGCACAATTAGTCACAGTTGTAGATGATGCTAAAGTCAGCATAAAGTAACCTAAAATATTGCATTGACATTCAGGCCCTTGGTATAATTGTTTTTTCAGTCTTTGCACTAATGCATGAGGGCAGTTCAAATTTCAATTAAATAATTGTGCATATGGTTCACATTGGTCAGATCTTGCGTTCCATCTTAACAGCTCCATTTTTAGTGCATCTCAACATATTACAAAAACAACAAAAAGCAAACCAAACGTCAATGGTAGAGCATACATAACTTCAGCCATTTATGGTGCTGGTGGGTCTTTACTAATAGTCACTAATATCTGACTGAATAGATATCTTTGGACCTGTACACACTCAGGTTGTACAACTGATGTACAATGCATTTGACACCATGGCTGTGATAGCTTATATCATTGTGATACAATAAAGAGTTTAAACAACCAATGCGCAGGCTTCCACAATGCTTATGTGATTATATTTGTCCAGACCAAACCTTGTTTTATCACATTAGTTAGTGCATCAGTTGAGCTTGTTTTACTTAGTTGTTTACCCACTTAGTTTTACCCTCAATTTCAATTCAATTCCAATCAATTTGACTATAACTTACAATGGCTAAAATAACTCTACAAGGCTTTTAGTTTAGGGACCAACTTTGTGAATGTGTGTAGTATGGTGCATGCTGATGATGGACTTTCAAATCAAATCAAATTGTATTTGTCACACGTGCTTAGCAGATGTTTTTGTGGGTGTAGCGAAATATCTAACAAATTCACGACAAATACCTAATACACACAAATCTAAGTAAAGGAATGGAATTGAGAATATATAAATACATGGATGAGCAATGTCAGAATGGCATAGACAGGTAGTAGATAGTATAGAATAAAGTATATACAGTGGGGCAAAAAAGTATTTAGTCAGCCACCAATTGTGCAAGTTCTCTGAGAGAGGCCTGTAATTTTCATCATAGTTACACTTCAACTATGACAGACAAAATGAGAAGAAAAAAAAAATCCAGAAAATCACATTGTAGGATTTTTAATGAATTTATTTGCAAATTATGGTGGAAAATTAGTATTTGGTCACCTAAAAACAAGCAAGATTTCTGGCTCTCACAGACATGTAACTTCTTCTTTAAGAGGCTCCTCTGTCCTCCACTCGTTACCTGTAGTAATGGCACCTGTTTGAACTTGTTATCAGTATAAAAGACACCTGTCCACAACCTCAAACAGTCACACTCCAAACTCCACTATGGCCAAGACCAAAGAGCTGACAAAGGACACCAGAAACAAAATTGTAGACTTGCACCAGGCTGGGAAGACTGAATTTGCAATAGGTAAGCAGCTTGGTTTGAATAAATCAACTGTGGGAGCAATTATTAGGAAATGGAAGACATACAAGACCACTGATAATCTCCCTCGATCTGGGGCTCCACGTAAGATCTCACCCCGTGGGGTCAAAATGGTCACAAGAACGGTGAGCAAAAATCCCAGAACCACACGGGGGGACCTAGTGAATGACCCGCAGAGAGCTGGGACCAAAGTAACAAAGCCTACCATCAGTAACACACTACACCGCCAGGGACTCAAATCCTGCAGTGCCAGACGTGTTTCCCTGCTTAAGCCAGTACATGTCCAGGCCCGTCTGAAGTTTGCTAGAGAGCATTTGGATGATCCAGAAGAAGATTGGGAGAATGTCATATGGTGAGATGAAACCAAAATATAACTTTTTGGTAACAACTCAACTCGTCGTGTTTGGAGGACAAAGAATGCTGAGTTGCATCCAAAGAACACCATACCTACTGTGAAGCATGGGGGTGGAAACATCATGTTTTGGGGCTGTTTTTCTGCAAAGGGACCAGGACGACTGATCCGTGTAAAGGAAATAATTAATGGGGCCATGTATCTTAAGGTTTTGAGTGAAACCCTCCTTCCATCAGCAAGGGCATTGAAGATGAAACGTGGCTGGGTCTTTCAGCATGACAATGATCCCAAACACACCGCCCGGGCAACGAAGGAGTGGCTTCGTAAGAAGCATTTCAAGGTCCTGGAGTGGCCTAGCCAGTCTCCAGATCTCAACCCCATAGAAAATCTTTGGAGGGAGTTGAAAGTCCGTGTTGCCCAGCCCCAAAACATCACTGCTCTAGAGGAGATCTGTATGGAGGAATGGGCCAAAATACCAGCAACAGTGTGTGAAAACCTTGTGAAGACTTACAGAAAACGTTTGACCTCTGTCATTGCCAACAAAGGGTATATAACAAAGTATTGAGATAAACTTTTGTTATTTACCAAATACTTATTTTCCACCATAATTTGCAAATAAATTCATAAAAAATCCTACAATGTGATTTTCTGGATTTTTTTCCTCGTTTTGTCTGTCATAGTTGAAATGTACATATGATGAAAATTTCAGGCCTCTCTCATCTTTTTAAGTGGGAGAACTTGCACAATTGGTGGCTGACTAAATACTTTTTTGCCCCACTGTACATATGAGATGAGAAATGCAAGATATGTAAACATTATTCAAGTGGCATTATTAAAGTGACTTGTGTTCCAAGTGGCATGTAAGTATTTAGGAGAAGTAAAACCCCAACTAACAAATGTAGCAAGGCCTTTGCACTTTAGCACAGTCTCAAAGTGTGAAAAGGAACTAAAATAGGGCCAAAGAGTGTCGTAAGCTTTGGTCAAACTCTGTGAAGACACACTAACCGGTCTGGTAAACACAATAAAAATGTAATGGGAAACTGAGTTGAAGATGAAGAAGGCATCATGGCTTTTACAATGATATTGTTTTTAGAGAAATGTACAATTATGTTGATGTATGACTAGATGCACTTCCATTACAATTACACAAATTGACACTGAAATTCATCTGACAGTGTACATATTATTTATAAAGTATCAGGCATTGTTGCCACCGAATTTCTTCCATTTCAGGCTGTGATCAGTTGCACTATTACCATGTCTTCTTGCTATTAAGTCAACATAATGTAACGGTGAAAGAATCATCACTCTTCATAAGTGGGTCTTATATGTCTGTATACTTGAAAGATTGTGGTATAGAACCATCACAAAAATATATTGAATACAACCCAGTAGCCTCTAACGTTGATAATAAAGGTAGTACCGAGTCAGTAGCGCACACACATACATATATACACATCTTAATTAAACATCTTTTCTTTTTTTCCCACAAACCCTACCACCCCTCCCCAAACTGGATTAAACTAATGAACAACATCACTTAGGCTTCCACTTCCAGCTTATACATACTATATACATTTCAAGGACACATTCTATTTTACAATATTAATATTTTGTTTGTCTTTAGTCCTGGCCTTCCTCTATTTCTATTGGCCAAAAGTTCTGAACCTATATACATGTTACAGACACAGTATATTTTACATTTGTTATCTTGCTTTTATTAGTCCCACTCTTCAGCTCCATTCAACCCCTCCCATCCATCTCTTAACACCATCCATATTGGATTTCTATTTGCCATATATTTTTTCAACTGTCCTGTGATGCTTCACAAATGTTCTGAACCTTTCTATTCTCATAGTTTCTTCAGATTGTAAATGAAAGATAAACATTTTTGCTATTAGTATTATTGTATTATTGATCACCCGGTAGTGCTATCTGCAGCATTAGCTCCAGGTAAATGTTGCAATTCTTCAGACATTCCTTGACCTGTGACCAAAAACCAGCTACATATGGACAGTCCCAAAAACAAACATCTAATGACTGTGCCTCCTCTCAGCAAAATCTGCAGAGCTGGTAAGGTTTTATCCCCCATATATATATATATATATATAACATTCTATTGGTTGCAAGAATTTTGCAAAATAATTTAAATTGAAAAATTAAGTTTTGAATCCGGCGTCGTTTTGCATGTCAATTCATAAACCATGTGCCATGGAATCGGTACATCGGAAATCTCTTCCCAACTATTTTGTAATCTATATGGCACAGCTGTCAATTATTTGGTTGTTAAATGAAACTCGTATATATTTTTATTTATCACAATTTTATTTATCCAATTTTAGTCTTTAATGCAGGGCTGACAGACAAGTTCCTTACTATTAGCCTCTTCAACTTGCCTCTTCCATTTTTGCGGTAATGCTGCAATTAGTTGGTTGTCATTTTGGGTAGAGATAGATATTTCCATATATTTGTGTTAGCTGCATGTGTGACATAACTCCACCAGTCCTATTTATGATACAATTGACAAAGATTATACTTTTTTTTTGTTATTGAAAAATAAAGGCATATATTAGCATATTTGAGTTTAACTACAATATTTGATGTATTATTTCTTCAGTCTTTTCTGGTGGATTAAACTGAAATTGCAACCAACTTTCTATGGCTTGTTCTTAAAAATTACGACATTTTGGAGAAGAATTTTTTTTTCAAATGACCTGAAAGTGAGTGGTTGTGAATAAATGGAAAAAGGCCGTTCTTGAACATGGGGTGAGACATTCTTACTAATTTGCTAGAGAACCAGTTTGGATTTAAGTATAGCCTTTGTATGACTGATGCCTTTAGTGAGAGGTCTAATGCTTTAATAGTTAATCATTTCTGCCCCCCCCCGAATTCATATTCATTATATAAATAGTCTCTTTTAATTTTGTCTGGCTTGCTATTCCAAATAAAAGGGAATCTTTTTTGCAGGTTGCTAGGTGTAGGCCAAACCACAAGCAAATAGGTAAACTGTGATATGACTAAAGAGTTAACCTGGGTGATTTTTCCACCCATAAACAGCTATTTTCCTTTCCATGGCAGCAAGATCTTATCTATTTTCGCTAACTTTCTATAAACATGTATTGGAGTGAGATCATTTCTTTCTTTCGTGATATGTATACCGAGTATGTCCACATCCCTGTCAGACCATTTTATTGGTCAACTACACAGTAATGTAAAAGTTGCATTTTTTTTGTGACCCAATACGAAATATAGCACATTTTTTCATAATTTGGTGTTTAGTGAGTCCATCAGATCAAAGGCAGTAGGGATGATAAATGTGTGAATTGGACCATTTTCCTGTCCTGCTAAGAAGCATTCAAAATGTAACAAGTACTTTTGGGTGTCAGGGAAAATGTGTGGATTAAAAAGTATATCATTTTCTTTAGGAATGTAGTGAAGGAAAAGTAAAAGCTGTCAAAAATAGAAATAGTGAAGTACAGATACCCCCCCAAAAATACTTAAGTAGTACTTTCAAGTATGTTTACTTCAGTACTTTAAACCACTGCATGTTACAAACAGCCAATCTTAGAAATCTTATAGAAACTTTCTTATAGTGAAATAAAACTGCATCTGAATATAAAAGGCAAGGGGATTGTAGTGTTAACCAAGGTTGGGTGATGGTTGTGGATTGATGGGGTTATAAGGGTTGGTTAATGGGTTTGTGTTGATTATGGTCCATACAGTACAAGCATGGCTGGACGATATAGTACAGAGGAACTTCCTGGATTGCAGCACCAGGTTAGAGGGAGGAGTAACAGACTGGGGACATGAAGGGACAGTTCACACCCATCAGAGACTCACACAGGGCTCCTGATCAACAGGAGGAGAGAGCACTCAGAGAGAGGTAATGTGCTTTTTTCTGCATGGATCAAAAGACAAGCTATTTAACCATTATAGAGTTTTGTTTCGTTACATTGAATGACTGTTAAAACTTGATTATGACTAAGTAATATAATGGTAATATTCTATTATTAATTTAGGGCATTTGAACATATTGCTTCAAAAGGCTTTATATAGCCTAGGTATAAAGATTTCTGAATGCAGGTAAATATATTTATGAGCAGTTATTAATTAGCGCCTATGTTGAGCATTATATTGTATTATAAGGAGTCACTCATAAGGAGTTATAAATGGGCTTGTAATGCATTATGAAGAAGGCATTCATATGAACCTTGAACATAAATGTTTCTATGACATCCTCTCTAGGCATTACAGAAAAATACATCTTAGTTGAATAAAAGTGCTAAGAAGGTTGTTATGAATGCAACTGTAGCACTCATAAAGGTGTAATGAAATATTAATATCCAATGTGTATTGCTATATGTTGTTAATATCACAACACCATTTCATATTGTATTTCACACTTGTCTCCTGCTCCATACCAGTAGACACAGACAGAGATAGTGACCATTAGAGAAAGAGGAGAAAGAGGAGAGAGACCCCGGTGTTGTGGTTGATTCATCAAGGCAGTAGAGGCAGGATGTGCGTCCTCATCTGGGCAGCTCTACTTCTCTCTCTGACAGAGAGAACCACATGCCCAAGTAAGGTCCCTTTTATCACTACGAGTGTTAATATAATAATCAGCTGTAGGAGAGCACCATGCATGTGCTGACTTTGAATGGGAGTTTTCCCAGTAACGATATCTTGTCCTGTTATGGGAGGAGCAGGGTTGGGGAGGAGCAGGGTTGGGGAGGAGCAGGGTTGGGGAGTAACGGATTATATGTAATCCGTTACATGGAAGGGATGGAAGTGCATTTTACCAGTAAGATTATTGTAATCAGATTACAGATACTTTTGAAAATCAAGATGATTGAATTCAGAAAGGATGTTTGCAAAAAAAAAATGGTTCACACTGCTCTGCTTTCTCAATGACATTCAAATCAGCATTGAGAAAATGCGCAAATCTGACTACAAATTAGAGACCACTATGATGACACACCAAATGTGTTTGATGAATCGCGGGAAAAGAGCAGTGATAGGCTTTTGTAGGTTACAGTCCAAGCTATGTCTTCCAATGGTGCGACTGCTGTCGGCATCCAAAGATTATCCAACATGAATAAACGTTTGGAGGTAAGGATGACAGCAGTGGTGTAGTCTACGCGATACGGATATGATTTATTATCGATATCTACATAGCGCATTGACGTGAATCACACTGCTCCTCTCTCATTCAGCTATTTGCCCCGCACGGATTGTGGTTGTTGTGGACGGCTTTTCACAAATCTAAATGTGTATTGGAAACATATAATGGTTGAATTCAGGAAGTTTAAGCTGTTTTTGAAACCAGTGGACAGCCAGTGAAAAATGCGCTCTTGCAAAAGCTGAATAGTGAGGATCCAAGCCTGTGGAATAAAAGTGGGCTTTTATTGCTCAATCTAATTCATGCTGATTTAAAAAAAAATATCCATAGAGGCCTAATGGACACATGCTCAAACTTGCACACTTTTGATAGACTTAAAAGGGAAATCTGTAGTTGCTACGTCCATTTTCTTTTAGATATATGTTGAGCTGGAACTTGGCAAGTGGTGAACTGTATACAATGAACTACAGTAATAGTCTCTCACCGTAACTGGTAATAATAGCAATGAAGTACCTTTCACTGTGATTTTCACTTTCTTGGGGTATGTATATGCACTTAGCAGTCTGAATTGATACTCTCCAGTGTCATTCTCTCTGATGTCGTTGATGATCACACTACAGTTCTTCTTTGTCAGATCGGTCTCCAGTAGAGACACTCTCTGTTTATAACCCTCCTGAGCTTCAGAGGGAGTTTCAGAGTGGATAATTATATTTTCATCCTGATCACATTTGCCATTTTTAGGACATTTTAACCATATTGCTGCAGTAGGTTTGAAGTTCTCTGCATGATTGAAGGTGCATGAAATTACAGCACATAGTCCCTTCTCTCCTGTTATCTTTGCTGGACTGAAGGCGATGGCCCAGGGTGATGCTGTTGGTGGTGGTGGTAGTTGTGGCTGCCCTGAAGGAGGGACATGAATAAAGTCATTAGTAATACAGAAAGCACTTCGATACTACTTCACTTGTTTGTAACATTTTTCATGATGTAGCATCTATTGAGATATTTGCCATACCACTACTGCTACCACATCTACTAATGATAATGTGTCACTGCTGTTTTGAAGACAGATGTAAAACTCACTTCTGTGTTTGTATTTCCTGTCTCCAGCTCTAACCCAGAAGCCCTCAGTGTTGACTCCTCCTCTGACAGAGGGAGAACCAACGACTCTGACCTGCACCGCCACGGGAATCGGCTCTGGATCTCCTCCTAAAATAACATGGACATGGAGAGGGACAGGAGACAACAACACTGAGCTTCGAGACAACACCACCACACAGAGGAGAGAGGACCTGACCAACGTGACAACAACCCACTTCTCAACTTTGACCTTTACCCCCTCAGCTGAGCACCACAGCATGATGGTTTCGTGTCAAGTAACCTTCCAGAAAACATATACAATTGAAGAGACAGTAACTTTGAATGTGTCATGTGAGTACCATCTATCCTACATTTTACATGAAAGACCTTATTCCGGAGAATCTTTGAAACCTAGGATTAACCTTCATAATAATCAAATTATACAATATGTAGTCTACACCCAGTTACGTCATGGCTTTGACTTTTCCCCTTTTTAATCATGATCCATTGTTATCAGTCCCTCAACCAATATAGTTTGAATTTAGAGTATGTGTAAAAATAAATGTGTAAAATTAGAGACTCTTTGCACTCAAAGATGTGAAAGACCCCCAAATAACTGGACATGAAATGGTGAAGGAGGATGGTACCCTGGAACTGACCTGCAGTGTTGACAGTTACCCTCCATCTGATATCACTTGGAGTAAGAATGGGACAAGTCCCTCACTTCAGAATTACACTGAAAATGCCAATCTCACCATCTCCAATGTGACAAGAGAACATGCTGGGGAGTATGTGTGTACAGTTCATCACCACAACAGGACAATGACAGCTTCCACCGTTGTCACTGTGCTGTGTAAGTACAAACTCATTTCATATTTTATGATCTGGAAATATGTTGCCATGTTTATAGGATCAATCTATCACTAATATCTCTCTTTTCACTGTCTTTCTCCAGACCTTCCTGTGATTCTTCCTGGCTCTGGGTGTGTGGACCAGGCAGAGGTCATGACCTGTGTGTGTGTCAGTCAGGGGGTTCCCTTACCCCTCATAGAGTGGCCACTGCTGGAGCTCAACACAGAGAACACAACGTCAGTGTTGGGTTCCTCAGTGAACAGCACCATCAGCCTGCTTGTTGGAAACTACAACAACATCACTGTGGAGTGTGTCAGCAGCAATGTGGTGGGTGTAGTGAGAGAGAAGTTGCAGGTCACCCAAAATAAGAGCCAAGAAAAGCAAGAAGGTAATTATATAAGTCAAGGTACTTGGTTAGAGAGCCACAGCTTCCCAATCCCACCCAATGTTTGCAATATTGAGAATGTTCTGTACATTTAGGCTGAGAGTAGGAAAATTGCAATTTTTTTCCTCCAGAGGATATGAAGTAATGTGAGCCATTTCCCATACAGAGTTGTTGTTCTCTTTTTAGATAAGGAATGGGAAGACCTTATAGCTATGCTGTCGGACCTAAAACTGATTGCTGCATTTGTGATTGGTGCAGCCTTCTCAGCCACCATCTGTTGTATCATCCTGTGTTTGACAGGGAAATGTAAAAGGTACATGCATTCTGTTACTGAAGTACAGTTAGTGTTATATGAGCGTTGATGATTGTCTTTAGAAATTCACATTTCCTATCAAGAGTATCAGATGTACTGTCAAAGCGCCAATGCCTTGCACCTTATTGTAATGGACTTGCATGCGAACCCCTCCAAAATATAGAGAAATATAATTTGTAATATTTTCCATAGACAAAAGAAGAGGATCCCAAAGGATTCCAAAAGCCCTTTCATAAACCTGGAGATGGTGGCATGTGAAGACCAACAGGTGCCGTACCAGTTTCTTTCTTTATTCAGCTTTACCAACACTTAGTTAGCATTGACATGCCAATAGTAGTATCGAAGTGCTTTCTGTAGTTGATAATACAGCATAAACAGGTCTGGGACCACCAAGCTAACAAAAGACTCCTAACACAGTGCTTTCTGTAGTTGATAATACAGCATAAACAGGTCTGGGACCACCAAGCTAACAAAAGACTCCTAACACAGTGCTTTCTGTAGTTGATAATACAGCATAAACAGGTCTGGGACCACCAAGCTAACAAAAGACTCCTCACACAGTGCTTTCTGTAGTTGATAATACAGCATAAACAGGTCTGGGACCACCAAGCTAACAAAAGACTCCTAACACAGTGCTTTCTGTAGTTGATAATACAGCATAAACTGGTCTGGGACCACCAAGCTAACAAAAGACTCCTAACACAGTGCTTTCTGTAATGTACTCCATAGACGGATGCAGGACAGGCTGTGGGGGGCGAACAGAACCCTCTGCAGTTGGAGCTGAGAGGAGGAGCAGAAAACGGAGGGACCCAGACCAGTGGAGCTACGGGAAAATTTGACACAAGGGAAGAACCAAATGAAGTGGACTACGCCAGTATCAACTACTCCCTGCTGAAGAAGAAGACTCCTGAGGAGGCCGAGAAGAAGACCACCACCGCAGAGTCAGAGTACGCCAAAATTAAACGAGAGAAGAAGAACGAAGGGGATGAAAATGGAGGAGAGGGGAGTGGAATGATGATGATGATGATGGGGAAGGATGAGGAGAAAGAGAATGGTAAGCCAGCAGCAGAGACAGATGAGGATACAGCGCTTTACTCCAACGTTAAGGCTATTATGGGTGGTGGAGAGTGACGCACATATTTTCGCTAGAAACATGGGGGATAGCATGCAGTATTGTATAGCCATGTGTTCCTATATCATTTTTCTGAATTCAGATTGAATGTTTTATGTTGATACTGGGACTTTTGCTCAACTGAAACTACTGTAGTTTTGGTGTTGTTTCCTCATGTGCTGAAACAAGTTTGAATGTTTTATGATAATACAGAGATGTTGTTTAATAACTGAAACTACTGTAGTTAATAGTTTTGGTAAATGATTTATTTTACAGCCCTGTGTCAGATGGTACTGTATGTATCTGGTGGTTGTACATTTTCAATAAGAATATTTTCTAGTTGTACATAGAAGCAAGTTTTGGTAATGTTTTTGTAATGTTTTTCAAGGAAGCGTCATTTAACTTTTTGTAACGATTCTGTTATGTCACCATAAGGAAGGACTGACAATGACGTGGTTTGGATAAGTCGAGAGGTCAAACCATTTCTTGTTTTTCTCCTCTTTCATTTCATTTATTTTTATGGGTGGGGATTTTATGTAGTATGTGTGGTTGTAACCAATATATTTCTGTACGTAGAATACTGATATACTGCAGTACATTTTGGCAAAATGCCATAAAGAATTCTCATTTTGGGCTAGCCAGAGAGCTCAAATTAAATAGTTAAAAAGTACTTAAAAGTTGTGTACTATAGATGGGTTGGTTGTTTGGCAACCAAACAGACGAGTGCACAACTATGGGGTAAAACAGACGGGTTGGTTTCGAATGTTGACGACATATTAACTATATTTCATCTCCAATGTTTTTTGAAAATATAAATACATTTGCACAATGAGCACTTGTCTCTCAAATACATTTTTACAGTTGTTGGTTAGCTAGCTAGCAAATGCTTGCCATATTAGCATAAAGCACCTAAAAAAAGACAAAACTAGCTGAAACGAGCCACCTACTATTCCCCAGATGGCAGCTTTGTGTCATTGTTGCTAGATATCTGGCCGTCCAGAATCACCACAACATGCGGTCTTCTGCCCCATTGAAGCGTATGTATCGTTTTCATGACATTGTCAGCGAACCCGTATGTATATGAGAATATTTTTGTGTATTATTGCAGTATTGTTTTATATTGAGGCACTACCTCACTTAATGGCTTTGTGTATTTTATGTTGTTTGTTCTCAGAAATCTGTTAAAAGAATGTATAAATGGTGTATTTTTTTTCCAACCTACCATCTCCGCAAAATTCGTTCAACGGTAATTATAGGCTACCAACGGTATAAATCAGGGATGGGCAACATTGATGGGGGTGGAGGCCACAATAAATCTGAACTGATCACGGAGGGCTCACGGGTCTGCACACCCACAGCCATACCCACACATGTAGTCAGAGCCGGCCCTATCCTTTTGGGGGCCCTAAGCAAAATGTGGTTTCCCCCACCTTGCGAACACAACATTTTAGGCCTCCCCTCTTGACAGCGGAGAGAAAAAAATGCATGTTTTAGATTTAATATCCTGCAATTCTACAGATGTTTGCCATGGGGCATAGAGAATTCTATCCATTTTGCCATAGGGTGAAGATAAATGTTTGCGGTTTTTAATGTGATATCTGAGTGCGAGTGATCAATGGGTCCCCATCAACCATTATTACAACATGTTTATACTAACTTACCAATCAACAACAACAACATAAATGGCTGACGTGGGCTAATTGAGTGACTGCCAGTGACTGACATAACAAGAGAAAAACTGCTGATGCGCAAGCAAATTTCGAAATTGCACATTGTGTATTCTACTGTTCTAACTCTCAAAAGTAAGTTGAAACCCCGACTGAGTTCCCCAGGGACCTCCCAGTGATCTGGGCCCACACCTTCCTCCTGGCCTTGCCCACTCTCCCCCCTGTCCTGGTCACCCAGAAGATGGATGCTTTGAAGACCATGGTCTGAGCCATTACTGTGCCTGTGGCCTGGGCCATTACTGTGGCCTGTGGCCATTACTGTGGCCTGCATGGTGGATGCCATCATGGGTGTGAGAATTCTCACCAAGGCCAGGGCTTCGCTCTGTTTGTCCGTGGAGCGGTTGCCAGGGCAACGCGACGTAGACTCTATTTCATGGACATGATTACCTGCATATGCACTTTGTTTTCTAATTGTGAAGGAACCCAAGATCTCTGGTAGTAACACAGTGAGAGAGGGTGATACCCTGAATCTGACCTGCAGTGTTGACAGCTACCCACCACCACCATCTATCACCTGGAGTAAGAACAGGTCAACAGCTTTGGAACAGAATAAATCTGGACTGGACACTCTCACAGCATTTCCAGCTTCCACTGTTGTAACTGATGTGTAAGTACAAACAGCATTGTACAAACCTGATTGAACCATAAACTAACACGAATCACAGCCCTTTGTCTCCTAGAAACAGGAGCGGTTATGGACTATGGGGATGTTTTCTGCAAGCTGGCCCCTTAAACTGTCCTCAGCTAAATGGATGCGCTGTACCTACTGTACCGTGGCAATTTTAGCATGTAAATCTTGGTGAGGCAAAAAATAATAATGTGGGATGCATGCCTTCAAAGCCACAACACAACACTAAACAATACATTAATTGCACTATAACGGTGACAAACGGCACCCACAAACTGTAAGGGGTATGTTAGGGCCTACATAAAGTTGTCCCAACTGCAGTCCCAACAGCAGAGTCCCAACACCTTATCACTGCTAAACATGCTTTAAATGGAGCCTTGTCTGGCAGCGAAACAATTCATTCAGCCTCAGTTACTACCTTAAAAAAACATAGCTGATATGCTGACTTGATTAAACAAATGTGGTTTCTACTGACAATTGAGGTGTACAAACTATGGCATAAGGGGACGACAAGCGGATAAGAGGCTATCTGTAATTTCGATTAAGACTTTAATGAGCGAGCGACGACAGATGTAGTCAATATAACTATTTGTTCAGCACTTTTGAAATGTACAGCGACAAAATTCAGAACATGGGCCGTTCTCACAGTGTTCTCCCTGTACACCAAGTCAGAATCATAGGATAAATAAATGGGGCATATAAAAAGACAATGAAATCTCTAACAATATTCAATGATTACATTTCTCTAAAACAGATTAGGTGAAATTAAGAGGTGGAAATAGACCAAATTATTAGGGTGAGGCACATTGAGCGCCGTTTGGGTCTTTGCGTGTCAAAAAATATACACGTCATATAAAGTAAATAAGCTTTTAAATAAGCTTTTAATTTGACACGTCAAATAACACAATTCTATTATAGAATGTTGTGTGTGCTGAATTTGCACGTGCAAGCCAAGCGCCACTACTAGTATCAGTAGCACTGTCAAAGCTGTATAAAAAAAGTTTTCAAACAAGCACACATCGGCCACGAACTGTCACGGTCGTCCTCCTCTTCATCTGAAGAGGAGAGGCGAGAAGGATCAGAGGACCAAAATGCGGCGTGGTATGTGTTCATGATGACTATTTAATAAAAGAAAGCACTGAACACTGAATACAAAAACAAATAACGACCGTGAAGCTACAAATGAGACCTGTGCTGACACAAGCCACTAACATAGACAATCACCCACAAACAAACAGTGCAACCCAGGCTACCTAAGTATGATTCTCAATCAGAGACAACTAATGACACCAGCCTCTGATTGAGAACCATACTAGGCCGAAACATACAACTCTCCAAATCATAGAAAAACAAACATAGACTGCCCACCCAACTCACGCCCTGATCATACTAAATAAATACAAAACAAAGGAAATAAAGGTCAGAACGTGACACGAACAATGTGTTTACAATATCGCGTTGGTGAAAATAGACCAAATTATTAGGGTGAGGCACATGGGCTACAGTGGCGGTTCTAGACCATTTCAACAAGGGGGCCAAGCTGGGGCCATTGGTACTGTTAGAGAGGCCAGTTACATTAGACGTTATTGTTGTCACCTTTCTTCTTCACTGCGTTGCAGGTATTAGCAGGCAAAAGACCATGTTCATAATCATCAGTGTCTAATAACGGATGTAAGAAAAGAACGATAGCAAAAATTAGTTATGTAAAAATGATTTCATACTCCACATTTAGGGGGGCCACAAGGGGGTTCAAAATTATTGTCAATTACTGCCCCCCCCAGAACCGCCACTGATTGGCTACCAACAGCTTACTACACAACCTACACTTAGTATTACTTTCTTAGCTCATTATACATTTATCCCTTATATATTGCATAATTTATGCAGCAGCATACCAGACATTGTTGGACTCACCTTGTGAAGGTGGCGCAGCGGTCCTTTGTGGGCAAATGTTGTCATCAAACCTTGTCATCAAAGTCTGGCATTCTCTGGATTTATGGTGGGAGCTTGAAAAAAAAACACAGCAGGCTAACGTTAGTGGTTTCTTTGCAACGCTTGCAGTTAGCCACTGATTCCTTCCAAACGACTCATTGTTGAATTTGCGATTTCCAACTTGTCGTGTAATCTTTATGTACAATGGCCGATGAGCACCGATACGTTTTATCTGTAATTTTTCGTCATTATTTATCTTCATATGACAAGGATTAAAAAAGGATTTGCCAGTAGATTGTTGACTTGATGACAACGGATGATGACTGCTAGCTAAGACTTTGAAAGTAAGATGTTGATATGATTAGTCCAATCAAAGCTAGATATAGCGGGATTTGATGTCATTCTATCTGTTGCCAATGACCTTGAGCCATCTTGGATGGGCACTTCTAATATAACTCTATGCAAAAATCTTCGAGCTCTAACCTTAGATTTGGGGATGACATACTGTCCCATGAGTGACAGAAAACTCAGCCAATCATGACAGAAAACTCAGCCAAAATAACAAGTAAAACAGGCAGGTACCCCTCCCCCCAAAAAGTTTTTATATATATGCACATATGCACATACATTTTATATATATACCTTAAAGTGTGGTGCCCACCTGCCCTGGATGATGGGTCACCACTGTTACTGTACCACTCTGCCATATGCTTCCTCACCAACTGGACCATTCCAAACCCACCACCGTGACCTATACTCCATCAATTTAAAAATCATACAATGTGATTTTCTGGATTTTTGTTTTAGATTCCATCTCTCACAGTTGAAGTGTACCTATGATAAAAATTACAGACCTCTACATGCTTTGTAAGTAGGAAAACCTGCAAAATCGGCAGTGTATCAAATACTTGTTCTCCCCACTGTAAATAAATATATTTTGGTGGTTTGCCTTTGTATGTAAATTTGGCATTAATACGTGTCACATATCAGTTTACAAACAATCTAAAAGATATACATATATATATCATTCAGTTAATAAAGCTGCATACACACATGGTCTCTTTTTTGTTTTCTTGAGAAAGGCAGCTCCAAAATGCAGGTGTTCAGCCTAGCTCAGTGCTTTCTGGGGTGGTAGTGCGAACCAGCAGAAAATAGGAGCATTGCGCTGTGATTGGCTCAGTGTTCTGTCACTCATGGGAACAGTACGTCATAGCATAGTTTAAGTCCTTTAGTAAGGATAGACATCCAAAATGTCAGCCCTTTGGGTCCTGCCATAGAGTTACATTACAATTCCCCTTCCAAGAAGGCTCAAGGTCATTGGCCACAGATAAAATGACGTCAAATCACGTTATACGTAGAGTAGCTTTGATTGGACTGATCATGTCAACATCTTACTTTCAAAGTCTGAGCTAGCAGTCATCATAATGAATCAAGTTGACAATCTACTGACAAATCTTTTTTAATACTTGTCATATGAAGAGAAATAATGAAGAGAAATTATAGATAAAACGTATCGGTGCTCACAGCGAGTTAGAAATCGCAAATTCAATAATTAGTCGTATATTGAGCGCGTCCGTCACTCATTAATGTCATAATCGAAATTAAGGATTGCCTCTTATCTGCTTGTCGTCCCCTTATGCCATAGTTTGTACATCTCAATTGTCAGTAGAAACCACATTTGTTGAAGCAAGTCAGCCATATCAGCTATGTTTTTTTTAGCGTAGTAAATGAGGCTGAATGAACTGTTTCGCTGCCAAACAAGGCTCCATTGAAAGCCAGGTATAGCAGTGGTAAGGTGTTGGGACTGCTGTTGGGACTGCTGTTGGGACTGCCGTTGTTGGGGCAGCTTTATGTAGGCCCAAATAGTTTGTGGGCATCGTTTGTCACCGTTATAGTGCAATTAATGTATTGTTTAGTGTTCTGTTTTGTGGTGGCTTTGCTGGCATCCATCCCACATGATTTTTTTTTGCCCCACCAAGATTTACATGCTAAAATCGCTACTGATGGATATATTGTAAGGTGACGGCTACATTTAGCGTGCATTGAAAGAAATGGAAGTTGTTAAAGAAGTTGTTAAGTTGTTAAAGAAAACATGCTCCGTCCAGTTCAACGAAATGTTGAACGTTTTCAAATATTTGAATGATTCCTATAACGACATGATATCTGAGGAGGATTTTTTTATTTTTTATTGTTAAATTGATATGAACCCAAGGGGGAGCATATTAAAGGCATTTATTACGGTTTCAGGGTGCGGCCCCTAGCACCAGAGAAACATGATGACTGCACTGGTGAGAAAGAGGATGGTAAAGCTAATGACAGCGTGTCCCAAACCTCCAGCCGTAGGTCTACGGGGAGTGTACGCTCACGTGTATCCTCCACATCCTCAGCCTGTATCCGAGGCTGAAACAGCAGCATTGTTAACAAAGGCTGCTGCTCTCAAGTTCAAACACCATCAAGAGGACAAGGAGCAATGAAACTGACAAAAGATGGAACTGAGAAAAAAGAAAGGAGACTTGAGCTGCAAACTGAAAAAGCAGCTGCCTCAGCAAAGCTCATCGTCTAGACATCTGTAGGGAAAGAAATGCCAAGTCGACAACAATAGATGGCGTGAATGACTACTTTGAGGAAATGGCAGAGATGCTGGCTGTCAGACCTTGAATTTCACACAGGGAGGAAGAGCACTGCTGCCAGACATGCACCAAGTGTGCGTACCCAAAAGCAGGACCCAAATTTATTGAGTACATTGACATTCAATCAGCCCAGGCTCACCGTGTTTCAGCTCAATCAGCACAGTCAGGACACAATGTGATTCGGACAGCAGCTCATGGAGAGCACACTGCTGCACAAGACTCTAACCCAAGTCTGCAGACTTACAGTATACAGGACAGGGCCCAGGCAGACACTCTGTGCTGACCGACTCGCATAGAGGGCCAACGGGAGAACAGGTAAGACTCTCCAATTCACAGGACGGTGCTAAGGACATTTCACAGGAAAACATAGAAGAAAACCCTCTCGTCACCATTCTCCATAGACAGAATTAAGTTACTGCTATGTTAGTCAAATAGCAACATCATTCCTTTCTGCCACCCAGAGACATGATGGTGACATTTTACAGTACAGGTCTTTCATTCAGTCATTTGAATATGGTATAGAGGGTAGAGCCCAAACTAGCCAAGACAAAATGCACTTCCTCTAACAATCCACCAGAGGGCAGGCTCGAGAGCTAGTTAGGAGCTGCCAACACATGGCTCCGCATAGGGCTTATTGACGGAGAACTTCAGGAATGAACACAAGATTGCCAATGCATACATGGAGAAGGCTTTTAGCATGTCTAGCATTAAATCCAAAGACTAAAAGGCATTACAGAGCTATGCGTTATGGAAGGAAGTCCAGTGCATGGCAGACTTATTTTGGAAGAGATGCAGGAAAGAACAAACTCTTGCAGGAAAGACAAAAGTGAGAAAGTGAAACGCAGCTTCAGTGAAGTACATGTGGTCCTGGTGGTGGACCCCACGGATACTTAGAAAGGTTTAAGAGACCATGCCTTACTCTAAGGGGTTACCCCTTGAGTCGATGTCTGCGGCCCCGCGGTTTGGCCTGTAAAAAAAAAAGATCATGACCCGTCTATGGAAAGATGAGCCTCTCACACACATGCACATGTTGGTTGATTTGCTCATTGATGCCCACAGGCCTCACAAGACTCGTCTGAAGGTCCACGGGAAAAAATGAATGATTGTACATGTAGAGAATACAGTATACAGTATACAGTATTAACTCAGCAACAAACAAAAAACTTCCCTTTTTCAGGATCCTGTCTTTTTAAAATAATTCTTAAAAATCCAAATAACTTCACAGATCTTCATTGTAAAGTGTTTAAACATTGCTTTCAAATGCTTGGTCAATCACCCACAAACAATTAATGAACATGCAACTGTGGAACGGTTGTTAAGACACTAACAGCTTACAGACGGTAGGCAATTAAGGTCACAGTTATGAAAACTTAGGACACTAAAGAGGCCTTTCTACTAACTCTGAAAAACACCAAAAGAAAGATGCCCAGGGTCCCTGCTCATCTGCGTGAACGTGCCTTAGGCATGCTGCAAGGAGGCATGAGAACTGCAGATGTGGCCAAGGCAATAAATTGCAATGTCCAAACTGTGAGACGCCTAAGACAACGCTACAGGGAGACAGAATGAGCAGCTGATCATCCTCGCAGTGGCAGACCACGTGTAAAAACACCTGCACAGGATCGGTACATCTGAACATCACACCTGTGGGACAGGTACAGGATGGCAACAACAACTGCCCGAGTTACACCAGGAACGCACAATCACTCCATCAGTGCTCAGACTGTCCGCAATAGGCTGAGAGAGGCCGGACTGAGGCCTTGTAGGCCTGTTGTAAGGCAGGTCCTCACCAGATATCACCGTCACCTATGGGCACAAACCCACCGTCGCTGGACCAGACAGGACTGGCAAAAAGTGATTTTCACTGACGAGTCGTGGTTTTGTCTCACCAGAGGTGATGGTCGGATGCGTGTTTATTGTCGAAGGAATGAGCGTTACACCGAGGCCTGTACTCTGGAGCGGGATCGATTTGGAGATGGAGGGTCTGTCATGGTCTGGGGCGGTGTGTCACAGCATCATCGGACTGAGCTTGTTGTCATTGCAGGAAATCTCAACGCTGTGCGTTACAGAGAAGACATCCTCCTCCCTCATGTGATACCCTTCCTGCAGCCTCATCCTGACATGACCCTCCAGCATAACAATGCCACCAGCCATACTGCTCATTCTGTGCATGATTTCCTGTAAGACAGGAATGTCAGTGTTCTGCCATGGCCAGCGAAGAGCCCGGATCTCAATCCCATTGAGCACTTCTGGGACCTGTTGGATCGGGGGGTGAGGGCTAGGGCCATTCCCCGCAGAAAGGTCCGGGAACTTGCAGGTGCCTTGGTGGAAGAGTGGGGTAACATCTCACAGCAATAACTGGCAAATCTGGTCCATGAGATGCACTGCAGTACTTAATGCAGCTGGTGGCCACACCAGATACTGACTGTTACTTTTGATTTTGAACCCCCCTTTGTTCAGGGATACATTATTCCATTTCATGTCTGTGGAAATTGTTCAGTTTATGTCTCAGTTGTTGAATCTTGTTAAGTTCATACAAATATTTACATATGTTACGTTTGCTGAAAATGAACGCAGTTGACAGTGAGAGGACGTTTATTTTTATGTTGAGTTTACTACTGTACTGTTGAGCTAGGAACATGGACTTGATAGGCGCTGTCACGTTCTGACCTTAGTTCCTTTGTTTTGTCTTTTGTTTTAGTATGGTCAGGGCGAGAGTTGGGTGGGTTGTCTAAGTTAGTTTTTCTATGATTTTCTATTTCTGTGTTTGGCCTGATATGGTTCTCAATCAGAGGCAGCTGTCAATCGTTGTCCCTGATTGAGAACCATATTTAGGTAGCCTGTTTTCTATTGTGTTTTGTGGGTGGTTATTTTTAGTCTTTGTGTGTCTGCACCAGATAGAACTGTTTCGGTTTTCACTTCGTTGTTTTGTTTTTGAAAGTGTTCAGTTTCGTTAAAATAAGATGAACACTTACCACGCTGCGCATCGGTCCTCTCCTTCTTCCCAAGACAACCGTTACAGAACCACCCACCAAAAAAGGACCAAGCAGTGTGGTAACAGGCAGCAGCAGCAGGAGCAGCACTATAAGGAGGAATGGACATGGGAGGACATTCTGGACGGCAAGGGTTGCTACACATGGGAGGAGATCCTGGCTGGAAGGGATCGCCTCCCATGGGAACAGGTGGAGGCAGCCAGGAGAGTGGAGGCAGCAGCTAAAGGGAGCCAGCGCTTTGTGGGAACACGGCTGGCAAGGAAGCCCGAGAGGCAGCCCCAAAATGTATTGGGGGGGAGGCACACGGAGAGTGTGCTTACCGTGGAGAGAGAGGGACCGGACAGGCACCGTGTTATGCCGTGAGGCCACCGTGCGTGTGCATAGCCCGGTGCGGTACATTCCAGCTCCCCGTATCGGCCGGGCTAGAGTGGGCATTGAGCCAGGAGCCATGAAGCCGGCTCTACACATCTGGTCTCCAGTGTGTCTCCTCGGGCCGGGGTACATGGCACCAGCCTTACGCATGGTGTCCCCGGTTCGCCAGCACAGCCCAGTGCGGGCTATTCCACCTAGCCGCACTGGCCTGGCTACGGGGAGCTTTCAACCAGGTAAGGTTGGGCAGGCTCGGTGCTCAAGAGCTCCAGTGCGCCTTCACGGTCCGGTCTATCCGGTGCCACCTCCACGCACCAGCCCTCCGGTGGCAGCCCCCCGCACCAGGCTGTCTCTCCTTCTCCTCCATACAGGTGCTCCCGCCTCTCCAGCGCCACCAGAGCCTCCCGCCTGTCCCGAGCCGCCAGACCCTCCCGTCTGTCCTGAGCCGCCAGAGCCTCCCGTCTGTCCTGAGCCGCCAGAGCCTCCCGTCTGTCCTGAGCCGCCAGAGCCTCCCGTCTGTCCTGAGCCGCCAGAGCCTCCCGTCTGTCCTGAGCCGCCAGAGCTGCCCGTCTGTCCTGAGCCACCAGAGCCGCCCGTCCGGCGCTGCCGGAGTCTCCCGCCTGTCCGGCGCTGCCGGAGTCTCCTGCCTGTCCGGGGCTGCCGGAATCTCCCGTCCATTTGGACCCGTGGCTTGGGTCCTCAGTCCGAGGTCGGCGGCAAGGGTCGCCTCATTAAAGAGGCCACGGAGGCGGGTAGAGAGGCGGAGAAGGACTATGGTGGAGTGGGGTCCACGTCCCACGCCAGAGCCGCCACCGCGGACAGACACCCACCCAGACCCTCCCCTATAGGTTTAGGTTTTGCGGCCGGAGTCCGCATCTTTGGGGGAGGTACTGTCACGTTCTAACCTTAGTTCCTTTGTTTTGTCTTTTGTTTTAGTATGGTCAGGGTGTGAGTTGGGTGGGTTGTCTATGTTAGTTTTTCTATGATTTTCTATTTCTATGTTTGGCCTGATATGGTTCTCAATCAGAGGCAGCTGTCAATCGTTGTCCCTGATTGAGAACCATATTTAGGTAGCCTGTTTTCTATTGTGTTTTGTGGGTGGTTATTTTTAGTCTTTGTGTGTCTGCACCAGATAGAACTGTTTCGGTTTTCACTTCGTTGTTTTGTTTTTGAAAGTGTTCAGTTTCATTAAAATAAGATGAACACTTACCAAACTTTGGTCCTCTCCTTCTTCCCAAGACAACCGTTACAGGCGCATACAGATACCTTACACTACATTGTAAGTACTTCCTATTCAGGTTCAGGTGCCTTTTCATTTTAAACAC
Organism: Oncorhynchus mykiss; assembly: GCF_057628025.1. NCBI lineage: Eukaryota > Metazoa > Chordata > Actinopteri > Salmoniformes > Salmonidae > Oncorhynchus > Oncorhynchus mykiss. Next base: position 34,935,161 of record NC_143023.1, read on the forward strand.
CAGTGGTGCAGCTATTGCTTTCTAAAAGCCAATTTATGCTTGATCCGAAAATGTGGTCGGATGCAGAGGGCGCCACATAGTTCCTCATTGACATGATTGGCTGACGGTAGGTGGGGGTGCGAGGTTCTGTATAAACACAAACTCACTTCTTTGACAACTTCCTTCACAACAGCTCTGTGCTGCTCCACAAAGAGCAAGAAGTATAAACGCCCTGACTTCTGCAGAGGCCATATCACTGTAAATGCTGTACGGCCAATGCAGACTCTGACCATGAAGCGCTTTTAAAAGACAATTTATGCATTATCTGGAAATGTGGTCGGAGGTGCCAAATGGATGGTGTGACGCAATTGTGACTCCCCCGGAGGCATGCAGAGGCCAAATGTTGCTCCATACCGCATAGCCATGCACCGCCACAATCTTGTAACAATACGGAGGGCTCAAAATAGCTCCGCATTGACATGATTGGTGGACGCTAGGTGGGGGTGGGAGGGGCAGAATGCCCAGTATAAACACAAACTCACTTCCTTGACCACTTCTTTCACAACAGCTCTGCAAAGAATATGCAGTGCATTCGGAAAGTATTCAAACCCCTTGACTTTTTACACATTTTGTGACGTTACAGCCTTTTTCTAATATGGTTGAAATAGTTTTTTCCCCATCAGTCTACAGACAATACCCCATAATGACAAAGCAAAACAGGTTTTTAGAAACGTTTGCAGATGTATTAAACATAAATCTGAAATATCACATTAACATAAGTATTCTGACCCTTTACTCCCTACTTTGTTGAAGCACATTTGGCAGCAATTACAGCCTCAAGTCTTCTTGGGTATGACTCTACAAGCTTGGCACACCTAATTTGGGGAGTTTCTCCCACTCTTCTCTGCAGATGCTCTCAAGCTCTGTCAGGCTGGATGGGGAGAGTCACTGCACAGCTATTATCAGGTCTCTCCAGAGGTTTTCGAACGGGTTCAAATCCGGCCTCTGGCTGGACCACTGAAGGGCATTTAGAGACTTGTCCCGAAGCCACTCCTGGGTTGGCTTGGCTGTGTGTTTAGGGTCAATGTCCTGTTGGAAGGTGAATCTTCACGCCAGTCTGGGGTCCTGAGCGCTCAGGAGCAGATTTTCATCAAGAATCTCTGTACTTTTCTTCGTTCATCTTTCCCTCGATCATGACTAGTTTCCCAGTCTATGCCACTGAAAAATATCCACACCGCATGATGCTGCCACCACCATGCTTCACCGTAGGGATAGTGCCAGGTTTCCTCCAGGCATGACGCTTGACATTCAGGCCAAAGAGTTCAATCTTGGTTTCATCAGACCAGATAATCTTGTTTCTCATGTTGTGAGAGTCCTTTAGGTGCCTTTTGGCAAACTCCAAGCGGGCTGTCATGTGCCTGCCTTTTACTGAGGCAAACGTCTGGCCACTCTACCATAAAGACCTGATTGTTGGAGTGCTGCAGAGATGGTTGTCCTTTTGGAAGGTTCTCCCATCTCCACAGAGGAACTCTGGAGCTCTGTCTCAGTGACCATCTGGTTCTTGATCACCTCCCTAACCAAGGCCCTTCTCCCTCTAGGAAGAGTCTTGGTGGTTCCAAACTTCTTTTATTTAAGAATGACGGTATCACACTGTGTTTTTGGGGACCTTCAGTGCTGCAGACCCAGATCTGTGCCTCGACATAATCCTGTATCGGAGCTCTACGGACAATTCCTTCAACCTCATGGCTTGGTCTTTGCTCTGACATGCACCGTCTACTTTGGGAACTTATATAGACAGGTGTGTGCCTTTCCAAATCATGTCCGATCAATTGAATTTACCACAGGTGGACTCCAATCAAGTTGTAGAAAAATCTCAAGGATGATCAATGGAAACAGGATGCACCTGAGCTCAAGTTCGAGGCTCATATCAAAGGGCCTGAATACTTAAGTAAATAAGGTATTTCTGATTATTTTTTTGATAAATTTGAAAACATTTCTAAAATCCAGTTTTTGCTTTGTTATTATGGGGTATTGTGTGCAGATTGATGAGGATTTTCTTTGAAATCCATTTTGGAACAAGGCTGTAATGTAACTAAATGTGGAAAAAGAAAAGTCAAGGGGCCTGATTACAAAACAGTGGCTGCGCCAGAGCAATGTAGCAAACAGAGCAGCTGCATCCCCACTTTCAAAATAGGGGTGCGAATGTATGTTTTTGCACCCCTACTTTTTTTTGACTAGAAACTATCATGATCCATTGGGCATTTTGATATTTTCAGTGATTAGTAACGTACACAATCTCCCCCGTCGTCTCAAGATGAATGGTTTTGCCCCCTTGAAAGTTTTGAAATTCAAATGCAAAACTGAAGGAATAGAGAAAAAACAAGAAATCGTTTGACCTCTACTTTTCCAAATCACGTCTTTGTCAGTCCTTCCCCATTGTGAAAAAACAAAAACATTCCAAAAGTAAAATTACACTTCCTTAAAAAACATTACAAAATACCTTCAAAACTTGCTTCGTGCAACTAGTAAATATTACTTTTTGAAAATGTACAACCACCAGGCACATACAGTACGAGCTGACACAGGACTGTAAAATCAAGCATTTACCAAAACTATTAAAAGAGGCATAGTAGCGTGGATTGAATTATGTTGATTTATGACTACATGCACATTTGCTTTAAAACTACACAAAATTATAGTATTACTGCTTTTGAATAATTCATCGAAATATAAAAGCGATGGGGATTGTAGTGTTGGTTGATCAGTATGAATTGATGGGTTTGGGTTGATTATGGTCTAGATACAGTACAGTATGGCTGGGTGGTATGTGTGGATTGGTGGGGTTTGATGGGTTGGTTGATGTGTTCGACTTCCTCGATTGCAGCACCAGGTTGGAGGGAGAAGTAACAGACTGAGGACATGAAGTGACAGCTCACACCCATCAGAGACTCACACAGGGCTCACAGTCAACAGGAAGAGAGAGCACACAGAGAGAGGTAATGTGCTGATTCAGTCTTGTTCTTTGCATGGCAAAAATAAATATGTATTTTTTAAGTGCTTGGAAAAAAATGGGCAACTCTGGGCACAACTTGAAATGCTTTAACAAAAAGAGTAACTCCTTGTTCCTTGGTAGAAACAATTGTTACTTTGTTTGTTACAATGACTCCCCATGTGACTTAGGTAAAAAGTAAGTAATTACTCTGTTACCATGTGGTTTTTAAAATAGATTCCAGACAATTAGGGTAAAATAAAACATTACTAGGACTTTGATATCTTCTCTCCATGCATTAAATTACAGTTGGGAAAAAAAATGTGCTAAGAAGTTTGTAACAATTTATAAACGTGTCATGAAAAGATCATGTCAGATGTTAGGAATGCCTCTGTATTCACAGCTGGCAATGGGATGAATTGTTATGGTTATGGTCAACAAGAAGGCCTGCACTCTGTTGAAGCTCCCTATTCACCACTTTATTGACAACGCTACGATCCAAAACGGATCATCATCAAGTCAAACTGAGTGCTCACTTTAAAAAAAAATACACATTTCATCTCACATGATCACTACGCATGACGCATGGTGGGCGTGGAAACAATTCAATTTTGTGCACAATCCATCATAATTCATCACAGAGGTATATATGGTCATATGTATACTCTTTCTGTGCTGCAGAGCTGTGGACACAGACAAGGAGACCATAGAAAGAGGTGAAAGAGGACACACCCTGGTGTTGTGGGTGATTAATCGAGGCAGTGGAGGCAGCATGTGGGTCCTCATCTGGGCAGCTCTACTCTTCTCTCTGGCAGAGAGAGCAACATGTCAAAGTAGGGTCCCTTTAATCATTAAAGTGTCATACATTTTGAAATCATGACTATTTGTATAGATGAGGTAGTTGCAGTGGTAAGGCAATTAAAACCCATTTTAATCTAAAAATGATTCTGTATCATCAAAAATGTTACGGACAAGTGAAGTAGTATCCAAGTGCTTCCTGTATTACTCATGATTATTAATTTCCCTCCATCAGGACAGGTCCCTACTGCAGCAGCTCCATCAGCTGCAAACACAAACAGCATCATCTTCAGTCCAGAAGAAATAACAGCACAGACTGGCCTATGTGCTGTTATTTCATGTACTTTCAATCACTCTGATAGAGTCAAGCAGAACGCAGCAGTATGGTACAAATACCCTGCAAATGGCAAACGTAAAAAGGTTAATCATATAATTTTCCACTCCAAAAATTCCTCTAAAGCTCAGGAGGGTTATAACCACAGAGTGTATCTACTGGAGCCAGACCTGACAAAGGGGAACTGTAGCGTGATCATCAACGACATCAGAGAGAATGATGCTGGACAGTATCAATTCAAAATTAAAGGAAGAACATTTAAACTCACAGTAACAGGTATAGCATGACTATGTACACTGTAACAGGTACAATTAAATGTGTACGCTGACTGCAACATACAGGTTCATACCTCCAATTCACAAATGCCAAGATACCCCTCCCCAAGTCTCCCTTTCCAAAGTCTGCTTTTTTATTAAATAGTGGTGGAATTTTTGGGGCAGTTTAACATGGGTCTAATTATGTTTCTCTGATGTCTGGTGCACATATGTCAAATTCACTTCAGAGTTTGTATTTTCTGTGTCCAGCTCTGACCCAGAAGCCCTCAGTGTTGACTCCTCCTCTGACAGAGGGAGAACCAGCGACCCTGACCTGCACCGCCCCGGGGATCTGCTCTGGAACTCCTCCTAACATCACATGGACATGGAGAGGGACAGGAGACAACATCACTGAGCTCAGAGACAACACCACTACACAAAGGAGAGAGGATCTGACCCGCGTCACAACAACCCACTTCTCAACTTTGACCTTTACCCCCTCAGCTAAGCATCACGGCAACAAGGTCACGTGTCTGGTGACCTTCAATGGAGGCGTCACCACCAAGAAGACACTGAAATTGAATGTGACACGTAAGTACTGTACATTATCTGACCTTGTGCTTCAGCAGAAATGAAGTGGGCAGAGTGAGAGAGAAGCTGCAAGTCACCCTAAAAGAAGAAGAAGAAAAACACGGATGTAAAGATATAAGTTAAGATACTTTGTTAGAGAGCCACAGCTTCCCAGTCCCACCCAATATGAATGCAACATATAGATAGATGTACAGTACATGCTTTGGTTGAGAAAATATGCTTTTTTCTTCAGAGGATTCATAGTATTCTGAGCCACTTCTGAAATCATACATGTGTTGTTCTCTTTGTAGAGGAAGTATCTAAAGACATCTTGGCTATGCTGTTGAACCCACCACTGATTACTGCATTTGTGATTGGTGCAGCCTGCTCAGCCACCATCGGTTGTATCATCCTGTGTTTCACAGGGAAAAATAAAAAGTACATGCATTCTATTACTGTCGAACAGATACTATTCACTGAGTATGTTGTTTTAAAAATCAATTGCAGATTGTCTTACATATCTATATTTACTGTCAAGAACATCAGATTAATTGTCAAAAGTGCCAATGCCTTTCACCATATTGTAATGGAAGTGCTTTCTAACCCCTCCAAAATACAGTTATTGAATAATTTAATTTGTAATATTTTCCTTAGGCGCAAAGAGAGGACCCCAAAGAACTCAGACTCCAAAAGCCCTTTCACGAACCTGGAGATGGTGGCATGTGAAGACCAACAGGTGCCGTACCAGTTTCTTTCTTTATTCAGCTTTACCAACATTCAGTTGGCATTGACATGCCAACAGGAGTTTACAAGACAACACGAACAGGTCTGGGACCACCAAGCTAACAAAAGACTCCCAACACAGTTATTTATGTAATGTTCTCCATAGAGAGATGCAGGACAGGCAGTGATGGGCGAACAGACACATCTGCAGGTGGAGCTGAGGGAGGGAACTGAAAACGGAGGGCTCCAGACCAGTGGAGCTGCGGGACACTCGGCCCCAGGGGAAGAACCAAAAGAGGTGGACTACGCCAGTATCAACTACTCCCTACTGAAGAAGAAGACACCTGAGGAGGCAGAGAAGAAGACCACTCCCACAGAGTCCGACTACGTCGAAATCAAACGAGAGAAGAAGAATGAGGGGGGAAAAGATGGTGGAGAGGGGAGTGGCGTGATGGAAGAGGTGGAAGGGGAGAAGGGGGAGGAGATGATAGGGAAGGACGTGGAGAACGAGAACGGTAAGCCAGTACGAGAGACAGATGAAGATACAGCACTTTACTCCAACGTCAAGGCTATTATTGGTGGAGAGTGACACAGCAATTTTGTCTAAAAACGTGGGAGATAGCACACAGTACTATCGCTTCTATTATACAGCACTGCTGTGTTTTCTCATATTCCAGACTGAATGTTTTATGATGATACAGAGACTTTGTTTAACTAAAGCTACTGTGGGTAATAGTTTTGGTACTTCTTTATTTTTCAGCCCTGTGTCAGCTGAAGCAAGTATTTCTGGGAGGGTTATACATATTTTTTAAGGAAGTTCATGTAATGTTACTTTTGTAATGATTCTGTCTTGTGTCACCATGGGAAGGACTGACAAAGACATGGTTTGGAGAAGTAGAGGTCAAACCATTTCATGTTTTGGCATTTTGATTTAATCCTAAACCTATTTATTGAGGTACTACCTTACTTTTGATGGTTGTGTGTATTTATAAATGTATGAGGAAAAGGAAGTAACCAGCACATTGCCCTTGATAGTACCACTGATCTTTAATAAGCTTTTGTGAGTTTTTTAAAATAGCACCCTTATGTAGACCTAGCCCCACCCACATCCGTTCCACGCATCGAATGGGGTTGGAGGCAAGGTGAAAAACAAATCAGTGCTACCAAATATAACAATATGCATTTCATAAATATTCGAATAAAGTGTGTACATAAAACGTATTAAAACACGTCTGTAAAACCACAATGAGGACATCAACCTACCAAGCAAGTTTTCATAAATCCTTGGGTACAGTGTAAGAAAAACGTCAGAGTAATCTGAAATAGGGGCATAATTCATTTTCAAATGTACAACATAAAATACATAGGCATTTCAAATTTAAGACCTTAAGGAAATAGTGTATGGAGGGTGAAAATCCCAAAACATTCTCCTTTGCTCAGAGTATTATTTATCTCACCTCCCCTGTCTGATATCTTAACCTTCTCTATGCCACAAAATCTAAAGGTAGAAATGTCATGTTTAGGTCATTAGAATGTACTGCGACTGTATAATCCCGGTCGTTTCTACTAATTGAATTTGTATGTTCACTGATTCTCTGTTTGAGAGAACGATAGGGTTTTACCTACATAGCACAGCCCACATGGACATTTAATAATGTAGATAACATGAGTGGTGGCAACACAATCTCACATTCAATACGTGCATTTGTGTACATAATGCATTTTAGCAAATTGTGTGCGTATTTGTGTTGCTTAATTCGTGAGAAAATACACGAATTGATGTGCTACTTATTTCGTTCGAAAAGACTAATTTAACCACTAGGCTCCATACAAGCCTTTGCAAAAACCATTGACACGACAGCCTATATTTAATTGTTGTTCTTCTTTATGGCTAATTCGTCGTTATGAATATACAAAAATGTTGCCTTCATTTTATCCTGTTTTAAAATGTGTATTTGTATGCCTATATGTACTGTTTTAGACTTGCTGAACAGAATTTGTGAGAAAATACACACATTACGTGCGACTTAATTCATGGGAAAAAAATGGTTTTATTAATGCCAATGCTGTTTTCTATGCTTGATTTCGTTTAATACTTTGGGATACTGGTGCACTTGTAATCAGAAAGGGCATTTTTTCGTATAGGCAACAGTACACGATTTTCGTCATTACGCATTACATATTTCGTGGAGCCTAAATTACACAATTGTCTTCATAATGCATTTATTACATGTTAAACAAGTTAATGTAAAATAATGAATTATGTTGGCTTACACTTATGGCACTTCCAAGGCCTTTCCATGATGATTATTACGGTCATGCCAATCATGTTATATACTTAGGCTACTGTAACGCGTTCAAACCGTTAGCAAGTCAGAATGTCAGTTTCCAGGTACCGACGAGCACTTAAACGCTGTATTATGCTGGCTTCACATTCTCGTGGGAAATGGGAAGTTGTAACTCCGACATGATTGTGTTCAAGTGCTTTTGAATTCGGAACAATGTTTAAACCGATAAGATTGGCAATATAATTTTCTAATTTCCCACTTGTTATTCCTATTTGGGGGGTCATTCAAGTGAAACATCCCAGTAGGAACTAGGAATTTCTGAGAACTCCGATAGCATTTGAACGAGGCATTAGTATGTGTAATAGACAACAGTAGGGTCTGGGTCGCAGGGTGTCCAGCCCTCATACCCATTCACGACCACCGCGGAGCGAGTGTCAGTAGCCTACTGTGTGTCCGTAAAGTCAACTAGTATAATTATTGTTTGTGAAGTAAGTATGGTGATTATTATTAAGGTTCTGGTCGTCTGAGATTCCAACAGGCTATACAACAAACAGTATAACTATAGAATTAAGAAACTAAGTAAATAAAGTAATAATGAAATTAATGCACAAAATAAAATATAACATTGACAAATGTTTGGTTGCTTTAACATATCTACACAATTCTATTTTCAAGAAGCGGTACCAATGTTTAGCCTACATCCAATGTCTAGGCTACTGTCTTCAGATGTCTTATTCGACTAGTAGTTGTTCTGAAATGTTTATTGCTTGCCTACATTTTACTCCATCCTCTATGTTTAATATAACACACACATACATGAATTATTAATTTCGGGTATCCTACCCTGATGTGAAGTTTGTTCTATGGAAAGTATTTGACTCTGGCCACAAAATGCGGGAAATTAGAAGGGGGGGGGGGGGGGGGGGCTCTTGCCTGTTGAAATCCCTTCTATTTTGGGACTGCAAGGCCTGGCACACGTCAGAATCATTTTGGTAGCTCATGTTGACCAGTATTGTGTGCTGCAGAAAGTATTTGACAAGAGCCGCAAAATTAAGGAAATTAGAAATCTACACACCTGATTAAACTAGTTTGAGTGGTTCATTACTTTAATCCACATGTGTCAAACCCCTATGGGAGGTCCGAGTGTCTGCAGGTTTTTGCTCCAACCTTGAATGATAAATCAAGGTCACGAATTACTAGGGAACTCCGCTCACCTGGTTAGGTTGTCGAGGTGTTAATTGAAATGAAAAACCAAAAACCCGCAGACACTCGGTCCTCTGTGGAATGAGTTTGACACCCCTGCCTAATAGAGCTAAACTCAGCAATAAAAATAAATGTCCTCTCATTGTCAACTGCATTAATTTTCAGCAAACTTAACATGTGTAAATATTTGTATGAACATAACAAGATTCAACAACTGAGCCATAAACTGAACAAGTTCCACAAACCTGTGACTAACAGAAATTGAATAATGTGTCCCTGAACAAAGGGGGGGTCAAAATCAAAAGTAACAGGCAGTATCTGGTGTGGCCACCAGCTGCATTAAGTACTGCAGTGCATCTCCTCCTCAGGGACTGCACCAGATTTGCCAGTTCTTGCTGTGAGATGTTACCCCTCTCTTCCACCAAGGCACCTGCAAGTTCCCGGACATTACTGGGGGGAATGGCCCTAGCCCTCACCCCCCGATCCAGGTCGGGGGGTGAGGTCCCAGAGGTCCCAGACATGCTCAATGGGGTTGAGATCTGGGCTCTTCTCTGGCCATGGCAGAACACTGACATTCTTGTCTTGCATGAAATCACGCACAGAACAAGCAGTATGGCTGGTGGCATTGTCATGCTGGAGGGTCATGTCAAGATGAGCCTGCAGGAAGGGTACCACATGAGGGAGGAGGATGTCCTCCCTGTAAAGCACAGCGTTGAGATTGCCTGCAATGACAACAAGCTCCGTCCGATGATGCTGTGACACACCGCCCCAGGCCATGACGGACCTTCCACCTCCAAATCAATCTCGCTCCAGAGTACAGGCCTTGGTCTCGCTCTCTCTCTCCCCCCCCCCCCCCCCTCTCTCTCCCCCCCCCCCTCTCTCTCTCCCCCTCTCCCTCTCTCCATCCATCCTCTGGCTGCATTTTAAGTGGAGACCTTTTCTCTTTTAATTCAGCTTTCTTCCCATTTCTTGTGTTTTCAAAAACCAAACCAGGTTGTAGTTTAAACATGCCAACCAACTGGAGGAGATTATTCAAACAATTGTAGCTTAAAATAAGTAACCAAATCCCACTGGCCCAGGTACTGTTTAATCTGTCAACTAACAACACTCACTATGCACCTGAGGCTATGGCAGGTAACCTATATCTAGGTTACAATAGTAGTCAACAGTTTGTATGACACATTTTTACATTACAGTCTGACGTGTCGTCGGAAGAAGAAGAAGAGGACCAAAGTGCAGTGTGGTACGTATTCATAATAATTTGAATGAAGATGAATACTGAACAAACACAACAAACCGACAAACGAACAGTTCTGTAAGGTGCAACAAAAACACTAAACAGAAAATAACTACCCACAACCCATAGTGGGAGAACAGGCTACCTAAGTATGGTTCTCAATCAGAGACAACGTTTGCCAGCTGCTTCTGATTGGGAACCATACCAGGCCAAACACATAGAAATAGAAAACATAGAACACAAAACATAGAATGCCCACCCCAACTCACGTCCTGACCAAACTAAAATAGAGACATAAAAAAAGAACTAAGGTCAGGACGTGACAATGTGGGGTAATGTTAAAGCCTCAAGCTTAGTTTTAGTACCAGGCAAGGTCCATTATCAGATCTGACCCATATGACTGAGTCATTGAAACCCATGTCACCTTCAAACACACACACAGCACTTCTTTAATGGGGTTGAAAAGGGTCAGGGCTTGACGTTTAATGTGAACTCAACATCATCTCCTTAGTTGGCCAAACTCTCTTTATGAATTGCTATTCTTAGTAGAGTTTGTATCTCACAATTCAAGCCCCATGCCAGAGTGGACCTCCCCTGGTGCATTCCATCAGTCAAAGTTATGTGTATAGGGCTATTCTTTCTGACACTTTCGTATCCACCTTTCATGCAGAATGGCTCCTGGCTCCAGCTGTAAGCTGTGTCCTAGTTGTAACACATCAATAGGAGTCGCATCAAAGAAGTGCCTGTTCTGTGGTGCAACAATAAAGCTAAAGGTCAAGTTAGATGCACAAAAAATGAAGGCAACTGATGAATGGACAAATAAGACAATGAAGACTTGGAAGATATGCAACCTTAGTTAATGCAGCAAACAAGCTGGTAAGCTTTATTATGTTTTCCTCAAAAAATATTTCTGCATTTCTAGCTTAGGGAAATGATTGGCCCTATGCACTTATTTGTTATTGTCTCATTGTGTAATTTACACATATTCTAAGTCAGAACCGTCCAGAGTAGTGATGCTAGTCGGGCGGGTGGGTGCGGGCAACGATCGGTTGAAAAGCATGCACTTAGTTTTACTGGCTTTTAAGAGCAGTTGGAGGCCACAGAAGGAGTGTTGTATAGCATTTAAGCTTGTTTGGAGGTTTGTTATATATGAATGAGTGATGGTGCAGAACGGCATAGGCAAGATGCAGTAGATGGTATAGAGTACAGTATATACATATGAGATGAGTAATGTAGGGAATATAAACATAAAGTGGCATAGTTTAAAGTGGCTAGTGATACATGTATTACATAAAGATGGCAAGATGCAGTAGATGATATAGAGTACAGTATATACATATACATATGAGATGAGTAATGTAGGGTATGTAAACATTATATTAAGTGGCATTGTTTAAAGTGGCTGTGATACATTTTTACATCAATTTCCATTATTAAAGTGGCTGGAGTTGAGTCAGTAGGTTGGCAGCAGCCACTCAATGTTAGTGGTGGCTGTTAAACAGTCTGATGGCCTTGAGATAGAAGCTGATTTTTAGTCTCTCGGTCCCTGATTTGATGCACCTGTACTGACCTCGCCTTCTGGATGATAGCGGGGTGAACAGGCAGAGGCTCGGGTGGTTGTTGTCCTTGATGATCTTTCTGGCCTTCCTGTGACATCGGGTGGTGTAGGTGTCCTGGGGGGCAGGTAGTTTGCCCCCTGTGATGCGTTGTGCAGACCTCACTACCCTCTGGAGAGCCTTACAGTTGTGGGTGGCGCAGTTGCCGTACCAGGCGGTGATACAGCCCGGATGCTGTCGGTTGTGCATCTGTAGAAGTTTGTGAGTGCTTTTGGTGACAAGCCAAATTTCTTCAGCCTCCTGACGTTGAAGAGGAGCTGCTGCGACTTCTTCACAACGCTGTCAGTGTGGGTGGACCAATTCAGTTTGTCCGTGATGTGTATGCCGAGGAACTTAACTCACTACCCTCTCCACTACTGTCCCGTCGATGTGGATAGTGGGGTGCTCCCTCTGCTGTTTTCTGAAGTCCACAATCATCTCCTTTGTTTTGTTGATGTTGAGTGTGAGGTTATTTTCCTGACACCACACTCCGAGGGCCCTCACCTCCTCACTGTAGGCCGTCTCGTCGTTGTTGGTAATCAAGCCTACCACTGTAGTGTACTTGATTGAGTCTCCACAATGTCTGTGCGCCAGTCACTCCCTCCTTTTCCCATTGGGGGAGGTGTATGGCAGTGTCTGGAAACATTGTAGGTCCTCTCTGATCTTACACTTATCCTGGGATAGTGACTCACTCCCCTCAGTGAGTTTGTCCAGGAGTGAGGTCGAGAGGGGGTTTACTTGATTTGGGAGTATCTAGAGTTGACTATTGATATATGCCATTGGATGAGTTGGTGTTTTTATACTCTGAAGTACCAGGAACGAGATTAGAACCTTGTCTTCGAGACCAAACTGAACGATCATTTATAGCGAATGCTATCTGGCTATGGGATACTCCTCTCTCAAGTAAAAGTCTTTCTTTGTGAACAGTTCCTATTATCTGTGGTTTGTCATGTCGACTAGGGGGATGGATCTTTGCTATAAAAGATCTCAGTTGCCATTATGTTGACACTCTCAACGGTTCATTAGAGATGGTGAATTGTTGAAAGTCAAATGCTATTGCAATGCTTAATTATTATTAAAGATGTAGTTAAAGTATAACTCTGACTGGTGTGTGAAGTTTGTCTCTCTCTTTAATAATACAGAAATGAATCCACCACACTAATCCAAGTTTATCATTTTAAAAGGCTAATTGATCATTAGAAAACCCTTTTGCAATTATGTTAGCACAGCTGAAAACTGTTTGGATTAAAGAAGCAGTAAAACTGGCCTTCGTTTGACTGGTTGAGTATCTGGAGCATCATCATTTGTGGGTTCAATTACAGGCTCAAAATGGCCAGAAATAAATAACTTTCTTCTGAAACTCATCAGTCTATTCCCCGCCTGAGAAATTAAGGCTATTCCATGCAAGAAATTGCCTAGAACCTGAAGATCTCGTACAACACTGTGTACTACTACCTTCACAAAACAGTGCAAACTGGCGCTAACCAGAAAAGAAAGAGGAGTGGGAGGCCCCGGTGCACAACTGAGCAAGAGGACAAGTACATTAGAATGTCTAGTTTGAGAAACCGACGCCTCGCAAGTCCTCAACTGGCAGCTTCATTAAATAGTACCCGCAAAACACCAGTCTCAACATCAACAGTGAAGCGGCGACTCCGGGATGCTGGCCTTCTAGGCAGAGTTCCTATGTCCAGTGTCTGTTCTTTTGCCCATCTTAATCTTTTATTTTTATTGGCCAGTCTAAGATATGGCTTTTTCTTTGCAACTCTGCCTAGAAGGCCAGCATCCCAGAGTCGCCTCTTCACTGTTGACGTTGAGACTGAGGTTTTGCGAGATACATACACTATATATACAAAAGTATGTGGACACCCCTTCAAATTTGTGGATTCGACTATATCAGCCATATGTATAAAATCAAGCACACAGCCATGCAATCTCCATAGACTAACATTGGCAGTAGACTGGCCTTACTGAAGAGCACAGTGACTTTCTACGTGGCACCGTCATAGGATGCCACCTTTCCAACAAATCAGTTAATCAAATTTCTGCTCTGCTAGAGCTGCCCCGGTAAACTGTAAGGGCTGTTAGTGTGAAGTGGAAACGTCTAGAGGCAACAACGGCTCAGCCGTGAAGTGGTAGGCCTTACAAACTCACAGAATGGGACCGCGGAGTGCTGACGAACGTAGCGAGTAAAAATCATCTGTCTTCGATCGCAACGTCAGCCCAAACCTGTTCGTCGGAAGCTTCATGAAATGGGTTTCCATGAGCGAGAAGCCACACACAGGCCTAAGATTACCATGTGCATTGCCAACCGTCGGCTGGAGTGGTGTAAAGCTCGCCGCCATTGGACTCTGGAGCAGTGGAAACGCATTCTCTGGAGTGATGAATCACGCTTCCCCATCTGGCAGGCTGACCGGAGGAATCTGGGTTTGGCAATGCCAGGAGAACGCTACCTGCCCGCTACCTGCCTACTGTAAAGTTTGCTAGAGGAGGAATAATGGTCTGGGCTGTTTTTCATAGTTTGGGCTACGCCCCTTAGTTCCAGTGAACGGAAATCTTAATGCTATAGCATACAATGACATTCTAGCCAATTCTGTGTTTCCAACATTGTGGCAACAGTTTGGGGAAGGCCTTTTCCTGTTTCAGCATGACAATACCCCTGTGCACAAAGCAAGGTCCATACGGAAATGGTTTGTTGAGATTGGTGTGAAAGAACTTGACTGGCCTGCACAGAGCCCTGACCTCAACCACATTAAACACCTATGGGATGAATTGGAACGCTGACTCTGAGTCAGGCCTAATCGCCCAACATCAGTGCCTAACCTCACTAATGCTCTTGTGGGTGAATGGAAGCAAGTCCCGCAGCAATGTTCTAAGATCTAGCGGAAAGCCTTCCCAGAAGAGTGGAGGCTGTTATAGCAGCAAAGGGGGGACCAACTCCATATTAATGCCCATGATTTTGGAATGAGATGTTCGACGAGCAGGTGTCCACATACTTTTGGTAATGTAGTGTATTTCAAAATTGCCTTGTGAATGTAATATGCTACAGTTTTCACACCCATCAAAATAGACTGAAAATCACATTTCCATGATTTCTATCCATTGTGTGATCAAATCATTGATGCAAAAAAAGTATGCATTTTTAATATAAAAATACACTTTAAAATCATAACAGGAACTCGTTTTCATCAAGTCTGTCTTGATCATTTGGCCATAGGCTCTCATCAACATCACAGTAGATGCAAAAAAAGTATGCATTGTTAATATAAAATTACACTTTAAAATCATAATAGGAACTCGTTTTCATCCAGCCTGCCTTGATCTTTTGGCCATAGGCTCTCATCAACATCACAGTAGATGTCACAGTAGCTCAAGCACCTGGGGAAAAACCTTTAGGCATGGTGAATCTAAGCCCTAGATACTCTAGGTCTGGATTGCTGTCATTGCATGCCTCATCCATGGCTTGAAAGAGTTTGACATGCTCATATGGATGGCAATCATACACATTCCACCTGTTTTGTAATCATATACAGTATTTTACAGTATTGTAGTGTACTTATGTATTTTAGTGGCCGTTTGTGGGTCAGTTAGTAAGAGCATGGCACTAGCAACATCTGAGTTGTGGGTTCGATTCCCACTGGGGTCACATACAAAAATGTGTAGACTCACCGTTATCACTTAGGATAAAAGTGCTTGCTATGTTTAATGGCATACAGTTGAAGTCACCTTAGCCAAATACTGTGAAACTCAGGTTTCACAGTTCCTGATATTTAATCCTAGTGAAAATCCCTTAACTTCCTGACTGATGTCTTGAGATGTTGCGTCAATATGTCCACATAATTGTACGATCTTTGTCCCCATGTACAGTTGCAAACCGTGGTCTGGCTTTTATGGCGGTTTTGGAGCAGTGGCTTCTTCCTTGCTGAGCGGCCTTTCAGGTTATGTCGATACAGGACTCGTTTTACTGTGGATATAGATACTTTGGTACCTGTTTCCTCCATTATCTTCACAAGGTCCTTTGCTTCCAATTGCTTCCAAGGATGCACCATACTTGGGGAGGTCTACAATTGTTTTGCTGAAGTCTTGGCCCTCTTTGATTTTCCCATCATGTCAAGCAAAGTGGCACTGAGTTTGAAGGTAGGCCTTGAAATACATCCACAGGTACACCTCCAATTGACTCAAATGATGTCAATTAGCCTATCAGAAGGTCATTTTCTGGAATTTTCCAAGCTGTTTGAAGGCACAGTCAACTTAGTGTATGTAAACATCTGACCCACTGGAATTATGATACAGTGAATTATAAATCAAATAATCTGTCTAAACAATTGTTGGAAAAATGCAGGTCACAAGCTCACTCATAAGTGTATGTAAACTTCCGACTTCAACTGTACAGTACCTGTCAAAAGTTTAGACACACCTACTCACTCAATGGCTTTCTTTTTACTATTTTCTCCATTGTAGAATAATAGTGAGGACATCAAAATGATGAAATAACACAAGGAATCATGTAGTTACCAAAAAGTGTCAAACACTGTGACGGTCCTCATGAGAGCCAGTTTCATCATAGTGCTTGATGGTTTTTGCGACTGCTCTTTAAGAAACTTAACATTCTTGAAGTTTTCCAGATTGACTGACCTTTTTGTCTTAAAGTAATGATGCTGTTTCTCTTTGCTTATTTGAGCTGTTCTCGCCGCCATAATATGGACTTGATATTTTACCAAATAGATCCATCTTCTGTATACCACCCTAACTTTGTCACAACACAACTGATTGGCTCAAACGCATTAAGAAGGAAAGAAATTGCACAAATTAAATTTTATCAAGGCTAATCTGTTAATTGAAATGCATTCCAGGTGACTATCTCACAAAGATGGTTGAGAGAATGCCAAGAGTGTGCACAGCTGTCGTCAAGGCAAAGGGTGGCTACTTTGAAGAATCTTAAATATAAAATGTATTTTGATTTGTTTAACACTTTTTTGGTCACTACATGATTCCATATGTGTCATTTCATTTTGATGTCTTCACTGTTTTTCTACAATGTAGAAAATAGTACAAATAAAGAACAACCTGGAATGAGTAGGTGTAAACTTTTGACTGGTACTACATATATCATATACATAAACATAATAACTGTTTAGGGGATAGATTTGTTACATACATCTCTGATCTTGTCAATATCATTTTTTTTTACTTACTGTGAATATAATCAGAATAGTCATCATCATAATAATACATTAAAGTATCATACTTTATATGTTCATACATTACGAGACCAACCTATTTAAAATCTATAGGTTTACCAAACGGTTAAGTGATTATAAATTAAGAGCAGTCGGATTAAGTAATCGTGAAATGTATTTGAACAAATGAGAAGACCATCATATCAAAAGTAATGTGAGTATTGCATTGTGAAAAGCAATTACTTTCTATGAACATGTGAAACAGGTTTTTCTCGATGAAACACTAATTAACTTTAGTGAAAAAGTGACTGTATGATTGTGTGTGTTGTACTTAGTCTATTGAAAATGTGCTTAGAGTTTTGAAACTGCCTTTTTGATAAATCTGTTCAGAGTTGTTTACTAAGCATTGTGACAATGTACCATATACTTGGGAAAATTGCATACAAAAAAACTGTACTATTCTAATCTTGCTTTCCTCTTTGTCCATCATAGTTTCCTTTTGCAAACTTGAAATACCCTTCAACATAACTGGAGAGCTTGACCGCAAAGGAGGGTTCCTGCATTACAATCAAATGCACTGTTGCCAGGTTTATAAAAATGAACAAGATCAATGGTTTTGGATGAAAAATGCAAAGTGGAATGACACCATGCATGATTTCACTGCCACAATTATAAACAGTAACACAAAGGCCCAAACCCCTGTCCCTGAATTTGCCGACAGAATAAAGCAAATTGGTTCTGTGAATTTTGGATGGGCCACACAAAGCGACTGCATCCTACTCATCAACAACCTGGAAAAGACCGACAGTGAGATCTACAAATCCAGATATATAGGAAAGGTTGGAAAATTGATGACTGAAGCAGGTGTGAATCTTACAGTTGAAGGCAAGTTCACCTTACAGATACATCTGGATATCAATTTCCAATAATAATCCAAATAATCACAGTTATTCGATTGACAGTGTTGTCTGTACCTATATGCACCGGTTACAATATATATTAGTGTACATGATGCTTTTTGCAATAGGGTAGAGGTCTTGAACACACCCATGGTCTTAGAAAATGTACCTTGGACTGACGGAGGCACAATGCTGCGTTCAAGATCTATACCCTCTTACATTTTGTAATGTACAATATAATGTTCTGTCTCTGTCTGATGTCTTGCCACTGCAGATGATCCGTGCCAGGTTAGAGTTGAGAAGTTGAACCCATCAACAGTTAGAGTCGATGCTTCACGTCACGGGCATGTGGATCACACCCAGAGTTCACAGGGCTTGGTCAGACCGTAACGCCTTTCCACCTACGAGGAAAACCGTGAAAGCAGTATGGTCAGCTTTAATGCTAGCTGGCAGGATGATGGGAGGGTGCTGTCCTGTCAACCACAGGGGACCAAACACCAGTGTGTGAGCAAGAGCATCAAGCTGAAGGTTGAATGTGAGTTCATTACTGACTTTCTAGTTCAAACTGTGTTCATCATATCGCGGAAGTTCAGCGTGATTGGAATATAAAGGCAATGTTCCCGTGTATTCACGGTAAACGCTGCATATGTCGGCTCAATCTGGAATTACCTTTAAATGTATATGTTTTAGCGATACAGATTGAATAAAGCGCTTGATTGGCCTTATCATCTCCATTGCATTATTTTTGTTTAAACCATTTTTTTATAACAAAGAAATTACCCTACTAATTTGATATGATGTTTTGTGCTTCTTGTTTTCAGAATTTAGCCATTTTTATGATTACTTTTTTGTCTTCTCTTTGAAAGATTCCCCTAAGGAGACGAAGGCTGTTGTAAATTTGTCAAATGTGAAGGACGGTCTGTCAATCCTTACTTGTCCCAGCAGAGGGCACCCCAATGCTACCCACTCCTGGTTCAGTCAAAAGTCTGTGGAACAGAATTGTTGATGCCATCTATCACATCTACACAGGGCGGGAATTACTACTGCAAAGCTGTAAACCAACATGGGACCCACGACTCAAATATTGTTACAATCAAATGTTAATTGTGAGATATTCCCTATTTGTGTAGTCCAGACATACATTTTGTATCATTAGGGAAATAATTAATTTAAATAATGTTTTTGGCAGTCTCTGTCTCACATCCATGCTTATATTGTGGAATTGACTTTTTAATACATAGACAATGAAGGCAGCCTACACAGTTTTTATTCAATTGGAATACTCTCTCTTTCAGATGCTCCTGTAGGAGTGCACATTGAAACAAATAAGGATTTGTCTACAATCAAAGAAGGAGATCAAATCAAATTAACTTGCATAGTGCAGAAAAGCAACCCTGAAGTGCATTCATGGTCTTGGTTCAAAGACAAGTACAAAATAACCAATATTTTAAATGAGTATACCTTCAGCAGTGTACAGCCAGAGGACAGAGGTCATTACTACTGTGAGGCGAGCAATGATGTTATCAGGAACTACTCAATAATATATACTGTGCTGTAGAAATGAATATACAGTACCTGTCAAAAGTTTGGATACACCTACTCATTCAAGGGGTTTTCTTTATTTTTTTACATTGTAGAATAATAGTGAGGACATCAAAACTATGAAATAACACATATGGAATCATGTAGTAACCTGTCAAGTATACTCCCTCTCCGGCCTCTAGGTCACCAGACTGATGATTATTACACACACCTGTCACTATCGTCACGCGCACCAGCACTTGTTGACACTCACCTGGACTCCATCACCTCCTTGATTACCTGTACTATTTATGTCACTCCCTTTGGTTCCGTCCCCAGGCGTTATTGTTTCTGTATCTGTTTCCTCGCAAGGCTGCTGGCCCAGACGGCATCCCTAGTCGCGTCCTCAGAGCATGCGCAGACCAGCTGGGTGGTGTGTTTACGGACATATTCAATCGCTCCCTA
Organism: Oncorhynchus mykiss; assembly: GCF_057628025.1. Lineage (NCBI taxonomy): Eukaryota > Metazoa > Chordata > Actinopteri > Salmoniformes > Salmonidae > Oncorhynchus > Oncorhynchus mykiss. The sequence goes on from NC_143023.1 coordinate 34,955,193, forward strand.
TCCCAGTCTGTTGTCCCCACATGCTTCAATATGGCGACCATTGTTTCTGTACCCAAGAAGGCAAAGATAACTGAACTAAATGACTACTGCCCCATAGCACTCTCTTCTATTATCATGAAGTGTTTTGACAGACTAGTTAAGGCCACCTTACCTGCCATCCTAGACCCACTTCAGTTTGCATACTGCCCCAACAAGTCCACAGATTATGTAATCGCCATCACACTGCACACTGCCCTATCCCATCTGGACAAAAATAACACCAATGTAAGAATGTTGTTCATTGACTACAGCTCAGCATTCAACACCATAGTACCCTCCAAGCTCATCATCAAGCTGTCGAACTGCTTTGCTTTATCTTGGCCAGGTCGCAATTGTAAATGAGAACTTGTTCTCAACTTGCCTACCTGGTTAAATAAAGGTAAAATAAAATAAAATAAAAAAAGCTGGATGCCCTGGGTCTCAACCCCGCCCTGTGCAACTGGGTCCTGGACTTTCTGACGGGCTGCCCCCAGGTGGTGAAGGTAGGAAACAACATCTCCACTTTGCTGACTCTCAACACTAGGGCCCCACACGGGTGTGTGCTCAGCCCTCTACTGTACTCCCTGTTCACCCTCGACTGCATGGCCATGTACGCCTCCAGCTCAATCATCAACTTTTCAGACAACACAACAGTAGTGGGCCTGATCACCAACAACGATGAGACAGTCTACAGGGAGGAGGTGAGGGCATTCGGAGTATGGTGTCAGGAAAACAACCTCTCACTCAACGTCAACAAAACAGAGGAGATGATTGTGGGCTTTAGGAAACAGCAGAGGGAGCACCCCCCGAACCACATCAAAGGCCCGGTGGAGAAGGTGGAAAGTTTTAAGTTCCTGGGCGTACACATCACAGACAAACTGAAATGGTCCACCCACACAGACAGTGTGGTGAAGAAGGCGCAGCAGCGCCTCTTGAACCTCAGGAGGCTGAAGAAATTTGGCTTGTCACCTAAAACCCTGACAAACTTTTACAGATGCACAATCGAGAGCTTCCTGTTGGGCTGTATCACAGCCTGGTACGGCAACTGCACCGCCCTCAACCGCAAGGCTCTCCAGAGAGTGGTGTGGTCTGAACGCATCACCAGGGAAAACTAGATAATAAAAAAAGATAATCAAGGACAACAACCACCCAAGCCATTGCCTGTTCACACCATTATCACCCAGAAGGCGAGGTCAGTACAGGTGCATCAAAGCTGGGACCGAGAGATGGAAAAACAGCTTCTATCTCAAGGCCATCAGACTGCTAAACAGCAATCATTAACTCAGAGAGGCTGCTGCCGACATTGAGACCCAATCACTAGACACTTTAATAAATGCCACTTTAAATAATGCCACTGTAATAATTTGTACATATCTTACATTACTCATGCCACATGTATATACTGTATTTTATACCATCAACTGCACCTTGCCTATGCCGCTCGGCCATCGCGCATCCATATACTTACAGTATACAGTGCCTTGCGAAAGTATTCGGCCCCCTTGAACTTTGCGACCTTTTGCCACATTTCAGGCTTCAAACATAAAGATATAAAACTGTATTTTTTTGTGAAGAATCAACAACAAGTGGGACACAATCATGAAGTGGAACGACATTTATTGGATATTTCAAACTTTTTTAACAAATCAAAAACTGAAAAATTGGGCGTGCAAAATTATTCAGCCCCCTTAAGTTAATACTTTGTAGCGCCACCTTTTGCTGCGATTACAGCTGTAAGTCGCTTGGGGTATGTCTCTATCAGTTTTGCACATCGAGAGACTGAATTTTTTTCCCATTCCTCCTTGCAAAACAGCTCGAGCTCAGTGAGGTTGGATGGAGAGCATTTGTGAACAGCATTTTTCAGTTCTTTCCACAGATTCTCGATTGGATTCAGGTCTGGACTTTGACTTGGCCATTCTAACACCTGGATATGTTTATTTTTGAACCATTCCATTGTAGATTTTGCTTTATGTTTTGGATCATTGTCTTGTTGGAAGACAAGTCTCCGTCCCAGTCTCAGGTCTTTTGCAGACTCCATCAGGTTTTCTTCCAGAATGGTCCTGTATTTGGCTCCATCCATCTTCCCATCAATTTTAACCATCTTCCCTGTCCCTGCTGAAGAAAAGCAGGCCCAAACCATGATGCTGCCACCACCATGTTTGACAGTGGGGATGGTGTGTTCAGCAGCTGTGTTTCTTTTACGCCAAACATAACGTTTTGCATTGTTGCCAAAAAGTTCAATTTTGGTTTCATCTGACCAGAGCACCTTCTTCCACATGTTTGGTGTGTCTCCCAGGTGGCTTGTGGCAAACTTTAAACACCACTTTTTATGGATATCTTTAAGAAATGGCTTTCTTCTTGCCACTCTTCCATAAAGGCCAGATTTGTGCAATATACGACTGATTGTTGTCCTATGGACAGAGTCTCCCACTTCAGCTGTAGATCTCTGCAGTTCATCCAGAGTGATCATGGGCCTCTTGGCTGCATCTCTGATCAGTCTTCTCCTTGTATGAGCTGAAAGTTTAGAGGGACGGCCAGGTCTTGGTAGATTTGCAGTGGTCTGATACTCCTTCCATTTCAATATTATCGCTTGCACAGTACTCCTTGGGATGTTTAAAGCTTGGGAAATCTTTTTGTATCCAAATCCGGCTTTAAACTTCTTCACACCTGCCTGGTGTGTTCCTTGTTCTTCATGATGCTCTCTGCGCTTTTAACGGACCTCTGAGACTATCACAGTGCAGGTGCATTTATACGGAGACTTGATTACACACAGGTGGATTGTATTTATCATCATTAGTCATTTAGGTCAACATTGGATCATTCAGAGATCCTCACTGAACTTCTGGAGAGAGTTTGCTGCACTGAAAGTAAAGGGGCTGAATAATTTTGCACGCCCAATTTTTCAGTTTTTGATTTGTTAAAAAAGTTTTAAATATCCAATAAATGTCGTTCCACTTCATGATTGTGTCCCACTTGTTGTTGATTCTTCACAAAAAAATACAGTTTTATATCTTTATGTTAGAAGCCTGAAATGTGGCAAAAGGTCGCAAAGTTCAAGGGGGCCAAATACTTTCGCAAGGCACTGTATGTACATATTCTCATTCACCCCTTTAGATTTGGAACTAGAAGCACAAGCATTTCGCTACACTCGCATTAACATCTGCTAACCATGTGTATGTGACAAATACATTTGATTTGATTTTGATTTTGATTTGTGTGTCTTAGGTAGTTGTTGTGGAATTGTTAGATATTACTGCAGTGTCGGAACTAGAAGCATAAGCATTTCGCTAAAATCTCATTAACATCTGCTAACCATGTGTATGTGACCAATGACATTTGATTTGATGTCGGTGCGCTGTCAGTGTTTCTTGTTTTGTTAATTTATTATTCAATGTATTCACTCCCTGAACTTGCTTCCCGACTCTCAGCGTACACCGTTACCAAAAAAGTGTTAAACAAATAAAAATATATTTTAGATTCTTCAAAGTAGCCACCCTTTGCCTTGATGACAGCTTTGCTCACTCTAGGCATTCTCTCAACCAGCTTTGTGAGGTAGTCACCTGGAATGCATTTCAATTAACAGGTTTGCCTTGTTAAAAGTGCATTTGTGGAATTTATTTCCTTCTTAATGTGTTTGTGCCAATCAGTTGTGTTGTGACAAGGTAGGGGTGGTATACAGAAGATAGCCCTATTTGGTAAAATACCAAGTCCATATTATGGCAAGAACAGAACAGCCCATCATTACTTCAAGACATGAAGATCAGTCAAACAGGATCATTTCAAGAAATTTGAACGTTTCTTCAAGTGCAGTTGCAAAAACCATCAAGCGTTATGATGAAACTGGCTCTCATGAGGACAACCACAGGAAAGGAAGACCCAGAGTTACCTCTGCAGCAGAGGATAAGTTCATTAGAGTTAACTGCACCTCACATTGTAGCCCAAATAAATGCTTCACAGAGTTCAAGTAACAGACACATCTCAGCATCAACTGTTCAGAGGAGACTGTGTGAATCAGGCCATCATGGTCGAATTGCTGCAAAGAAACAACTACTAAAGGACACCAATAACTTGCTTGGGCCAAGAAACACGAGCAATGGACATTAGACCGGTGGAACTCTGTCCTTTAGTCTGATGAGTCCAAATGTGAGATTTTTGGTTCCAACCACCATGTCTTTGTGAGATGCAGAGTAGGTGAATGGATGAACTCTGCATGTGCGGTTCCCACTATGAAGCAAGTAGGAGGAGGTGTGATGGTGTGTTGCTGGTGAAACTGTCAATTATTTATTTTGAATTCACCACAGCATTCTGCAGCGACGCGCCATCCCATCTGGTTTGCGCTTAGTGGGACTATCATTTGTTTTTCAACAAGACAATGACCCAACACACCTCCAGGCTGTGTAAGGTATATTTGACCAAGAAGGAGAGTGATGGAGTGCTGCATCAGATGACCTGGCCTCCACAATCACCCGACCTCAATCCAATTGAGTTGGGCTGCAGAGTGAAGGAAAAACAGCCCACAAGTGCTCAGCATATTTTTGATTTAACTAGGCAAGTCAGTTAAGAACATTCTTATTTACAATGATGGCCTACCCCGGCCAAACCCTAACGACACTGGGCCAATTGTGTGCCACCATATCACGGCCGGTTGTGAAAGAGCCCGGAATTGAGCCAGGGTCTGTAGTGACGCCTCTAGCACTGAGATGTAGTGTCTTAGACTGCTGCGCCACTCGGGAGGAGTGAGAACTCCTTCAAGACTGTTGGAAAAGCATTCCAGGTGAAGCTGATTGAGAGAATGCCAAGAGTGTGCAAAGCTGTCATCAAGACAAAGTGTGGCTACTTTGAAGAATCTAAAATACATTTTGATTTCTTTAACACTTTTTTGGTTAAGTGTTGTTTCATGGTTTTGATGTTTTCACTATTATTCTACAACGTACAAAATAGTAAAAATAAGAAAAAATATAAAAATACATATTGTATCCATTATCTTTTGCAGATGTTCCAAGAAACACTCAGATCAACCACATTGGAGATTCCCACGACAACCAGGTGAAGGCAGGCTCTCAGCTATATCTCAACTGTACAGCTGATGCCCATCCTGCTCCCAGTGTCTACCCTTGGTGCCACAGTAGTAGAGTATTACCACGGAGACTACGCTCCCACACAGGCCACACACAGACCCTACTCTGGGATAGGGTGGGCATAACAGACGAAGGGTGTTACATGTGTAGTGCCACCAATGACATTGGCACGGGACAGAACAGCAGCATGTCATGCTTCAGTGTTCTATGTGAGTATTATTCATCACAGCTGTAATATCTGTTCTTATTGTATAAATGTATCCAGATCTCAAATCAGCCTCCTCTTACTCGATATCTGAGCATTGCTCTTTCCCCTCTCAAAAGAACAGCTAATAGATTTTTATTTGATTTGATTTATTTCACCTTTATTTAACCAGGTTGGCCAGTTGAGAACAAGTTCTCATTTACAACTGCGACCTGGCCAAGATAAAGCAAAGCAGTGACACAAAAACAACAAAACAGAGTTACACATAAACAGATGTACACAACAAATCTGTAAATAGCACACCCAACTACCTCATCCCCATATTGTTATTTATCCTCTTGCTCTTTTGCACCACAGTATCTCTACTTGCACATCATCATCTGCACATGTATAACTCCAGTGTTAATGTTAAATTGTAATTATTTAGCCTCTATGGCCTATTTATTGCCTTACCTCCCTACTCTTCTACATTTGCACACACTGTACAAAAACACAATAGAAAAATCGATGTACAGTGTGTGCAAATGTAGAAGAGTAGGGAGGTAAGGCAATAAATAGGCCATAGAGGCTAAATAATTACAATTTAACATTAACACTGGAGTTATACATGTGCAGATGATGATGTGCAAGTAGATATACTGTGATGCAAAAGAGCAAGAGGATAAATAACAATATGGGGATGAGGTAGTTGGGTGTGCTATTTACAGATTTGTTGTGTACAGGTACAGTGATCGGTAAACTGCTCTGACAGCTGATGCTTAAAGTTAGAGAGGGAGATAAGACTACAGCTTCAGTGATTTTTGGAACTCGTTCCAGTCATTGGCAGCAGAGAACTGGAAGGAAGGAAGGCCAAAGGAAGTGTTGGCTTTGGGGATGACCAGTGAAATATACCTGCTGGAGCGCATGCTACAGGTGGGTGTTGCTATTGTGACCAGTGAGCTGAGATAAGGTGGGGATTCACCTAGCAAAGACTTATAGATGACCTGGAGCCAGTGGGTTTGGCAACGTAAATGTAGTGAGGGCCAGCCATCGAGAGCGTACAGGTTGCAGTGGAGGGTAGTATATGGGGCTTTGGTGACAAAACGGATGGCACTGTGATAGAGTACATCCAGTTTGCTGAGTAGAGTGTTGGAGGCTATTTTGTAAATGACATCGCCGAAGTCAAGGATTGGTAGGATTGTCAGTTTTACAAGGGTATGTTTGGCAGCATGAGTGAAGGAGGCTGTGTTGAGAAAAAGGAAGCCAATTCTAGATTTAATTTTGGATTTGAGATGCTTTGTGTGACTCTGGAAGGAGAGTTTACAGTCTAACCAGACACCAAGGTATTTGTAGTTTTCCACATATATTAAGTCAGAACCGTCTAGAGTAGTGATGCTAGTCTGGCGGTCGGGTGCGGGCAGCAATCAGTTGAAGAGCATGCACTTAGTTTTACTAGCATTTAAAAGCAGTTGGAGGCCACAGAAGGAGTTTTGTATGGCACTGAAGCTCGTTTGGAGGTTTGTTAGCACTGTGTCCAAAGAAGGGCCAGATGTTTACTGAATGGTGTCGTCTGCGTAGAGGTGGATCAGAGAATCACCAGCAGCAAAAGCAGCATCATTGATAAATACAGAGAAAAGAGTCGTCCCAAGAATTGAACCCTGTGGCACCCCCATAGAGACTGCCAGATGTCCGGACAACAGGCCCACTTGACACACTGAACTCTATCTGAGAAGTAATTGGTGAACCAGGCAAGGCAGTCATTTGAGAAGCCAAGGCTATCGAGTCTGCCGATAAGAATGCGGTGATTGACAGAGTCGAAAGCCTTGGCCAGGTCAATGAAGACGGCTGCACAGTACTGTCTTTTATCAATGAAGGTTATGATATCGTTTAGGACCTTGAGCGTGGCTGAGGTGAACCCATGACCAGCTCGGAAACCAGATTGCATAGTGGAGAAGGTACGGTGGGATTCAAAATGATCAGTAATCTGTTTGTTAACTTGGCTTTCAAAGATTTTAGAAAGGCAGGGCAGGATGGATATAGGTCTGTAACAGTTTGGGTCTAGAGTGTTTCCCCCTTTGAAGAGGGGGATGACTGCGACAGCTTTACAATCTTTGGGGATCTAAGATGATACGAAAGAGAGGTTGAACAGGCAAGTAATAGGGGTTGCAACAATTTCGACGGATAATTTTAGAAAGAGAGGGTCCAGATTGTCTAGCCCAGCTGATTTGTAGGTATCCAGATTTTGCAGCTCTTTCAGAACATCAGCTGTCTGGATTTGGGTGAAGGAGAAGTGGGGGAGGGGCTTGGGCAAGTTGCTGCAGGGGGTGCTGAGCTGTTGGCCAGGGTAATGGTAGCCAAGTGGAAAGCATGGCCAGCTGTAGAAAAATGCTTCTTGAAATTATCAATTATCGTAGAATTATCGGTGGTGACAGTGTTTCCTAGCCTCAGTGCAGTGGGCAGCTGGGAGAAGGAACTCTTATTAGGAGCTCTGGAATTAGTGCTACAGGATGCACATTTCTGTTTGAATAAGCTAGCCTTAGCTTTCCTAACTGACTGAATATATTGGTTTCTGACTTCCCTGAAAAGTTGCATATCACGGGGGCTATTCGATGCTAATGCGGAACGCCAAAATATGTTTTTGTGCTGGTCAAGGGCAGTCAAGTCTGGGGTGAACCAAGGGATATATCTGTTCTTAGTTCCACATTTGTTTAATGTGGCATGCTTATTTAGATGGTGAGGAAAGCACTTTTAAAGAGCAACCAGGCATCCTCTACTGACGGGATGAGGTCAATATCCTTCCAGGATACCCGTGCCAGGTCGATTAGAAAGGCCTGCTCGCTGAAGTGTTTTTAGGGAGCGTTTGACAGTGATGAGGTGTGGTCGATTGACCGCTGACCCATTACACACTCAGGCAATGAGGCAGTGATCACTGAGATCCTGGTTGAAGACAGCAGAGGTGTATTTGGAGGGCAAGTTGGTCAGGATGATATCTAAGAGGGTGCCCATGGTTACGGATTTGGGGTTCTACCTGGTAGGTTCCTTGATAATTTGTGTGAGATTGAGGGCATCTAGCTTTGATAGTAGGACGGCTGGGGTGTTAAGCATGTCCCAGTTTAGGTCACCTAACAGTACGAACTCTGAAGATAGATGGAGGGCAATCAATTCTCATATGGTGTCCAAGGCACAGCTTGGGCTGAAGGGGGTCAAAAACAAGCGGCAACGGTGAGAGATTTGTTTCTAAAAAGGTGGATTTTTAGTAGAAGCTCGAATTGTTTGGGCACAGAACTGGATAGTATGACAAAACTCTGCAGGCTATCGCTGCATTAGATTGCAACTCCGCCCCCTTTGACAGTTCTATCTTGTTGGGAAATGTTATAGTTAGGGATGGAAATTTCTGCATTTTTGGTGGCTTTCCTACGCCAGGATTCAGACACGGCAAGGACATCCGGGTTGGCGGAGTGTGCTAAAGCAGTGAATGAAACAAACTTAGGGAGGAGGCTTCCAATGTTAACATGCATGAAACCAAGGCTTTTACAGTTACAGAAGTCAACAAATGAGAGTGCCTGGGGAATGGGAGTGGTGCAGGGGGCTGCAGGGCCTGGGTTAACCTCTACATCACCAAGGAACAGAGGAGGAGTAGGATAAGGGAACAGCTAAAGTCTATAAGAACTGTCCGTCTAGTGCGTTCGGAACAGAGAGTAAAAGGAGCAGATTTCTGGGCGCGGAAGAATAGATTCAAGGCATAATGTACAAACAAGTGTATGGTAGGATGTGAGTACAGTGGAGATAAACCTAGGCATTGAGTGATGATGAGAGAGGTTTTTCTCTAGAGGCACCAGTTAAACCAGGTGAGGTCACCGCATGTGTGGGGGGGGTGCTTAACTAGCAATATTGCTAGTTAAGCAATATTGGGCAGGGCTGGAGGCTCTACAGTGAAATAAGACAATAACCACTAACCAAAACAGCAATAGACGAGGCATATTGACATGAGGGAGAGGCATGTGTAGCCGAGTGATCATCGGGTCCAGTGAGTAGCAATAGACAAGTAGGGAGCCAATTCAGTAGTGCTGCTACGCTAGGCGAGCTGGAGACATGGTGATTCAGACAGCTGGCGGGCGGGAGCTAGCAGATTGGCATCCGGGGACGTCGCAACGGAAGAGCCTGTTAAAACCACCTCGGACGGTTACGTCGGTAGACCAGTCATGATGGATAGGCTAGGCTCTGTGTAAAGGGTCCAGGCCTATTGGCAAACAAAGTATTTTAGCCCAAGAATTGGCTGATGAACCTCTTCGGCTAGCTGGGAGATTGGCCTCACTCGAGGCTAGCTCCAGGCTATCTGATGCTTGCTTCGGGACAGAGACGTTAGCCAGGAGTAGCCTCTCGGATAGCAGCTAGCTAGCTGTGATGATCCGGTGTAAAGATGCAGAGCTTGCGGTAGGAATCCGGAGATGTGGTTGAGAAAAAGCAGTCCAATATGCTCTGGGTTGATATCACGCTGTGCATACGGGCAGGAATTGACCGGGCTGAGGCTGGCTGATGTCCGAGTTAACGGTGATGGCCGCTAGCAGTGGGTAACTGACTACTAGCTAGTAGCTAGTTAGCTGGCTAGCTGCTGGTGGGGGTTCCAGTTCTAAAGTATAAAAATAGCAGATCCATTCCACTTTTGGTGAGGCGGGTTATAGGAGAGTATGTTCAGTCCATAGATGGAAATTGAGATTAAAAATATATGCGAAATATATACGAAGAAAACAATGTACACACTGGATGGGATGGGACAAGACAAAAACAGACGTCCGACTGCTACGCCATCTTGGACTAAGAAAAATTCAGATAAATAGATATTATATAAGATATTTTGGTTGGCTTATTCATGAGGACTTTTTATACATGGCAGCCTCTATATTCATGTTTGTGTTCATATTTGAAACGTGTATATTTGAACAGGTGGTTATTTCAAAACTCTCCTCCTCTCCACAAATCAAATCAAAATCAAATCAAATGTATTTATACAGCACTTCATCAGCTGATATCTCAAAGTGCTGTACAGAAACCCAGCCTAAAACCCCAAACAGCAAGCAATGCAGGTGTAGAAGCATGCATGGTGGCTAGGAAAAACTCCCTGGAAAGGCCAAAACCTAGGAAGAAACCTAGAGAGGAACCAGGCTATGAGGGGTGGCCAGTCGTCTTCTGGCGGTGCCGGGTGGAGATTATAACAGAACATGGCCAAGATGTTCAAATGTTCATAAATGACCGGCATGGTCAAATAATAATAATCACAGTAGTTGTCGAGGGTGCAGGAAGTCAGCACCTCAGGAGTAAATGTAATTTGGCTTTTCATAGCCGATCATTAAGAGTATCTCTACCACTCCTGCTGTCTTTAGAGAGTTGAAAACAGCAGGTCTGGGACAGGTAGCACGTCCGGTGAACAGGTCAGGATTCCATAGCCGCAGGCAGAACAGTTGAAACTGGAGCAGCAGCACGGCCATGTGGACTGGGGATAGCAAGGAGTCATCATGCCAGGTAGTCCTGAGGCATGGTCCTAGGGCTCAGGTCCTCCGAGAGAGAGAAAGAAAGAGAGAAAGAGAGAGAGCATACTTAAATTCACACAGGACACCGGATAAGACAGGAGAAGTACTCCAGATATAACAAACTGACCCTAGCCCCCCGACACATAAACTACTGCAGCATAAATACTGGAGGCTGAGACAGGAGGGGTCAGGAGACACTGTGGCCCCATCCGATGATGGGCCAAACAGGAAGGATATAACCCCACCCACTTTGCCAAAGCACAGCCCCCACACCACTAGAGGGATATCTTCTTAAACTTACCATCCTGAGACAAGGCCGAGTATAGCCCACAAAGATCTCCGCCACGGCACAACCCAAGGGGGGGGGGGGGAGCCAACACAGACAGGAAAATCACATCAGTGACTCAACCCACTCAAGTGACGCACCCCTCCTAGGGACGGCATGAAAGAGCACCAGTAAGCCAGTGACTCAGCCCCTGTAATAGGGTTAGAGGCAGAGAATCCCATTGGAAAGAGGGGAACCGGCCAGCCAGAGACAGCAAGGGCGGTTCGTTGCTCCAGAGCCTTTCCGTTCACCTTCACATTCCTGGGAATCAATGATGATACAGGTCTTAAAAACCATCCTTCAAAATGTGAAATTGATTGTATGCATACAGTAACACAGTATGTAACAACATTTTGGTGGCATTGGCATTTAGTCACAGTTCTACACAAAATGCCAGACTGTAGCCAAAATGTCTGAATGATCCACTATTGACACACTTCTCTTCATCATGTCTCCTCCCTCTCTTCTCTCACCACAGGAAGTGTCTTCCATGTCCTCCCTCGTCCTTCGTTTCTGCTGTGTTCCGCTTGTTCTTTTACTCATCTTTTTGGTCTACACGTGAGTCCTCCTTCAACACTCACTCATGTCACTCCTCTTATTTATAAAATACATATATTTCTTAATCATACCTGTTGACTACAGTTAGTAATGACTGGAAACTCACCACAACACCACTGTTTGTGTGAAATGTCCACTTTTTGTTTAGCGTTTTTTCAGACACAAGAGAAACAAATCGCAGGGGACATCAAATAAACTGCCATGTTGTGTTCACTTTGGTTTTCTGGTACTGTTGCATTTCACAAATACCGCATTGTTCTCTTCTATTTATTCTGTAGTTCATTTTGTGAAAACCCCTAGTTAATTGTACATGTTTGTGTGTGTGTTTGTGTGTGTGTGTACACCTATGCCTGTGTGTCTTCTTACTTGGGTGTGTGTCATTGTCAGGGCTGGCGTAATGGCACAAGTGAGAACCTGGTGAGTGAAGGGGGTGCAGCAGCATCAGACCCCCCGGGGAGCAGCAGAGATCAGCTGTGACCAGACGGCCCGTACCACCCAGAGCCTTTACCCCAACCGCAGCATCCCCATCCCAGCAGGACGTTGGGTCCAGACAGCACGTAAGAGCATCAGGCATGGTGTCACACAGACAAGAACACACTGTAGACAAACACACATAAGCACCCACGTTTGCATGCACACACACACACAGACACACACGTCTGGATGGGGAGACTCAATGAGTTCATTTAGCAGGCCTCCCTCACTCACAATGGCATTCCATTATACTAGTTACTGTGGATCACCACTACTTTCTGTCTCAGTTTGAACATCTAAAGGAAGATATATAGTCCTGTCAGCCTTGGCAGAGCGATTCAATTTGTTTGTTATTTCTTTAAAGGTCGACCTCTGACATGTACACTGTGTAGTGTTCTGAAGGTACCAGGTGGAAAGCAGGTGAGAGAAATAAAAAAATGTTTTTGAAGGGGTTAAATATGGAAGAAAGAGGCCTTTATATGCTGTATATACTGTAGCTCTATAGTCAATCAATGACTATTTACAATCATTCAGTATTCAGTACTCAGTAAGTAATGAATGACTGAGCATAGCATATACATTGTACAGTTATGAATGAAGGGATGAATGAACTATTTCAATACTTGACATCATTTAAATGCAATCCGTCTAATTTATTCAGGGTCTTTCACCTAGCCATCCAATCAGAAACAAAGATGGACACACAGGACATACGCAGGAACATGAAGTCAACTATGCCTTTCTGCAATTCAGGGGCCAGGAGATGTAAGATTGACAATTTTTCCGAGAATGTGAGGAAGGCAGATGAAACCAGAATAGGTTCAAATTAAAACACATCACATTGGCATCCCGAGTGGTGCAGCGGTCTAAGGCATTGCAGATCTGGGTTCCATCCCGGGCTGTGTTGAAGCCGGTCGCGACCAGGAGACCATGAAGTGGCGCACAATTGGCCCAGTGTCTTTAGGGTAGGGTTTGGCCAGCCGGGATGTCCTTGTCCCATCGCGCTCTAGTGACTCCTTGTAGCTGCCGGGTGCATGCACGCTGAATTCGGTCTCCAGCTGTACAGTGTTTCCTCTGTCACGCTGGCTTCCGGGTTATGCGAGCAGTGTGTCAAGATTCAGTGCAGCTTGGCGGGGTCGTGTTTCGGAGGATGCATGGCTCTCGACCTTCGCCTCTCCCGAGTCAGTACGGGAGTTGCAGCGATGAGACAAGACTGTAACTACCAATTGGATATCACTAAAAAGGGGTAAAAAGTACCAAAAAATTATTATAATAATAATAATACTTTTTTACATTGACAGCTACAGTACGGTATCCATTTTAGTGCACCCCCAGGCTCAAGCCTAACTTTTTGAGGCTGATGGTGTCCTAAAATGGACACCATACTAAAGTACCATAGAGAGCATTCTTCAGTCATTCCAAACAGTGAATGCATATGATGTGGGAAAACATACAAATGACCGAAAATACATCATACATTTATACGTATTATCCTACACTAATGTAGTAATGTATTGAAACCACTACTGTAGTAGTCGACCAAAACGTACATAGGGAAATAACCTGATGCGACAACAAATATGAGTCAAACGCTTACAATGACACAACTTGTCTTCCAGGGGTAGCTTGGGTCCTAGAGACCAAGCGAGAGAGGGTGACGTCAATGCTAAGGATGCCAAGCCAAAGCTGAAGGAAAAGGTCAGTCAACTGTAATAACAAATGTGTAAAACAAAACAATGGGCAACATCACACATTAGCCCTTATGCCATGAAGTTACACAGTAACTTCTTTGATCACCAGAATGTTATTATTCAGCTTTACACTGTAACTGCAGCTAAGATATGCCTGCATATAATAATGAGTGCTTTTTAAGGAAACTTGTCAAATTATGATTCAATTTAATTATTTGAATAGTTACTCTGTAACTATGTAACCACATGTCAGCTCAACTGAATATAAAGTTAAACTGAACATTTTGAATGGAAACTTTGAAGTGATGTGTCATAATCACTTTGTTGCAAATATACTAACAAACCAAAACGGCACTGTTACTGTCACGACTCCCGCCGAAGTTGGCTCCCCTGCCTGTTCGGACAGTGCTCGGCGGTCGTCGTCACCGGGCTACTAGCCGCCACCGATCCCTTTTTCCTTTTCTGTTAGTTTAGTCTTATTAGTTGCACCTGTTCCTATTTGTGTTTTCTTGATTTTCTCGTCTATTTAAGCTTGTTAGGCCCGCTCTAGTTTGTGCGGGATTATTTTGTGGTCATGTTTAGTGTTGGATGTGGTTTTGTGCTCTGGACCGTTTTACCCTGTGTTTTGAGTTGGTCAGTGTTTTCCGCCCTGTGTTTGGGCATGACCGTTTGTGCCGGAATAAATTACCTAGTTTTCTTGAACCCTCTGCTCTCTGCACCTGACTCCTACCTTCCACTCCATGACAGAGCAGCCGCACCTCCTCTCCCATCGATGAAGGAGAGGGTCCTCCATCACACCACCATTCTTCACCGGATTGGGTCGGCTATGGATCCGATGATGGAGAGGATGGACCGATGGGAGAGGAGTGGCCTTCCTACCTCTCCTCCAGTGCCCCTTCCACCAGCACCACCTACCCCTGCTTCAGCGTCCGGCTCCAGTGCCCTGCGTCTGGCGCTCCCCAGGGAGTACGATGGGACGGCGGCTGGGTGTCAGGGGTTTCTCCTACAACTGGAGTTGTACCTAGCTACCGTTCGTCCGACTGCCTCAGGGGAGGAGAGCATGAGCGTCCTCGTCTCCTGTCTGACTGGGTGAGCCTGGAGTGGGCCAACGCAGGGTGGAATGGCCCAGACTCGGCGAGATATCACTACCCCCGAGTTCACCCGCCGATTCCGGGCTGTGTTCGACCACCCACCGGAGGGCCGAGCGGCGGGTGAACGGCTGTTCCACCTGCGACAGGAGACGAGGAGCACGCAGGACTTTGCACTGGAGTTCAGGACCTTGGCCGCAGGGTCGGGGTGGAACGACAGGGATTTGATGGACCACTACCGTTGTAGCCTCAGGGAGGACGTCCACAGGGAGCTAGCGGGACACCACCATCTCCCTGGATGAACTGATTGACATGTCCATTCGTCTGGACAACCTGCTGGCTGCCCGCGGGCGTCAGAACGGGCCCTGTGGATTCCACCTCCAGGCCCTCCTGCTCCCATCCCCATGGAGTTAGGGGGGGCTGCATCGAGGGGGACCGGAGGAGGAGTTTCCTCCTGCACCAGTTGTGGTCGGTGAGGACACACTGCCGATCGGTCCTGGAAGAGCTCGTCTGGGAGTTGGGAACTCAGGCAGAGCACTCCTCGTTCACCCCAGGTGAGTCAGCACCAGACTCACCCAGAGCTTCCTGTCGGCCATATGTTTTTGCTAACTTATTTTCCTGGGTTTTCTCCCTCTCTACAGCATAAGGCGCTAGTCGATTCAGGCGCAGCTGGGAACTTCATGGATTGTGGGCTCGCGCTAAGGCTAGGGATTCCCCTGGTGTCGTTAGACCAACCTTTCCCCGTGCACGCCTTAGATAGCCGACCATTAGGGTCAAATCAAATCAAATCAAATTTTATTTGTCACATACACATGGTTAGCAGATGTTAATGTGAGTGTAGCGAAATGCTTGTGCTTCTAGTTCCGACAATGCAGTAATAACCAACACGTAATCTAGCTAACAATTCCAAAACTACTACCTTATAGACACAAGTGTAAGGGGATAAAGAATATGTACATAAAGATATATGAATGAGTGATGGTACAGAGCGGCATAGGCAAGATACAGTAGATGGTATTGAGTACAGTATATACATATGAGATGAGTATGTAAACAAAGTGGCATAGTTAAAGTGGCTAGTGATACATGTATTACATAAAGATGCAGTAGATGATATAGAGTACAGTATATATGTATACATATGAGATGAATAATGCAGGGTATGTAAACATTATATTAGGTAGCATTGTTTAAAGTGGCTAGTGATATATTTTACATCATTTCCCATCAATTCCCATTATTAAAGTGGCTGTAGTTGAGTCAGTGTGTTGGCAGCAGCCACTCAATGTTAGTGGTGGCTGTTTAACAGTCTGATGGCCTTGAGATAGAAGCTGTTTTTCAGTCTCTCGGTCCCAGCTTTGTGGCACCTGTAATGACCTCGCCTTCTGGATGATAGCGGGGTGAACAGGCAGTGGCTCGGGTGGTTGTTGTCCTTGATGATCTTTATGGCCTTCCTGTGACATCGGGTGGTGTAGGTGTCCTGGAGGGCAGGTAGTTTGCCCCCCGGTGATGCGTTGTGCAGACCTCACTACCCTCTGGAGAGCCTTATGGTTGTGGGCGGAGCAGTTACCGTACCAGGCGGTGATACAGCCCGACAGGATGCTCTCGATTGTGCATCTGTAGAAGTTTGTGAGTGCTTTTGGTGACAAGCCAAATTTCTTCAGCCTCCTGAGGTTGAAGAGGCGCTGCTGCGCCTTCTTCACGATGCTGTCTGTGTGGGTGGACCAATTCAGTTTGCCGAGGAACTTAAAACTTACTACCCTCTCCACTACTGTTCCATCGATGTGGATAGGGGGGTGTTCCCTCTGCTGTTTCCTGAAGTCCACAATCATCTCCTTAGTTTTGTTGACGTTGAGTGTGAGGTTATTTTCCTGACACCACACTCCGAGGGCCCTCACCTCCTCCCTGTAGGCCGTCTCGTCGTTGTTGGTAATCAAGCCTACCACTGTTGTGTTGTCCGCAAACTTGATGATTGAGTTGGAGGCGTGCGTGGCCATGCAGTCGTGGGTGAACAGGGAGTACAGGAGAGGGCTCAGAACGCACCCTTGTGGGGCCCCAGTGTTGAGGATCAGCGGGGTGGAGATGTTGTTGCCTACCCTCACCACCTGGGGCGGCCCGTCAGGAAGTCCAGTACCCAGTTGCACAGGGCGGGGTCGAGACCCAGGGTCTCAAGCTTGATGACGAGCTTGGAGGGCACTATGGTGTTAAATGCCGAGCTGTAGTCGATGAACAGCATTCTCACATAGGTATTCCTCTTGTCCAGATGGGTTAGGGCAGTGTGCAGTGTGGTTGAGATTGCATCGTCTGTGGAGCTATTTGGGCGGTAAGCAAATTGGAGTGGGTCTAGGGTGTCAGGTAGGGTGGAGGTGATATGGTCCTTGACTAGTCTCTCAAAGCACTTCATGATGACGGAAGTGAGTGCTACGGGGCGGTAGTCGTTTAGCTCAGTTACCTTAGCTTTCTTGGGAACAGGAACAATGGTGGCCCTCTTGAAGCATGTGGGAACAACAGACTGGGATAGGGATTGATTAAATATGTCCGTAAACACACCAGCCAGCTGGTCTGCGCATGCTCTGAGGGCGCGGCTGGGGATTCCGTCTGGGCCTGCAGCCTTGCGAGGGTTAACACGTTTAAATGTTTTCCTCACGTCGGCTGCAGTGAAGGAGAGTCCGCATGTTTTGGTTACGGGCCGTGTCAGTGGCACTGCATTGTCCTCAAAGCGGGCAAAAAAGTTATTCAGTCTGCATGGGAGCAAGACATCCTGGTCCGTGACTGGGCTGGTTTTCTTTTTGTAATCCGTGATTGACTGTAGACCCTGCCACATACCTCTTGTGTCTGAGCCGTTGAATTGAGATTCTACTTTGTCTCTATACTGACGCTTAGCTTGTTTGATTGCCTTGCGGAGGGAATAGCTACACTGTTTGTATTCGGTCATGTTGCCGGTCACCTTGCCCTGATTAAAATAAGTGGTTCGCGCTTTCAGTTTCACGCGAATGCTACCATCAATCCACGGTTTCTGGTTTGGGAATGTTTTAATCGTTGCTATGGGAACGACATCTTCAACGCACGTTCTAATGAACTCGCTCACCGAATCAGCGTATTCGTCAATGTTGTTGTTTGATGCAATACGAAACATATCCCAGTCCACGTGATGGAAGCAGTCTTGGAGTGTGGAATCAGATTGGTCGGACCAGCGTTGAACAGACCTCAGCGCGGGAGCTTCTTGTTTTAGTTTCTGTCTGTAGGCAGGGATCAATAAAATGGAGTCGTGGTCAGCTTTTCCGAAAGGAGAGCGGGGCAGGGCCTTATATGCGTCGCGGAAGTTAGAATAGCAATGATCCAAGGTTTTTCCAGCCCTGGTTGCGCAATCGATATGCTGATACAATTCAGGGAGTCTTGTTTTCAGATTAGCCTTGTTAAAATCCCCAGCTACAATGAATGCAGCCTCAGGATATATGGATTCCAGTTTGCAAAGAGTCAAATAAAGTTCGTTCAGAGCCATCGATGTGTCTGCTTGGGGGGAAATATATACGGCTGTGATTATAATCGAAGAGAATTCCCTTGGTAGATAATTGCGGTCGACATTTTATTGTGAAGAATTCTAAATCAGGTGAACAGAAGGACTTGAGTTCCTGTATGTTGTTGTGACCACACCACGTCTCGTTAACCATGAAGCATACGCCCCCGCCCCTCTTCTTACCAGAAAGATGTTTGTTTCTGTCGGCGCGATGCGTGGAGAAACCAGCTGGCTGCACCGACTCCGATAGCGTCTCTCCAGTGAGCCATGTTTCCGTGCAAAGAACGTTACAGTCTCTGATGTCCCTCTGGAATGCTACCCTTGCTCGGATTTCATCAACCTTGTTGTCAAGAGACTGGACATTGGCGAGAAGTATGCTAGGGAGTGGTGCACGATGTGCCCGTTTCCGGAGTCTGACCAGAAGACCGCTTCGTTTCCCCCTTTTACGAAGTCGTTCTTTTGGGTCGCCGGCTGGGATCCATTCCTGGGTGAAAGGCAGAACACAGGATCCGCTTCGCGAAAGTCATATTCTTGGTCGTACTGATGGTGAGTTGACGCTGCTCTTATATTCAGTAGTTCTTCTCGACTGTATGTAATGAAACTTAAGATGACCTGGTACCAAGGCCGTTGTGGAACGGGGAGGGGCTGTAACTTCCCTCTAGGCAGGTGTCAGGGAGCCTTGCTCTGAGCGCACACCGAGCAGGAGGAGACATAAAACCTCACGTCCTTCACCAACGTGGGCAACCAGTACCTCCCCCTAAGACTCTGCACTGTCCTCTCGATGCCAGGATGACCCGAGGAGGGTAAAGTATGGGCCCAACGAATTAACCTATCACGGACACCCCGCGGCACTTACTGAGCCCCTGCTGGACACTGAGGGGGTGCAAGCTCCAACCGTGATGCCCCCTCGATCTCCGCGTCCACCTCCCATACCACCTTGTGTGGGGCCATTTAAATTCCTGAGGAGGATAAACGAGGTGTGTTATAGGTTACAACTTCCTACTTATTATTGTATTAACTCCTAGTTTCATGTGTCTCTCCTCAGGCCGGTGGTGGCTGGTCCCCTGCAAGAGGGTGAGGTGCCTGAGGTCCCACCCTCTGGACATCGAGGGGTCCCCGGCGTACACAGTACGTGCCATTCTGGACTCGAGACGCCGGGTGAGGTGCCTACAGTACCTCATGGACTGGGAGGGGTACGGTCCGGAGGAGAGGTGCTGGGTATCGGTGGGGGACATTTTGGACCCTTCACTTCTGAGCTACTTCCTCCACCTGGATCGCCCGGCACCTCGCCCCCCAGGTCGCCCTCGAGGCCGGTGGTGGCGTGCTGCGTGAGCCGTGGGTCAGGTACTGTCACGACTCCCGCCGAAGTTGGCTCCCCTGCCTGTTCGGACAGTGCTCGGCGGTCGTTGTCACCGGCCTACTAGCCGCCACCGATCCCTTTTTCCTTTTCTGTTAGTTTAGTCTTATTAGTTGCACCTGTTCCTATTTGTGTTTTCTTGATTTTCTAGTCTAATTAAGCTTGTTAGAACCGCTCTAGTTTGTGCGGGATTATTTTATGTTCACGTTTAGTGTTGGATGTGGTTTTGTGCTCTGGACCATTTTACCCTGTGTTTTGGGTTGGTCAGTGTTTTCCACCCTTTGTTTGGGCATGACCGTTTGTGCCGGAATAAATTACCTAGTTTTCTTGAACCCTCTGCTCTCTGCACCTGACTCAAACATTCCACTCCTATTAATCCGTGACAGTTACTGAAACAGAATATTGAGGTAAGAGTACACAGATATCCTGTAAAATATGTAATTCTATTGGTGGTGCATCTTACATCATAGAAAATGTGTAGTAGGAGAAATACTGATGGAAAAAAAGCAAGAGAACGTTTAGAAGGACGTTTGTACAGACAGTCCAGCAGTAGCAGAAGGGGTATCACAACCGCAAAGAAAATGGAAAATGACTTCATGTGTTTTACTGGACCTTGATGTTAGCACTTGATAGTTTGGAAAAGGTAAATTAATTCACACAGCCTTAAGATATTTGCTAAGAATAATTTACAAAGAAATCTGACTGCCCAAGACAGTTAATATTCTCCACGTTTACAAAATATCAACATTTGAGCTGCTTCATTGGGGATCCTTTTTGTATAAATCTCTTTCTATATTTAGACTGATAAGTGCGATGACTACGAGAACATTAAGAAAGCGTGTGCTTCGAAGCCCACCATCGAGCCTAACATGGACACAGAGACAGGAAGAAGTGAGGATGACGTGGAGATCAGCTACTCTGAGGTCTCGTTCAGAGCAAAGCCAGGACACCAGACAGTCTGTAGTTCTGACCCTCGCCACTGCAGGGCAAGCCACAGCAGCAGCTCAGATGAAGAAGACTACACAACCCAGTATACTGATGTTAAAATATCAGAGGAAGTTTCATTCATAGTCAAAAAAAAGTATTAAGGTTTGTAAATATCTGTATCACACCCAGTCAAAAGTGTGGACACACCTACTCATTCAAGGGTTTTTCTTTACTATTTTTTGGAGGACAGAGGAGCCTCTTAAAGAAGAAGTTACAGGTGTGTGAGAGCCAGAAATATTGCTTGTTTGTAGGTGACCAAATACTTATTTTCCACCATAATTTGCAAATAAATCCATTAAAAATCTTACAATGTGATTTTATGGAATTTTGTTTCTCATTTTGTCTGTCATAGTTAAAGTGTACCTCTGATGAAAATTATAGGCCTCTCTCATCTTTTTAAGTGGGAGAACTTGCACAATTGGTGGCTGACCAAATACCTTTTTGCCCCACTGTATGTGGGAACTCCTTCAAGACTGTTGGAAAAGCATTCCTCATGAAGCTGGTTGAGAGAATTCCAAGAGTGTACAAAGCTGTCATCAAGGCAAAGGATGGCTACTTTGAAGAATATAAAATATATTTTCAACACTTTTTTTTTGGTTACTACATGATTCCAAATGTGTTATTTCATAGTTTTGATGTCTTCACTGATATTCAACCATGTAGAAAACAGTACACATAAAGTAAACCCCTTGAATGAGTAGGTGTGTCCAAACCTTTGACTAGTGCTTTATATCTGGATTGTTAGCAATAAAAACACATTCATGTGCCGGTCGTTGCCTTGTACTGTACTTTTAAATAATAAGTCAGTCAAGACCAAAATGGCAGGAAACAGAATTTATTGACGTCATTCAAAGTGGGTTTGAACATTGTGTGTTACATCAATGCAATATGTGCTTACTTGGCTGTCAAAATAGAAATGCTTCACTGTTTAGGAATTTCCCATATTTCAGGATGTGCTATTGTGTAGATGCTATGCAACTGACACCATGTTTTAATATTTGTTCAACATTGTAATGTACATCATTACTGTCTTCTTACTTTACATAATTACTGCTTCATGCTGAAATGACTGACTGCTTGTAACCTATATTCACCTGTATTCATTGCAAATACATTTAAAAAAAAACACACAAAAAAACATTAATAACAAAAATACAACATGTTGAAGTGATTCTTAACCATCACACACAATTTGTAAGTTCATAAATACACATTTTCTGTAACACTAAGTTACATATTCATAGAAGCGGAACAACTCAGGGGAAAACAAACAAAAATATCACACTCTTAAAAACTGTTGCGAGATTAAATGGAATTAATTGAAAATGTATGTAAGGAATGACACTAATCTATAAAAACACAGTTAAAAAGTCAGAATAAAGATAACATACACAGAGCCTAGTGAAAGTCTACACACCCACTGCACAGTCTTTACATTTTGCCGCCTTAAAAAAAAATACATTTGATTGTTTTCCTACGGATGTACACAACTTACACAACATTTTAAAAGTGAAAGAAAAATTATAAAACATTTTCCAAATGAATAAATAAAAACGTTTAACGGAGCTGTCTTAATTACGTATGTTTTCACAACCTAGAGTAAATTCTTGGTGGAAGCACCTTTGGCAGTCATTAGGGCTGTGAATAATTTTGAATTAGATTCTAACAACTTTGCACACCTCATAGGGCAACATATACACATTGTTTTTGTCAAAACTTCTCAAGCCCAGTAAATTTGGTTGGGAGTCATTGATGGACAGCAATATTCAAACCTTGGGCTGGATTCAATCTGTATCGCTGAAGTATCACAGAAGATCTACTTAAAAATGTAATTTCAGATTGAGCCGACATTTGCCGCGTTTAACGTTCATGCAGTCTCCACGAACGCGGGAACATTGCCTTTAAATTTCAATCAAGCTTTAAGACGGATCTTCCGGAGACAGTACAGGTGCATCAAAGCTGCGACTGAGAGACTGAAAATCAGCTTCTAGATTTGATGTTCATTTGATTTGACTTCGGCGATACAGATTGAATCTGAATTGAATCCAGCAGATTTAAGTCAGGACTGAGACTGGGCCATTCAGAAACACTCAACAGCTATTGGAAAGCCATTCTTGTTTGTCTTTGAGATTAAAATGTGTATAATTGACTCGCTGAAAAATACAACTCTATCCCAGTGTTTGGAATTCAGAAGACTGGGAGGGTTTCTAACGTTTTATCTGGGCTTTGCTACTTTCATATTTATTATGATCCTGACAAACTCCCCAATCCCTGCCGGGGTCAAGCCTACCAATAACACGATGTTGCTGCCACAAACAGGAGGATCAACAACATTGCATTCACTCCACATTACTGGCCTGTATAGAAAAGTAAAAAGGAGGAAGCCTGTGTTTTTTTTTTAAACACTCCAAATCATCCATTCTGTTTGCTACAAGGCTGTTAAGTAATGCTGCAAGAAAACACAGCAAATAAATGCACTTTTTGTCCTAAATTAAAAACCACAGGCCAAATCCAGAACTACACAACACAGAGTGAAACCCTCTGCATTTTCAAATATTGTGGATTGTACTGACATATCTGCTTTACAATCAGTGACAAGGTTTGAATATTGCTGTCCATCAATGACTCCCAAACCATATTTACTGAGCTTGAGCTATTTGGACAAAAACAATGGGTATGTGTTACCCTAAGAGTTGTGCAAAGTTCGTAGAATCTTATTCAAACTGATTCACAGCTATAATAGCGGCCAAAGGTGCTTCCACCAAGTATTATCTCTGGGGTGTGAAGACATACGCAATCAAGACATCTTTGGTTTTTATGTTCTATTCAATTGTAAATAAAACATTTTTTATAATTGTTCTTTCACTTTGAAAATGTGGAGTTGGTTGTGTAGATCAGCAGGACAAAATCTAATGTATTCCCTAATTGGATTTAATGTTAAGCCAAATCCACTCATTTGAAGGGGTGTCCACATACTTGTATATATAGAGATGAAAATCTAACTAATGAACAGACACTGTAGAATAACTGGTGTTAAAAAAAAGGTGGACATAGTGTTTCTACAGTTTGAAAGGTGACGATGATGTCTCTGCAGTGCATTATGGGTGATTTTTCACAACCTTGCACTAGCTTATCTGCACATAAGCTTTCCACCCTCTATACAGCAGCTTACTGTGCCTTTATACTCTCCTCCTCTTCCTCCTATCTAACTGAGGTTTTCCCTAATTTGTCTCAGATATGACCTGACCATGACATATGTTCCCATACCTTACCTCCTCTTCACCATTAGAGGAATCTTTCTACTCAGAAAGCAGTGTCACCTCATCCACAGTGGTTTCTGCTGTGTTGTGCTGCTCAGATTGTCCCAATGGAGCCTCTGTAGACTCCTGGACACTGAGGGAAGAATTAGTCATGCTCTGTAGCTTTGGCAGCGCAGAATCCTTTGCAACTTCTTCCTCCCCATCACTCTTGTGCCCTGCCTGAGTTTCTTCTAAGACTTTCGCTCCATGGTCTTCAGCGTGATCCCCCTGCTCCAGAGCAGGATTGGCCTCCTTCTTCCCAGCCCCTCCCTCGATACTACCTGTGGAGTGCAGACGGATCACTGCGTACTCTGCCGGTTTGGAGGCGACTCCCCTGATCTCTCCCTCCCCCTCCCCCTGCTTGGCCACCTTGGCCTGGAGTTTGGAGAAGTTCAAGTTGGCGTAGTGGAGTATGTCTGTGTCGTCAATTTCCCTGTCCACTGTCCTGTTGGGCCCGAGGGCCTCATCCAGCATGGCTTTATTGGCATAGACATTGTCCTCTTCCTGAAAGAGGGCCTGAGGGGTAAGCATCACATTAGACGGGTTTATAAGCTAACTTAGTTTTTTTTTGTGTGGACTCCTATTAGCTGTAACTGCCTGGTGTCCACACAAAACACAATGCAAAACAATCATATGAGCAAATCAACCACGGGATAGGAAAGGGCTTTGTTGTTCGTTAGTTGTTTAACATGAGATCCAGACAATATGGCTTCAAAAGACTCAATTACAGTAATGAACCACTGCAGCCTAAACTGACTTGAGTTCCTCTTCATGCACACAGTTGATTTTTTGCATATTTACGTTTTTATTTCCACCAGCCAAGCTACCTCCAATCTTTCACTGCAACAACAATACCAGTGATGAAATGTGTGCGGCATCTAGGATATGTAATATCATGCACACTCTTCGGTGAAATATGTATATCAATGCCTTCCCACATTGCTAAGACTGTGAGCACATACACATGTGCAATGTCGGAATGTCAGTGTAGTTACTTACCTCATCAGTCACTATGAACTCTGCTGTGTCCTTCTGTCGTTTGTTTGGTGATTGCCTGGATCTCCTATGCCCGAGAGCAAAACAACAGAGATGTTAAGATAATGTCGTCAAATACCAGTCCAGACAAACATTGGACCAATCTATCCAAAGGTCTTTTACATGATCGTACCTGCACTGGCCCCTGTGTCAGTCACTTACTTGCAGATGAGAAGCAGTGGGATACATAGGAGCATCATCACTCCTGCCCCCACACCAGCCCCGATCAACAGAGAGATTAGGTGGAAACCTGCACAATCACAACATAGAGAAAACAAATGAGGTGTAAAACAAGCACCGCCATTCCTTCTTTGTATTAAATATCCTTCTTATTTGGCGATGTGAGAGCTTGGGACTATGAGGTTCTATCTGCATAAAGATGTTTCTGAGATAATTGGCTTTAAAGTTCCGAATCCTCATTGGTTTGAATGGTGTCAGACATTTTTTATCTTGTATTCTTTTGAACTGAACAACATGAATAGGGGTATTTTTACTATATACATAGAGAACATTTAACAGAACAACGCTATGTCAATAACTAAATTTTGACAAAAATAAAGATAGACCCTTATAGTTCCAAGCTCTTGTATGGTTAGTGGGACCGGGGGGACTGTTAGGAACTAATTCTGTTGTAGAGCAGGACAAACGTCTACCATCTGTACCTTCATATGTTTCCATTGATGTTAAGTTAAATGAGAAGCTGTCAAAACCATCCATGTTGGAGCTGAGGCAGACCAGACTCGGTATTTCCTCTTCCTGTGATTGGCGGATGGTGAGGGAGCTCCTCAGCCCGGCTCGGCCCATTGGCTCCTCCCTGATGATGGTGTTAGTGGAGTGATTGACAGACTCTCCAGCCAATTGCCACACCACTGTGGGAGCAGGGTTTCCAAAGCTATCACAGAAACATCTGATCTGAGATGTAGCTGAAATCCTGATGCAGCGAGAGGTGTTCTGGATCTCTGAAGCAACTACCCCGAACAGACAGGGAGGACACAACTATTGTTAATAGTTCATTCACATTAATGAGTGATTGTGATTCATAATCAGTAGAATAAATACTGTACAGTACATACATGTCACATCGATATTGATGGCCTCAGAGTTCTGCAGTCCATGGACATTCTGAGCCTCACAGTAGTACTGTTCATTTGAAAGCCTGGTTACATTGAAGATGTTGAGGTTCTCTTCAGACCCTACAATGTCCTTCTCCCATCCCTCAACTCTGTACCAGGTGTAGTTATTCACTGCTGGGTTGGCATTGCTGCTGCAGGTCAGAGCCACAGAGCTGCCCTCTGCTACTGAGCTAGAGGGACTGACTGACACTGAGGTGTTCTTGGGGGGATCTGGAAGAAAACAGTGTATTATACACTTCTCAACAGTGGTGTTAGTCTGCCTATCCATACTTCCCATGCTACATGTCTGTAATTCTATACAATAAAGCCAGCTGTGAGCCAGATTCAGTTGCCATACCTAAGCCAGATCCTTTCCACAATAAGGGCCAAACTTGGGCTGGCATATACTGTAGATGTGGCCCAGTTACTACTTTGAATTACACCAGAAGTGGGCCGTATCCAACTTGATAGGCTAGGTCTAGCTTTTTCATGGCAATGATCTGGCTAAGTTATGGCAATCAAACCTGGCCCACTTCTGGACCGTAATTCCAAGTGTTTACAAGGCCACATAAACACGCTGGAGGATTGTAAATGGAGGCTGGATTTGGGCAATAATAATTTTGCTTTCTAGGTTTGTCTTCGGAAACCCTTCATTTGAGATAAAACACAAATCTTGACTAGATTGCCAATGGCAATACAGAACAAACAGCCATGCATAAACATATTCACACTGCCATACAAACTCAACAACAGGCTTCAGTGATGGAGGTCCATTGACACACACACACACACACACACACACACACACACACACACACACACACACACACAGACACACACACACAGTAAAGATTCATGGTTGTCACGCAACAGGACAATGGCTCACTGTCATTGGACCAGACAGTCTGGACACTGGCGCGAACCCATGACCCAGACGTTGGCTACACACCAGGTGTGGCTGGTCACAGCAGCTGGATGTGTGCCTCAACACAGAGTCATATTCAACCAGTTATCAATAGACAGTTTTTAGCATCTTGGTAACACAGCATCTTGGTAACACTTTACAATAAGGTTATGGATTAGAATCAACTATATTAGTGAAAGGTTCTAGATGTACCATTTCAAAATGATGGCTTAAATATGACATGTTCCTTTACCATTAGTAAATGATTACCAAATGCATTGACACAATTTAACGATACATTAGTTGATGCCAAATAATGTAGCCTTATGGTAGCGTCTTGATGCTTCTATGTTTCTGGCCCTACACTAGGAGCTATACTGTATTATACCATGGGATGGAAATTAAGCTAGCACACTAACCCGTGACTAGTACTTTTCAGACCGGGCTACTAGAAAATGTGCCCGACTAGCCCGCCAGCTACTGACATTTTGTCTTTTCAAATATTGCGTGGCAAATATTTTGGACCCAGGCTAGTAAAAATTGCAGTCTACTATCCTGGCTGGCCAGTGCCCAAAATCCTTCAATTACATCCCTTATCATACCACTGCAAAAGTATAATGTATATAACTTACATTGAATATCCAGCTGAACAACTGTGGCTTTTTCCGCACCAAGGGCATGCAGTGCTTCACAGCAGTACTCCCCACTATCACTTGCTTTACTGTCTAAGGTGAAGCTCTCTCCAGATCCTAAAGTGACAGCCTCAGTCCCATTGACTCTGTACCAGGTGTAGTTTTTCACTGCTGGGTTGGCATTGCTGTTGCAGGTCAGAGTCACAGAGCTGCCCTCTACCACTGAACCAGAGGGACTGACTGACACTGAGGTGTTCTTGGGAGGGTCTGGGGGAAAGAAACAATAGATATTGTATGTCAAGAGTCAATTTAGTGTGTGTTATGATACTGTCCATAGTTGAAAATATTGTTCATATTTGGTTTCATTGTGTACATACACATTCCATCTAGTTGAAGGACAGATGAGTTCTCGGCTCCATGGTCATTGATGGTTTCACAGTAGAAATAACTGTCATCTGCTGGTACCTGGACAGTTAGCATTCTGCTAGCCCCCACTGTTGAAACCTGTTCTCCAATAACTCTGTACCAGGTGTAGCTCCCCACTGCTGGGTTGGCATTGCTGCTGCAGGTCAGAGTCACAGAGCTGCCCTCTAACACTGAACCAGAGGGACTGACTGATACTGAGGTGTTCTTGGGAGAGTCTGAGGGAGAGTGCACAGAAAGTTGTCAAATTCTATAGAAATAAACCACTTACCATACATGAATCAAACTGACCATGCATGAATCAACTTACAAAGAACAGTGACTGTCAGATACGTTTTGGATGATTTATCACTCTTGCCAGCTTGTCGTTTGTACAGCGCAGTGCAGGAGATCTTCTCCCCATGGTGGACATGTGAAGCGGTAAAGTTCAGGAGAGAAGTTATGACTCGATTCGGAGTCTCCTGCAAATCCTCCACACTGTCACTCAGTGTGGGGGTCCATGTCAGAGTTGGAGGGAGTGAGGGACAGGGGGCTGCGGCAGAGCAGACCAAACTCACTGAGGCCCCCTCCATCACATCCACTGTTGCTGGACTTAGAGTGGGTTTGGATGGATACTCTGAGGGATAAATAAAAAAATAAAAAAACGTATTACATGAACAGTGCATTAAATACAGCAAGTTCAAACCTGCAACTTAAGTGAACACAACACAAGACAGAAATAGCATATTCTAATGATACTCTACCTTTAACATCAATTGTGACACGTCCTGGAAAATTATATTTCAGAGCATTGTCACATTCAAGTCTGAAACAAAAGTAGTCATTGAAATAAGATGTGAAGTCATTCAGGATTGTGGTGCATTCCTTCTGCTGCAAGTTCCCAGTTAGATTCCCTTGAATGGTGTTTAAGCCTGTTCCTGTGAGACTAGAATCAAACACGTGTACTCTTCTCCACCCTTTCCTCCATATTCCTTTACATGAAGCTGTGAGGGACGACTCATATCCAGATCCCAGTGTAAATGAGCAGGGAATGGCCACACAAGATCCACTGAGAGCCTCTATATTCTGAGGCATCAGAGCTGCAAAGTCTAGGCACAGAACACCTGAAATACACACAACAAACGTATTAGACTGGGGTGTTAGGTTCTTTTCAACTAAAATAATATGTGGGCTAGTTATTTAGCGATGTGCAGAATAATCTGGCTAGTATTTTGGGGGGATGTAGCAATGCTAGTAGACATGGATTGTATTAACTATAGCTTTAAAAACCAAGTGCAAATGTTTTTATCTCAATTTGACATTATTTCTGGCTAACAATAAAGCAACTTACTGTAATAGTTTTTTAAAAATGTTTTTAAAAAATGTATTTCTCAAGCAATAATTTTGCTAGGACTGTCTTGGAGTTGGGAAGGGAACAAAATGGTGCATTAACCACAGTGTGGATCAATCCACCTGAGCAGAGAATGGATATGTAACCTTAAAACGAAGTTATTGGCAGACAGGTTTGTTATCTTTGTTATTGGTCTATTAACTTGACCCCCCCTGGTGATGTCACCAGCGAAGCCAAAACTCCACCCACGCAAAACCTGCTGTTTAGAAGGTCCTGTATTTCAACCAGCAACTATCAGAAAATAACACCAATCACATTTGTACAGTGTTAGTTCATCAGCTGTTGTATAAATACGATACAAAACACAGGAAAAACTGAATGTTGACTGCGCTGGGCTTTTAATAAGGATCAGAACACTAACCATGTTTCCATCCAGTTTTCATGAGAGTAAAGTCATATCGTATTAAAAATAAATAATGAGGGCAGTAGCTAGGTTTACATTCAATTGGCGACACATTTTCATGCGTCCGATAAAGAAAATATGTGCAATTTCCCACCAGTGGTGTTTCCACCAAATGGACTTGTTGCAGATAGAAATCAGTGCATGATGACATAGTGCACACAACATGTACTTGTTTGCTTACATTTTCAAGTACCAAATAAAAATCTAAAGTTCATAGTGTTTCCATCGCATTCTCATATTTTCAAATATTCACATGATAATGTGTCTCCAATTGGATGGAACCTAGCTACAGATAACCTATCAAATGTAAATGGTAGCGTGCAATGGGAGACGCCAGAAAGCAGTGCATCAGACCCAGCCTTTCCCACAGCGACCCACCTTGCAGTAGATAACCAATGAGGATGAGTCTTTCAGCTCCTGTGATGTGCATGATTCTCTGTATCAGAAATGGCAAGATGAGCTCACTGTCTGGACAGACAGACACACACACATTCAGTACATTGTCTTATTTTTTTTAAACATAATACTAACAGTGAAAATAACTTTTAATTAAAGTTAAACACGTAAACATTTTGACATTTTAGTTTTGATTTGTCATTAATAGAATGATTCCACACAGATTGAGTGTAGAGTACTGAAACCACATTGACCCTATTCTCCACAAGACAGTGTGAGTTTTCTTGCTTTTTTATTTGACATGTTGGCTACACCACAATAATTTGTATCAGAATGAGATTTGAATCATAATAATATGAACATATTTCTCACATAATAAATATAGAATAAAAAATACATTATTCAATTATACCCTAAAGCCAATGAAGAAGATTTGTGTTGATTCTGAGTAGGTATAAATACCTAAATTGAGCATAATAAAGTCAAACAGGTTCATGTTTTGGGTGTAGATTCATTTCCATTGAAAATAATGACCAATAGAAATGTATTAAGTGTATAGAGCTATGAGCTGATTAGGTTGATTTTGGGAAAATGTAGATTTAGCCTATACCTGACACACTAAAGAAAATGTAACCTAGTTGAACTTGACAATATCTACAATTCGATTTTAATTTGATGCAATAAATATCTGAAATGTGTTCCCAAATCCAACTCATCCGAAAATATCAACGCCTGTGAACATACACTTCAACATGTTGCACTCCACATTGCAAAACCATAACAGTCGCATTAATTACCATAACAGAAATAGTACAAACAGAAATAGTGTCTCCGACCTCTTACCAGTATTCACGCGATGGTCATCTGTTCAAATCCAATGCACAATTCAGGCTTTATAAATGATACCTGAAGTGGTGTTCTGTTGTCCAGCTGCCTGTCACTGTAGTAGACGGTCAGAAGAAGTGGCGCTGCTGTTTGCAAGACACAGACATTTCCTTCACTGAATAAGCGCCAACCCCCAAGCGCTAGCCTTCCTCTGTAATATCAAATGATCATCAGATTTTTTTACTCATATTTATCAGTGAGATATATCAAGCTTCACAAGGAGGGCAACATCCACTGATTCCTTTAAATGTATACAAATATATAATCCAGTGGCTAGTAAATTACACAGAAAGCTATAGCCCCTTGCAATATTTATCTTTACTTCTCCTTTTTATATTTAAATACACAAATGTAATGAAATATTCAAGTTTCAAGTTGAGTTTTTACAACGAGTTCCAGATTAATGGGGCAATAACTGTTCAAGACATATGTGGCTGATGGATATTACACATTTTACATTTTGCATAACTTCCTGCTTTCCATAGCTACTACTCAATGGGCTACATTTCAAAGAAGGTTTAAAAGCAGACTTTAATGTGGATATCATAAATGTACAATTCAGGCTTAGAAAAAGAGAAAATAACATGAATAAATTAGTAAAAGTCTCGTTGATGATGAATTGATATAAATGTTTCCCTACACAATTTATACAGTGGCTTGCGAAAGTATTCAACCCACTTGGCATTTTTCCTGTTTTGTTCCCTTACGACCTGGAATTAAAATAGATTTTTTGGGGGTTTGCATCATTTGATTTACACAACATGCCTACCACTACGAAGATGCAAAATATATTTTTTTATTGTGATACAAACAAGAAATAAGACAAAAAAAAACAGAAAACTTGAGCATGCCTAATTATTCACCCCCCCCAAAGTCAATACCTTGTAGAGCCACCGTTTTCAGCAATTACAGCTGCAAGTCTCTTGGGGTATGTCTCTATAAGCTTGGCACATCTAGCCACTGGGATTTTTGCCCATTCTTCAAGGCAAAACTGCTCTAGCTCCTTCAAGTTGGATGGGTTCCACTGGTGTACAGCAATCTTTAAGTCATACCACATATTCTCAATTGGATTGAGGTCTGGGCTTTGACTAGGCCATTCCAAGACATTTAAATGTTTCCCCTTAAACCACTCAAGTGTTGCTTTAGCAGTATGCTTAGGGTCATTGTCCTGCTGGAAGGTGAACCTCCATTCCAGTCTCAAATCTCTGGAAGACTGAAACTGGTTTCCCTCAAGAATTTCCCTATATTTAGCCCCATCCTTCAATTCTGACCAGTTTCCCAGTCCCTGACGATGAAAAACATTCCCACAGCATGATGCTGCCACCACCATGCTTCACTGTGGGGATGGTGTTCTCGGGGTAATGGGAGGTGTTGGGTTTGCACCAGACATAGCATTTTCCTTGATGGCCAAAAATCTACATTTTAGTTTCATCTGATCAGAGTACCTTATTCCATATGTTTGGGTTGTCTCCCACATGCCGTTTGGCGAACACCAAACATGTTTGCTTATTTTGTTCTGTAAGCAATGGCTTTTTCTGGCCACTCTTCTGCAAATCCCAGCTCTGTGGAGTGTATGGCTTAAAGTGGCCCTATGGACAGATACTCCCATCTCCACTGTGGAGCTATGCAGCTCCTTCAGGGTTATCTTTGGTCTCTTCGTTGCCTCTATGATTATTGCCCCCTTTGCCTGGTCCGTGAGATTTGGTGGGCGGCCCTCTCATGGCAGGTTTGCTGTTGTGCCATATTCTTTCCATTTTGTTATAATAGATTTAATGCTGCTTCGTGGAATGTTCAAAGTTTCTGATATTTTTTTATAACCCAACCCTGATCTGTACTTCTCCACAACTTTGTCCCTGACCTGTTTGGAGAGCTCCTTGGTCTTCATAGTGCCGCTTGCTTGGTTGTGTTAAAGACTCTGGGGCCTTTCAGAACAGGTGTATGTATACTGAGATCATGTGACAGATCATGTGACACTTAAATAAAGTCCACATGTGTGCAATCTAACTAATTGTTATGACTTCTGAAGGTAATTGGTTGCACCAGATCTTATTTAGGGGCTTCATAGCAAAGGGGGTGAATACATATGCACGCACCACTTTTCAATGTTTTATTTTTTTCATTTCACTTCTACAATTTGGACTATTTTGTGTATTACATGAAATCCAAATAAAGTCCATTTAAATTACAGGTTGTAATGAAACAAAATAGGAAAAACGGCAAGGGGGTGAATACTTTTGCAAGGCACTGTAAACCCTTCAGTGTTGCGTATATAATATATACAGTATATATATTATAAATGCCATTTAGCAAACACTCTTATCCAAAGTGACTTAAAAGTACAAAAAATTCTAGGGGGAGGGGAGGTCCAAAATAGGGGAGAGCGTGCAACTTATTTTTTGCTTTGGGGAGGGTTGTGTGTTTTTTTATTGGATACAGGGGAGGGTGGTTTTTTATTGGACACAGGGAAGGGGAGGGTGGTTTTTTATTGGACACAGGGAAGGGGAGGGTGGTTTTTTATTGGACACAGGGAAGGGGAGGGTGGTTTTTTATTGGACACAGGGGAGGGGAGGGTAGTTTTTTATTGGACACAGGGAAGGGGAGGGTGGTTTTTTATTGGACACAGGGAAGGGGAGGGTGGTTTTTTATTGGACACAGGGGAGGGGAGGGTGGTTTTTTATTGGACACAGGGAAGGGGAGGGTGGTTTTTTATTGGACACAGGGAAGGGGAGGGTGGTTTTTTATTGGACACAGGGGAGGGGAGGGTGGTTTTTTATTGGACACAGGGAAGGGGAGGGTGGTTATTTATTGGACACAGGGAAGGGGAGGGTGGTTTTTTATTGGACACAGGGGAGGGGAGGGTGGTTTTTTATGGGACACAGGGAAGGGGAGGGTGGATTTTTATTGGACACAGGGGAGGGGAGGGAAGTTTTTTATTGGACACAGGGAAGGGGAGGGTGGTTTTTTATTGGACACAGGGGAGGGGAGGGTAGTTTTTTATTGGACACAGGGGAGGGTGGTTTTTTATTGGACACAGGGAAGGGGAGGGTGGTTTTTTATTGGACACAGGGGAGGGGAAGGTAGTTTTTTATTGGACACAGGGAAGGGGAGGGTGGTTTTTTATTGGACACAGGGGAGGGGAGGGTGGTTTTTTATTGGACACAGGGGAGGGGAGGGTGGTTTTTTATTGGACACAGGGGAGGGGAGGGTGGTTTTTTATTGGACACAGGGGAGGGGAGGGTAGTTTTTTATTGGACACAGGGGAGGGGAGGGTAGTTTTTTATTGGACACAGGGAAGGGGAGGGTGGTTTTTTATTGGACACAGGGGAGGGGAGGGTGGTTTTTTATTGGACACAGGGGAGGGGAGGGTAGTTTTTTATTGGACACAGGGGAGGGGAGGGTAGTTTTTTATTGGACACAGGGAAGGGGAGGGTAGTTTTTTATTGGACACAGGGGAGGGGAGGGGAGTTATTTATTGGACACAGGGGAGGGTGGTTTTTTATTGGACACAGGGGAGGGTAGTGTTGTTTTTTATTGGACACAGGGAAGGGGAGGGTGTTTTTTTATTGGACACAGGGGAGGGTGGTTTTTTTATTGGACACAGGGGAGGGTAGTGTGGGTTTTTTTGGGCACAGGAGGGTAGTGTGGTTTCTTATTGGACACAGGGGAGGGTAGTGTGGTTTTTTATTGGACACAGGGAAGGGGAGGGTGGTTTTTTATTGGACACAGGGGAGGGTAGTGTGGTTTCTTATTGGACACAGGGAAGGGGAGGGTGGTTTTTTTATTGGACACAGGGAAGGGGAGGGTGGTTTTTTATTGGACACAGGGGAGGGTAGTGTGTTTTCTTATTGGACACAGGGAAGGGGAGGGTGGTTTTTTATTGGACACAGGGGAGGGGAGGGTAGTTTTTTATCGGATACAGGGGAGGGGAGTTATTTATTGGACACAGGGGAGGGTAGTGTGTTATTTTATTGGACACAGGGGAGGGTAGTGTGGTTTCTTATTGGACACAGGGGAGGGTAGTGTGTTTTTTTATTGGACACAGGGGAGGGTAGTGTGGTTTTTTATTGGACACAGGGGAGGGTTGTGTGGTTTTTTATTGAACACAGGGGAGGGTAGTGTGGTTTCTTATTGGACACAGGGGAGGGTAGTGTGTTTTTTTTATTGGACACAGGGGAGGGTAGTGTGGTTTCTTATTGGACATAGGAGGGTAGTGTGTTTTTTTCAACAACACAACCGCCATTCTGACCCTCAACACGAGGGACACTCATATGTTTATATGTAGTTCCCTCTTGCTTAGCCAAGGGAAGTATTTTGGGGGTGGGGATGCTGCGATATGTTGTAGACAGCTGTATAGAAATTTGCAATAAAATCTGAAATACACATGAACTGAAAGAAAGAAAGGGTGGAAATTGATGGATAAACTAAAATATTTGGAGATGACAAGGTGAAAAGCTTGATTTAAGCTTGTTATTTACATTTATCTGATAGATTAAAACGATTCTGATGAGGTCTAATACCACAGTTCACGTCTCTCAGGTTGAGCGGAAACCGTGAATGCAGAGCTACGCTCATGATGTGACTGCCGCTCTCCCCTCTGCAGCGTTCACGTATCGCTGCCACTGGGCTCTCTCCGTGCTCCTCTGTAGCCACACTCTTTCCTCTGTCACACACACAAACACATGCATGCTCGTACCCATGCACACACACACACATGTACAGTGGGGCAAAAAAGTATTTAGTCAGCCACCAATTGTGCAAGTTCTCCCACTTAAAAAGATGAGAGAGGCCTGAAATTTTCATCATAGGTACACTTCAACTATGACAGACAAAATGAGAAAAAAAATTCCAGACAATCACATTGTAGGATTTGTTATTAATTTATTTGCAAAATATGGCGGAAAATAAGTATTTGGTCAATAACAAAAGTTTATCTCAATACTTTGTTATATACCCTTTGTTGACAATGACAGAGGTAAATACTAAATACTTTTTTGCCCCACTGTATGTCATGTGTGGTCAAATAAATGATAATTGTATACGCAATTCCAAAAGTGCTAGAACTACTTCGATTTTTGTGGTGTGCAAATCCCTAATACTAGCCTAAAGAGTGCTTTCGCCTGTATGACCTCATAAGTACAGGTCATGTTGGAGATCTGTAGTGTGGCGTATGTGTCACCTACTGCCTGTTGGCAGACATGGGGACATGTCACACAATAAGTAATTCTGTAATACAGTATTTAAGCACCATAAAAGCAAGATTCTACTTGCTTAGCAATTACAGGAAGTCCATTTTACCTGATATATTTATATTTATAGAATCCACAGGACAATGACCATTCCACAGATTATGGATGAAACTGATATTTGAGCTACAAGACATGTTTGTTAGTTACCAAATTCAGTCTCTATACTTTTTGTATGTTTACCAATAGTCTTTATAACAAATGTATGAAGGTAATAGTATAATCTTAATCAATTTAATTATACACAATAATCTGTTTAGTCTATGATGGAAATAAAGTACATTTGTATTGTTACAGCAGTATACCTACCTGTAGTTGTGGAGGGGCAGTGGTGCAGATACACAAAGAACTTGGACCTATCTTTGCCATAGCTATTTTGTGCTTCACAGCAGAACAGAACTCTCACTGATATCCTGCAGGACCAGAAACTGAGATCTAGAATCCATTGGGACCATCTTGCTCTCATTGACTCTGTACTAGGTGTGAGGTCTTCGCTAGTGGGTTGGCATTGCTGCTATACAAGTCAGAGTCACAGAGCTGCCCTCTACCGCTGAACTAGAGGGACTGACTGATGCTAATGTGTTCCTGGGAAGGGCTAAAAAGTTAGAGAGAAAAAAAAAAAAAAAACATTTTTTGGTGGGCACCATTTCACTCTGACCCATTGCTAGCAGTGGGTTAATCTGGTTCATGCTACAATACAGTTTTTGGTTAAAAAAAAATGTTTTAATGTACATGGCACACCTAGTTGAATGATAGTAGACTTCTGCAATCCAAAATAATTGCTGGCCTCACAGTAGAACTGTCTGTTGTCTGCAGACACCTGGAGAGTATGAACTCTTTTAGACCCCGTTGATGTGAACTGTTTTCCATGAACTCTGTACCAGTTGTAGGTCTTCACTGCTGGGTTGGCATTGCTGCTGCAGGTCAGAGTCACAGAGCTGCCCTCTAACACAGAGGGACGGACTGACACTGAGGTGTGCTTGGGAGGGTCTGGGGGAAAAGAAAAACATCATGACTTTCCTATCAACACAAATGTGGCCTAACTTATTCCATTATAACCAGAATAACAATTGGACATACATCGAACAGTGATTGTGAGACCTTTCTCAGACGACACATCACTGTTGCCAGCTTCTCGTTTGTAGAGAGCAGTGCCGGAGATTGTCTGTCCATGATGGAGGTATGATGCAGTAGAAGGTCAGAGTAGAACTCATGACTTCAGTTTGGTCCCGTCTCGTTTTTTTCTTCTTCTCCACACTGTCACCCAGTCTGGGGGTCCATGTCAGAGTTGGAAGGAGAATGGGACAGGGGGCTACAGTAGAGCAGATCATACTCACTGATTCCCCCTCATTCACGTTCACTGTAGCTGGGATTAGAGTGGGCTGGGGAGGAGTGTCTTCAGGAGATAAAGATGTAATCTAGTTTATAACACAAGCAGACATAGGCTACATCAATGTATTACTGTAATTGACATGGCACAAAGAAATGGCATATTCTAATGTTGTTCAGGATACTGGTGCAGTCCTTCTCAAGCAAGTCATCTCTTGTGGGTGCCATTAACACTGGTTTCACAAATCTCCTGTTCCATGTTCCTTTACATGGACGAGAGAGGGATGACTCAAATTTAGGCTCCAATGTAAATCTACATGAAATGAGCACATACAGTGCCATGCGAAAGTATTCGACCCCCTTGAACTTTGCGACCTTTTGCCACATTTCAGGCTTCAAACATAAAGATATAAAACTGTATTTTTTTGTGAAGAATCAACAACAAGTGGGACACAATCATGAAGTGGAACGACATTTATTGGATATTTCAAACTTTTTTAACAAATCAAAAACTGAAAAATTGGAGGTGCAAAATTATTCAGCCCCTTTACTTTCAGTACAGCAAACTCTCTCCAGAAGTTCAGTGAGGATCTCTGAATGATCCAATGTTGACCTAAATGACTAATGATGATAAATACAATCCACCTGTGTGTAATCAAGTCTCCGTATAAATGCACCTGCACTGTGATAGTCTCAGAGCTCCATGAAGAACAAGGAACACACCAGGCAGGTCCGAGATACTGTTGTGAAGAAGTTTAAAGCCGGATTTGGATACAAAAAGATTTCCCAAGCTTTAAACATCCCAAGGAGCACTGTGCAAGCGATAATATTGAAATGGAAGGAGTATCAGACCACTGCAAATCTACCAAGACCTGGCCGTCCCTCTAAACTTTCAGCTCAAACAAGGAGAAGACTGATCAGAGATGCAGCCAAGAGGCCCATGATCA
This sequence comes from Oncorhynchus mykiss, assembly GCF_057628025.1. Classification (NCBI taxonomy): domain Eukaryota; kingdom Metazoa; phylum Chordata; class Actinopteri; order Salmoniformes; family Salmonidae; genus Oncorhynchus; species Oncorhynchus mykiss. Next base: position 34,993,996 of record NC_143023.1, read on the forward strand.
CTCTGGATGAACTGCAGAGATCTACAGCTGAGGTGGGAGACTCTGTCCATAGGACAACAATCAGTCGTATATTGCACAAATCTCGCCTTTATGGAAGAGTAGCAAGAAGAAAGCCATTTCTTAAAGATATCCATAAAAAGTGTTGTTTAAAGTTTGCCACAAGCCACCTGGGAGACACACCAAACATGTGGAAGAAGGTGCTCTGGTCAGATGAAACCAAAATTGAACTTTTTGGCAACAATGCAATACGTTATGTTTGGCGTAAAAGCAACACAGCTGAACACACCATCCCCACTGTCAAACATGGTGGTGGCAGCATCATGGTTTGGGCCTGCTTTTCTTCAGCAGGGACAGGGAAGATGGTTAAAATTGATGGGAAGATGGATGGAGCCAAATACAGGACCATTCTGAAAGAAAACCTGATGGAGTCTGCAAAAGATCTGAGACTGGGACGGAGATTTGTCTTCCAACAAGACAATGATCCAAAACATAAAGCAAAATCTACAATGGAATGGTTCAAAAATAAACATATCCAGGTGTTAGAATGGCCAAGTCAAAGTCCAGACCTGAATCCAATCGAGAATCTGTGGAAAGAACTGAAAACTGCTGTTCACAAATGCTCTCCATCCAACCTCACTGAGCTCGAGCTGTTTTGCAAGGAGGAATGGGAAAAAAATTCAGTCTCTCGATGTGCAAAACTGATAGAGACATACCCCAAGCGACTTACAGCTCTAATCGCAGCAAAAGGTGGCGCTACAAAGTATTAACTTAAGGGGGCTGAATAATTTTGCACGCCCAATTTTTCAGTTTTTGATTAGTTAAAAAAGTTTGAAATATCCAATAAATGTCGTTCCACTTCATGATTGTGTCCCACTTGTTGTTGATTCTTCACAAAAAAATACAGTTTTATATCTTTATGTTTGAAGCCTGAAATGTGGCAAAAGGTCGCAAAGTTCAAGGGGGCCGAATACTTTTGCAAGGCACTGTATATAACTGTTTGGCCATAATGACCATTGTTGTGTTTGGAGGAAAAAGGGGGAGGCTTGCAAGCCGACGAACACCATCCCAACCGTGAAGTATGGGGATGGCAGCATCATGTTGTGTGGGTGCTTTGCTGCAGGAGGGACTGGTGCACTTCACAAAATAGATGTCATCATTAGGATGGAAAATGATGTGGATATATTGAAGCAACATCTCAAGTTAAAGCTTGGTCGCAAATCTGTCTTCCAAATGGACAATGACCCCAAGCATGTTTCCAAAGTTGTGCCAAAATGGCTTCAGGACAACAAAGTCAAGGTATTGGAGTGGCCATCACAATGCCCTGACCTCAATCCTATAGAACTTTTGTGGGCAGAACTGAGAAAGCGTGTGCGAGCAAGGAGGCCTACAAACCTGACTCAGTTACACCAGCTCTGTCAGGAGGAATGGGCCAACTTATTGTGGGAAGCTTGTGGAATGCTACCCGAAACATTTGACCCAAGTTAAACAATTTAAAGGTAATGCTACCAAATACTAATTGAGTATATGTAAACTTCTGACCCACTGAGAAAAAAATAAAGCTGAAATAAATCATTCTCTCTACTATTATTCTGACATTGTGAAAAACTGAGTTTAAATGTATTTGGCTAAGGTGTATGTAAACCTCCAACTTCAACTGTATATACAGTATATTTACCCCAAAAATATGGAGGATTGGAAATGATGCAGACAATTACATTGATGGAAGCAACAATCTATCTGCAATATTAAAGCTGATCCACCCCTAAAACTAAATACAATTACAAATAAAAAACTGTGATGTGGCGTAATATGCCATTAATGTAATCTTTGTTTATAGAGTCTCATCTCGCTTACACTTAAAAATACACAGCAATCTGTTTTTATCTGTGATGAGAATAAAGTACATTCTCAAAACACATATGCTTTGATTGTTACTACCTGCAGGTGTGGAGGTGCAGTGGTGCAGATGCACAAAGATCTTGGACCTATCTTTGCCATAGCTACTCTGTGCTTCACAACAGAACAGTCCGCTCTCACTGATATCCTGCAGAACCAGACACTGAGATCTAGACTCTATGGGGACTATTTTGCTCCCACTGACTCTGTACCAGGTGTAGGTCTTCACTGCTGGGTTGGCATTGCTGCTGCATGTCAGTCACAGAGCTGCCCTCTACCACTAGGGACTGGCTAATACTGAGGTATATACTGAGCCGGCACAAGATACGGCTTGGGAAACGTACCTTAATCCAGGGATGGTGCTGTACTACTGATTATCCCATTATCCTAACTGACAAATCAAGAAGATTGAAATACTGCAAGTTTTTTACGAAACTACCTTTTTCGTCAACATGCTAGGCTAGCTAACGTTATAGCAGCCCATTGGATTCAATGAAAACTCTTCCTCCAATTTATTAATAAACCTGCTGCATCAACATGTGAACACAGTAAATAAACTCAATCACCATAAATAAAAACACAGAACTGTTGTAAATAGTAATAATGTACCTTTAACATCAATATTGATGCTTTCAGGAAACACAAATGGAAGACTGTTGTCTTATACAAGGTTCAGGTAATATTGGGATAGATAGGAACAGGGATAAGGGATGTTCAGGATATGAAATGTTTTGTACTATCAGTGGACAGTATAATAAAGCTTATACAACTGGTGGGTCTAATCCTGAATGCTGATTGGCTAAAACTGCATTCCAACCGGTGTTTATTCCACAAATTACCACCGGCTAAATCTATTACATTAAAATGCCTATTTACTCTGTTCCATCTGACTGCACAATCCACTGTCTCATCAACTCAGCCAGGCACTTTATAAACTTGATGTCCACTATAAAAAGCCTCTAGAGATTATCTCACTTTCTTTTTGGACTAACATTTAGTTTTCAACAAGAGAGTACATGTTCTATGCCAGGCAAAATCGCGCCTCGTTAGCTCATTGTTATGGATGTAACCAAATAAATATCACTAGAAAACAGTTTAAACAATCGCGGCTACTTTGCTGTTATTCTGGTTACACTGTTTGACGCGACTGTCAGTTAGTCGTAGTTGGCTAGCTAGCAAGCAAGAGATAAGAACGTCGCCAGACAATTATGGCAATGGAACATTTAGAACCAACGACTGGGTCGCGTCCATAGATACAGAACTGTTTCAATATGCTTTGTGTTGTAGTCACGGCAGACAAATATATATATTTAAGCAAACCTTACTAGGCTATTGCTACAAGAACAAAAATACTTAATGACGGGCTCGCGTCTCTGGCAACCGAACCGATAGAACGAACGACCAACCGGCTTGGATAGCAACCCTAGATATGTGTCGGGACTATGTCTTGTGGAAGGATGAAATAGTATTAATAAAATCATAAAAATGACGTTTTTAATGAACATATGTCAATCATTATTTGAATAGGTTGGTAACCCGTTGTATACAAGTGATAATGCCCTCGAAGCCGGTGTTTGAAGGATATTTTTGGCACAGTTTGCCGACCCGAGACGAACCCGTTCCAATATATCCTCCAAACACCGGCTTCTTAGCCATGATCACATATATGACATTAATGAAATACGACAGTAGTTAATGATAAGTTGAAATAAGTAAAAAAAAAAAATTGTTAAACATTTCGTTATTGTTCAACTCTTACCTGCATTGCTCTCCGAGTCCTTTATCTATACGGTGTACGGCTGAGACAGAAGGGCCTGTGTTTTAACCAGACCACTTCATTTGATACACATACCGTTCCCAAAACAGATGAGGACCTTCGACAATATTATCTTCTTTTTCATTTTGAAATGGAAATACATTTTGAGGTCATTGTAATTCAACAAATAATACATTCTCCTCTCTTCATGTTACAACTGCTGGGGGCAAGAGAAACATGGTTCCCATTCAATCCCCATCAATTTGAAACGGTCAATACCATAATTAATATATCTGATTGTGGGTGCCAGTTTGGATAGCTCGATAGCTGTCTGGCAGGAAAGTAAAAATAGAAGCATGATTAAAAAGTCGATTTCAAGAAGACATTGAAGCAACGGGAATCAGAAGGGAAGGTTGTTTTCACAGAGTCAACAAAAGTGTATGAATGACCTTTAATGATAATAGTAAAAAATAATAGTAATAATACATATTTATAAGTATATAGTACTTCTGTGTTGATAGTAATAGAAAAAACAATCCATTTGAGATCGGAATGCTCGGTCAGTGTAAAATATACATATATTCAACATAGATATACATGTACAGGTTATTGCCAAAATAATGGAAAGACTTGAGTTAATGAGGAATACAAAGTATATTGAACGCAGATGCTTCCACACAGGTGTTGTTCCTGAGTTATTGAAACAATTGATATCCCATTATGCTTAGGGTCATGTATAAAAATGCTGGGCAGGCCATTACTTTGGCTATTATTTTGTCCCACATGGCTATGCCACCATAGGATGACAATGGCCCCATCCACAGGGCACGAGTGGTCACTGAATGATTTGATGAGCATTAACACCATGTAAAGCCATATGCCATGGCAAACTCAGTCACCAGATCTCAAGCCAATTGAACACTTATAAGAGATTCTGGAGCGGCGCCTGAGACAGCATTTTCCACCACCATCAACAAGACACAAAAGTATGGAATTTCTTATGGAAGAATGGTGTCGCATCCACCCAATAGAATTCCAGACCCTTGTAGAATCCACATGAAGGTGCATTGAAGCTGCTCATTGAAGCGGCTACCTGTATATTTCAATGGAAGCTGTAGTACTTCAATCTGGCCACAAGAGGGAGCTCAAACACAGCTGGTAGAGAGACACCAACCATTAAATCCTGATTTGAGACTAATAAAAAACATCATAGGTTTGTCTGTCAGTATATCATGGTTGGCACTGACTCTAAGATGTCCAATGGTTGCTCCAGCTTCCACATCCACGTCTTTATATTCCCATGCTCTTGTTCCTCCTCCATCCTCTCAACATCTCTTGTTCCACACAGAGCATGTAACAGTCTGCCACTCAGTCCCATGCCATCAAAGCTCCTAAGAAACTATCCAGAATCAAATGTCAGTTCCTTCAGGAAGCGCTTTCCTGAACATTATGTTCTGCTCATCACTCCTCACCTCCACCTCAACCACTCATATGAGGTAAAGTTCAGGCATCAAAATGGCTGCCTAGCTGGGTCCTACACACATTGTAGGGTGTAGGTTGAAGATTGCAGTTTTCCCCACATAATGTAAACTGCTGAAACTGTAGCCAGGTTACCCAAGTCAGCCAGGTGAATGGAGGTTCAGCCCAAGGGGTAGGTCAGACAGACACAGGTAAGGGGGCAGGTGTAAAGTCAAAGTCAGTAGCGGCTGTGCTCGTCTGTTGCTGTGACAATGACGTCCATCCAGATCCTCATGGCCTCGGCGCTGGGCGCCACCAGGAAGAAGAGGCGCTCGTACGTCTTCACACAGAATGTAAGGCTGGGCCGCGGAGACTGAGCGCGCGAGAGAGAGAGAGAGAGGCAGAGAGAGGGAGGCAGAGAGAGTGAGAGAGAGTGAGATGAATGGTGAGAGAGCAATAATTATTGGGATTTGGTTCAAGCATTAAGTGCATGAATGGATAATCTCTTTATCAGTTGTGGTGATATCATGGGCACACTGTTCCCTCTCTATGGTGATAAAATACTGTATATGAGGACTCACTGAAGTGGCTGTGCGCAGGTGGTCATAGTAGACTTCCTCTATAGCCTGGAAGTAGATCACCCCCTTCAGCTTCCTCTCATCACAGTCTGAAGGTAAACAATAGTCAATTAGAGAGAGAACGAGAGAAAGAAAGAGAGAGACAGACACAAATCACATAGGCATTTAGTAGGGCTGTGGCGGTCATTACATTTTGTCAGCCGGTTATTGTCATGCAAAAGACTGCCAGTCTCATGGTAATTGACCGGCAATTAACATAAACACATTTAGTATCTCCAGGCCTCCACGCATACAACCTGCGTACAAGCTTGCTGATGCACACCTTGCAACATCTATATTTTTTAAAAGTAGAATATATCAATTGAATATTCACCATCACAATAAATCCATTATTTATTTTAGGCAGGTCTAAAGAAACATTATGATATGAAGAAAATGTATTTCGGAGGAACAGAATATGATTTGGCCTACTGCATTTTATCTGGCTATGCTCAATGCCATAGGTCAGGGATACTCAACTCTTACCCTACGAGGTCCGGAGCATGCTGCTTTTCTGTTCTACCTGATCATTAATTGCACACACCTGGTGTCCCAGGTCTAAATCAGTTCCCTAATTTGTCCCTGAGCGTAAAAGTGATCATTTAAAACAGGTCCTATATTATGCTAGATTCAGAGTTATTGATACAAACCTTAGAATTTCTTAGAAATCAAAACAAATATGGGCTGCATGCCAGGGGCGCAACTTTCACTGGGGACGTCCACCCCCAGTTTTGGAATGTGATACAAAAATAGGCAACGTTGTGCTTTAGGACCATGCGGACGCCTCCGAGCAGTCGGTTAGGCTGTTTGGAGTGTTTATCTGACTTAACTTGTTTTGAATAATTATGTCCCTCCCACTTCTAAAACCAAAGTTGCGCCGCTGCATGATGCGACTATAGGCTATTCATGATTTGAGAAAGTATTAAAAAAAAGGCTTGTGTTTCTGTTACTTGCCTCAGGCTGCACAGCAGTTCTCTCATCAAACTATTCCTGCCCATTAAACTATTCTCAATTTAGTCTTGTCTTTACTAATATGTAAAATTAGTTTTGATTTAGAATGCCCATTATCAAATGGGCAGGAACAGGGGCAGGGGAAAAAAATACGTCATCTGTCTGCTCTCGAATAGCGAATGGAGGCCGCGTGCTTTTCCACCGGTCCGTTTTATCAATGATGACAGGTAGCTACTTCGGTTATATAGTGGAGCATGTGCTTAATATGAGCAGCTGAGAAATAAATATAAGGAAGCTTATTTCACTCCAAGCATCAAGACCTTTTCAGGAGCATGCTCTAGCTGCGTGACAGGTGATATTCCGCCCAAATTGTTTATGCCATGAGCTCTCCAACCCTGTTAATCCACACTCAAAGGCAATTGATTACTCAAATTTGTTAATTTTGGGGTAGAGGCTCGACCAATTATGCACCAAAGACATCTTAAAATAGTTTTATTTTAGATTTTTCTTCCATGAATAATAAGCGGTAAGTACTGTATATCTGCACAATAATAATTTTAATTTAAAAAAAAAATGGGCTTGGGTTCATATGCCTATGTGTATGCAATCCCGTTATGCCCTCAGACTAACCATAATTCAAGAAAAGAGTCTATACAGGATTAAGATTGAATCCTATTACACCGGCTCTGACGCTCATCGGATGTGGCAGGGCTGCAAAACTATTACGGACTACAAAGGGAAACCCAGCTGCGAGCTGCCCAGTGACACAAGAAACACTGAAGCATGCATGAGAGCACCAGCTGTTCTGGACGACTTTGTGATAACGCTCTCGGTAGCCGATGTGAGCAAGACCTTTAAACAGGTAATTATTCACAAAGCCGCAGGGCCAGACGGATTACCAGGACGTGTACTCAAAGCATGCGTGGACCAACTCGCAAGTGTCTTCACTGACATTTTCAACCTCTCCCTGACAGAGTCTAATACCTACATGTTTCAAGTAGACCACCATAGTCCCTGTGCCCAAGGAAGAGAAGATAACCTGCCTAAATTATTACCCCCCCGTAGCACTCACGTCAGTAAACATGAAGTGCTTTGAAAGGCTGGTCATGGCTCACAACAACAACATCCTCCCGGATACCCTAGACCCACTCCAATTCGCATACCTCCCCAACAGATCCAGAGATGACGCAATCTCAATCACACTCCACACTGCCCTTTCCCACCTGGACAAAAGGAACACCTATGTGAGAATGCTGTTCATTGACTGCAGCTCAGCGTTCAACACCATAGTGTCCACAAAGCTCATCACTAAGGATCCTGGGACTAAACACCTGCCTCTGCAACTGGATCCTGGGCTTCCTGACGGGCTGCCCCCAGGTGGTAAGGTTAGGCAACAACACGTCTGCTACACTGATACTCAACACTGGGGACCCTCAGTGTTCTGGCAGTATGGTGCCAGAACAACAACCTCTCCCTCAATGTGAGCAAGACAAATTAGCTGATCGTGGACTACAGGAAAAGGCGGGCCGAACAGGCCCCCATTAACGTCGACAGGGCTGTAGTGGAGCCGGTCGAGAGTTTCAAAGTTCTTTGGTGTCCACATCACCAATGAACTATCATGGTCCAAACACACCAAGACAGTCATGAAGAGGGCACAACAACACCTTTTCTCCCTCAAGAGACCGAAAATATTTGGCATGGGTCCCCAGATCCTCAACAAGTTCTACAGTTGCACCATCGAGAGCATCCTGACCGGTTGCATCACTGCCTGGTATTTCAACTGCTCGGCATCTGACCGCAAGGCACTACAGAGGGTAGTGCCTTTACGGCCCAGTACATCACTGGGGTCAAGTTCCTGCCATCCAAGACCTATATACTAGGCGGTGTCAGAGAAAAGCCCCAAAAATTGTCAAAGACTCCAGTCACCCAAGTCATAGACCTTTTTCTCTGCTACCGTACGGCAGCGGTACCGGAGCGCCAAGTCTAGGACCAAAAGGCTCCTTAACAGCTTCAACCCCCAAGCCATAAGACTTCTGTACAACTAACGAAATGGCCACTGGATTATTTACATTTGTTTTTTACACTGCTGCTACTCGCTGTTTATTATCTATGCATAGTCACTTCACTCCTACCTACATTTACAAATTACCTCGACTAACCTGCACCCCTGCACATTGACTCGGTACAGGTACCCTGTATAGGTATATAGCCTTCTTATTGTTATTTTATTGTGTTACTTTTTTATTATTTTTTACTTTATTTTATTTGGTAAATATTTTATTAACTTTTATTGAACTGCATTGTTTGATAAGGACTTGTAAGTAAGCATTTCATGGTAAGGACTACACATGTTGTATTCGGCGCATGAGACAAATAAAGTTGTTTTGATTTTGATGCATAAGCTATAATATGCCTACGGGTGTTTTTAAAATATCATCACCTTAGAAAGCTGTCCGTTAGGCTTTGAAACAACATCTACAATAACCATGTTTTACAATCCGTTTCAACCTGCTGTTGAACTTCTTTCTTCAAATTGATCCTCAGAGTGAGGTGAGTTTTAAAAGCACGATACTGTTTTGATGAAACGTGTTTGATGTGATTTTCAAATGCATTTGCATTGATGTCAAGAGTGGTTAGAGGGACAACAGAGCCCTGAATACCAGGCCATTAGGAACTGATGATCATTAGCAAGTTGGGTACTATCTAAGCATGTCCAGAGTGCATAACAAGAGATTACCTTAACTCAACTTCACATGGAAATGTATAGCAGTCATGACTCAAGACTGCCGGTGTGGCGGTAATTAGGGTCACCGCAACAGCCCTAGCATTTAGGCTTATCCATACCAACACCCACACAGTCTCTCTCAGCCCCCTCACCTGTGTAGTAGGCTAGCCGCCTGTGGTCCATATCGAACAGGAACCACCTCCTCCTCCAGGTCTTGACCCGCCCCCCTCGCTTGGTCAAGAAGCCGGCACAGCGGCGAGGGGACATACGCAGGCCCATGCACCCCGCCACCCCGTGACCCAGCGACTCCACGTGGGCCCGCAGGTCAAAGTTCGCAGAGAGGAAAAGAGGTAGGGAGCGCTGAGAAAAAGAATGAGTATAATGTATATTGTTTCACTATAAATATGCAAAATTAAACGGATCAACGTTACAAGGTTAGTGAGAAGGAGACAGACAGAAAGAAAGACAGATTGAGAGAGCAATAAACAGGGAGAAAGGAGAGGTTGGAGAAAGGATGTATAGCACTATAGAGAACACAGACACACAGACCCACAGACACACAGACACACAGACACACACACAGACAGACAGACAGACAGACAGACAGACAGACAGACAGACAGACAGACAGACGTACCTCAAGGGAGTTGGGGACTGGACTGGTGGTTTTTGGCTGCTCCTCTGGGTCAGGGACTGGCCTGGTCTGGGACTCTACTGGTTCTGCTGCTCCTCGGCCATCCAGCTCTCTCTGCCTCTTCTCCTCCACAATCACCTGCCTCCTTTCCTCCTGGATCAACACACATGCTCTATCTCAATTATCCACTTCCTTGTATCCTATCTCCTCGTGTCCTTATGAATCATATTGCCTCCCTTCGAAAGAGGTGCCTCCCTTCAAAGACCTTTTTCAATTCCTTTTTCATTTTTTAGAAAGATGCATACTTTTATTGAAAACAGGGGGGTTAAGATTAAGTACAATATCTAGGCTGAGGCATATACACTCCCCTACGTATTTATTTGGACAGTGAAGCTAAAAGTTCATTTGGCTCCATACATTTTGGACTTGAGATTACATTTTTTTTTATGAGGCGTCAGTACAGAAGGTCACCTTTTACTTGAGGGTATTTTCATACATATGTTTTACCGTTTAGAAATGAAAACACTCCATGCACATACCCCCATTTGAAGGTGTCATAAGTATTTAGACAATTTCACTTAGAAGGTTAGCATGTTTTGGGGGCATGATCCGTGTGCATCTGTAACTTTCTCATTCATTATTATTCTCGATTCATTCGTGATTAACCGTGATCATGGTAGCATCCACATGAATGTAGGAGTGTTCAGAAATATATTCTATTCTTATTTCCAATAAAAGTGACACCAAAATGACACAATACATGATTTACCATTCATTTCTATTGGACACAACATAATCTGAAACACAACCAAAACAAACTGCAAATGCATCCAACGAGTTTGTAGAGTCGCACGCTTGATGTAATAATTGCGTGCTAGGAATATGGGACCAAATACTAAACTTTTGACTACATTTAATACACTATAAGTGAAATTGTCCAAATACTCATGACACCTTCAAAATGGGGGCACTAGACACATTCATTGCATTCATTTCTAAACGGTAAAACAGATATGTATGAAAATACCCTCAAATAAAAGGTGAAATTCTATACTGACGCCTCATTAAAAAACAAGTTTTAGCTTCACTGTCCAAATGAATACATTGGGGAGTGTATTTGCTCGGTGTTGGAGACACAGTAATGATGACATAGTTCAGTTTTGTTCGTTTTCTATGAAGTGTTCTTCCATTTCACAGTCTGGTTTCTTCTGGTGGTCATGTTGATTATCTATGGTAATCAGTCAGTTGTCACACAACAGGGTTGTGTTCATTAAGCAACAAGCAGAAGAAAACCGACTGAAACAGGGAGGGACTACCTGAATTAATCGTCCAGTAACGTTTGTAAACGTTTTGTTACAGTGTGCCCTAATGAATATGACCCGGGCATGTCTAAAGCTGTGTGTCTCTGGTGATTAGGGATGTTAGTGGTGGTGACTCACCCTCTCTTTGAGAAGCCTCTCTCTCTCTGCCTTGGCCTCCTTCAGTCTCCTCTCAATCTCAACCAGGTTTAACAGTCCCAGACTCGGGCTGGAGGGAGAAGGAAAAATACATACATGTCAGCATGTCAGAGTTATTGGCATTATTGTCGTCAAGGACGCAGACACAGATGTACAAACATACAGACACGTGCACACACGCCCACGCAGAGTGAAAGCAGCGTTTATATTTCACTCACACACACCTAGCAAACTCACCTGGCCAGTCTATCACACTCCACATCACATCAACTACATCTCCACTCTGACCCAATCACCCAATCAATCTTCCACAGACAACTCATCACATTCCCTCTCCTCCTGACAGCCAATCAGATACCTACTCTTATTCACTCTCAACAGAATCACACTAACGTGTTCCTTTAAACTTTGTGTGACTTTAGACATTTTTTCCCTCCACTGACCTGGCAGCACGGGAGCTACTAGCACTGTTACAGGGGGTGAGGAGACCACTGTCATTGCTGGGCCCAGGTCTGTGCCCGTTGCTGTGTCCATTGCTGTGCCGGTGGGAGGGGAGGGGGGAAGTGAAGCGCTCTGGGCTCGGACTGTCAGGTACCATTCTCACCAGCCCTGTGAAAGAGATAGAGATAGAGAGAGAGAGAGACACAGAGAGAGAGAGAGAGAGAGACACAGAGAGAGAGAGAGAGAGAGAGAGAGAGAGAGAGAGAGAGAGAGAGAGAAAGAGGAAGGGACACAAAAACAGCACACATAGCACTTATTATATTATATAAGAGACATGGTAAGGAGAGCACGAGAAAGGGGGAGAGAATAGAGAGAGCAGAGGAGAAAAAATAGAGGGGGAGAATGGATGACAGTGCAGACATACAAACACACACACACAGTGGGTTAGAGAGAGAGCCTAGAAATTGGATTTATGCAACAGTGGAGTAAACAAACTGAACAGAATTTCTAAAGAACAGCCATAGACTAGTAGCCCCACTGGCTCATCCAGTTCATTCAGCTATATCCTGCTCACGGCATGGTAATAACACACAGCTACATCTGCTACTGACTCGTCTTAGCAGACACTGAAAAGGCAGAGAGAGAGAGAGAAAGAGATGGAGAAAGAGAGAGAAGCAGAGAGAGAGAGAGAGACGCAGAGAAAGAGATGGAGAAAGAGAGAAGCAGAGAGAGAGAGACAGGGAGATAGAGAGATAGAGAGTAGGAGAGAGAGAGAAAGTAGGAGAGAGAGAGAGAGAGATGGGGTGGAACTAAACAAATACACAGACAAAGACAGAGGATCAAAAAAAAAAGCAAAAATGTAAAAATGCTCTGAGGTAAAGCAAATGAAAAAAATGAATTCATAATTAAACACCAATCATAGGTCACCTTGCGCCGAGACCGGCCTATCGGCGAGCTTATTGTTGCGGTGCGAGCTCCGTCTCCGGGGTAAACTGGCGGATTCTTTGGCTTGTTCCTGAAGTTAGGGAATAACACTGTGATTTTGTGTTTCAGTACATTACTGGGAGAAAAACAACAAGTGAATCAAATCAGTGTTTATGTACAGTGGCAAGAAAAAGTATGTGAACCCTTTGGAATTACCTGGATTTCTGCATAAATGTGTCATAAAATTTAATCTGATCTTCATCATTGTCAGAACAATAGACAAACACAGTCTGCTTAAACTAATAACACAAATTATTGTATTTTTCTTGTCTATATTGAATACACAATTTAAACATTCACACTGTAGGTTGGAAAAAGTATGTGAACCCCAAGGCTAATTACTTTTCCAAAAGCTAATTGGAGTCAGGAGTCAGCTAACCTGGAGTCCAATCAATGAGACGAGATTGAATATGTTGACTAGAGCTGCCTTGCCCTATAAAAAACACTCACAAAATGTTAGTTTGCTATTCACAAGAAGCATTGCCTGATGTGAACCATGCCTCAAACAAAAGAGATCTCAGAAAACCTAATATTAAGAATTGTTGACTTGCATAAAGCTGCAAAGGGTTACAAAAGTATCTCTAAAAGCCTTTATGTTCATCAGTCCACGATAAGACAAATTGTCTACAAATGTAGAAAGTTTAGCACTGTTGCTACTCTCCCTAGGAGTGGCTGTCCTGCAAAGATAACTGCAAGAGCACAGCGCAGAATGCTCAATGGGGTTAAGAAGAATCCTAGAGTGTCAGCTAAAGACTTACAGAAAACTCTGGAACATTCTAACATCTCTGTTGACGAGTCTACGACACGTAAAACACTAAACAAAAATGGTGTTCATGGGAGGACACCACGGAAGAAGCCACTGCAGTCCAAACAAAACATTGCTGCACGTCTGCAGTTCGCAAAAGAGCACCTGGATGTTCCACAGTGCTTCTGGAAAAATATTATGTGGACAGATTAAACTAAAATTGAGTTGTTTGGAAGGAACATGTGTGGAGAGAAAAAGGCACAGCACACCAACATCAAAACCTCATCCCAACTGTAAAGTATGGTGGAGAGAGCATCATGGTTTGGGGCTGCTTTGCTGCCTCAAGGCCTGGACAGCTTGCTATCATCGACAGAAAAATGTATTCCCAAGTTTATCAAGACATTTTGCAGGAGAATGAAAGGCTATCTGTCCGCCAATTGAAGGAAGTAAATCAACAACAGAATGGCTTCAACAGAAGAAAATACTCCTTCTGGAGTGGCCCATTCAGAGTCCTGACCTCAACCCGATTTAAAATGCTGTGGCATGACCTCGAGAGCGGTTCACACCATACATCCTAAGAATATTGCTGAACTGAAACAGTTTTGTAAAGATGAATGGTCCAAAATTCCTCCTGACCGTTGTGCAGATCTGATCCGCAACTACAGAAAATGTCTGTTTGAGTTTATTACTGCCAAAGGAGGGTCAACCAGTTATTAAATCCAAAGGTTCACATACTTTTCCCACCCTACACTGTGAATGTTTACACGGTGTGTTCAATAAAGACATGAAAACGTAGAATTGTTTGTGTGTTACTAGTTTAAGCAGACTATGATTGTCTATTGTTGTGACTTAGATGAAGATCAGATCCAATTTGATTACCATCTTATGAAGAAATCCAGGTAATTCCAAAGGGTTCACATACGTTTTCTTGCCACTGTATGTGTCACATACAAGTGGCAAACATGATCCGTGTCAACGGTAACGGCCCGGCAACACACCTGAGGTGATTTGTGAATGGTCAGCGGCGAGAGTGACATCGTGCAAGGGACTGAGCTGGGGATGTTGGACCAATCAGCGAGTGGCTTCTTCTCTTTCAAGACCTGATAAGAGATGGGAGTATGCCCATTATATAACCGGTTATGGCATAAACTCAGCCATGAAGAGGACAATGAAAAAAGAGACAAGTGAATGTTGTTGTTATAATGAGCTAGACATGTCAGTTAGGTTGGCCAGACCGTCAGTCATCAGACCTGGATGACCACACGACACACTAAGACGGTTGTGTCAACATTTAGCCATGGCACATAACGAAATGACATAGTGGGAGTGTAACAAGTAGCAAAATACATTCTGCAACTCACTGAGAATGGAAAATGCATGCCAGCTCTCAGGAACCACCCTAATGAGTTAAAAAAAAAGATGTCCCTCTCACTATATCTCGCTTTCCCTCCTTCCCTCCCACCCCTTCTCCCTGACTCACAGACACATGAGCAATTCAGAAGCGGCATGCATTCTCCGTTAACCCGTCTCAGTCTCTCTCTCTCTCCTGTCTGGAAGAGCAATGAAATACATTTCTCTCTGCCAAAAACAGTGCCATCTCTTCTCATTAGTGACTACTACCCATATGGCTACCCTAGCATGTCATACAAAGTCGTATTGCATTCAGACACAGTTGTACAGAAACACACTGTCTGTCCCTCCTTTCTCCCCCTATCTGCCACTCCCTCCCTCACTCCCTCTCTCGTCCTATTATTAACTAACACACTTAGCCTGTATTAAATGCCTTTTCTGATTAACCCAATCTACAGACACTTGAAGCGTGCATATTTGATTTGTGGTGTCTCTCAGCTTACCGGTGTTGTTGCGACGTTTTTAAGTTCTCTCAGCTTGTCTTCTCTCATTCCCTCTCTCTCTCCCTCATAGTCACCCTCCCCTGTTCTGCTTTTCTCTTCCCTGTTTCTTCCTTCCCTACCTCCCTCCCTCCCTCCCTCCCTCCCTTCAGTCATGCCTCTCTCTCGCTCACTCTCTATGCTCAGTTGTGCTCTTTCCCTGTCTCTAACTAGTCTCCTCCCCCTTTTCAACCTGCCCTGTTATAATACTAATCAAAGGCATGTCATTGGTTCAACAACAAACCATATCACTGTCCAAGCAGGGAGTTGACAAATCATACACTTTGGCGCTTCGGACAACCATTATGAATATTGAATAAAAACACTGGCAACAATGGACATTCTTATCTAGCTTCTAAGCACTTCATTTAAATGTTACATTTTAGTCATTTAGCAGATGCAGTTTGTACATTCATTTCAAGATAGCTCGGTGGTACAACCACATATCACAGGCATAGAAAGTACATTTTTCCTCGATAACGTAGCTATCAGTAGATCAGTAGGTGACATGACAGAACTTGGGAAGGTTGAAAACTAGGCGGGCTGCAGTGTTCTGGATAAGTTGCAGGGGTTTGACGGCACAAGCGGGACTTCAGACACTTCATTTAATGTATCATATTTATCATACTTGGGCCACCGGGAAAATAAGACATAATCATTTCCCTGATCAATAATAAATAAATAAAGTTAAAGTTCTGACATTTGCTGGTCATCGGTCTCTGTTCCCCGTATTACCCTTTGAGTGGGGTGGAGCAACTCTTTCCTCTCCTTCCTCAAGGCATTCATCTCTCTCTCCTTCTCTCTCTCCATCTCCTTCAACTGCTTCTCAAGCTGCTGGACTCGCTCCTGAAGAAAGCAATGAATAAAGAAAAGAAATCGACCAATGAAACGTCAGACACTTAATATTAAACACCGCGTCATTCTGTCTCCTGTCATTCCTGTACTGTGTGTTCAGTGGCATGTTAGACAGAGTATGTTGTTGTTAGTATTATAGAGTTGTTGTGTGAAATATGCGCAGTATCTCATCTGTTACGTCTCATGTCTTATGTTAATAGTCAGTTCATCTAGGTATGTTCAATGGCACACCTTCCAGCATCCATTGGAGTTATGAGAGGAGATGTGGGACGAATAACAGAGGAGAGGAGTGAGAGATGGCAGGGAAGAAAGATTTTGTGATGTCAACTCAGCACAGTTCATATGTCAGAGAGGAGGAGATAGAGACAGAGAGAGAGACCGAGAGAGAGAGAGGGGTATAGAGATGAGCTGTCAACCCAAGCAAGGCCACAGTGCAGCTGAATCAACTCTCTCCCACTCTCTCCTCCCCTCTTTCCATCACTATCACTTGTTTCATCTCTCTTTCTCTATTCTCCCACTTTTCCACCTCATCACATGATATCCTAAGTTTATCCTCTTTCTTCTCTCTCCTCACGATACAGTCCTTCCTTTTATCCTTCAACCCCTCCCCTCCACTACCCCTTTTACCTTGCCTCTCCATTCTCTACTTTTAGTCCCTCTCCTCTCCTCCAATTCCTCTATTGACCAGCTCTCCCTTCATCTATACATCCTTCTCCACTTTCCCTCCCTCCCTCCCTCCCTCCCGAAGGTGCTTCTGATGCAATTGCCTAACTTGTTTGTGCAGTCATGTGACAGTGGAGGGTGATGCCGTAGAGTGTGAGGAGAAGGGAGAGTTCACGCTCATGTCTCCGTTTGAGAAGAGGAGGATGAGGGGATGGGGGTTACTTGTGAAGAGCCGTTTCCAAACAGAGAGTGACTACCATTGGGGGCACAGAGTGGGGGGAGAGGAAGAGGGCATTTAGAGAGAGTCTGTGGTGGGGGATACGCTTCTAACCAAACCAGTAGAACCTGCTTGGAGATGTGAGATTCTCTGAAATGTTGTCTTCTTATTTGACAACCCTGGCTTACCTGCGCTGAGTTGACAGCATGCTTTTGGCATGAGATCTCCTTCTCCTTCTCTTCGTCGTTCCCTCTCTCCTTCCCTTCTAACTTTCCTTCGCTCTCCTCCTCCTCTATTCCGGCCTCGCTCTCCAGGACACGGAATTCCCAGTCCTCGAACACCCGGCAGGCTGCATCCACCATCTCTTTCTCCTGGGAGAGAGAGAGAGAGAGGGACGGAGGGAAAGAGAGATGGAAGAGAGAGAGAGAGAAAGAGATCGGGATGGAGGGAGAGAGAGAGACGGAGGGAAAGAGAGACGGAAAAGAGAGAGATGGAGGGAAAAAGAGAGTGTGATGGAGGGATGCAGAGAGAGAAAGTGATGAAAGAAAGATGCAGGAGGAGAGGAATAGACAGAAAATGGAAGAAAGCTGTCGATTAGTACAGAAAGAGCCTGTGGCTTAGAATACTAAAACAAAAAACAACTGGTTAGACCACTCCATTCAAGAACATTAATTAAACACAGACCATAAACCCTAAGTCCTAGGTCTCTAGCTTGTGTCCCAAAGGCCACCCTATTCTCTATTTAGTACACTACCTTTGACCAGGGCCGATAGGGCTCTTGTTAAAAGTACTGCACTATATTGGGAATAGGGTGCCATGTGGGACACATCCTCTGTCATCAGAATGACACGCCATTGTCAGTGTCACTGCCAAAATGCACAAAGAACCCTTTGTCTGCCTGCCTGCATGTCTGTCTCAGATACCTCGATGACACTTTGACCTATCAGGTATGAAGAGGTACTACAAAGATAACTAGTACCGCCGACAAGAAAGAACATACAGTTACTGAAGTCAAATAGAATGGAACTATGTCTTTGTGTCCCTGAGGCAAGCTTAGCTAGCTATCGTGTCCCAAGGCAGTAAGTCGTGAATGTGGCTAGGGTTATGTTCTATGGCGCTGTTGTTTGTTACGCTGTATCTTCGTCTTCATGTACTCTTTCCTCTTCTTTCCCCTTGGGTTCTCATGCAATCCTTTATAACCATGACCAGAGAGATTTGAATTGGAACACATGATGTTAAATGGGTTCCAACCAGAGGCAGTGTGAGACCATGCCGTCACTGGCACCTGAATTCAACTGTATATGAGGCTAGAGCAAAAGCTAGCTCTCCACTGCACAAAGTTGACTTCACTTCAGGTCTCAGGGCAGGTGATGTCACTCTGCCAGGCTAGGCTACCTGTGAACTACCCCTACTACACTGTACATCTAGCCAGACAAACAGGAAGAAGATGCAGTGCATTCTCTTTTACACACAGTCTCGTGGCAAGGCATAAAATCATATCATATTCATAAGGTACCAAACGGAAGAAAATGGACGGAAACAGTTAGGGACAAACTGGACTTAAGAAGCGCTCTTTTTCTTTTCTTTTGCAAAATGTTTTAAAACATTGCGTGCCTTAATGAATACCAACCCAGTCAGTGGACTGTTCCTGGATCAGTAAATCACCTGTTGTAGTTGGACCAGTAGATGCTCTCTCTGGCCCTCTGGCTGACTGGGGATCAGTGTCTCCTTCTCCTCCAACCTACTCCTCAGCTCCTCAACCCGGGCCCTCTCCACCTCCAGACTGGCTCGCTCCTACAGAGAGGGAGAAAAGAGGAGGATGAGGGATGAGAGAGGGAACAGTCATCCCTTTATATAAAGATCCATCTGTTTGTCAGATCATTCCACTGTCACATAGCTTAGGCCTATAGTATAAAGTGTCACATGGAGTGACTCAGTATCTACCTCACTGATATATAGCTACTCATGTTCGGGCCATATCACTCTCGAGTCCCACACCATGAGATTCAAACATACCGCCTGAAGACAGGATGCTTTGGATGGTATTGAATGGAGCTCTGTCTGTGTACCGCTAACCGTCCGTCAGTCTGTCTGTGACTGTCTGTCTGCATGGCTCCCTATGCTCCTTGTGTGTACAGTACTACTGACCTTCTGTCTGTCCGTCTGTCTGTGTGTCTCCTTGTGCCTGCCTTCCTCCTGCAGTGTCTGTAGATCCAGAGTGTGTCTGCGCAGCTCGTTCCTCTCCTCATGCAGCTCCCCCTCCAACAGGGCTATCTCCAACTGCAGCTGGAGTGGCAGACAGGAGAGAGAGAGAGAGAGGTTAATCCCACAAAGAAGAATGCAGAATGTGCCTTTGAAGGAGACATTAGAAAAAAGGAGTTGGTTTGAAATTGAACAGATCCAGAATCAGACTTCATCAGGTACATTTACTGAACAGCCACCACTCTACATAAAAATGGTTTGATATGAGACACAATCAGGGTTTAACTTGGTTCATTCATTAATCCATCGGTGTCTCACCTCTATCTTTAGCTCCTCCCTCTGCTGGTCGATCTCTGTGATTCGCTGTTGCAGCATGGAGGGCAATAGTAGGATCCTCGGTGAACGCGCCTCCAAACGTTTGGCTGGAGACTGAGAGGTAGAGAAGAGAAGAAGAGACACACAGAAGATCTAAAAGTCCTTCCGATGGCTCAGTTGGTTAGAGTGCGATGACTGCGGCGCCAAAGTTACCGGTTCAATGCCAGCGTTGGACACATACACTAATGTATATGTTGAGTTGCTTTGGATAGCAGAGTCTGACTCTGACCACATTACCAGAATAAACAACCAACCAACCAACCATTGTCGACGCAAGTTAACGTGAGACCCACTCCTCCTTACCCTCTCACTCTCTGTGCTGCTGCTCTCGGTGTCTGACTCCACCCCTGAAGAGGCGGGGCTTTGCCCTCCAGCCAATCGGGTGACCCATGGCGGCCGCAAGCCCTGCTCCCATCGGCTCCTCGGGGTGTCTATATTGTGAAGGTGCATTTCTGTAGGATAGAAGGAGATGGGATGATGGGAGTTACATGACTTGATGGAATAGGGTTAGTGCTATCTGGGATCCTTGGACGTCCCTAACCTTGACCAGTACCCCTAACCCTTACCTTGCCCATTTTAAATGTGAACTTCAACAGGGTGACGTCCCAAGGACCCTGAATATAGTGGTAATGCAATACACCGCATGGTTAAGAGCTAAAGGAACCAGGTGACAGTTCACAGAAGTGATACTACACTATGAGCAGTGTCAGCAGCACTAAGCACTTTAAAGCAGAATATCCCCCTGACTTCCAGAAAATATGTAACAGTTGATGGAGAAAACACCCAGGAAAAAGCGATAGTGAAAGAGAGGAGAGAACACAGGATGTCAGAAGGTGGTTTGGGATTGTATTTCAGGACAAGGACTGTTAGCACAAGGCTTTTGCTGAATGGACAGGGGGCACTGTACAGTAAACAATGCCTATTCATGTCCCAGCGTTTTTGAAGTGCATTGTGGGGAAGCATGGCACACAAATTTGAGTCAGTGCAATGATGTGGTCTTACAATAACCATACACAGATATACATAGAAACAAGGGGATTCACCTTTGAAGTACTATTCACAGTACATAGTACTATACACTGCTCCCACACAAAACAAAGCCACATTATCATTTAATGTCTTTATGTCACTTGCTCATACGAGTGTAATCAGTAGTGTAGTAGAGTGTAATCAGTAGTAAAATAGCAGCAAATATGTAACGACCAAGCACACACGTGGGAAAATAGTCTGGATTCCCATTGTCCAAACCTTTCCCACCCTCTCCTTTTCCCCTCTCTACTCCTCTCATTCCGTCTCCCTGAACTCCTCTCTTCTCTCTCCCTTTCTTGCTCCTCTCCTCCTGCTCTCTCTCTCTCTCCCTGCACAGGCCTTATTAGGCGATGGGGCCTGGAGGAGTGGTGACATGGAGATAAATATACAACTCTGATATGAGTGAGGGCTTCCAAATACAGACTGGCACACTGACACAGAGACAGACAGAGGAGGGAGAGAGAGAGGGACAGAGAGTGGAGGAGGAGAGGAGACAAGTGGGGGGAGGGGGGTGGGGGGGTGGGGGAGGAAGTGGGTTCTAAAATGTCAGAGGCCAGTGTCATATTTCCAGTGAGGAGATGGAAAACAGTCAGAGTGTGTGGCATATATCTACACAGCGCTGTACACAGGACATACAATACTATGTTGTTTATAGAATAATAGTGCAAGGCTGCATGCATGAACTATGTATATACTGTGTTTTTAAATGTGTGTGTGTGTGTGTGTGTGTGTGTGTGTGTGTGTGTGTGTGTGTGTGTGTGTGTGTGTGGATGCATGCATACATACATATCTGACCTAGAAATACCGTATGCCAAATTCCATATGGTGAAGTTATTAGTTACTATTACTTCCATTCCATAAATGTAAATATTACATGTAATGGACAGCACATGGAGGTCATGCTTTGGGAAGAGGGCAAAATTAGAGTGAATGCTGGTGAGGAGAAATCTTTGTTAAAACCAAGACTGACTCACATCCATATGACCCAAACGGACGTTTGCATTATCCGGTTGAGATACACTATCAACAGTAAGAGAGACTGTAGTGTTGGAGAGAGTCATGCAGGAGTAAAGTCCATTCTGTCATGTCAACACAGATGCTATTCAGAAGCAACAAAACAAAGGCTAAACAAACAAACCAGGGTTGAGTGTGTAATGGCACCCTATTGCCTTCTTTTGACCAGGGCCCATGGACAACAATACAGAGAAAAGAGAGGACGGGAGGGAGGGAGGGAGGGAGGGAACACAAAGAGAGTAACTTAACAGGATGAAAAAGAAAGTGAGTAGAAAGGGACATAATTAAGGGGAAAGGGCAAAGGTATAATAGAGAGGAAGATTAAACATTTTTGTGTTAATGTGCTGAAAATATGTATTGATTACAGAGGAGTGGCAGGAGAGATGAGAGAGTGGAAGAAACAGAGGCAGTCCCAAGGAGTGAGTGTGAGTGTGTGTGTGTGTGTGTGTGTGTGTGTGTGTGTGTGTGTGTGTGTGTGTGTGTGTGTGTGTGTGTGTGTGTGTGTGTGTGTGAGTGTGCGTGTGTGTGTGTGTGTCTGTGTGTTAAAGCTGTGCGATCCAGTTGCGCTAAATTTCCTGAACTTGTGCGATACCAATAAATAGATCGATAAGTTTATAACATTAATGTGCACCAGTATTTTGTATTACCCTTTAAACTACTACTACTAGTTTGATGGTTGTAGCATCATGTGTCCCATTAACAATCACCCATATTAACTAAATGTATTTCATTTCAAACTTCTCTAGTATAGGCTACTTATCGCAATGAACAATATCAGCATGGTCGGTATGGTCGTGTCGATCATTTTCAGTTCATGGCCCCAGCTCTAGTGTGTGTTATTCAACTACTGTCCTATCTGGAGGTGACACAATGCGTAACCCTCAAGTCCGAGGT
This sequence comes from Oncorhynchus mykiss, assembly GCF_057628025.1. Classification (NCBI taxonomy): domain Eukaryota; kingdom Metazoa; phylum Chordata; class Actinopteri; order Salmoniformes; family Salmonidae; genus Oncorhynchus; species Oncorhynchus mykiss. Next base: position 35,016,798 of record NC_143023.1, read on the forward strand.
CTGAAGACTCACTCACTCAATCTCTCACACTGTAATCTTTCCCCTCCACTCAGCAATAACCAGCAACAGTTGAAGCATCATACTCCTACTACACACACAAGAACACACACGCCCTCTCAACAGTGATCGATCATGCACAAACAGAAGCAAGGATTCCATGATAATTTGATTCCACAATCCTTACTACCGACACACAAACACACAGAAAGAGAGAGAGGGAACAAAAGAACACAATTGAGGTTCATTCATACTTGTCCCTCCTCCCTCTCACTGCAGTTGGTAATATGCAATCATATCTAAAGAAGTGGAAGCCTGTTCACTCTTGACCCACCTGTGTTAACAGGATTACAGGACTGTGATTCAATTCAATTCAATCAACTGTATTCATCCCTGAGAGGCAATTATTGCTAGCAGCCATAGGATACTGATTGATTGGTGTGTGTGTGTGTGTGTGTGTGTGTGTGTGTGTGTGTGTGTGTGTGTGTGTGTGTGTGAGTGTGTACGAGCTAATGTTCTTCCTCTAGCTCCTTTGACCACTTGAGGTCAGGTTTGGATCCTGTTAAACTTCAGCTGACGGAATCATCATCAACCCCCTTACTGTGTGACAACGCTCATGTGTCGGCCTATCAGCCTTATCTATCTGAAGAGGACAGGCTGCAGCCACAGTCATAGATATACAGTTCAACAAACTCTGTTTGATCATTTGATGGTGGCCATTTTGTCTTGTGTTGGAATGTTCATGGAAGATGTTCATGTTCATGGAGAATCATTTGACCAACTCAGTGACAGCAGAATACAGCAGTACTCCTACAATTAGGGACGCACGATACATCGGTGAACATATCGGAATCGGACGATATTAGCTAAAAATGCCAACATCAGTATCGGCCCGATGTCTAGTTTAACGCCTATGTGAAAAACGATGTCAAAGCTGACGTGCATATCAATATAACATAGGTACGTGACGTAATGACGCCACGTAAAATGTTACGCTACAGGTGCAACATAGAATTCCTAACCTAGTCCACAATGTCTGCTGTGTGAATCGAGCGGTAAACAAGTCGAGCAGAAAATTTCAGCAAGACAACTCAAAGGCTAAATCCATTAACGCCAAGATAATGGTATTCATTGCCCTTAACAATTAACCATTCACTGTCGTGGGTGATGTTGGCTTTCGCGACTGGTGAGCACTGGTACACACTAACGTAACCAAGTGCACTATTGTTCAGATGTTGCCCTACTGGAGTTACACAGTAATAGCGTCACTGCTTTTAGCTTCACGACATACTATGGAGTTCTGTTTGGGTCTTTGCGCGTCAAAAAAGATACATGTCAAATAACACTATTTCACTCGTTAAATAAATTTGACACGTCAAATAACACAGTTCTATTATAGAATGTTGTGTGTACTGAATTTTCACGTGCAAGCCAAGCGCTACCACTACTATCAGTAGCACTGTCAAAGCTGTACGAAAAACGAATTGAGCAATTATGACTTTGATTATTCAGTTACATTTTTGAATGAACCTTTATTTAACTAGGCAAATCAGCTAAGAACAAATTCTTATTTACAATGACAGCCTAGGAACAGTGGGTTAACTGCCTGTTCAGGGGGAGAATGACAGATTTTTACCCTGTCAGCTCAGGGATTCGCTCTAGCAACCTTTTGGTCACGGGCCCAACGCTCGAACCACTAGGCTACCTGCCATTTAAGCAATAGACAACAAGATCTTAACAGGTAATTAATTAAATGACACAAATTTCACACGAATTTAACAACAACCTGCAGGCATTGGGTTCAGAACAACAATGACATTTATTTTATTTTTTTTCAAAAACACTAAGACTGGAAGGGCATGTGCCTGTCTCTCACAGAGTCACACTGACTGTGACCATAGTTCCCCAATATAATTGTATGGAGAAATTTCAAAGAAAAAGTAGGCTAAGCACTGTGTAGCCTATTCAGAACCATACGCACATTCACAATCAAAACAAGTGACAAGAGCTATGTACAGTGGCTTGCGAAAGTATTCACCCCTTGGCATTTTTCCTATTTTGTTGCCTTACAACCTGGAATTAAAATAGATTTGGGGGGGATTTACACAACATGCCTACCAATTTGGAGATGCAAAATATTTTTTTTTGTGAAACAAACAAGAAATATGACAAAAAAAACAGAAAACTTGAGCGTCCATAACTATTCACCCCCCCAAAGTCAATACTTTGTAGAGCCACCTTTTGCAGCAATTAAAGCTGCAAGTCTCTTTGGGTATGTCTCTATACGCTTGGCACATCTAGCCACTGGGATTTTTGCCCATTCTTCATGGCAAAACTGCTCCAGCTCCTTCAAGTTGGATGGGTTCCGCTGGGGTACAGCAATCTTTAAGTCATCCCACAGATTCCCAATTGGATTGAAGTCTGGGCTTTGAATAGGCCATTCCAATACATTTAAATGTTTCCCGTTAAACCACTTGAGTGTTGCTTTAGCAGTATGCTTAGGGTCATTGTCCTGCTGGAAGGTGAACCTCCGTCCCAGTCTCAAATCTATGGAAGCTTGAAACAGGTTTCTCTCAAGAATTTCCCTATATTTAGCGCTATCCATCATTCCTTCAATTCTGACCAGTTTCCCAATCCCGGACGATGAAAAACATCCCCACAGCATGATGCTGCCACCAACATGCTTCACTGTTGGGATGGTGTTCTCGAGGTGATGAGAGATGTTGGGTTTGCGCCAGACATAGCGTTTTTCTTGATGGCAAAAAAGCTCAATTTTAGTCTCATCTGACCAGAGAACCTTCTTCCATATGTTTGGGGAGTCTCCCACATGCCTTTTGGTGAACACCAAACATGTTTGCTTATTTATTTCTATAAGCAGTGGCTTTTCTCTGGCCACTCTTCTGTAAAGCTCAGCTCTGTGGAGTGGACAGCTTAAAGTCGTCCTATGGACAGATACTCCAATCTCCGCTGTGGAGCTTTGCAGCTCCTTCATGGTTATCTTTGGTCTCTTTGTTGCCTCTATGATTAATGCCCTCCTTGCCTGGTCCGTGAGTTATGGTGGGCGGCCCTCTCTTGGCAGGTTGGTTGTGGTGCCATATTCTTTCCATATTTTAATAATGGATTTAATGGTGCTCCGTAGGATGTTTATTTTATAACCCAACCCTGATCTGTATTTCTCCACAACTTTGTCCCTGACCTGTTTGGAGAGCTCATTGGTCTTCATAGTGCCGCTTGATTGGTGGTGTTGCAGACTCTGGGGCCTTTCAGAACATCTGTACATATCCTGAGATCATGTGACAGATCATGTGACACTTAGATGGCACACAGGTGGACTTTATTTAACTAATTATGTGACTTCTGAAGGTAATTGGTTGCACCAGATCTTATTTAGAGGCTTCATAGCAAAGGGGGTGAATACATATGCACGCACCACTTTTCCGTTTTGTAAATTTCTTTGAATTTTTTGAAACAAGTAATTTTTTTCACTTCACCAATTTGGACTATTTTATGTATGTCCATTACATGAAATCCAAATAAAAATCTATTTAAATTACAGGTTGTAATGCAACAAAATAGGAAAAACACCAAAGGGGGTGAATAATTTTGCAAGGCACTGTAGCGCGACAAACTTAGGAAACAAAATACTTAAGTATGGCATGCCGTATGCGTGCCTGAACGCAGAGGGTTTGTTTTCACTATGCGTTCAAAGCAAAGGCACCAGGGAAAAATGTTACACACACAACACATGAACACAACTGTCCTGCTAGGGGTTCAATTAAACATTCAATTAAAGGTACAGTCCACACTCTCACTGTCCCTGGTGGCCAGACCAAGTATAAACACAAACAAACAAAACCTTTTACACCAATAAGTATAAGTATATTATTTGTACATGTTTGGTCATATTTGTCTTACTCTTAGTTTTTTAAGAAGGGTACACTAGCAAACACATCCCCCACAGTCTTCCAGGGAATTTCAGGGTGAAAATCAAATGTATGGACTGTGCCTTTAACCTTTGTCTGGCTGATATTGAGCAAAAGCTGCTGTCACCTGAGAAACATAAAAACACCTGAATTTTCTGCATTGGTGAGCACTTTGCTGCACTATCCTCAAGAAAGGCATCAGGTGTTACCCATAACCCACCAGCAGTTCAAGTAGCTAAAGTGTCTCTCTTCCTTGAGTCCGGAAGACTTAAAAAATGAAACTTTCTGTCATCCGTGTATGCCATTCTGCATATTGAGGGACAAGTATGTAATCAACATACTGATTATGATGAATTGTGCTCCATTCAAACCGACTAGTCTGTCGGCCTCACAATGGGCTAGCACAGAATGTCAACAGCGGTCAATTGTAACAATGAAGTACATTTACATCAGTAACAATAAAGGGCATTTCCATAGACTACAGTTACTGTATTGCTCAGGTCTCTAGTGCTCTCCAGAGGATTACAGCGGAACCATCCAACCCCCACCGGACCAGTTAGCCATGGGCACATTGTGACATCTGACAGATCAGGTGCCCTGGAATACCTAGGACGCGTCCAAAATGGCCCGCGATTTCCTTTATTGTTCGAAAGTAATGCACTATATATCAAATCAAAAATCAAATCAAATGTTATTTGTCACATGCGCCGAATACAACAGAAAAAAAAATACAACAAAAAAGTAAGAAATAAAAGTAAGAAATAATTAAAGAGCAGCAGTGAAGTAACAATAGCGAGGCTATGTACAGGATCTCTCTTGGATCTCAAATCAAATCAAATCAAATCAAATTTTATTTGTCACATACACATGGTTAGCAGATGTTAATGCGAGTGTAGCGAAATGCTTGTGCTTCTAGTTCCGACAATGCAGTAATAACAAGTAATCTAACTAACAATTCCAAAACTACTGATCTAGACTTGGTGCTCCGGTACCGCTTAACGTGCATGTGGTAGCAGAGAGAACAGTCTATGACTAGGGTGGCTGGAGTCTTTGACAATTGTTAGGGCTTTCCTCTGACACCGCCTGGTATAGAAGCCCTGGATGGCAAGAAGCTTGGCCTCGGTGATGTACTGGGACGTATGCACTACACTCTCTAGTGACTTGCGGTCGGAGGCAGAGCAGTTGCCATACCAGAGATTTCTTATAAGCTTCCGGGTTAGAGTCCCGCTCCTTGAAAGCAGCAGCTCTACTCTTTAGCTCAGTGCAGATGTTGCCTGTAACCATGGCTTCTGGTTGGGGTATGTACGTACAGTCAATGTGGGGACGACGTCATCGATGCACTTATTGATGAAGCCAGTGACTGATGTGGTGTACTCTTCAATGCCATCGGAAGAATCCTGGAACATATTCCAGTCTGTGCTAGCAAAACAGTCCTGTAGTTTAGCATCTGCTTCATCTGACCACTTTTTTATTGATCGAGTCACTGGTGCTTCCTACTTTAATTTTTGCTTGTAAGCAGGAATCAGGATAGAATTATGGTCAGATTTTCCAAATGGTGGGCGAGGGAGAGCTTTGTACGCGTCTCTGTGTGTGGAGTAAAGATGATCTGGAGCCACCCCCCCCCCCCCCCCCCCTGGTTGTACATTTAACATGCTGATAGAAATTAGGTAAAACTAATTTAAGTTTCCCTGCAATTAAAGTCCCCGGCCACTAGGAGCGCTGCTTCTGGATGAGCGTTTTCCTGTTTGCTTATGGCGGTATAACTCATTGAGTGCGGTCTTAGTGCCAGCATTGGTCTGTGGTGGTATGTAGACAGCTACAAAAAATACAGATGAAAATTCGAGGTAGATAGTGTGGTCTACAGCTTATCATGATATACTCTACCTCAGGCAAGCAAAACCTTGAGACTTCCTTAGATATCGTGCACCAGCTGTTGTTTACAAATATATATAGACCGCCACACCTTGTCTTACCAGAGGCTGCTATTCTATCATGCAGATAGAGCATATAACCCAGCAGCTGTATTTTATTCATGTCATCGTTCAGCCACAACACTGTGAAACATAAGATATTACAGTTTTTAATGTCCCGTTGGTAGCTTATACATGCTTTTAGCTTGTCCCATTTATTTTCCAGTGTTTGTGCGTTGGCTAATAGTACGGATTGCAAAGGCAGATTAGACACTCTTCGCCTGATCCTCACAAGGCACCCCGATCTCCTTCCGTGAAATCTCCATCTCTTTCTCCTGCGAATGACGGGGATGAGGGCCTGTTCAGGTGTCTGAGGTAAATCCCTCTCGTCCAACTCATTAAAGAAAAATTATTCATCCAATTCAAGGTGAGTAATCGCTGTTCTGATATCCAGAAGCTATTTCCAGTCATAAGAGACTGTAACAACAACATTATGTACAACATAAGTTACAAACAATGCGAAAAAACAAACAAAATAGCACGGTTGGTTAAACGGCAATAAAACAGCAGCCATCCTCTCCGACGCCATGATACATTTGTGTATGTCAGAAATGACACCCTATTTTGACCTGGTCAAAAGTAGTGTACCATATAGGGAATATGATGCCATTTTGGACCCTACCCACTGGGCACAGACGTCAATTCAACTTCTATTCCTGGTTCGACGTAAATCCATTGAAAATATGTGAAAACAATGTTGATTCAACCAGTGTATGCCCAGTGGGTAGTGACCATACCAGTCTCAGCTGTATGACCTCAGAGCCCACTTAGCAATGCTTCGGTGGTCTATGGAGGGCTACAGTCATCTAAGGAGGGCTATCAGGAAGCTGTCATCACCACGCTGTGTCCTGACACATCAGGTTCCCAGGAATACATGGTGACCAGTCTGAGCTGTATGACCTCAGAGCTATGACAGAGCCCACTACAGGGGGACTATGGGCTGAGAGAGGAAACTGTCATTACCACACTGGGGCCTGAGCAGGAAGAGCAGGTGAGAGGAACCAGGGTCATATTCATTAGGGCACCCAAACATGTTTTAAAAACAAACATGAGCGTTTCTTATTTAATAAGTCCAGGAAGTCCCTCCCCACTTCAGTCTGTTTTTTTCCCTTTGGTACCAAGTGAATACAACCTAGGCTGGACAGCATTGTGAGGGGTCGGTCTGTCTGTCAGATGAGAGGTGAGATATCATGACTAACTGTCTTCTAGGTGTGAGGGCAGATAGGAGTCTAACAATAGGCCTAGAATGATACTGTAGCTGAGCCAACTGGCTACTGTTGGGGAATAAAAAAAAAATGTTTTTAGGGGATCAAGGGTTGAAGATTAAAATACAAGCTAGGATCATTGATTGTTAGGGAAGATGATTTGTTGTATTTCCTGTAAGTTAATTAGAAAGTAAGATACCCTATAGGCCTAATTGTTTCTCCAATAAAGTAGATTATCACACTATGATACCACTGCATTAATAGAATAATTCACGCAAATGTGACTTGTGCATATTTCAACACTGCAAAACTGACTGGAATGGTCCGAAGACACCACTAATTACACAGACGTTGAATATATGCTAGTTCAACAACATTATCAGAGATTCCAGTGGCCTGAGCAAATCTCTCCGTTCTGAGGTCAGCGAAATAACGACCCATTAATGACAGGCTAGGTCCCAGATCTAGAGCGGTCTGTACAAGTGCAGCCAAGAAAAGGGGCGTGAGAGAAAAAGAAAGGAGAGATTGAACACAGAAGAGAGATATGTGCTCCCGACTCCCCTGACGGCTACCCACCCAGGCAATCTTTCCTCTCCACCTCTGTCAGCGTCATCCTATACTTCCCCTCTCCTTTGTTTACACGATGCGCCCGATGGAAATGATAAACAATGATAAACCACATATATCAGCTGAGTCTGGTAAACAAATGTGAGTTTACATAAACTGAGGAAAACAATGCCATGGGAAAGGAGGTTTGGGACATTAAGAAAAACATGTTTGAATTAGAACCAGATATGGTCCTCTCATCGTTTCACAGTGAAAATTATACATTGAAATGCTATAGGCCTGGAGGACATGTTTAGCCCATCTAACTACTTATGCTCAAGCACAAAGTCCCAAATATTGGGTAATCAAATAGAATGTTGTCATAGAATCTTGAGTATCTGGATGTTCATAATCATACAACCAAGCATTCTGACATTTTAAAAACTACTAAACTCCCCAAAAAGTTGTTCTTTAAGTTATAGCATGTACACAATTTGCATAAATAGTTTTTTTTTAAGTATGCTATTTGGCTTGGTGTGAACTAACAGACTAATGATAGCTGTATTATTTACTATAGTCCATTTATATAAATGGCATAGGCCTATCGTTTACTTATATAAATAGTTTCGAAAGTAGGCTACAGTAGTCTACTGGCTTTCTGTAAACATAATCATAGAGATACTGTGTTCCATTTATTACATGCTCTGTCAAGCTCAAAGTGACCATTCCTTCTCATGACACCAATGAAGTTCATGTATAAACAGACAACCACTTACACTGTAGGTAGCTACTGCGGAATAATAATAATCCTAGCGTTATCAAATCGCGATCATTCACCAGCTACAATGTATCAAACTACAGAGACACAGAACAGAAACACAGAACTAATGCCTTACCTGAGAATATGCCGTTCTCTCTTCAAATGCGTTTTTGTTGTGGGGAACGTGTATTGTTGTCGCTGAATTTGAAGAAAATAGACGCTCATAAAAACAAGAGTGACTAAATAAAGAAGTGATGGGTTTGGACCGGGCGCGCGCTTTCGCTTTCAATCATACGAACTATATCCAGATAACTTTCAGAGTTTCTGTTTGCTGTCATATCCCGTCTGAATACCTTTGATGTCTATATTTTCCTCTCTCCTATCTGGTTTGATTCAATCCTTTCAAATCACTCCCAGTGAAAATGACAGATCGTAGTGAGATGTCGTCAACAGGTGAAATGGAATGCATGTTCACACTGACCGACACAAAGTTGGTGTGAAAATGCGCCTGGGCGCGTCACTAACTGACTACACAGTTTCTGTGGTCTGTTCGTGAGGGGGCTCCGCACCGAAATGAGAACTCTGATCTGGGATTTCCCGCGACGACATGGCTTTGTCATTGTAATGTGCTCGTTATAGGCTAACGCAGAAGCAGTTTGGCCTGGCACCCTGCCAACACACCTCGCGGGTTTTGTGTCACTCAATGCCAAGGGCCCTTGGAAAGCGTCAATAGCTGCCACGTAAATCTCTCCTCCACTCTCTTTACTATACCCAAAGGGCCTTTATCAGCCCCTGCCTCCTTTAACAGTTCTGTCTCAATGAGCTGATAGTGTAATCATAGACTATTCCCTCAGTCTTCCCCTAAACAAGGGCATGTGGACAGGGTGAGAGAGAATGCCTGGAGTTGGGGTTGGTAGCAGACAGTGAGTGGGCAAAGAGTGAAAGGGGTAAAAGAGAGAGCAGATGGAAGGGGCAGGGTACAGACTGGGTGAAAGAACAGCTGGTGACTTGTAAAAAGCACAACAAAGTCAAAGAATGGTGCCTTTTTTTCACAGGCGAAACACTGCCACAACAACATGTTAAGCTGCCTATTGTTTGTCTATGTATGGTTTTGCTTAGATTATTTTTTTTAAAGTACAAAATAAAACATAGCTTAGGTGTGATGGCAACACTGGTTACACCCTGTGCATTTCAAAACAATGAACGCAGGCGTTTCTGTCAGTCGGTAGGTGAAAGAAGAGTTGCCTAATGTGAATGTTCTGTTTGTCTCTAGTGGTGACAGGGACAGCTGGCAGATGAAGTGGTGTGAAGATGTATGTGACAACAACACATTGTAATTTTTCTTCAGACTTCTAGTTCTTTCTTTTTTTTCTCACTTTGAATACATCTTCTCTATTTCCATCCGAAGGTTACAGTAGAAACCTAAAAGTTCAGTCATTTCACACATGGTGTGTCCGGTGTCATTCAATGCAGTCAAAACCAAGCTGTGACTTTTGTCACAGCATCAAAGGCATGAACTGCTCAGGTAACCATACTCAAATATTTACACACAGAAGGAAGGGTACAGTACCTTTGAGAAGTATCTGAGAAGTATGAGCTCACAGTACACCATTATTATGAAATGATCAGGCAGGTTCAGAGACAGAGACATGGTTGAGTCAGAGCCAGACACTCCCATCTCCCCAAACCTGTCTACCAGGTAGAGACTAGTCAATGGGGCGTGGGACAAAAACGAATGTAGTATGCTACTAGGCTAGACACACAGCTAAGAGGAATCCTAAGGCTAAGCCGATTATGTTGATGTATTCAGGACATTACAATATGGTATTATATAAAGCGGCTGAGAGAATAACAGGATGATACCGGATAATGAAGAGGTAGATAGAGAAACAAGCACACAAAGGCATGGCAATGACATGTTTTGGACTCTCGCAATGGAAACTTGGCCCACAGTGATTTCAAATGCAAATAGAAGAGTTAGGTTTTCCTGGCATGCAAAACGGCCATGGCTGGCAACAGTCAGAGTACTGTGTGTGTGTATTGCCTTGACTAGGGGATGCTGGAAAGGCCATGTGGAAGAGCTCAATTGTGTCAGTCAGCATTCATGAATACTAAACCATGAACGGAACCTTCTATCAGAGCATTTTCCATAAGTTACACTGCAATTCTGCAATTTATACAGGTGTAGTCAAAGAAAGAGTTAATTCAGACATTTACATTTGAACAACCTTGATTTAATATAAAACTAGGTCATCTTAATGTTCACATTTTTCCAAGAGATTGTATTATAAAATGTTACAATGTACATGGCAATGTTTAATGATCATTAATGCATCTTTTACTATACAATTTCAGTATATGTACACCCACCAAATCATGACCACTGCTTTTTTTCCCCATAGGCAAACAAGGAGGAATGTATGTTCAAATTGGAAATAAAATATACACAACATTAAGTTGTGGCTGGGTGAAAATAATTTCCCTCTTCCTCCCAAGAGTGCTTAAAGTGAAATCCTAAAATCGATTTGCCATTCAAACCTCATGGAGTCCACACACCAGGTTGGCAGGCACCGCAATATCTGGCAGAGAGAGAAATAACAAATCAACATCTTGTTTCTATCAGTGAATTAAGAAGAGCTTACACTAACAAGTAGTCAAATTGATGCGCAAAGGACAGTTTGAAAGAGTACAGTATGTGTAACATATTGCCATCTCTTCACGGATAGCTTTGTCATGCTCATTCCCGTGATAAGGTTTAAGTGAGGTGAAAGACCACTGATAATAACTCTATTGTAACACAATAGTTGCATATAATCTAGATACTAATAGACCCTATAGTAATATAATATTATTACATCATACACAACAACAGTTTCTATTGTAATAGAATAACTGCAGAGGGTGGAGTGTCAGATACCGATCTTAGCAGGCTTGGGGAGGTTCAGGTTGGTCATGATGTCCACAAACTCTTCCACGGTCTTGGTCAGGCGGGGGTTAAACCTCCTCTCCTCGCCCACGGTGGAGGCCGTCTGACCTGCAGCACAGGATTAACAGACCTGTTAGCAATACATCACAATGATGATTCAATGACTACACTCAACTGTAGAACCCACGGTCTGATCTGGCTTAGGAATGAGAGTTGAAAATGAAAGTAGACAAATGGTGAAGGGTGGTGGTACAGTACACCGGACAAATTAACTTCGTAAAGTCTATGGAAAGGAGTGTCATAGCACTGCGAGAGTAAACAAGCCTTCTGGGTACGCTTGTACGAAATTATTGGTGAGACTATCCCCAAGAGCATAGATGTAAGAAAGGAAATCTTGCAAGGAAAGGGGTCAGGGGATATAGACATTACACTGGACTACAATAACACTTTTGCATAAAGAGGATGTCTTGTCAACCTTTGTAGTCATGTGCAGGGAAGACGAGGCACTGAGGAGGTAATGTGAAGATCTTCCGGTGGATTGATTCATAGAGCCTCCTAGAGCAGCCTGGGAAGTAGATAAACAAACAGATCAGGCTCGTTTTCATTGGACCCCAAACAAACGGACTGAAACAGGGAGGGACTACCTGGACTTGTCTGATAAGAAACACTAATTAACACTAACACTAACTATTCCAAAACGTTTTCCGTCACATGCCCTATTGAACATGAACTACGGTTCAGTGACTATTTGAGATCAGACTACACTGGGGAAAAAGTCTACAATACTGCCACATTGTGTCCACTAAGCATAAAACAATGCACCAAGTGTGGGTGAGGCAATGATCCACAAACTTTTCATGCATTGTTTAAAAACAGTTCCGACCAAAGAATTGGGAAACAATAGCATATAGGGATGAAAGTCTGTGATATACCCTGATAATATGTCCATGTCTAGATACATCACCACAGAGATCAAAAATCAGAGAGAATATGACTGAGTCACACTATAGTACTGTGTTGGCTTAGATACTTGCTTTTTGCATTGTTATGTCCAGCATGGATTCAGTCTTGTGGATGCCCAACCAGGCCAGTGCATTGCAGTACATTTTGTCTTGGCTCTGCTCGGTTTAGCTTAGTAGTGTGGAAAAGGTTAACGTTACCCTGCTGGAAGTCTGTCCTTCCACAGCCCCTGATTAGCAGTGTGTCCCCAGTGAAAGCCATGCTCTGGTCCCCTGTTACCAACGTCACACAGCCGTCTGTATGTCCTGGAGTCTCCCTCACCGTCAGATACTGAGGGACGAGAGAGGCAGTAAGAGGGATTACAGAAAACAAGGGAGGGGGAAGTAAAGAGGAGAAAGGTGTGACGTGTGAAGAAGAGATGAAAGTGAATAAGGCCGAAGCATTTAAAGCAGTGGACAGCAACCCTGGTACTGGAGAGCAACAGTACATGATGTGTAGGCTTTTGTTTCAGCCCAGCACTCTTACTCAGTTGAACAAAAAAACCTGTAAACCTATGACTCTTCAGGACCAGGGATTTTGGGTGAACACAATTTGGGGTAGGCCCAGACCCATACTGTATTCTCTATAGCTGTAGGTAGGTCTGTCCTCACATGTTTGCCAAAGCTGATCTTATCTCCCTCTGATAGCATGATGTCTGCACTGGCCCCGCTGTGCTTGGAGATGGCACTCTTCATCCCAAACAGCCGGTTCTTCAGCTGTCCCGTGCCTGTGATGTGGTCTGCATGGCAGTGAGTGTTCACTAATAGGGGGGAACAGGGTACAGGAGGGGGGGGGGGGGGGGGGGGGGGGGGGGGGGGGGGGGGCAGGGTACAGTTTGAGTCATATGTCATCTTAAACAAGGGTAGGATAAACAAGGAGATCAAAATGGATGTAGGATTAGTGTGTGCATGTGTGTGTGTGTGTGGACGTGCTCGTGCTAGCAAGTGCATGCTTGTGTGCTTGTCTATGTTTTAGAGACATTCAAGTTTACCTGCCACTTTCAGGTTGAAACCCAGTTCCTCTACGAGTTTCAGATCCCTATCCACTGTCTCCAGTACTGGATCAATGAGGACCGCCTCCCTGCTCTCTGTATCAGCCAGCAGATAAGTGTAGGTGCTGCTCACCGACTCAAACAGCTGTAAAGGTTGGAACAAGCAAGGACAGGTGAATGAGTAACCATAGGTTATAAACGATGAGGGGGCAGTACAGTATTCTATTACATAACACACATCATGCCTGTATATTGATCAAGAATGATAATATATGGGTGTGTAGTCTTATGGTGATAAGGGGTTTGTTGTTTTAAGGCTGCAAGTCTGTCAAGAGTCACCGTCAAGGTGGATTTTCATACTTTGAAGCGGTCCTACATGTGGGCATTCCTGCATCTGCAGGAACCCCTCTTTATCCTTCTATTGGTCCATTTTTAAACTATGACTCCCGTATGGAGGCGCTCATGTACAGTAGGTGGCGGTAATGCACCATAAAGTTGCCAACCGATAAACTCCACAGAAGAGGCGGGGGCGACAACACCGGTGGCTAGCTAGGGTAATGGTAGACAGTGTCCTTCGTCCCTGCTTGTCCGGCACTGTTTTCCCGTATTTCTGTTAACGAGGATAGTTGTTCAGTAGGCGTTTAGGACACTTGGTGCTAGCTAACAAGCTAGGACTCCGGTACACAGCCGGTGGGAGAGGTAGCTAGCTCACCGGTAGACCGTGTACTTCGCCCCCGCCTCTCGGGCACTGTTTTCCCGCAGTTCTGCTAACGACGGCGAGGGCAGGTGTTCGGCAAGCGGGAGTGAAAGACTCTCCGGTACACATCAGGGGGGGGGGGGGGGGGGGGCTTCACTGGTAACTAACTAGCTATCTAGGACACCGGTAGACAGTGTTATTCTCAATACTTTTATTTCCCTTTTGACACACATTTTAATCTCATAGACAGACAATCAGGGGAAATCCAGAATATAAAGTGCCACACAAGCATGAAGATGGCGTACTTGTGTTATAATGTAATTAGCTACGATGCTTTTCTTGGTTTCACCTGGTTATCTTAGTTTAGTTTGGTTTATTTAGATTGGAGTTATCAAAAATCTAGTGATTTTTTATGCCAGAAAATGTGTAAACACATGCCCTCCATACGAGTGGCGATTTGAACACGCCCCCTCTACTACAGCTTGCTAACGTTACATTGTTCCACTTTTTTTAAACACTGCAATAACGAAGGATGCCTGGAAAATATGTTCCCCCTAATTCTCATGTTGACCAATTGCAAAATACTTGATTACTTGCACTGAAAAAAACCCGTCATATTTTCACTGTATTTTCAACAAGTCGGCGGAACCCAGTTGACCCTTCAGCCTAGAACTTTTACGCATGTCAAAAGCAAACAATATAAATGATTGCAGTGGCTAACTCACCTGCCTGAAGAAAGGTCCTTTTCCCAACTCCATCCTGGAGCAGTAAGGTCGTATGATGACCGTTTCCAGAGGCTGCTTGCTGGTGCGTAAGCCCGGGCCGATGTGGGCTGAAACTTTACGCGAGTACCCGGTTGTTTGGAGCCACAGCGTGTAGGCCAGCGCAGGTTTCAGTCGGTTTACAACTGAACACATTTTTTCTTCACTGTTATTTTTAACTGTCACTTTTTTTGGCTTCCTACTGGGCGACGGGCATGGGTAGAAATCCCAAAACTGAGCAGACGAGTTTGACTAGTTTGTTGTGCCCCAATCCTCTGTAGCTGTCCGTTGTAGCTGTCCTCTGTCCGTTGCCGTAGAAGTATGGTTGCCACAAATGTAGCTATATTGACTTATTGTGCAATAAAATGTGTAGTGTATCCAGGAAGTCCCAGAAATCTGATAAGGGAGCCTACTCCTTGAGAACCTCCAAGCACTAGAGCAGAGGACATGTGCAAGCTGCCAACCCTTCAACGCGCGCGCGCCCGCGCACACACACACACACACACACACACAGAGAGAGATAGGGGGTCAGAGTTCGGTGTGTCACTATGACTGTGCACATGTGTATTCATATAACAAGGTACTTTACACTACGTGACTATTGTCAGCAACTCCAGATAGGAAACAAACCCAGTTGAATCCAACAATCCATGCATTAGTATGGTAATTAACCATATATAATGGTTTGAATAAGAATGTGCTTTCAATAAAATTATTGTCAGATTAAAGGACATTTTTATTTAATACAAAAATGGAATGTGAAGCAAAAATACATAAAACTTTAATATTTTGCAGAAATGTAAGTGGTCATATTGCTGCAAATAAAATCTAGCTGTCAGAGGTACAATTCATTGTTTTTGGGGTTCCAGATTCTTCAAATGTGTCCCACCTGTAAAAGAGTCAAAATCATAACATGGAGTGGAGCATTTTCACATTCAGAGAAGCACTGACCCAGTTCTGTGTGACTGGTGCATCTACTGTAGCTATGTACCTCTACATATTTGTACATCCAGGGGAGCAGCTGGGTGACCCTGGTGTAGACTCCTGGTTTGTTGGGCCGACCACAGCCATCTCCCCAGCTCACTATCCCAGCCAGCCTCCACTCCCCCTCCCCTGTCTCACACACCAGTGGGCCTCCACTGTCTCCCTTAAAACCAGAGAAGACCACATATGAATTCATATATGCAGTTTTTGGTGTGTGTGTGTGTGTGCGCTTGCATGCATATGTGTGTGTGTACCTGGCATGAGTCCACTCCTCCCTCCATGGTGCCAGCACAAAGCATCCTGGGAGTGAGGTAGGAGCCGTAGACATTTGGGTGGGAACACATTGACTGGGCTATCACTTGCACCTGAGCCTGTCGCAGCTCAGACCATACAGAGCCTGAGAGAGAGGGAGAGAGGATAAAGACAAGGCGCAATAAATTAGAGTGATCATCCAATCAGTTGAAATCATAAGGAAGTGGTGTGAGAATATTTGTGAACGTGGCTCACCCCCCTTTTTAGTGTAGCCCCAGCCAGTGATCCAACAGGGGGCACCAGGAAGGAAGGACTCTAGGACTGGGCATACACACTGGTCGAACCCCACCTAAAGCAACACATAACACAACACCATGGTCATGTTCCTTAGGACACACTGTAGCAAAACTTTTTGCAACAGAAATCAAGAGTTTCTTATTAGACAAGTTCAAATAGTACCTCCCCATTTCTGACAGTTTTCTCCGTTTTGTGCAGAACATTGACTGTACTGCACTGACGATAAGCTCACATGTACCCAATGAATCAATGGTTAAATCAAAAAGCGGCCCTGAGAGGTAGTATTTTCACATTCTACTTTTAATATAAAAAAATCAAACCCACCATCTTAGCACCATGCTCTACCAACTGAGATACTTGTTGTGTTGATATAGTGTTAAGTTGTCAGTTAGATTTCATGCCGGAGAGAAACCATGAATATGACAAATGCCAAACAGGAGCAGGTGAAATCGGAATAGGAGTAACCATACATATAGCCATATAACTTCCGCTGAACAACCTTCATCATTAATTCTTCTCACCGCCCATGTCAGTAGCCCAAGGTCATAGTCGTTGTTGTTTATGGAGAAGCTGGGGTGATAGAGGATCTCCAGTGCTCTGCAGCGTTGGCCCGCTGATGTGTCCGTCAAACTGAGCGTGTCCAAAACCACCTGCCACTCTGACTCCTGCAACATGTTGTACCTGGGTTATGGAGAATGCAGGGAAATAGAAGGCACATATTATCTAATATAATAAGTAGAGTTTCCATATTAAGACAGCCTCAGAGTCAAAAGGAGTTGTTGAGGAAGTCATAATATGGACATCGGAATAAAAACTAAAGCATTTTTTCTCTCTCCCTCCCCCTTACTGGATGAAGCAGTGGGCTGCAGTAATGATCCAACGTGGGGTGATGATGCCCCCCCCCCCACACACATTTCCCTCTCCACTGCTCTGCCAGCCCCACTTGTCCTCTGCTAACATCCCCCCGACAATCCTCCAAGCCTTCCGACCAGCACCAACTGGACCTAGGAAACCTGAGGGAGAGTGGGATGGGGGATGGGTGCTTCAACAAATGAACTGTCAACACAGACATAACCTGAACACGTTATTCGGTTATGCAAGACATTGTTCAGTTTGTACAATATTGACTCGTGGGATCAGTTACTTATTGTCATTGTGTGATAGCCAGTCATTTAGCCAGTTGTCTACAGATTGCTTGTTCATTTGAATGTACCGAGAAGACCCATACAATTCTGATGTATCAGCGGATTGGATGGCATTACCTGCACGGACGTTTCCTGTCTGGTTGATGGGTTGCTTGGGCAGCAGGACTGGCATTGGAACACTGCAGTTCCCTTTAACGCCACATGGCTGCACCATGTCTGTCAGGTTGGGTGGGAAACACAGGAACTTGACTGAGGAGGAGACGAACAAGATGCAAAGGAGAGTGAGCGAGGACGAGGTAAAATGGGTGTTAGTTGAATGCTTGCATCCTTTTTTTTACTGTCAAATGCAGCTCGTCTTGGGCGGCAGGTAGCCTAGCAGTTAAGAGCGCTGGACCAGGAACAGAGATTGCTGGTTCGAATCCCTGACCTGACTAGGTCAAAAACCAATCGATGTGCCCTTATTGCGCCTGTAAAATCTGTCAATGTAACCCTAATGGTGCCTGTATGTCGGCCTGGATAAGAGTGTCTGCTAAATGACTGTAAATATATTAAGATGTGACATTGTGTCTAAAAATGTTACTAGCCATAAAAATCCTTGCTTTCTCAAAGCTTATTGGAGGAGAGGATGCAAGGGACCTCCTCCCCCAATGAGCTTTGAGAGGAGTTGAGTGAAAAAGGCTCGTGATGTTTTCAGACACAGCCCAGGTCTACAAGCACTGTATTGTCATTGAAGTTACCTACAATAGCAAAGAAGGATAAAGACGGCGATGAAGGTCTTCAACATTGTCAGACGTGAGGGGCCAGTGCACCGCGGGGGCTCAAGATCTACAGTAAGAAGGGAATAGAATAAAAGATCCATTATTTTGAATAAACTGCTGCATTCTTTGGATACCTTGAACATTCAAGTGCTTTTCACAAGAATGCGCATAACCTTCATGGAAAAGAACAATACGTTTCAAAGACGTATGTCTGGCCCTGTGTGGTTGGCGTCTGCAAGCTTTCATGGTTGCCCAGGAAGGAGTTGGAACATTTATGCAATCAACAATGTGTATTATACAACCATGGAAAGGTTCATGGTATAGCCAGGGGGACTGTGGTGCTCAAGTACAGACACTTAAAGGGTACATTCACCTACATGAAAAAATGAAGAAAAAAAATCTCATTACAGTGAAAGTTGTTTAGGTGCCTATGGAAGCAAAGCATAGATAAATCACAACTTGACATGAACACAAGATAATAGACCAAAAGCCTAGTAAGACTTGGGGCATATTCATTACTCCAATTCTGTTGCAAAACTTTTGGATTAAATGGAAGCAAACGGAACAAAACGGGAAGGGACCTACCTGAATTTGTACAATAGAAACTCTTGTTTTGCTCTGTTTGCTTCCGTTTGGTTTATAAACGGTAAACAGTTTCCGTAATGAATACACCCGTGTATTCAAGTCTCTCTCTCCAATACGGCACAGTATCCTACCTGGCTCTTCATTAGGGCAGTCTTTGGGGAGTGCTAGCCCAACAGATCCTTCATCCACTTCAGATGGCTTCCTCTGTGGGACCTCCAGAGGGTGATTACAGGGAGGGAGGGGCGAGGAGGTCTCTGAATTTGTCTCCTCTGAGCAGGCCAAGTCTGGGGGTTGGGGGGGCGAGAGGACTACCTTTGGGGTTTGGGCCTCCATGGGTACTTCAGAGGTGGACGTAGGGGGATCAAATCGTGCTTCTGTTCGGGGCTGTTGGGCCTTTAGATTCGAGGTGTTGGGGTTGTGTCTGTCTGATGGGCATTGGGAGGTGGTGGTGGTATGCCCATTCCCAAGTGGTAAGTGGGATTCCCCATGAGTGCAAAGAGTGTAGAGGATGGTAACTGGAATACCCCCACTGGTACACCCCCAGTGGCAACATTGAGGGAAACCGAGGGGCAGGTTCCGAGGGATGGGGTAAGGGGCTCATTGCATGGACGTTGTGCATGTGGAAGGAAAATGGAAGCCTTCATATCTATACTTATGAGGTCTGGGTATAGGAGTTTCTGAGGGGGTGGTGTGAGGAGTGGTTGGGCGAGGGGGGTGATAGCAGACCGATGCTGTAGGGGTTGGAGGCGTGTGACAGGTGGTGGAGGAGCAGAGGGGGTATGCGGCTGGGCAGGAGAGCAGACCAGAGGGGAGCTCTGGGCCTATCTCAGATGAATTGGTACCAGCGGTACGACAGGTGCCCTTCAGCAGAGATATAGACACGCTTTTAAGAACCTGTACAACGTGTTTTAAGTGTGAATGTTTACATCTTGACACAATCTCTGTTCTTACAAGCACGCACAGGATTTATTAACATATCTGTATACACATTGTCCTCCAGAAGTTTTGTGCTGTCGGTTCTGAATCGAATTATTGATTATAAGAAAGAGCATAATTGCTATAATAGAGCTATAAAAATTAGAAGCTTGCTGGGAAATCAATCAAATACCACCCATTGTAGATTAGGCAAGGACATTTTGTTTACAAAAAAAAGTGTAGATACTAGTCATAGAGAGCTGTGTCTCTACTTCATCAGGGATTATTCAACTTAATCTATTGCTCCTTCACTCAAAGTTGGAATTCCAAAGTCACAATTAAAAACATCCTTGAAATAGTGGCAACAATTCTGTCAAATGCATTGTCTATCCCAGGCTTGGTCTTTTTCAGATTATTTTCGCCAGACCGCTCCTCTTTTGTCTCTTCTTCTACCCGCACTCCTCCTTCCGTACCCAACCTTGTTCCTTTCCTAATCGATTCATTATCTCACCCCCCATCATCCCTCCCCTCATGAGTTACACCATCTTTCTCTCCTCTGTAGGTAGGTGTGAGCAGTCCTGAACAAGGTAGGCCTATAACAGATCTATGCACTCTTGTCATCGGGGATCATGAAATATGCATGTGAATAATTGTGAGCCAGGGTTAGAGTTTAACTGTACCGCTGAGTCATTCACACGCGCAGATACTCAGTTACAGAGGTGCACAGACACATACACAGTATACTGAATGAAAACAAACATACTTATGTTTTAAACATACAACATACAATCCATTCGTATTTGAAGGGCTTCTCATTTTTATTTGATTTCCTAGGTGGGTTTGCATACAGCATGACAAAAACACATTATTTGTATGGGGCAGTTTGTGTATGTTTATTGATGGGACAGGAGTTATCAATGGGGGGCACGCACAAACGCAGTCAGTGACCTAACCATGACTTACACTGACCGACTATCTCTGTGTGCGTGTGTGTGTGTGAGTCCTGTTTCACATCAGCAGCATTTGTTTGGCCTCTCACGTTACTGTAGCAGACAGTTCGGTGTTGGCAGACAAGCATAGGGAGCATCCATACTGCTTCACCACCAGAGGTGGTAGAGAGCAAATGTATTTAAACAGTTTTGAAAACCAATTAGTCATTCTGTCTATTGTTTGACCAGTACAGCAGGGTTGGGGTCAATTTGAATTGAAGTTAGTCAATTCAGGAAGTGATTTGAATTTAAAATACAAAAACGGCTAGACTTTTGAAATAGCTTCTCCTCAGCTGAATAAGTCGTCATTGAAAATACAACTTTTCTCTTAAGTTATTATTCAATTGTAAAATATCTTTATTTCCAGAATTTACTGACTTCAATTCGACTTGACCCTAACCCACAGCAAACTTGAAATAGACTAGCAACAACATGAGTAGAATATAATTTATTACATGTATCTGTACAATAACAGTAATACAGATATTTACAGCAGAGCTCACATGAACAAACTCTAAACAATATATACATATACTTTATGAACAAACCTTGATTAGTCGCTCATCATATCACCATGGCATCATATCTTCACCAACATCATCATGTTCTTAATATAATACATCTCTTATAGGCTTGTTTACACTGGGACGACACAACAAGACGGCTATTGGAGAAAAATTGCGCTTGATGGTGCAGATTGATTGTGTATCTCCTTAAAAGATTACCTCTGTAATTTAAGTAACGTCATTTACAAACTGTACATAACTGTATCAGAGTAAAAACAGGACAACGTCTGCAGACATTATATGTGAGAGCGGAATCAGAGAGCAATACATTTACTTAGTCATCCTCGTACGTAGTGGGACAGTCTTCTGCCACTGTTTGTGCCCTACCCCTTCAGAATATCTCTCTCCACCCGGTTATGTTTTATATTTACAGAAGTGTACATCTCTTTATAATTCCCAAGACTGTTTTTGATTTGGTATTTCTGTAAATTTGATTCACTTGCTCTTCTGTTTGACCTCTTAAATTATATATTTTTTTTATCTTCTCTGTCACCTCTCTCTACATCCCCCTCTATCTCTCCTTCCATTCCCTTCTTGTCTTTGTTTTCACCCCTCTCTTTCACTTCTTTAATTTCATTTCTAGTCTATTACCTTTTTTTTTTTGCCTCTCTCCACTACTCAAACACTTTTCACACTTGTCCTTCCTCCCACTCTCCCCCCTCCTCTTCTTCCCTGTACTCAGCAGTTTAGGATCTTGATGAAGGCCTTACGGAACTCGATGTTGAAGGTGGTGTAGATGACGGGGTTGACGGCACTGTTGAGGTAGCCCAGCCAGGTGACAGCACTGTACAGGGAGGGGGAGATACAGCAGCTGGCACAGTGGGCCTTCAGCACGTGGGTCAGGAAGAAGGGTAGCCAGCAGATGATGAACACACCTTATGGAGGAGTGAGGAGAATTAAAGGGTGACGACTTAATGACGACTTATTCAGTCTCAATTCACTCTCTGCCCCTTCCCTTCAGATCATCAAACATTGAAGGGCCTAGGGGAAGGGGGAAGGAGTGAATTGGGACTGCCCTCATTGTCTCCTCCTGTTTCTCTCACCTAGCACGATAGCCAGCATCTGGGTCGCCTTCCTCTCCTTCTGCTGCGACAGAGTCCCTTTCACCCTCTCCTTCGCCATCGCTCCCTTCTCCCTGTCTGCATTTCGCTCCCTCCATCGCTCGCGGCCACTCACGCCGTCCTCGAAGGTGGCACGGCGGGGTACGAGGGCAGAGCGTGGTGCCACCGAAGGGGACAGGGCCAGGAAGGGCGCGGGCGCCACCGAGATAGAAAGAGAGACCTTGGTGGCTCGTCCGGAGGCGGGAGGGGGGTGAGGTGGGGGGAGGCTCTGGTCTAACTGGGACAGGAAACCACGCCCCACAGGTTCCTCATCCAGGGGGTGCACCACTGCCTCCTTCACTAAGGTCTAATAGTGAGGGGGGGGACAGGAAGAAAAGATGGGAAGGGAGAGACAAATGGAGACAGAGAAACAGCGAGAGATGTAGAGATATGTACTGTAGTTCAAATCTATGGCTCATGTTATAGGAGATTTCGGAATCCAACTTTATGGTCACAGTAGTTCCCCTGTGCAGTGGCTCACAGTGTTTCAGCGACTTACCACTTTCTTGCGTTGGGGGGCGCTGGTGGGGGGCCTCATGATCAGAGTGCACAGCTTCACATCCTCAGGGTGGGTACACTTATTCTGATAGAATGAAGGGAGAGAAATGAATGAGGGATAGAAAGTCAAAGATGCTTGCTTTTGGACCTACTGTCTTCTAAAATCAAGCTTTATTGGTTGGCAGTTTTATGGGGTTAATTGATTGATGACTGGCTGATTAGTTGATTGATTGATAGATTGATTGACTAGTCATGAACCTTCCTGTGCCTGTGGCCCTCCCCCGTCTTGCCTCCTCCCTGTGGGTGCAGGCCGTGTCTGCGGGGCACGGTGCGTCGGCCCCGCCTCCGCAGCACCACACAGATTTGGGCGTACACCAGCAGGGTCACGATGAACGGAACGTAGAAGGAGGCCACGGATGAGTAGACCACGAAGGACGGATCAGCGAAGGCACACTTGGTCTCCTCCCGACTGGCTGATGGAGTGAAGGGGATGAGAAGAGGTGGATAGA
Source organism: Oncorhynchus mykiss (assembly GCF_057628025.1). Lineage (NCBI taxonomy): Eukaryota > Metazoa > Chordata > Actinopteri > Salmoniformes > Salmonidae > Oncorhynchus > Oncorhynchus mykiss. The sequence goes on from NC_143023.1 coordinate 35,040,171, forward strand.
AACACAGAGATGTTGTTTGGGAGTGGTGACAGGTGGGAGGAGGTGTATGTTAAGGCAAGAGAGAAGTTTTCCTCTACAGTTCAGGTCAGATCGACATATTTAACCGCGTTGACATCTTTGGCTAAGTCCACTCTGTAATGGTGTGGCAACCAAGTAAATGCCTGGTTTAGCTCCAGAGAAGACAGGTACATAAGCATTTGACATTTGCTTTTCCTCTCCATATTCAAGCTGGATGCAACATTTGAAAGGCATTTAAAATCTGCTTCTTATAAGGCCAGGCTACGGCCTATAGCACAACACACTACAGTCTAGTTGAATCCTTTCAACATTATACAGCCGCTAGCAAATGACTATATGCTGCACACTGTAAGATAGCCTTTTTGTTGAATTGGACGTTTAGGTGGTAGGTCCAATCCAATAAACTCAAGCTTCCCCATATACAGTATAACCATAGCCTTTCTATAGGACACATGATGACCCTGAACGCCACATCATCTCTTGTTTTCCCAGCAACGTGTTCAAAGTCTAGAGGCGCTCTCAAAAGGTGACTGAATGTTAACATGTGGATTAAAGGCGCTGCATGGTCAATCCGACATCTGCAGTGGACGTAGAGCATTTACTGCGATATGGCCTCTACAGATGTCAGGGCATTTATGCTTCTTGCGCTTTGCCGAGCAGCACAGAGCTGTTGTGAAGGACGCTGTCAAGAAAGTGAGTTTGTGTTTATACAAGAACTCTCGCCCTCAGGGACAGTCGACCAATCATGTCAATGTGGAGCTATATGGAGCCCTTCGAATTGTTACGAAATTTGAGAGGCACATAGACATGCGGAACAGAGCTTGATTTGGCCTCTGCGTGCCTCCAGATGCTCCACAATTGCGTCACACCCTCCCTACGAAGCCTCCGACCACATTTTTCAGATCAAGCATAAAATGGCTTTGTGTTGGCCACTCCAGCTAGAGTGGTTGTTGCCATCCAGTTGCATCAAGCTGTGCAGCCTTTGCATACGAAAGCAGTACTCTCTTCAGCCCCATCCTCAAGGTAGGAGCTTATGTTCCAAACCTCAGTTTGCTTGTTTTCGCACGAGCTACCGCTCCGACGAGACGACACAAACATTTTTCAAAACAAAATACCATCTTGAGCGAAACGTGATGATGGGCACGTCCTCCGACTTAAAATGACATCACCGGTAAACATTCTGTATCGTGGATGTGGACCGACAGGCCAATCAATGAGTCCCTCTTTCATTGAAACGTGTTGACTGATTAAAGCATACAGAGCTGAAAGCTGTTAGTTAGCAGTAGTGTGTGTGTGTGTGTGTGTGTGTGTGTGTATGGTGTTCTTAGTGATTGCAGTTACTGCAAATCAAATCACATTTGTCACATGCACCGAATAGAACATGTGTAGACTTTACCGTGAAATGCTTAGTTACAAGCCCTTAACCAACAATGCAGTTCAATAAATAGCTGCGCATCATGACTAAACAGATGTAACCCTATCTAACTAATTATTCATTTTTTGTCTCTCACCAACTGGCGATACCCAGATATCCAGTAGGGCTGCAATCTTCCAGGCTCACAACAGATGGACTGGAAGACTGCAATGATTATTTTACACAGCTAATAACAAAAGGAGTGTGGGTTTATTCACGTGCGTCTTCCCGTGCCATGTTCATGTCTCTCCTAGACCGAATGAGTAAAGGAGACTAGTGCACTTGCGATTCCATTGAATAGATTCATTGGAGTGGATGTGGTTCTGGATTTTCTGGAACTCGATGAGGGATCCACTCGTCGACCTCCTTTAAGCTGCTGCTCAGTGCTCAGTGACTCTGTTTAAGGAGGGGTGGGACAGGGGCAAAAATAACGTTTCTGTAGCCTCGGCCTAGAGTCATTGACCGCATTCAAAGTTTTCTGGATATTAGCTCATATCCCGCTTAAGGTCTTATTCCGGATAAGCTGTTTACATGCACCTTTGATATCCCGCCCATGAGTATCCCTGTATCCATGAATAAACAGAATGTTCATCATTTAATTATATGGGTTAAATGGAATAGTATCTGAAATATGGACACTGATGAACAATGGCGCCGGAGGGGATGACTGCCGTTTTACGGGCTCCTAACCAATCGTGTTGTTCTTTGCAACATATTTTGTAAATAATGTTTTTGCTACCGTTTCTTATGACAGAAAATAGGTTCTGGATATCAGAACAGGGATAATAATTAATGGGTGACACAAAGGGTATACTGTTGCTCCCAGACCAGGCCCAAATCCCTGTAATTCGCATGAAGACAGAGATACAGGAGGCACAGATCCGGGTGCCTTGTGAGAATTCGTCGGCGAGTGAGTAACCCCACCTTTACATCCGTTCTATTGGCCAATGAGCAATCACTAGAGAATAAACTGGATGAGCTTCGTTCGAGACCATTCTACCAACAAAACACTACCATTAAAACTATAATATCTTATGTTTCACCGAGTCGTGGCTGAACGACGACACGGATAATATACAGTTGGCTGGGTTTTCCGGGCATCGGCAAGACAGAACAGTTACCTCCGGTAGGACGAGGGGTGGTGGTGTGTGTCTATTTTTCAATAGCAGCTGGTCCGCAATGTCTAATATTAAGGAAGTCTTGAGGTATTGCTCGCCTGAGGTAGAGTACCTCAAGATAAGCTGTAGACCACACTACCTACCAAGAGAGTTTATCTATATTTTTCATCGCTGTCTATTTACCACCACAAACCGATGCTGGCACTGAGACAGCACTCAAAGAGCTGTATAAGGCCATAGGCAAACAAGAAAATGCTCATCCAGAAACGGCACTCCTAGTGGCCGGGGACTTTAATGCAAGAAAACATAACCATTGTGTTGTCTTAAGGCTCAAAAATGACCCGCCACTATGTTTAACAGCAGAGAAAACCGCCTAAATTATATTTTTTCAACTTGAAATTTGATTACTTCCTAAAGTGACACCAACATTAGAAAAAGTGAAACATCGCCTTTGATAATATTTTCATGAAAGCTGTACACCACCAGGGTACAAAGATGGTCTTAGGGTTATTTTTGACCCGGCAGTTATACAATTATTTACACCACAACCACCCCCCCCCTTCTCATCAAAGTTTGCCTTCATCCCCACCACCACTCTAGTTTCTTACCACCCAAAGAGGAACAAGAAAGTGGTCCCCCTGAGCACACTGCACAAAAAGGCTGCGATCAGTGATCATGAGGACAGGAAGCCAGCCATCATCCTGGTCTACCACCACAACAAAGGAGGCGTGGACTAGCTGGACAAGGTGATTGGAATTTACAGCTGCAGGAGGATGACTGCCCGCTGGCCATCTTCCATTTTTTTAATTGAACCTTTATTTAACCAGGAAAAGCCCATCGAGACGCAGTGTCTCCTTTTCAAGGTTAGACCTGGCCAAGAAGGCAGCAACAATTTTTTGTATTTTATTTTACCTTTATTTAACTCGGCAAGTCAGTTAAGAACAAATTCTTATTTTCAAAGATTGCCTTGGAAAAGTCGGTTAACTGCCTTGTTCAGGGGCAGAACGACAGATTTTCACCTTGTCAGCTCAGGGATTCAATCTTGCAACCTTTCGGTTACTAACCCAACGCTCTAACCACTAGGGTACCTGCCGCCCCAATCAATACATTACATAATTAAAACATACAACGATACAACATGATCCAGTCTCCCATCAATATTTTTAACTAATTCAGTGGCACTAGCATATCTAGATGAAGCATGGATTGTAGATTATTCCATGCGTCTGGTGCACAAGCAGAGAAGGCAGTCTTGCCTAATACTGTGAATGTCCTGGGGGACTAAGTAGCAACCACCTAGCAGACCGGGTATGGTAACTGCTGGTGCTGAAGGAGACCAGACTACAAAGGAAGAGGGAGTTTACCCAAAAGGGTTTAGTTGATGAACACATACTTACATATGCACAGAAAGTTACATTTGTGAGGTCCAACCTACCATTTGGTGCAATGGTGGGTGAGTGACTTGGCATTTGTAATAAAGCGCAAGGATGCATGATAACAGAGTCCAGTCTCTGTAAGACGGAGGTGGTTGCATGCATATATAAACAAGTCACCATAATCAATTACAGAGAGAAAAGTGGCCTGAACAAGCTTCTTTATAGCCATAAGTGGGAAGCAAGCCTTATTACAAAAATAAAAACCCAATTTCAATTTAAGCTTTGTCACAAGATTATCCACATGAACTTTAAAGGACAACTTGTCATCCAACCAAACACCTAGGTATTTGTAGGATGACACTTTTTCAACGGATAAGCCACCAGATGTGACAATGCTAACGTTCTCTGGAAGACTTCTAGCTTTGGTATAGGTCTTGAATTTTGTTTTTTGTACATTCAAGACCAGTTTGAGACCATAGAGGCCTGCAGTGACTGAAAAACAGTCTGGAGCTCTTCAACAGCCTGAACCAGAGAAGGAGCACATGAATATATAACGGTATCATCTGCATATAGATGTAACTATGCTGGTTGCATCTCATTTACCAAATATTTTATTAAAATTCAGCTGTGCCATCAGAGTCCCTGGGTTCGCGCCCATGCTCTGTCGTAACCGGCCGCTACCGGGAGGTCCGTGGGGCGACACACAATTGGCCTAGCCTCGTCCGGGTAAGGGAGGGCTTGGTCGGTAGGGATGTCCTTGTCTCATCGCGCACCAGCGACTCCTGTGGCGGGCTGGGCGCAGTGTGCGCTAACCAAGGTAGCCAGGTGCACGGTGTTTCCTCCGACGCATTGGTGCGGCTCGCTTCCGGGTTGGAGGCGCGCTGTGTTAAGAAGCAGTGCGGCTTGGTTGGGTTGTGTATCGGAGGACGCATGACTTTCAACCTTTGTCTCTCCCGAGCCCGTACGGGAGTTGTAACAATGAGACAAGATAGTAGCTACTACAACAATTGGATACCACGAAATTGGGGAGAAAAAGGGGTAAAATACAACAAAAAAAGACAGACAGAGTCTAGCTAGATAGAGTCTAGCTAACAATTCATGGTCAACTGAATCAAATGCCTTTAATAAATCCAAACAGAGCAGAGATAGGACCATAGTTATTAGCATCTGAGGGATCTCCACCCTTTAGCAGTGGGAGGACATAAGCTGATTTCCAAATGTTGGGTATGGAATTGGTCAAGAGACTCAAGTTGAAAATGTGAGCCACAGGTTCAGTAATAATAGCAGCTGCTGTCTTTAAGAGGTAGGGGTCCAGGTCGTCTGGACCTGCAGACTTTTTAGTGTCTACTGCCTTTATAGACCTCAGTATAAGAAGCAGGCTCAAAGTTAAAATGGTTCACATGAGGGCCCATATCATAGTTGACTGTAACAGAGCTTATATTAGAGGCCTGGGCCCCACCATTATCAAAAACTGAACCAGCAGATATGACGTACTTGTTAAAAAACCCTACAATATCGTCTTTATCCTTCACTTCATTAGAATCCATCATCCATAACATAATTGATGTGTCCTCATACAATGCCTTTGTGATATGTAACAAGATCAACCCTACCTGGATGCCTGATAAGAGGAACAAGAGGATGGTGTTCCTGGAGCAGCTGGGAAAGGCACTTGTTAACCCACACATTCAAAGAAGGGAGCACCTTCCCCGCACAGCAGCCTCTGCAGCGCTTGTGAAAGCTGTTCAAGGGGCTGAATCTTGTCCTGATCCACCTGAGGCTGCAGCTGGGGCAGGCAAGAGGAGGAGATGCCACGTCTACCCCCCAAAGAAGGACTGTAAAACAAATACTAATGTGCTGTACATGTGAGAAATATATCTGCAAAGTCCATGCGCACATGCACTTGCATACTGTCCTACATGTGCTAATTAGAGTGGATTGATTAATCACGTTTTTGTTTTGTATCTATTATCTTATTTTATTCTTATTTATTATTGTTGTTTATACACCTTGTGGGTGGGGGCAATGGACTAGTATTTTGTAGTTGGATTCCTCATTGTACAGTATAAGAATATATCACTAAGTTCAAGACTGTTATTGCTACCCTTCAATAAAAGGCATTCAAAACTACTTTCTACACATTTCTGCTACTTCCGTAGGCTATACAAGTGCTCTCTTGCTAAAAAAAATGTATGTTTACACATATGCAGTACCTTTAGCAATAAACAATAATAAAATTCCTCTACTTTAGTAAAGAAAACAATTATGACAGGTGTGTTGTAATAAAAACGAGTGGTGTCCACTGATTAAATGCAGTCTTTCTGCATTGTGAAGAGGGAAAACCCAGATATTCAAAGTTTGATGAATGACAGGTTGTTTCTTCATGCAAAATAGATTTGGGGTTTAAAATCCAATTAAGCTGCTTATTTTAGGGGTAAAGTGAAGGCAAGTCATTTTTTACCCTTAGGACAAGGGGGTATACCGAATGTTAAGCTTACACAAGGGAAAAAAAACTCCACATTTACTCCACACATAGAGATGCGTACAAAGCTCTCTCTCACCCTCCATTGGGCAAATCTGACCATAATTATATCCTCCTGATGCTCCTGGATGCTACGCTGCAGGACTGTTTTGCTAGCACAGACTGGAATATGTTCCGGGATTCATCCAAAGAAAAAGATGGAGTATACTACCTCAGTCACCAGCTTCATCAATAACTGCATTGACGAGTCATCCCCACAGTGACCGTACGTACATTATCCAACCAGAAGCCATGGATTACAGGCAACATCCGCACCAAGCTAAAGGCGAGAGTTGCCGCCTTCAAAGCGCGGGACACTAATCCGGACGCTATGCCCTCAGAAGACCCATCAAACAGGCAATGCATCAATAGAGGACTAAGATTGAATCCTATTACACCAGCTCTTACGCTTGTCGGATGTGGCAGGGCTTGCGGACTACAAAGGGAAACCCAGCCGAGAGCTGCCCAGTGACTAGAGCCTACCAGACGGGCTAAATGCCTTTTATGCTTGAGTCGAGGCAAGCAACACTGTAGCATGCATGAGAGCACCCCTAAATAGCTGATGTAAGATCTTTAAACAGGCCACAGCATTCACAAGGGTACGGGGCCAGACGGATTACCAGGACGTGTACTCCGAGCATGTGCTGATCAACTGGCAAGTGTCTTCACTGGCATTTTCAAACTCTCCCTGACCGAGTCTGTAAAACCTACATGTTTGAAGCAGACCACCATAGTCCCTGTGCCCAAAAACACAAAGGTAACCTACCTAAAATGACTACTGTCCCATAGCATTCACGTCGGTAGCCATAAAATGCTTTGAAAGGCTGGTCATGGCTCACATCAACACCATCATCCCGGAAACCCTAGATCCATCAACAATTTGCATACCACCCCAACAGATGCACAGATGACACAATCTCAATTGCACTCCACACTGGCCTTTTCCATCTGGACAAAATGAACACCTATGTGAGAATGCTGTTCATTGACTACAGCTCAGTGTTCAACACCATAGTGCCCACAAAGATCATAGCTAAGCTAAGTACCCTGGGACTAAAAACCTTCCTCTGCAACTGGATCCTGGACTTCCTGACGGGCCGCAGCCAGGTGGTAAGGGTAAGCAACAACACATCTGCCATGCTGATCCTCAGGTGGTTGGTGCTTAGTTCCCTCCTGTACTCCCTGTTCACCCATGACGGTGTGGCCATGCACGATTCCAACACCATCGTTAAGTCATTAACATTGAGACAGCCCATAGGGACAAAAGGAGATGATCATGGACTACAGGAAAACGAGGGCCGAACACGCCCCCATTCAGCACCAAAAAACTATCATGGACTAAACACACCAAGACAGCCGTGAAGAGGGCACGACAACTCCTTTTCCAACTCAAGAGACTGAAAAGATTTGGCTTGAGTCCCCAGATCCTCAAAGTTCTACAGCTGCACCAGAGAGCATCCTACAGAGAGCTGGTTGCATCAACGCCTGGTATGGCAACTGCTCGGCATCCAACCGTAAGGTGCTACCGAAGGTAGGGCGTACGGCCCAGTACATCACTGGGGCCAAGCTTCTTGCCATTCAGGACCTCTATACTAGGCGGTGTCAGAGGAAGGCCAAAAAAATGGTCACAGACTCCAGTCACCCAAGTCATAGACTGTTCTCTCTGCTATCGCACGACAAGCAGCACCAGAGCACCAAGTTTTGGTCCAAAAGGCTAATTAACAGCTTCTTCCCAGAAGCCAAAAGACTGCTGAACAATGAATCAAATGGCCACCCGGACTATTTGCATTGACACCACCCCTCTTTGCTTTTACACTGCTGTTACTCGCTGTTTATTATCTATGCATAGTCACTTTACCCCTACCTTCAGCACATTTACAAATTACCTCAATTACCTTAACCAGTTAGAGCTCTAGGGGCGCTATTTCATTTTTGGATAAAAAACGTTCCCGTTTTAAGCGCGATATTTTGTCACGAAAAGATGCTCGACTATGCATATTCTTGACAGTTTTGGAAAGAAAACACTCTGAAGTTTCAGAATCTGCAAAGATTTTGTCTGTAAGTGCCCCAGAACTCATTCTACAGGCGAAACCAAGATGATGCATCACCCAGGAATTAGCAGAATTTCTGAAGCTCTGTTTTCCATTCTCTCCTTATATGGCTGTGATTGCGCAACGAATGAGCCTACACTTTCTGTCGTTCGCCCAAGGTCTTAGCAGCATTGTGACGTATTTGTAGGCATATCATTGGAAGATTGACCATAAGAGACTACATTTTCCAAGTGTCCGCCTGGTGTCCTGCGTCGAATTCGGTGCGCAATTGCCAGCTGCTTCTACTTTACCATTTGATTCAGGGGAGAAAGCATGTGTCCAAGAACAATGTATCAATGAAGAGATATGTGAAAAACACCTTGATGATTGATTCTAAACAACGTTTGCCATGTTTCCAGTCGATATTATGGAGTTAATTTGGAAAAAAGTTTGCGTTTTGAGGACTGAATTTATGGATTTATTTTGGTAGCCAAATGTGATGTATAAAACGGAGCTATTTCTAATACACAAGGAATCTTTTTGGAAAAACTGAGCATCTGCTATCTAACTGAGAGTATCCTCATTGAAAACATCAGAAGTTCTTCAAAGGTAAATGATTTTATTTGAAGGCTTTTATGTTTTTGTTAATGTTGCGTGCTGGATGCTAACGCTAATGCTAACGCTAAATGCTAACGCGAAATGCTAACTCTAGCTAGCTACTTTTACACAAATTATTGTTTTCCTATGGTTGAGAAGCATATTTTGAAAATCTGAGATGACAGTGTTGTTTACAAAAGGCTAAGCTTGAGAGATGGCATATTTATTTCATTTCATTTGCGATTTTCATAAATAGTTAACGTTGTGTTATGCTAATGAGCTTGCTGATAGATTTACACAATCCTGGATACAGGGGTTTTTTCATAGCTAAACGTGACGCAGAAAACGGAGCGATTTGTCCTAAACAAATAATCTTTCAGGAAAAACTGAACATTTGCTATCTGAGAGTCTCCTCATTGAAAACATCTGAAGTTCTTCAAAGGTAAATGATTTTTTTGAATGCTTTTCTGTTTTTTTGTGTAAATGTTGCCAGCTGAATGCTAATGCTAAATGCTACGTTAGCCATCAATACTGTTACACAAATGCTTGTTTTGCAATGGTTGAGAAGCATATTTTGAAAATCTGAGATGACAGTGTTGTTAACAAAATGCTAAGCTTGAGAGCTAGCATATTTATTTCATTTAATTTGCGATTTTCATGAATAGTTAACGTTGCGTTATGGTAATGAGCTTGAGTCTGTATTCACGAACCCGGATCCGGGATGGGGAGATCAGAAAGGTTAACTAACCTGTATGCACATTGACTCGGTACCGGTATCCCCTGTATATAGCCTTATCATTGTTATTGTATTGTGTTACTTTTTTTACTTTAGTTTATTTTGTAAATATTTTCTGAACTCTATTTTCTTAAAACTGCATGGTTGGTTAAGGGCTTGTAAGTAAGCATTTCACGCATGTGACAAATACAATTTGCATTGAATGTAGGCCTATGACCACTCACATGTAGCGTAATATCATATTAACTCCTGCATAATTATGCATTTCTTTAATTGAAATTATACAAATGTAACATTTTGACTCAGGAAAAGGAGTGGAGAAAGATTTCTTTAACCATCATATGCGAATACGCGTGTAATGTGTAATCTTTGATTACTTAGATTACTAATGCATTCATTCTATCGATGTAAGACATTGTTCTGGTGAGCATTACTTTATTTAGATCTTCTGGGGCATATCAGCATATCCCAGGCATCTTATCCGGGTTTCTCATTACCTGGATACAAGCTTTTTCGGGTTGTTGTAAACGGAATATGACGTTTTTATGAGTCAACTCAAAAACAGAATACTTGAGTATCCCGAATAATAATGGGTTATTGGTGTGCATGTAAATGTGGTCACTGAGAAAGAGGGGGGAGGGGGATAAAGAGACAGCGAGTGAGACAGAGAAAAGGAGAGAAAGACAGAAACAGAGAGAGACCTGTGTTGTTGAGTCCAAACAGCAGAGGGCAGGAGATGGCGAAGGAGAGGAACCACACGACAGCAATCATCAGAGCCACCCTCCTCCTGGAGCTGTATCTGGTGTTATACAGCATGGGCATCGCCACCGCCGTGTACCTGCACACGCATGCTATATTTAGAGCTAACACCTACACACACAAACCACACATGCACATGAACACCTTGTCCACCACCGCCCACACGGCGTTAAGTTGCATTGTCAGTTCCTCTCATTCACCAGGCAAACACAAACAAAAGCTGTCCAAGTCAGTTTCACAGTGCAGCAGCGTGACAAACCAATCTAAGTGTCCTCCATAGAAAGCCTGGTGTGAGGAGAGGAGACTGTCATCCCTCCACAGAGTTGGTGGTCAGGGACAGACACAAACAAAGAACAGTACCCACACTAATCCCTGAGATATGGCTTCACATTTAGAGGGATTCAGTCTACAAAAGGACAAAAAAGGCTACAAGTATTGAGGCTGCTGAAATTGTCAATTTCTTTCAACGGTTTTAAAAGGGTATGGGTTTGGTTGGACAAAATAAGCTCATGTTAAGAAGATAATGAGACTTGAGAAGTGATTGAGGCTACCCGAAAAGATGGAAATGGTGTCCTGATTTTTGATTTTTCTTTATGGGAAAGCAACAATAACAAGCATTAAAAAATAAATTTCCCATCAGGAGACATTACCATCACCTTAAAATAAATGTTTTGCTGCAAGGGCACTATGAAATCAATCCACATTTTGGAGAGAGTGTGAGAGGAGAGTGATGAGGGGAGAGTGAGAAAGAGCAAGACAGACAGACATATAGACAGAGATACTGTATATAGAGAGATAGAGATACTGTAGATAGATAAAGAAAGTGTGAGTACCTGTCGATGCTGATGGCACAGAGGTTGAGGATGCTGGCAGTACACATCATGACGTCCAGGGTCAGGAGGATGTCACAGTGGATGAGACTGAAGCGCCACTCCCCTACCACCTAGGAAGGGACACATACAGTATTAGTGCACTAGATAGGGAATAGGTGCCATTTGGGATGCAGTTATGCTTATGAATAATAGACTGGAGGAAAGGAGAACAAAGACAGATTCAGAGATTCAGATCAACAAGAAACTGTTGATGGGAAGAAACTGTTGATGGGAACCAACTGTAGATTCTGTTATTGATCATGCTACCTTGACATGAAAACCTATTAGGGATAGGTGTTCAGCTAGCGGAAAAATTCTTAAAAACATACAAGTGTTATACATCGGCTTAAAGATACATTTCTTGTTAATCCAACCACAGTGTCAGATTTCAAAAATACTTTATGGCGAAAGCATACCATGCGATTATCTGAGGACAGCCCCCAGAACACAAAACATTACAAACAGTAACCAGCCAAGTAGAGGAGTAACAAAAGTCAGAAATAGCGATAAAATTAATCACTTACCTTTGATGATCTTCATATGGTTGCACTCACAAGACTCCATGTTACACAATAAATGTTTGTTTTGTTCAATAAAGTCCCTCTTTATGTCCAAAAAACTCAGTTTTGTTGGTGCGTTTTGTTCAGTAGTCTATTGGCACAAAGCACGGTCACAGCAGGCAGACAAATTCAAGAAGTACCATAAAAGTTTGTAGAAACATGTCAAACGATGTTTATTATCAATCCTCAGGTTGTGTTTGTCATAAATAATGAATCATATTTCAACTGGACAATATCTTCGTCAATAGAAAAGAAAAAACAAGAATGCGCGCTCCCGGTCACACGCAGCAAACATCTCTGGAAATTTCCACTGTCCACACATTGAAAGTGGTGTTTCTCCCTCCTTGTTTTCATTGTGTTTCTCCCTCAAAAACAAAAAGCCTGAAACAATGCCTAAAGACTGGCCACATGCAGAGGAAGCCATAGGGATCGTGAAGTCTTTGTATGGTGGATAGGCTTTCAATGGAAAAACAGCCATAGCATTTCCTGGATGGATTTTTCTCAGGTTTTCACCTGAGGAAACTTAACAGTTTTGGAAGCTTTAGAGTGTGTTCTATCCAATACTACCATGCATATGCATATCCTATCTTCTGGGCCTGAGTAACAGGCAGTTTACATAAGGCACCTTATTCATCCAAACTACTCAATAGGGTAACCGAGGGGGCTTTTGAAACACCTACGAATGAACTAGTGTAGAGAGACTAGGAGGTAAAGACATGGACGAGACAGACAAATGTGAGAGAAAAACACTGGCTGCCAGATGGATAGAAACATGTACGAACCCACACACACCCACCTCCAGGTAGACGCCCCAGGGCATGACCAGGGTGGCCAACAGCAGGTCAGACACAGCCAGGGAGACGATGAGGTAGTTGGTGGTGGTCTGGAGGGCGCGCTCTCGCGACACCGCCACACAAACTAGCATGTTTCCAAACATCACGCAGAAGATAAGCAGCACCAGCAGCACAGCGTAGAAGTTATAGGGAGGGGAGGAGGGCGATGGAGAGCTGGAGCAGTTGGACAGAGAGGAGGAGGAAGTGGAGAGGGAGAAGGCGAAGGAAGAGGAAGGGTTGGAGGTGAGGGAGATGGACGGTGTGAGGGAGGGGGGGTATGAAGGAGAGAGGGAGGAGAAGCCTGTCTCCTCTGTCTCATTGGGGAAAGTAGTCATCATGCTCCTCTGGACAGTGTGTCTGGAAGAGTCTGGAAAAGTAACAAGAGAGACTAATAACATCAAGAGTTATAACTCACAAATTCACACACAAAGCTCTACAACTCTGTACCTTGTATTTACACAACACATACAGTAGATTTATGTACAATTGTCAACTATCTCAGCTCAATGCAGATTTGAGTTATACTGTACATCCTGTAAGGGAAGTGATTAGTTGGTGCGGTGCTGATAGCTCAATAGATTGGAGCATTGCGCTTTCAATATCAGTTGTGGATTTGATTCCCACATGGGCCAAACATATCAAATGTCTTTGTTGTTACTAGGCATCAGTCGCTTTGGATATAAGCATCTACCATATGTTTCTACTTTACGTGAATTACAGTGGGATTCTGCATTCGACTGGCAGTTTTATTCCCCCTTAAGCCCATTGCTCTAACTAACCACAGCACCTCCACCATCCAATGTTTCAGATTGGCTTTGAGATACATAATTAAAAGGGAGAGATCTAAAGCTCCCTCCCTGACCCTCTAAATTACCCTACATACCTACACCAGCCTACATATAGTGCAATCTGAAAGTATTCAGACCTCTTGAATTTTTCCACATTTTGTTACATTACAGCCTTATTCTAAAATGGATCCCACAGACTCGTCTTCTGTAGGAGACAGGAGAATGACAACATATTATTACATCAGAAGAACTTAACCTACATCAGACGCATACCATCTTACTAACCTATATCAGGTCATAACTTAGTCTATACTACGCTGAATAAGCACATGTACAGTGCATTCGATAAGTATTGAGACTTATTGACTTTTTCCCCACATTTCGTTACATTACAGCCTTATTCTAAAATATATTACATCGTTTTCCCCCCTTCATCAATCTACACACAATGCCCCATAATGGCAAAGCAAAAAAAGGTTATTTGAAATTTGAGCAAATGTATGAATACGATAAAAAGGAAATATCAAATGTACATACAGTACCAGTCAAAGGTTTAGACACACCTACTCATTCCAGTGTTGTTTTTCTTTCTTTTTACTATTTTCTACATTGTAGAATAATAGTGACGACATCAAAACCATGAAATAACACATATAACATAACACACAATAACACCTTTGTTACTCATGTAGTAATCAAAAAAGTGTTAAACAAATGAAAATATATTTTATATTTGAGATTCTTCAAATTAGCCACCCTTTGCCTTGATGACAGCATTGCACACTCCTGGCATTCTCTAAAAGATATTCATGAGATAGTCACCTGGAATGCATTTCAATTAACAGCTGTGCCTTGTTAATAAGTTAATAAGTTGTGGAATTTCTTTCCTTCTTAATGCGTTTGAGACAAGCAGTTGTGTTGTGACAAGGTAGGAGTGGTATACAGAAGGGTGGTATACAGCAGATAGCCCTATTTGGTAAAAGACCAAGTCCATAATATGGAAAGAACAGCTCAAATAAGCAGAGAAACGACAGTCCATCATTACTTTAAGACAGGAAGGTTAGTCAATACAAAACATTTCAAGAACTTTGTGCATTCACAAAATCCATCAAGCGCTATGATGAAACTGGCTCTCATGAGGACCGCCACAAGAAAGGAAGACCCAGAGTTACCTCTGCTGCAGAGGATAAGTTCATTAGAATTACCAGCATCAGAAATTGCAGCCCAAATAAAGCCTACACAAGTAACAGACATTTCAAAATTAACTGTTCAGAGGAGACTGGGTGAATCAGGCCTTCATGGTCGAATTGCTGCAAAGAAACCACTACTAAAGGACACCAATAAGAAGAAGAAACTTGCTTGGGCCAAGAAACACGAGCAATAGACCAGTGGAAATCTGTCCTTTGGCCGTGAGACGCAGAGTAGGGGATCTTCGCATGTGTGGTTCCCACCATGAAGCATGGAGGAGGTGGTGTGATGGTGCTTTGCTGGTGACACTGTCACTGATTTATTTAGAATTCAAGGCACACCTAACCGGCATGAGGTCATGACTTGCCATTTTGGGTGAGGATCAAATGCACCAGATCCCCCCCTCTCCCACCACAGTTTTATGACGGTCGTAAATACCTGCAAGAAAACTCTCTCTCCCACTCTTTCAGAAATATAAGTTAAATCCCTTTGTTACTCACGAGAGAGATGTTTCATTACAGTAACATCATCAAAAAGGTTGAATAATGAAACAATATTTCTGTAATCCAAAGAGTTGGAAGGGCCCGTTGGTACTTAACTTATTTGGGGTAGGGGGCAGTATTTTCACGTCCGGATGTAAAGCATGCTCAGAGTAAACTGCCTGCTACCCAGGCCCAGATGCTAGGATATGCATGTTATTAGTATATTTGGATAGAAAACACTCTTGAAGTTTCTAAAACTGTTTGAATGATGTCTGTGAGTATAACAGAACTCATATGGCAAGCAAAAACCTGAGAAAAAAATCCAACCGGGAAGTGGGAAATCTGAGGTTTGTAGGTTTTCAAGTCTTAGCCTATTCAATATACAGTGTCTGTGGGGTCATATTGCACGTCATAAGGCTTCCACTAGATGTCAACAGTCTTTAGAAACTTGTTGCAGGCTTCTACTGTGAAGTGGGAGAGAATGAGAGCTGATTGAGTCATGGGTCTGCCAGAATGCCATGTGCTCAGTCAGGCGCGTGCCCGTGAGAGTTAGCTCCATTCCCTTTCATTTCTAAAGACAAAGGAATTCTCCGGTTGAAACATTATTGAAGCTTTATGATAAAAACATCCTAAAAATTGATAATATACATTGTTTGACATGTTTCTACGAACTGTAATATAACTTTTTTGACTTTGTCTGGACCTAGTGCCTGCGCATTTTGGATTACTGTACTAAATGCGAGAACAAAAAGGAGGTAGTTGGACATAAATGATGGACTTTATCGAACAAAACTAACATTTATTGTGGAACTGGGATTCCTGGGAGTGCATTCTGATGAAGATCATCAAAGGTAAGTGAATATTTATAATGCTATTTCTGACTTTTGTTGACTCCATAACATGGCGGGAATCTCTATTGCTTGTTTTGGTCTCTGAGCGCTTTACTCAGATTATTCCATGGTGTGCTTTTTCCATAAAGCTTTTTTGAAATCTGACACAGCGGTTGCATTAAAGAGAAGTATATTTTTAATTCCATGCATAACAGTTGAATTTTCATCAACATTTATGATGAGTATTTCTGTAAATTGACGTAGCTCTCTGCACTTCCACCCAGTGGTGGGCCGTCAGGGCCAGCAAGGTCTTCTCTACTGGCCTAAACATCATCAGAATATATATATATATTTTTTAATATATTTTCCCACAAATGTGTATTAAATTATTCCCCAGAGTAAGAGTTATACTCTTCATTTCATAGCTTTCCTCTTGGTTGCACTGCTTCCAGCCCCAGGTTGAGATTTGGAGGGCTGGTCTTTATGTTAGATCTTTTATCCAATCATATTCAGCCATCATGTGTTGCCAGGGGTCTAAAATCTGCCCTCAGGCCTTCAGAATCAACAGTGCGGGCACTTGTAGCTTAAAGTGAATGGAAATGAAAATTTAGTGTCAACCAATCAGCTTTAGAGTTGGCTATTGTACGCCTGCTGGCTGGCTCCAGTGTTACACAGGAGCCAGCTAGCAGGCGTAGTGCGTGCACGTCTTTTGATTGGATTTCCAATATTGAGAGGCAGGTCCTATATGGGCAGAACCTCAGAACTAGGAAACTGAATTTGATAAACAAATTAATTTGCGTACTACTAAGCTGTTTTTTCAACCCACAATGGTGGAAGGAGGAGAAGATATCGATTTGGTCGAGGATATAATTATAATGCAATTCTCAAGACAAACTTTTCAAGAAAAGTTAGACATTGTCAGGAGAGGTCGCCCGACGCCGACGCTACAAAGCCTGTCACAGGCGGGAAAGGGGTTCGTTCGCCACTTTCAGAGTTCCAACTACGAGCGCTATCAATGGCTCACAGGCTCCGAGAAGCACTGCAAACTGTACTGCTGGGAATGCCTATTATTTGCAAGTGATCGATTTGGTGTTTGGAGGCACACTGGCTTTGCAAACTTGAGTTGTCTAGCCTAGGCAGCAACGAGACACCAAAGTACGGCTGGGCACTTACAAGCAATGGTGCTTTTGAAAACTTTTGTGGACACCCGAGTGGATCTACAGCTCAACGAACAAGCGCGCAGGGCAACGGGAGCTGCACAATGAAAAGGTATTGTACTCTGCAATTCTCTGAAAAAAAATTCAATTTCAAGGTGACGCAACGCCTGGTTATACTGCGTTTCTGTCTAAATGTATAGTGTCTAGAGCCATGGCATCATAATGATGGTAATAAGAGGTGGATTAATTTGGGTGGGACTGTGTAGGACCTCACTGAAGGCCCAGGCCCCAGGCCCACGCCACGCCACTGCTTCCACCGGATGTTTTGGAAGCAAAACATAACGCGCCAATGTAAACAGAGATTTTTGGATATAAATATGAACTTTATCGAACAAAACATACATGTATTGTGTAACATGAAGTCCTTTGAGTGCCATCTGATGAAGATCATCAAAGGTTAGTGATTCATTTTATTTCTATTTCTGCTTTTTGTGACTCCACTCTTTGGCTGGAAAAATGGCTGTTTTTTGTGACTAGGTGCAGATCTAACATAATCGCATGGTATGCTTTTGTCGTAAAGCTTTTTTGAAATCGGACACTGTGGTGGGATTAACAACAAGTTTATCTTTACAATTGTGTGTAATACATGTTTGAGGAATTTAAATTATGAGATTTCTGTTTGAATTTGGCGCCCTGCACCTTCACTGGATGTTGGTCCCTAGAGAGGTTAAAGAAAAATCACGTCGAATTCATTACTAATTTGTGATGTAACGTAAGGACAGAAGAACAACATAACTGTATCTTTGAATGTGTATACCTCCCAGTGATCAGATTCACATCTCATCTCATATGATTAAATATGAAACTATTTGTGAGAAGATGTAATGTGATGTTAGCCTTCTAAATGAATGGTCTTATATAAGAAGTTTTAACCAGTCAGTGACCACACCCACGCGAGCACAGACATTATGACAGAGAGAGGGAAAGATTCTACAAGACCTGTTTAAGTACTTTAGTCTAGTCTAACCACCGCGTGGTACTCTGAAAGATCCATTCTAAAGAACATTTCCCTATCTAACAACCATTATAACAGAACTAAGAAATACTCTTTAGAATTACTCCCCTAGCGGATCAAGTGATTTCAACAGTGACAGCAAAGACATACAAATGTAAATATGTACATTGCAATTCTTTCAAATGAGCGGCTGGCTGTTCATGTGCAAAGTATTCACATTTCCATGAGCATAGTTCTCAGCTGTATGTATGTAGTTGGTGCATTCTGTCTTTCCCGCTCTTTATCTGTCTGCACCCCTTTCCATTGTCTACCAAGCCGTCATATCGGTTTTAGTCCACCAGGGACTTGACTTTGCATCATGTAGTAATCAATGTGTAAGCTAATGTGTAAGCTATTCTGTTTGTGTGTTAATGTAATTCTGTGTGATTATTTAGTTAGTAAATAAATAATTAAGCCAATTGCTATATTGCTGATTAACCATTTATGCTATGGTTCGTGCAGCTATCCAAGGATGTTGCGACATTCAGAATGAGACAAAGTAAATAAGAATTAATGAATTGGCTGTGACTGATGTAAAAGATATTTATATCTTTAGAGTTTAGTCAGGAGATAACTCGTTAAATAACTTTGTCCATGGTGCCCTATATTACTTACTCAATTGTTACATGAGTAATTTAATAGCGTGATTTTTTTTTACGTGGTATGTAATTATTTCATAAAATAACAGTCAATCACATTAATGATAGTCAAGACACGACAATGGCTACCACAGCATTCTGCAGAAAATACTCAATCCCATCGGGTTTGCGCTTAGTGGGACAATCATTTGTTTTTTAACAGGACAATGACCCAAAACACACCCACAGGCTCGGTAAGGGCTATTTGACCAAGGAGAGTGGTGGAGTGCTGCATCAGATGACCTGGCCTCCACAACCACCCGACCTCAACCCATTTGAGATGGTTTGGGATGAGTTGTACCGCAGAGTGAAGGAAAAGCAGCCAACAAGTGCACAGCATATGTGGGAACTCCTTCAAGACTGTTGGAAAGCTGGTTGAGAGAATGCAAAGAGTGTGCAAAGCTGTTATCAAGGCAAAGGGTGGCTACTTTGAAGAATCTAAAATATATTTAATTTGTTTAACACTTCCTTGGTTACTACATGATTCCATGTGTTATTTCATAGTTTTGATGTCTTCACTATTATTCTGACCATAGCCCTTCACCCCCAATTGCTCAGTTGGCCAGGCGTCCAGTTCTAGGAAGAGTTTTGGTGGTTCCAAACTTCTTCCATTTAAGAATGATGGAGGCCACTGTGTTCTCTGATTCCTTCAATACTGCAGAAATGTTTTTGTACCCTTCCCCAGATCTGTACCTTGACACAATCCTGCTCAGAGCTCTATGGACAATTCCTTCGACCTCATGGCTTGGTTTTTGCTCTGACATGCACTGTCAACTGTGGGACCTTATATATAGATAGGTGTGTGCCTTTCCAAATGGATTTACCATAGGTGGACTCCAATGAAGTTGTAGAAACATCTCAAGGATGATCAATGGAAACAAGATGCACCTGAGCTCAATTCTGGGTCTCATAGCAAAGAGTATGAATACTTATGTTAATAAGGTATTTCTGTTTTTGATTTGTGCAAATGAATCTAAAAACCTGTTTTCACTTTGTCCTTATGGGTTGTGTGTGTAGATTGGTCAGGATTTGTATTTATTTAATCCATTTTAGAATAAGTCTAAATTAAAACAAAATGTGGAAAAAGTCTGGGGTCTGAATACTTTCCGAATGCACTATAGCACAATCTCAGAATTAGCTGTCCAGGCAGAGTCTATTGGATCCATACTCCATCCAATGACACAGAGTGGTAATAGGAGTCTCTCAGAGGGCCACAATCTATGACCGGAGTTCCTATTGGACTAAATCACACTATTTACCTACGTTGACCTCTAAAAAATGTGTGTTGGTCAGGACTGGCGTTGTGTGCAGGCCTTAGAGGACAGTGCCCGCCCAACTGTACCTCCTTGCCCTCGTTAGTGACTATAGCTCAGCCAACACCATAGTACCCGCCAAGCTCGTCATTAATCTCAGGATCCTGGTTCTGAACCCCACCCTCTGCAACTGGGTCCTGGACATCCTGATGGGCCGCCCCCAGGGGGTGAAGGTAGGACACAACACCTCCACTTTGCTGATCCTCAACACTAGGGCCCCATACGGGTGCGTGCTCAGCCCCCTCCTGTACTCTCTGTTCACCCATGACTGCGTGACCACGCATGCCTCGAACTCAATCATCATGTTTGCAAACAACAGTTGTAGGCCTGAATACCAACAATGACGAGACAGCCTACAGGGAGGTGGTGAGGGCCCTGGCGGAGTGGTGCCAGGAAAATAACCTCTCCCTCAACGTCAACAAAATGGAGCTGATCGTGGAAACAGCAGAGAGAACACGCCCCTATCCACATTGGCGGGACCGTAATGGAGAAGGTGAGAAGCTTCAAGTTCCTCTGCGAGAAGCTTCAAGTTCCATCACCGACAATCTGAAATGGTCCATCCACGCAGACAGTGTGGTGAAGAAGCCGCAACAGCGTCTTTTCGACCTCAGGAGTTTGAAGAAATTCGGCTTGGCCCTTAAGACCCTCACAAACTATTGCAGACGCACAATTGAGAGCAACCTGTCGGGCTGTATCACCGCCTGGTACGGCAACAAAAAAAAGGCGCATGTGCCACTGGCCATGTCACCGTTCTCATCATTTTATTTTTATATCAAAAACAATATTTCTACCAGCACACCCAACCCAAAAAAATGGTCCAGCTCCTCTGGCATTTGCCAGATGGCCAATCCTCTCCTGGTATAGTCGGCCTATTTTACAGAAAAATGTATGAATTAAAGCTTAAAAGTGGTCAGCAACTTATCTTCATGTGGAGTGACAATTTACATGACCATTTCTACCAATCTGCATGCCAGTTAGGACCTATGATTTTGATATGCGCATTTTCGTTTAACAGAAAATATGCTGATGAAAGTAAATATCCATTATAAATCACATTGGCTACACCACATGGCAGTTGGTTCAGGATCTTTCAATTGCATGTACCTCCCTCTACTCCACCAGTCCGCCTTTATTCTAGCCCATCTGTCTTCAGCTCTTGCTAGCGAAGATGAAACATTTTATCAACTATTCTGGGCCCTCAGAGATTCCTGCACCAGTGAGCTCCAGACATACAGCTTTATTTGTGCAAGGGAGAAAAGTGTTCAGGTATTTGATGATGTTTCCACAGAATATATAGTCTCAGAGCATTACATTTTCCACTTTTACCCTGAGGCTCGGTGGTTAGGGGAGAGTGCTGGAAAGATTGTACCCTATGGGGGTATAGACATGGTAGCCAAAATAATGGCCTGCCCAGCATTTTTATACATGACCCTAAGCATGTTGGGATGTTAATTGCTTAACGAATTCAAATAAAATGTTTTGTCACATGCGCCGAATACAACAGGACCTTACCGTGAAATGCTTACTTACAAGCCCTTAACTCTATTTTCTTAAAACTGCATTGTTGGTTAAGAAAATATTTACAAAAAGAAAAAAAAAAAGTAAAATAAAAAAACAACAATAATGAGGCTACATACAGGGGGTTCCGGTACCGAGTCAATGCACTGGGGTACAGGTTAGTCGAGGTAATTTGTACATGTAGGTAGGGGTAAAGTGACTATGGATAGATAATAAACAGTGAGTAGCAGCAGGGTAAAAACAAAGGTGGGGAGGGGGTGTCAATAGTCCAAATGGCCATTTGATTAATTGTTCAGCAGTCTTATGGCTTGGGGGTAGAAGCTGTTAAGGAGCCTCTTGGACCTAGACTTGGCGCTCCGGTACTGCTTGCCGTGCGGTAGCAGAGAGAACAGTCTGACTTTGGTGACTGGAGTCTTTGACAATTTTGTGTGTACTGGGCCGTACGCACTACCCTCTGTAGCGCATTGCGGTCAGATGCCGAGCAGTTGCCATACCAGGCGGTGATGCAACCAGTCAAAATGCTCTCGATAGTGCAGCTGTTGAACTTTGAGTATCTGGGGACCCATGCCAAATCTTTTCAGTCTCCTGAGCAGGAAAAGGCGTTGTCGTGCCCTCTTCATGAGTTTATTGGTGTGTTTGGACCATGATAGTTTGTTGGGGATGTGGACACCAAGGAACTTGAAGCTCTCTACAGCCCCATCAATGTGAATGAGGGTGTGTTCGGCCCTCCTTTTCCTGTAGTCCACGATCATCTTCAATTCAAAAACCACACCCCTTGTGGATTGCAGTCAGAGTGCAGTATAACTGCAGGATGCTGCAAATACGGCATACAAAATGTTTTTTTATGAAGTAATTTTGCAGTGTAACTGAAGTTCAACTGCAGTTATTCTGCAATTATTGCGTTCAAAATACCACAGTTGACTGCTGTTTCAAAACTGCAATCTTTTTTCGTATGGGAATATAATTATTATCCATTATTTACTATATATTTTTTTTTATATCCTACTTCCTTTAGTCCTTTGACTGACAGGATATCAATATGTTTAACAAGGTCAGTACTGTTCAGCAATTGGGCTTGTTGTGAAAAAGCTCTACACGGCAATGCTTATGGGAAATCATGGATAGTGGATACAAAGCGTGTTCTAAGACTTGTTTCATGGATTTAAAAAAATATATTTTAGATAGATGAGATGTGTCTAAGAGGGGAATTGAGTTAACCTTGTTGTTGTATACTGTCTGTGTCAGCGCTTCTTCAAGCCATACTTAATTAAAGTAAGTTATGCAGATGAAGACTCAAAATATCTAGTGAAGTACAGTCTAGACTTTTCATTAAATAAAAACAGTGTCTTCAAACCCCCTCTTTCACCCTCTTTTTCTGACAATCCTTTTCCCCCTAAAAATGGTTGTGCTTGGAAAGAGATATTTAACAGCCACCTCATTTTTTTTTAGTATATGCCCTTAACTTGTGGCTGTTAAATATGTGGTGACAACAACCCATGGACTAGATCACCTCTCTGTCCTTCCATGCTCTCTCTCTCCATCTTCTCTCCCTCCTTGTCTGTCACATGGACTCTAGCCAGGTCTAGCACAGCTTTGGCCTTGTTGGTCACAACACAAAATACTTTTTAAAAACGTGTACCCAACCTTGTTCTAGGCGAGATATTCCCTGGGCAGCAACAATCAATGAAGGGAAAGGGAGGAAATTGAGCAGTGTGAATGAATCATCAGTGTTGAGAGAGGATGGACTCAGTGTAGTGGCTGGGCTGGCTGCCGCATTAGTGGGAAATTCATTAATTAATTAATAAATACTGACTGGTATATTTTAAATCCCTCACTTCTCTCAGACTCAACGCTCCATGATCTACTATTCCTCTCACTTCTTATTAAGACCATGATTTAACCAGGCATGTCAATTAATAATTGTTTTTGTATTTACAATGACGGCCTGTCCCCATGTGGGGTAGGGGTGGGGATTAAAAGTGTATCAATGCTTCATGATACCCAAAACAAAAACTAGTTCTACAGTATACAAATGTACAAACTGTTTCTGAATATTACAATCAGTATCACCCTTATCTGCCAACCTGATCTGGCAGACGGAAAGCTGCTCCTTTCAGATCCCAGGTACCACCTGCCATCATTGTGCCCTTGATCAAGGCACTTGCCCCTGGAGCCATGTACGGGTTGCTACACTAAGGCGGACCCTGTGCTGCTCCCAACGTGTGGTGTGTGTTTGTGTCTGGGGGGGGGGGGGGGGGGGCAGAGCAAAGACGGTCATTTATTGAAGGAACACAGGATCTCATGGATAGGGCCGACCTCGTCCTAGATTAGCACTCTACTCTCAGATGCTTGATGCACCAGAATTTCTGCTTCGAAATATGGGACAAGTCAAGTACTTCGTTAGTCCTTCAATAAATGACCGTCACTCTACTCTCAGATGCATCAAGCATCTGAGAGTAGAGTGCTAATCTAGGACGAGGTCGGCCCTATCCATGAGATCCTGTGTTCTGAAAGGCTAAACTGATCCTCAATAAGCACTCCGACTCAGACTTTTAATACATACTTCCCCGGGACTCATTACTAGGTCTTAACAATGTATTCAGTCATTATACCAAACAGTGGTATATTTAATCCCATTCGTTTCCTAGGGGAGTCGACCACTCTCAAAAGGGTTTTCTATGCTCCTGCTGGGACGCAGACCTGCTCCCTGACATTCTAAAGGGCTAGTTCCTGAACTACCCATCTCCTGCTGCAGCTCATTCTCAAGCTCTCAGTGTAAATCCACCATATGTGCATGAATGAATGAACAAGTACACACAGACACAGAGAGACATACACCTTATAACGTATAAATACAGAGACAGGTAACCCAAATAGCAACAAAATGATGAGTAAAAAAGTAGGTTAAACTGCAACTTACCCTCACTCGGCTGTAGTGGTAGTCAGTCCCATTCCCTCCAAACAGAGAATTGCAACATACAGCAGACAGTATGAAAATGTATGCACTCACTATACCGTAAGACGCTCTGAATAAGCGGAAAATGACAGAGTGAATCAGTCAGTCACCACTCAGTCTGCTTCTGAGCCTGCTAACCCTTCTCCTGTCAGAGCTCACACCTCAACCTCTATAACATGCAACACACTCACTCCCTCTACTTCTCAATGAGTGTTCCAGCAGTAAATCCCTTCCTCTCGCCACCCCTCTCTGCTTTTCACACTCTGTACTTTCCTCCAAGTGATTTAGCGGTACCCTCCCTCTCCCCCCTCCTCCTCCCTCATTAGCCAGTGAGCAGTGTGTGTGTGTGTATATTCAGAAGAAAAAAACAGACAGACAGATGAAAACAAATGAACCGCGTGGGTAAAAAGATCTCTAAAGCACTCCAATTGGGCGACAAATTAAAATCATCCATATACGTTCGGCAGCGCTCGCAATGAGCAGAAGCAACAGAGGAGATCATCAGAGAGAAATGAGACGGGGAAGACAATTCGAAGGGGAAAGCGTATATGCTTCATCATCAATGCGTAAACGGGGATAGCAATGGATGAGGGCAGGCAGTATGAGATGGGCAGTGTTATCGAACTCACTTGAAAACGCAGTGAGAGTAAGACTCATATCTCATAATTATAAAAGATAGTTCAGTGAAGTTGGTTAGTGCCCAAGTACTGAATGAGTTTGTTTTTCATCGTACAGACAAACACACCTTCGGCCTACGAGTAATTTATTTTGGCCCCGCAAAGTTTTTTTTGTCAAAAAGGACTGTAAAAATCAGCAGGAATTCGGATAAAAAATAATGTTAATTTAGGAAATCTGTTCAAGTATTCCCACAAATAAAAAGATAGCCATACAGTATGTGATCATGTCTCAATGGAATCAAGGTATGAAATAATGACTTAATTTAAAAATCTATATTTTTGGGCTTACTTGGTCAATTTGCAGTGTACAAATTATTATAATTATGTAGTCCATCATCTCTGACATCTAGTTGCCCACCCCTGCCTTAGAAGTTAAGATAAGACAGCACACCATCTGGAAAGGTTATTAAACCATCTCCAATGAAGCAGACCTTTAAGCCTCTCTGTGTCCATCAAAACCCCTTCATCCAACTGCAGTATCTCAGTAAATGACTCACTCAAAATGATCATGACTGCCAGTTTGTTCCGTTCCCAAAGCCCTCACCAATGTCCCTCATTGGGAGGATAATGTGATCTACACAGTATAGCTGAGCCCCAATTCTTCACCATTCTTCCAAAGTGTGCACACACTTTCTCTCATGGATTTTTACAATGGTGTAAACTCCTTCCAGCCAATGCTTACACTCCTATGCTTTAAAAAGGGCGGAGAATCGGGACATAGCCAATGAAAAAGCAAGCTTAGAAACTGTGGAAAAGGTACCTCAGGTGGTCCAGACAATGGTTCAGTCTACACATTGACAACTTGAGGAAGTAGAGCTGGATAAAAAGACTGTGAGAACTTTGATACACACAGCTCACTAACAGGAATTCTTAACTACGGTATGATACTCAAAGTACATCAGAATGTAACCATTGAGCTATAAAATGTCAATATTTGACAAAGAAATTGCCTATCAGACTAAAGAAAAACAGTATAGACAACACTATGAAGTGAAAAGGGCCTTACTTTGCACAATTCTAAACTCTCAGATCTACCGGTCTCTCGATTTCAAGAACATGCCAAATATGTTAAAGGAATATGAGACCATAAAATGAATAAAAGCTTTTGAAACATCTATGAATCCATCTGGGGCTCCAAATGGAATTAAGTATACACTCCTAAAAGGCTTGTGAAAAATATTATAAATTGCATTTCAACTTTAACAATGTTGTGTCAGGTCAGGTAATGAATGTCTAAAACTGTATGCATTAATCTTACACCACTGACATACCCCCACCCCCACCCAAAATTAAAATGATTTCTATTCAAAATAATCATGGCATAGAATTCAAACATTTGATCATAATTTCTCTTCTCCCTCTTGCTCTTCTTCCATTACTCTAATCCCCTTGACTGGAGAGGGAAACATGGGGAGAACTGAATTAGGGGGGAGATGATAGAGAATGGAGGGATTGAAACAGAATATGAATAGAGGAAAGAAGGATGGGTGCATTCAAATCCGCTTAAATCTGTCTAGTTGATCAATAAAAACACGCAGGGTGTGCAATTCATTTAAAAATCCATTATTTTAATTGATCAAATATTTATTTTGGGGGGGGGGGGGGGGGGGGGGGTAAATCTGAAAGCAAAGCTAAGATACTGTAACAAACAAGTCGAATCTAGACGGGAAAAACAAGGATAATGAACACACATCATATACTTCCAGAAATAACCAAGCAAAAACAGGACTTATTGGATCCTCACACTTTTGCACACAATAGTCTCTGTGTACAGTTCAAACAGCATACAACATGAATAAAACAAAAGTACATGTCATTGTACAGCACTACATGCTACAAATTACACTACAATCCCATGTATTATGCCAAAGTGGACTTAATAAATAATAAGATGAGGAATACCAACCAATCCATGAAGTCCATTTCCTATTCCTACCGAGCAACAAGGACAAAGGCCTTATTTTCTATTCATATTTCGTGGTCGTTGGCATCGAGTGTCAGTGACCTTAAAAAACGAACAAACACCTTTACGTCAGTAAACGGCACCCTATTCCCTACGTAGTACACTACTATTGACCAGGGCACATAGGGCTCTTTAAGAGAATAGGGTGCCATTCCGGCTACACCTAGGACCCTCTATGTTGCTCCTAACACTAATACACCCTCCTCTATCAAAGCCAGTGGCCTTTCAGGACATGAGTGGTAACTGAAGTTTCCACATAGACCCTGAGGTAGTGGAGGTGAAGCAGAGAAATATAGTTTTAAAAGCCCTGAAAGAGAGGCAGATGGGGGAGTTATTTTTGTGCACCGGTAATGATAAGTCTACGAAGATATGCCATCTCTGGTAAGGAAACCATTTCATCCAGCTCTCTGGATGGCCTCAGGTAAAGTTAAGGCATTTGTACCAAAATGGCACAGGCTTGATTTCATTTACCTGAGGATCTGAGAAGAGCTAGTGTCTATGGCTTCAATGTAAACCTCTCCTACCCTTTGGACAGGTACAATACTGTTGTGTGTGTGTGTTTGTGTGTGTGAGCACGTTAGCAAATGCAAGTCTCAAGGGACAACAGTGTAGGGCTGATATGGCAGCATCTTCTGTCGATCGTTGATGGCAAAAATCCATGTGGGTTTGACAAAGCTTAAATTACCATTCTCCATCAGTGCCTGTGGCAGAGAGGGAGAGAGAAAGCGAGAGGAAAATATGTCAGGAGGTGGGAATCTGTTTAATAATAAAGGGCTACAGAGACTGAACCAATATTTAAAATGGTACACCAAATAGGTCAACAACATATATACTGTATTTCAATAGCTTGTGACTTGGCAGAAGCACTTTCCATTGCAAATGAGCTGGCGTGGAACACAGATGTCTGTGTAACAGACCTAGATCAAAAGGCAACTAACCACACATGTCCAATATCAAATCAAACATCAGTGATGCACACAAAAGGCCCTGAGGTAGGTAAACAGCACATCAAAAGTATTCTTAACATAATCCATGTCCTAGAATCCGTCCTTTTGGGATATATTTTCTAAATATAAATAATACTTAGGCCGAACAAAGTTGAATTACTGTTTAACGGATGCCACGCCTCACTTTTCTCCACCCAGAAAAAAATCAAACATAATAATAATCAGATGTGCTGTTTTTTGGACAATATACGCAGCTCTTTGTTAATCATGCACTCTCCGCTCTGCCTTGAGGCTTTTTTTGATGCCCAAGAGACCAAACAGACTCAGATCACGCGCTCAGATCATGTTGGAGCCTCAGATTGGACAGTGGAACACACACGCTGGCACCTGCAGGCGACGTGCAGATGTTTCATTTCTCTCTCATGCGGTCATGGCTGAAGCCGGCGCAAATTCCTACTATTTGTGTGTCCAGGTTAAACATGGGACGTCCCGCATTATAAACAAACAGACGGTTAAATTCATGGTTATTGCATCATTTTCAGATCTATTAGAAGCGATTAATAGACAAAACAACAATGTCATTTAACCAATTAACTGGTAGTAGGCCAAACGATAACAACACGAAGGAATGCATTTGAAGTGATGACACGCCGCCTAGAACAGCTAGCGTGTCCAGCAAAGTACATCGCCAGTGGCACGCACATGCTTGTCGTGGCAGCCAGACGAGGCAGTCGAAGGAGGATGCGTTGAGCAAAGTTACTGGGCTCGAATTGAGTCACACTTCATCTATATAGATTGATGCTTCTAATTGTTGCATGTTATATGGATGATGATGAAAGGTTATACTCTATGGCTGGATTGATGTATTATTTTCCAGTCCCACATTCATTTGGCAGACCTAACTTGATTGACTCTTTCTACCAGGCCTAGCCTATGAGCGGGTCTAATCGTATTTGTATGAATATTTTGTTAACGCCTGGGCTATAGAGATGCAGTCAGATAATGAACTCATTATGCATCAACATTTCAATTTGATTACAATGATTTATTGTTAATAATTCCTGAATTTGGTAGGATATACAATTAAGTAGATTAATGAACTGATAATACATTCATACATTACTTTGTTTTCAATCATTTTTGAAAATGATAGAAAAATGCATTCTATTATACATCCGATGTGAATAATGTTAATTAATGTTAAATTGTGTATTTAATAATAATAATCTGAAAATCAGTCTGAAATTGAATATTTTGCCTATTGTTCATGTCCATATAGCCTATGTGTGGTAAAGTACTGTTATACCTTATAAACCTAATGATTATTATTTTTTATTTTTTTTACCCCACTCGCTCGCCTCACTTTTCTGGGGGGAAAATACGTTAAAACAGTGAATCAATTTTGTCTGGCCTCATTAGGAAAAATGTACTACTTATTTCACTTAAGATGATCACGTGATAGCTAGAGTGGCACCTCTATTTCATTCCAAGCCTTTCAAAAGGGGAAAATATCATTATACATGTCTCTGTCTCTTTTTTGGGCGCAGACTATGAATTGAGCACTTTACATAGATGACTAGCATTCTAACTCCCTGGAGTCATTACCTTTTAACAAAGAGATGAGACCTTTATAAGTGTGTGTGTTCCACAAATCATGTTCGTGGTGTGCGAGTGTGTGCCTGCCTGCTTGTGTATCGCACTCTCATATGTGTGTTTAACATCAATCAAGAGGTCTTTCGAAGGAAACAAAAGGGAGATCACACTCACGTCTTCAAAGGAGTCGTGCCATCCCTCGCCGGTGACGACAAACTGGACCTTTTCACTCATGTAGTCCTCCACCTCCCTGAAGAGAGGAACAAAGAAGGAGGGAGAGGAACAAAGAAGGAGAGCGAGAGATATGGGGAGGGGAAGAGGAGGAAGAGAGTGAGAAAGCTACACGTCTCGCCGGAGATCCCAAACACTGTTTTATAAAGGGACAATGACACACAAGCCCTCATCCGCTGATCACTTGTATTACCTCTAAAAGTACTAGTAAAGTACTACTGTTACAGGAAAATCTGCCCTACTCTCATTCTGGAGTCAGTCTCTCTTTCTTCTCCCTACCCGTTGAAGGCGATGATGTACCGCAGGAGTAGGCGCCTGTCATTGTTGGGGAACTTGCCATAGAGGAAGAATCGCTTTCCAGTTAGGAAATCTAAAGGGTCGTAAGAAAATGATAGATCAGCATGAGTGCAAGACTCCCTGTAAGAACATTACAGTAATCCTCATTGTTCATCACTGATGGGAAAAAAGAGAAGAAATGGTGTGCAATTTGACAACTTAACATTTGCGAGTGTCGTGAAAAACCAGCGTGGCTTACAGAAAAGTTCTTTATTGATGTTGAATAACATGAACAATTAGCAAGAACAAACTGACACACACAGCCAGCACAGACCACACAGAGAGAGGCAGACAAGGTCAGACAGACAGAGACAGACCTGGTAACTCAGGGATGGGCTTGTCCTCCTCGGCCTCAGCGTCAGTGTTCTCGTCAGTCGACCCCCCAAAAGGGTCCTCCTCCTTCACTCCTTTTCTCTCCTTCTCTCCTTCCTTCTGCCGACTAGCGCTCTCCACCCTGCCGACGAGAGAGAAAAAAACTGTTTATGAAACGGGGGTTATGAAACTACTGATTGATGCTCTGCTGGTGTCCTTGAATGAAGAGACACCACACCTGTTCATTCTGTTGTGATACAGCACAACAAATACAACTGACAGAACCAGACATTTCAGCCCACATACAAAAACAAACACCCACGCACTCTTCAGATTACTGAAAGAGCTCAAGAGCGAGGGGAATGTTTGATGCAAGACCATTTCAGTATGGCGGAGTTTAAGACTTGTATTGATGCTCTACAACAAAAATCCTTTCCAACAACAAGCTCGGCAATTCATTTACATTCACGACGACAGCGCAATCCGACAACTAATGAATCAAAATGAGAACAGATGGGAAAATTATATATGGCGAGTTGGTAACCCCAGTAAAATAACAAATATGTGTAATAATAACCATGATGAGCAACAAGAGGATCAAGGTATCATGGACCCAGACCTTTGTGCTGTCTTGCCAACTCCTATGGTCATTGGGCAACTCCTATGGTCATTGGGCAACTCCTATGGTCATTGGGCAACTCCTATGGTCATTGGGCAACTCCGACAGCACAGAGATCTGAAACCAGGCTAGGGCAGAGGCACTGTCAACCCAGAGGTCCTGCAGTAGGACATGGCTTCGACCCCCGCTACAGTCAAATATGAACACTATCCCATTCGTGTTCATTGGTGATGTTAGTTACCTCTTTAGCTCGTCCTCCGTGTCCATGCCAGACTCATCTTCTGTAGGAGACAGGAGAATAACATTATTACATCAGAAGAACATAACCTACATCAGAAGCATTCCATCTTACTAATCTACATTGGGTCATAACTTAAGTCTATACTACGCTGTAGAAACATGTAAGTGCTTCACCCATACCTCTCTAAGCTTTGCTCTTCCAAAATTAAAAGGCCTTGTACTTAGGCCCTAGTTAAAGGCTAGGTTCCCTTAATACTGTGCATATGTATTTTCCAACCAGTGCAGACGAAGGAGACAAGGAAAATAAGCTACTTCTAGACTATTGAGATCCACCCAGTCGCGATTCATTCTTCTTCCCTCTTTCCAGGCATGTGATGCGTTAGTAAAGACGTTCTCGGCGCACTAATGCGCCCAGACCACTTACTCCTGGCCTTGCATTACCATAGAAATTAGAATCATGCACAAGTCTCTCGGCAGCGATTGCTCTACGCAAGTGCTTCGTTCACTCTCCTTGTCCTCTCGACACGCATCCCTCTCTTCCTGTCCTTTTTAATGGCGGCGTTGTCAATCCGTCCATCCCTCCACACAATTCATTAAAGCAGTCTTTTCCCAACTTCTCTCCCTCTGTCCATTTCAACCTCTCATGTCCATCCTCTTCAGTCTTTGTGGGGTTAGTCTTTCTTTCTTCCTCGGCTAGCTACTAGAGCAAATGTATTAAGCCCATTGAGCGATTTCATTCACTACATGGCCATAGAAATACATTTACGGCAATAATGGCTGTCAGGAAAAGGTGATGAAACGAGTCTCTGGAAGAGTATGTTCCTTTCTCCTATCCTTTCCAACACCATGTCAGGGTCCTTCCATTCTGACACATGTGATTCAGCTGCTATCAAAAGTGTGTAGTTGTCTGTTGTAAGAAAACTGGCAGCAATGATTTACACATAAATAAGTGGAGAGAATAATATCCGCTACGCAAATTAGTATCTGTTCTGTTGTTCGTTTCAAAAGCAGTGCTGCACTGAATATCTGAAGTGATCCTGACTGGTTTAACTACAGCCTCAATGTTTAGGATGATAAACACGTCACCCTCAGAATCCTCTATCCCGCCCATCAGTTAAAATAACTCTTAGCTCATCTCTCCATTTCCTCTATCCTGGTTGTCCACTTACATTTACATTTGAGTCATTTAGCAGACACTCTTATGCAGAGCAACTTAATGTAGTGAGTTCATACATTTCCACACTTCACGAGGCCCATTTTTTTTACAGCATATTAAGAAAAAGTAAT
The DNA here is from genome assembly GCF_057628025.1 of Oncorhynchus mykiss. NCBI lineage: Eukaryota > Metazoa > Chordata > Actinopteri > Salmoniformes > Salmonidae > Oncorhynchus > Oncorhynchus mykiss. The sequence continues at coordinate 35,073,134 of NC_143023.1, forward strand.
GTGAAATCCATAGATTAGGACCTAATAAATGTATTTAAATTGACTGATTTCCTCATACCAACTATAACTCAGTAACATCAATGAAATTGTTGCATGGTGTGTTTACATTTTTGCAGTATAGAACAGTAGTTCAGTGGGATAGAACAGTAGTTCCTTTGAAAACTGTTTCCGTATTAGCATTTTGAGCAATATGCTTGTGCTTCTCAGAATTCATCTCTCGCTCCTCCGTGTGCACAGTGGGGAGAGGGAGTGAGAGTCAGCAGCTGACAACGAAACAAGGACAGGCAGATACTTTTATAACAGGAATTAAGATAATACATAGGGTATAACTGTTGACCAAATTATTTTAGAACAATCTACAGGAACACTGTGTAGCAAAATCAGTCATTTTAGGTTTATCGTCCCAGCTCCAATGGAGGTGTGTATAATGGAAACCTGGTTCATCTGCGTCTGTGGAGCCACCATACAGATCCTCCTCCTCTTTCTTGATGGGGGTCTTTCTGGGAGTGGGTTGCCTTTCTTCTTCTCTCCTCTTTTGTGGAGTCTGCCAACGACGGAGAGGGCAGTACCGGGGTGGGAATAAAACAAATGCAATCATGTAAATCAGAACAATTACAGTTACTTGAAGCAGAATTGTGTTTTCATCATTTCATGTCATGTCATACTGCTAGGTCGTGGAACGGTTTAAGAAGCCCTTACCCTTCTCTCTTTTTCCTCCTCACTCTCTTCATCCTCCTCTACGTCGCTCCCCTCCGAGCTGGACGCCACTCCGTGCATCAGGTACCTGGCAGTAAGAGAGGAAATGGGGGAAAGAAGAGAAAGATCGCATTAAATAAAGAAATAAAAAATAAAAAGGGGTGAAGGGAAAAGAAGCAAAACATCTGACTGGATAAACAAGAAGATTCCTACTAGATGGGCAGCAAAGGGATGATCACACTGGCTGGAATTCTGCGCAAAGGTTCCAATGTTGGAACAACACAATCCAAAGGGCGCAAAAAAGTTCCAGATGGACACAAAGGCTAGCCAGACACAGAACAGTAACAGAGTGCACACACGTCTCACACACAGTACCATAAATCAGCACCATGGACAGCACAGTCAATGCATCCACATACTTCCCTCTTCCTGTTAAGTGGATTTGTTTGACACTTGGGGGTGGTTCTGTCGCCTACAATTATGTATTTGCAGAATGTACATTTAACTGGGTGATATGGACAAAAATAAATTAACTGATGCGATACGATAAATAGATTGATAAGTTTATAACATTAATGTGCACCAGTATTTTGTATTACCCTTTAAACTACTACTACTAGTTTGATGGTTGTAGCATCACGTGTCCCATTAACAATCACACATATTAACAAAACTTATTACATTTCAAACTTCACATTTCTCTAGTATAGGCTACTTATCGTTATGAACGATATCAGCAAAATGCGGTTTACCGTTCCAGCTCTAATGTAAAATATACATTTGACACACTACTGTAAATGTAATTGTACATGTCGTTTTGCAAACATTAGAAGTGCTACTACGCAAACAAGGGCGGAAACACAAACATTTATGCACTACCTTGAATTCGATGAGCTATGTTCCGTGAGGAATTCAAAGGCGGTCGAACTAAGTAAGTGTGTGGACGTTACGTTATTTTACTGGGCCTACATCTGCCTCCGTACCATCAATAGAACGTGACATACTGTCTACTGCAGTATCAAAGTCCTTTACTGACAAGACAAATGCCCTTGTTGGAATGGAACCAGGCCATTCACAACAGTAAATGGGTTTTGAGACACCTATCAAGGGGCGCCGGTGTGTCCGTGCCCTCCGAGCCACCCCACAGAGAGGGACTGAGAGGGTCCTATGACGAGCGAGCCTGGTGGCGGTGCCCTCCGAGCCACCACACAGAGAGGGACTGAGAGGGTCCTATGACGAGCGAGCCTGGTGGCGGTGCCCTCCGAGCCACCCCACAGAGAGGGACTGACAGGGTCCTATGACGGGCGAGCCTGGTGGCAGTGCCCTCTAAGCCACCCCACAGAGAGGGACTGAGAGGGTCCTATGACGGGCGAGCCTGGTGGCAGTGCCCTCCGAGCCACCCCACAGAGAGGGACTGAGAGGGTCCTATGACGGGTGAGCCTGGTGGCAGTGCCCTCTGAGCCACCCCACAGAGAGGGACTGAGAGGGTCCTATGACGGGAGAGCCTGGTGGCAGTGCCCTCTGAGCCACCCCACAGAGAGGGACTGAGAGGGTCCTATGACGGGAGAGCCTGGTGGCAGTGCCCTCAGCCATCCCACAGAGAGGGACTGACAGGGAATAGAGTGCAATTTGCGACGCAACCTAGGTCTGTGATAACTAAAAGGGAATCTAAAAAGGTTTCTGAGGCACTTCAGATGTTACCAACGGACGAAACCTTCAATAATCTACACTAACGCAAAGTTTACTCATTTATTCCCCATTCATTCCATTGTGTTGCCGGTTTATCTTGATGCCACTTGAGGGAAGCGTGCGCCCCTCCTCTCCTCTTCTCTGTTCCTCCTTTCATTTTGAAGTGTTCTCTAAAGGACAAAAGGCCCAGAACATTTAGATGCATAGCAGTGTTCGTCTGGTTTGAGTTGGCCTGTGTGTTTGTGTACGAGCGTGCGACGACCGTCTCTCTGCGTTTGAGTATGTGTGTGTGTCTACGTCTCTCTCTCTCTGTGTGTGTGTGTGTGTGTGTGTGTGTGTGTTTGTGTGTGTGTGTGAGCACTAGTGTTCTTCAAAGGAAGTGGACCCTTCAATTACCCATAGCAGATGCAGCTTTTAAATAAGGAATAAATCATTAGAGCTCCACACTCCAAACAAGAGCTGCACAATAGAGACGAGATGGCTTGGATGGATGGATGGATGAGGAACGAGGGATGAGAGTGAGGATAGACGAGGAGGAGAGAGGGATTCTCTATACAAAAAGGAGAGTGGTTGAGGGAGATGGAGAGCAGTCTACAGCAGAAGGGGGTCAGTAAACACAGCCAAATAACAGCGGTAGTGTGTGTGTGTGTGTGTGCGCGTCCCAAAGTAGAATTATGATGCCAACGCAGAGAAAAATACACACAATTAGCGTGTTAATACCTCAACAGTGTTAATTGGACTTATTTCCGCAACACCCCTTACACAATAGTACTTTATCATTTCGCACACCGCTTTCAAATTAGATGAGCGGATATTCATTTGTTTCTGAGGGCCAATTACACAGACATGATGTCAATTCTGACTAAAGAAAATGAGCGCATTGTACAGGAGTAGGGAAGTGTAGAAAAACATAGGAGGTGACTGATGCAGGCAGCAATCACTGAGACCTGACCTAGCCTAGAAAGTACCAGACCTGCGTTCAAATACATGCATATTTTCACTGAACAAAAATATAAACGCAACATGTAAAGTGTTGGTCCCATGTTTCATGAGCTGAAATAAAAGATCCCCAAAAATGTTCAGACCCACAAAAAGCTTGTCTCTCTCAAATGTTGTGCATTTGTTTACATCCCTGTTAATGAGCATTTCTCCTTTGCCAAGGTAATCCATCCACCTGGCAGGTGTGGTATATTAAGAAGCTGATTAAACAGCATGATCATTACACAGGTGCACCAGTTGTGTCACACAACTACGCCAGCGCAGGACATCCACATATGGCATCTTCACCTGCGAGATTGTCTGACGGGGGTGCCGAGTTGTATTTATGTCTGTAATGAAGCACTTTTTGGGGATAAACTCATTCTGATTGGCTGGTCCTGGCTCCCAAGTGGGTGGGCCTAAGTCCGCCCAGGCACATCCATGGCTGCACCCCTGTCCAGTCGTGAAATCCATAGATTAGGGCCTAATGAATGTATTTTAATTGACAGATTTCCTTATATGAACTGTAACTCAGTAAAAGTATTTAAATGGTTGCATGTTTTGCTTATAAGTATTTTAAAATACACTTTTCTGTGTATTTGAGTAGTTTGAAATACACAGCCCAAAACAACAACTTTTAATATAAGTAAATGCATGTCAATACTTTCCAAAATTCAACTTGTATTTAAAAAAACATTTTTTTTGTCTAAACACATCGTTCAAAACTGAGGTCTTATTGATCTACAAATAGTATTTGAAACCAGGTCTCGAAACTACCCGTGGAAGCAGTGATTTCACCTCAGGTGACAGACGAGAAGTGAAGACCTTATGTGAAAGACATTTTCACTTTGAAGAAAGGTGCGGTAAGAAACCCTTTTCATATTATCTGAGGCCTTGCTTTGACTAACTCGAGATTCAGCCATATTCTTCAATGCACAGTTTTGATTGAAGAGAGATCTTCATTGAGTCCGCTTGTAGCGACAAGAATCATTAGTAGAAGTTAGACTGAATACATCTTCAGTGAGCTGCATGGGTACAGGTAAAGTCTTGGCAATAGGTGCTTATAAACACCATTAACTGCCAACTTCACTTAATTCAAAGAAGCTTTCTGATAGAGAATGGGTGGCAATGAGTCAAAGGACCCATTTATTTGAAGCAGACTTAACAACACAGTCTAACTTCCTCCCCTCTCTCTCTGCCACCCTCCCCCTTGTTCTGCCTCCCTCAGTCTCCCCCTCGTTCTGCCTCCGTCAGTCCCCCCCACCCACCTCGTTCTGCCACCCACAGTCTCCCCCTCCCTCCCCCTTGTTCTGCCTCCCTCAGTCTCCCCCCACCCACCTCCTTCTGCCACCCACAGTCTCCCCCTCCCTCCCCCTCGTTCTGCCACCCACAGTCTCCCCCTCCCTCCCCCCGTTCTGCCACCCAGTCTCCCCCCCCTCCCCCTCGTTCTGCCACCCAGTCTCCCCCTCCCTCCCCCCGTTCTGCCTCCCACAGTCTCCCCCTCGTTCTGCCACCCACAACCCCCCCCCCCCCCGTTCTGCCTCCCACAGTCTCCCCCTCCCTCCCCCTTGTTCTGCCACCCACAGCCTCCCCCTCCCTCCCCCTCGTTCTGCCTCCCACAGCCTCCCCCTCCCCTTACCGTTTGAAGGAGATCTTCTGCTTCCTCTTGTGACAGTCCAGCACCCACTCCTTCCGGACGATGACGCCCCCTGCTGACTTCACCTGGCTGTACTTGGGGGTGTTGGAGAAGGCACAGCTGGATAAAGCAGATGATAAACCCTTGGTTAGCACGGCTGCGTCCCAGATGGCATCTATATCGTGCACTACTTTCGACCAGGGTCGAACGTGACCATGGCTACATCCAAAATATGGCACACTATTCCCTGTATAGTGCAATAAATAGGGTGCCATATGGGATGCAGGCACAGGAAGGAAGCCAGGGACAGCCCACTGCTACTATGGCAGAGTGTGATTAGGGTGATATGGTCTGCTTTGCTTCGCATGCTGTTATCGTGATACTCCTCTAGTTACACTAGTCTTGGTTGTATATGAGATGGAGAATATACTTGATAATATTACTCCTACAAACATTACTACCACTATAATACTAGCCCCATTGTTGGTTGTACTCCACACAATTCTTTTTGACCTGTTTCCAATATGTTCTTACCTCACTCTATTACCATTTTCATGCATCTTTAAATTACCAATAAGATTTCAGATTACAATGAGAACCCAACTTAAGAGTACTTCCCAAACTACTACCTCCCAGTATCTCCATCTCCTCCACTCACATGAGGTGTGTGGCGTCAGGGGTCCAGTCAGAGCGGTACTTGGCCCCCATGGCCAGGGCCTTGTCCCTCAGGTCCCCCCGAAAGGGGTTCTGGAAGCCACTCAGCACAAACACCACACCCTCCATGATCTTGTTGAGGGGAATGGTGGCCTCGGAGGAGCTGGACTGGGCTTTGGAGGGTTTGGCTCTGGGCTTGGCTTGTGGTTTGGACAGGCTCTCCTTCTTCTTGGTGTCTGGGGTTTTCTGGGCAGGGGAGACTGGGGTGAAAAGAATGACAGAGATGAGGAGAGGGGAAAATAAGAATATATAACTATCATAGTATTTGCATTGATTTATTAAACTTACTTTATTCACACAAGCATAGGTGAAAAATGTGTAGAGTGAGTCAGTGAGTGGCTGGCTGGATAGCTGACTGACTTCTTTACCTTTGGCAGCGATGGGGCTGGGAGTACTGGCTGTGCTGGGTTTGGCCTTGGGTTTGGGGGTGGTAGTGCCCCGTTCAGGAGAGCCCATAGGGCTGGGTTTCTTTGAGGGGGGCGGAGCGAGGGCAGTCTGGCGCTCTTTAGTGAACTCAAACTTCCTCTTCACTGCTGCCTAGGAAAAAGGAGAGAGGATGGATAAAGCCATTTGTCCTTACGGTAAAACAATGAGAGAAATACATACTAAAAGAACAAAGCAGTTGAGAACACTCACTTTTCAATTAAGAAAACAAGAAATTTAGAATGAAAACTGCTTATACTTTCTATAAGTGGGATAACTGACAGAAATGAGCAGAGAAAACAAACAAGCAAACAAATAGCAGGTCCTAATTATGTTTACACTTTGGTAAATGAATGTGTAAGTGAGTAACATCGCCTCTCACTTGAAAGAATGTTCCATCTCTGAGCCTCTGGAAAAATGTACCACAAGCAAACATATGCCTCCATACTGTCATCTCTTTTCACTATCGATGATTTACAATGTTTACATTAAATCTATACTACATTAGCTACGAGGGCGCAGTCTACCGAACACAGCTGCAGGGCTAAAAAACAATCACCTTGTACCTCTTTTTAAAGAAATCAATATGGTGTCTGCCTCTCAAATGGCACCCTATTCCCTATATTGTGCACTACTTTTGACCAAGGCCCATAAGGCGCTTGGCAAAACTAGTGCACTATATAGGAATAGAATAAGGTGCCATTTGGGACATAACTAGTAACATAGCCTGGAGATTCAGGTCAGTCCGCACTAGCATGGAAGGACTTAATGAATGATTCACCATCAGTTCTGGTCTTAGAGAAGCCAATGATGCATCACTATGGGCTCTGATCAAAAGTAGTGCACTATATAGGGATTACGGTGCCATTTGGGATGCAGACCAAGCCTTGGTCCTTACCTGTGGTGGGGGAGAGTTGGAGGACGGTGGGGCTGAGGAGTGGCCAGACCCTGATCCAGACTGCAGGGCGGCAGCTGCATAGCTGAGCTTCTCAGTCTGTGGCGAAACTGTGGGGGGAGAAGAGGTGAAGAGACAGAGAGAGAAGTTGGTAAATATTGTTTCCAATTTCTCACCCCACCAGCAGACCCTATGGTGCTTTTCGCTCACTCAATCACATCACATCAATGCGCACTAATAAACATGCAATCTGAAATTAGCTGTAACTAGGCCTTTAGCTTGAGTACAGTAGTAGTACCCTTGAGCGCTGGGCTGGCTTTGGAGGTGCTCTCTCTGTTGAAGAAGAGGCTGCCTGGCTGTAGACTGGGGCAAGCCGATGGGGACTCATCCTTCACCCGGAACTGGCCCAGCTTGGTCAACTTCTGTCAGGGGGCAAGAAAGACAGTGTTGTGAGAGAGTCTGATCAGTCAGTCATGTTAGGAAAGCACAGGACAGTGCACATAAATATAATTTTTGATGGTATAAATTCTAGTTCACTCAAAATCAAAGAAAGTTTAGATTTTTTTTTGTCTACTCTCTAGACGAGTCCACAGCCTAGCCCATCTGCTGTGTGGATCCAGCTTTATGCATAAATCCCAAATGAATGGGAAAGACAAGCACCATCTAATAAAGAAATAAAACAGTGCCCATTAATTTGAGGTTGAAGCATATTACTGGATCTGCGCAAAAGATGGTGGCATATGGACTTACAGTGCAATCAGACTTTAATCTAATCAGACCTTAAAATCAGCCTTAATCTAAAATTGATTTTTTGAATTGTATTCCTCAATCTATACACAATAATTTTTTGCAGACATATTAAAAATAAAAAACAGAAATACCTTATTTACATAAGTATTCAGACCCTTTGCTATGAGACTTGAAATTGAGCTCAGGTGCATCCTGTTTCCATTGTGATCATCCTTGAGATTTTTCTACAACTTGCAGTCCAACTGCGGTAAATTCAATTGATTGGACATGATTTGGTAAGGCACGTACCTAGTCTATATAGGTGTGTGCATGTCAGAGCAAAAACCGAGCCATGAGGTCAAAGGAATTGCCCGTAGAGCTCCGAGACAGGATTGTGTCTGCAGCATTAAATAAAGGTCCCCAAGAAAACAGTGGCCTCCATCATTCTTAAACAAAAAGAGTTTGGAACCACCTAGACTTTTCCTGGGCTGGCTGCAGGGCCAAACTGATCATTCGGGGGAGAAGGGCCTTGGTCAGGGAGGACCAAGAACCCGATGTTCACTCTGACCGAGCTCCAGATTTCCTCTGTGGAGATGGGAGAACCTTCCAGATGGACAACCATCTCTTCAGCACTCCACCAATCAGGCCTTTATGGTAGAGCATCCAGACGGAAGCCACTCCTCAGTAAAAGGCACAACAGCCTGCTTGGAGTTCGATTTAAAAAGGAGGTCAGGCTTGTCTTCTTATGGGAATGTGTCTGTAACTACTGCATGTCCCCTCTGAGGTTGCCCTTATCTTAATCTACACTGCTCAAAAAAATAAAGGGAACACTTAAACAACACAATGTAACTCCAAGTCAATCACACTTCTGTGAAATCAAACTGTCCACTTAGGAAGCAACACTGAATGACAATAAATGTCACATGCTGTTGTGCAAATGGAATAGACAACAGGTGGAAATTATAGGCAATTAGCAAGACACCCCCAATAAAGGAGTGGTTCTGCAGGTGGTGACCACAGACCACTTTTCAGTTCCTATGCTTCCTGGCTGATGTTTTGGTCACTTTTGAATGCTGGCGGTGCTTTTACTCTAGTGGTAGCATGAGACGGAGTCTACAACCCACACAAGTGGCTCAGGTAGTGCAGCTCATCCAGGATGGCACATCAATGCGAGCTGTGGCAAGAAGGTTTGCTGTGTCTGTCAGCGTAGTGTCCAGAGCATGGAGGCGCTACCAGGAGACAGGTCAGTACATGTGCTCAAACGGTCAGAAACAGACTTCATGAGGGTGGTATGAGGGCCCGACGTCCACAGGTGGGGGTTGTGCTTACAGCCCAACACCGTGCAGGACGTTTGGCATTTGCCAGAGAACATATGCTGGTGCGGTTGGCCCTGGGTTCCTCCTAACGCAAGACAATGCTAGACCTCATGTGGCTGGAGTGGAAGGCATTGATGCTATGGACTGGCCCGCCCATTCTCCAGACCTGAATCCAATTGAGCACATCTGAGACATGATGTCTCGCTCCATCCACCAACGCCACGTTGCACCACAGACTGTCCACGAGTTGGCGGATGCTTTAGTCCAGGTCTGGGAGGAGATCCCTCAGGAGACCATCCTCCACCTCATCAGGAGCATGCCCAGGCATTGTAGGGAGGTCATACAGGCACGTGGAGGCCACACACACTATTGAGCCTCATTTTGACTTGTTTTAAGTGTTTACATCAAAGTTGGATCAGCCTGTAGTGTGGTTTTCCACTTTCATTTTGAGTGTGACTCCAGATCCAGACCTCCATGGGTTGATACATTTTATTTCCATTGATAATTTTAGTGTGATTTTGTTGTCAGCACATTCAACTATGTAAAGAAAAAACTATTTAATAAGAATATTTCATTAATTCAGATCTAGGATGTGTTATTTTAGTGTTATAAGATATAAAACTATTTTTTTGTGAAGAATCAACAACAAGTGGGACACAATCATGAAGTGGAACGACATTTATTGGATATTTCAAACTTTTTTAACAAATCAAAAACTGAAAAATTGGGCGTGCAAAATTATTTTGAAGTTTGAAATATCCAATAAATGTCGTTCCACTTCATGATTGTGTCCCACTTGTTGTTGATTCTTCACAAAAAAATACAGTTTTATATCTTTATGTTTGAAGCCTGAAATGTGGCAAAAGGTCGCAAAGTTCAAGGGGGCCGAATACTTTCGCAAGGCACTGTATTGGCCATTGGATGAGGTAATGTTTTGGTCCTAAGTGGTAAAAAAGAATGAGATAAAAACTTTGTTTAGGAGACCAATCTGGCTATGGGATACTCCTCTTACAAGTAAAATGTTCTTTGTGAACTGTTCCTGAGATCTGTGTTTCGTCATGTGAGTTGAGATGGGTGTGTCTTGGCTATAAATGATACTAAGAACTGTTTTGTAAGCACTCTGAGAATTCATTTATAGACACTGAATTGATCTAAAAGTCACAGGGCTATGGTGAAGCTCATATATAATTAAATATGGACTTTATAATATACTCTGACTTGTGTGTGGTTTGCTCTCTCAATGTTTAGTAATACAGGAAATTACCACGACATTGGCTATGTAGAAAAAGGTTAAAGATTGCGGCTGAGCTTCTCTTACCGGTGTTGTTGTGGTTGGTGGATCACTTTTGTCTGGTGGTGAATGGAACTTCACGAAGGCCACTCCGTATGCTATGTTCTGAGGGTGGAAAATGCCATTTGTCGTCATGTCGCTCCAACCTGAATCATTTTCATAAGTGTATACAATAGGAACTGTGCTGAGACTAGGGCTGTGACAGTCACTGAATAACTGTGTAGCTGACGGTTACGGATGAAGATTGTCATCGACATTCATTTTTAGGATTTATAAAATGTTTTAAGAACTTCATTTTCATGCAGATAAACTTTACCTAATAGCGGGAGTGTTCACTAATGATTCTAAGCAAATATTTTGCTAACGGTGTCTACAAAATGTTCTACATCTCCTCTTTCCAACTGTCCTTTGATGTTTGAGCAGCTAATCCCTAGAATAGCGGGGGTGTAGAGCGCTATAGGCTATGACACTTAAACACGTAAAAAAGCTTTGATGTGTTGACTTTCTTTTATACAATGCACATTTTCATTGCTTGCTAGTAAATAAATACATTGTTATTTAAAAAAAAAGAAAGTTGGATGTGTCTGACTATTCATTAATTATTCAACAGCGGTCGACAAGGTTGTTCTGGCTCCGAGGCCTATAATACACTCATGTGTCCAATGGACAATGGGCCAATCCTCTCCAACCTGACATGGTATAACTTCATATGTAATCTTTCCTTAATTTATAGACTAATCAATGCTGATCAGGCCCGTCCCTGGCCGATATGCTGCCCTAGGCGAGACTAAAAAAATTGCTGCCCCCCTACCCCACCAAAGTAGAATAGTAACCTGGGCAATATATACACACAGTGTCGTCCGAAATGCACTTTTATGAATACCCATGTAGTAGCCTTCCATTTTTAAAACAAGCAATTTACCGTCAAACCCTGTCATTGTTACATTCATTTCTGTTAATGCATCTACTAATCACAGTAATTTACCGTTCACATTCCCGGAATAGAAACGTTTGCGGAGATCACAACTTGCTACACTTGTGAGAAATACGTTTTGGTTTATTTCATACGATCACATACACTCTCCATCTTAGAAATGAGCATGCGTCTGGTTTCTGTCCTGTTAATGTTGATGGAGCAAGCACGCCTGAGCACTGATAGAAAAACACTACATGACCAAAAGTATGTGGACACCTTTTCATTGAACATCTCATTCCAAAATCATGGGCATTAATATGTAGCCGTTCCCCCTTTGCTGCTATAACAACCTCCACTCTTCTGGGAAGGCTTTCCATTAGATGTTGGAACATTGCTGCGGGGACTTGCTTCCATTCAGCCACAAGAGCATTAGTGAGGTCGGGCGACTAGGCCTGGCTCGCAGTCGGCGTTCCAATTCAACCCAAAGATGTTCGATGGGGTTGAGGTCAGGGCTCTGTGCAGGCCAGTCAAGTTATTCCACATAAATCTCAACAAAGCATCTCTGTATGGACCTCGCTTTGAGCACAGTGGCATTGCCATGCTGAAACAGGAAAGGGCCTGACCCAAACTGTTGCAACAAAGTTGGATGCACAGAATCGTCTAGAATGTCGTATTTCCCTTCACTGGAACTAAAAGAGCCTAGTCCGAACCATGAAAAACAGCCCCAGACCATTATTCCTCCTCCACCAAACTTTACAGATGGCACTATGCATTGGGGCAGGTAGCGTTCACCTGGCATCCGCCAAACCCAGATTTGTCCGTCGGACTGCCAGATGGTGAAGCTTGATTCATCACTCCAGAGAACGCGTTTCCCCTGCTCTAAAGTTCAATGGTGGCGAGCTTTACACCACTCCAGCCGACGCTTGGCATTACGCATGGTGATCATAGGCTTGTGTGTGGCTGCTCAGCCATGGAAACCCATTTCATGACGCTCCTGACGAACAGTTATTGTGCTGACATTGCTTCCAGAGGCAGTTTTTAACTCGCTAGTGAGTGTATCAGCACTCGTGGTCCTGTTCTGAGAGCTTGTGTTGGCCTACCACTTCGTGGCTGAGCCGTTGTTGCTCCTAGACGTTTTCACTTCACAATAACAGCACTTACAGTTGCCCAGGGCAGCTCTAGCAGGGCAGACATTTTACGAAGAGATTTGTTGGAAAGGTGGCATTCTATGGCGGTGCCACGTTGAAAGTCACAGATCTTTTCAGTAAGGCCATTCTTCTGCCAATGTTTGTCTATGGAGATTGCATGCCTATGTGCTCGATTTCATACATCTGTCAACAACGGGTGTGGCTGAAATAGCCGAATCCTCTAAGGGGGTGTTCACATACTTTTGCATATATTGTGTACATGTCCTGCTTCTTGTAAATGTCAAATGTAGGAAAGTGCCCAGCTGAGCTTCTCAGTCATTTTTTTCTTCACCTCCCACAGTAGGAAGTCAACAAAGTATTTTTTTTCTTTACATCCATTCAAATTATAATAGTTCCTCGCAATATTTGAGAAATATTCTATCCCCCTCGATAATCAGCTTTGTTGATAAATAGGCTGTTGTGTGTATTTGTTTCTATTTTAAGGATTGTCAATTTAATCTTCATATTATAGGATAGCTGTCCCCTTCATACTTCCCTTCATTCACTAGACAGGTAGCCTAATGTTTAGAGCGTTGGACTAGTAACCGAAAGGTTGCAAGATCAAATCCAGAGCTGACAAGGTAAAAACCTGTCGTTCTGCCCCTGAACAAAGCTGATTATCGAGGGGAAGAGTGTTGGAAAGATTTCTCAAATATTGCGAGGAACTATTATAATTTGAAAGGATGTAAAGAAAAAAAAATACTTTGTTGACTTCCTACTGTGGGAGGTGAAGAAAAAATACTGAGAAGCTCAGCTTCTCACTGTTCCTAGGCCGTCATTGAAAATAAGAACTTGTTCTTAACTGGCTTGCCTAGTTAAATAAAAGTAAATAAAAAAATATTATAGCCTCGGAAAGCCTAAGATAGGCCAAGGTTAGTTTTATTCGTTTTAAGGCCAAGGTTATTTTTATACGTTTTAAGTAAAGGAGAAATATTGTCTTGTGTCTGACATACACTGGTGGCTTTGAGTGACAGGTGCTTTTATGGGGGGGGGGGTAGCAGGTACTCTTAATTGAGTACCACAGAATGAGTCATAATACCCTTAAAACCTAGCGGTCAAACAGGGTAATGGTTCCAATCGTTTTTCCAACATTCATTTTAGAAACACTTCAAATAATTTATTTTATTTTACCTTTATTCAACTAGGCAAGTCAGTTAAGAACAAATTCTTATTTTCAATGACGGCCTAGGAACAGTGGGTTAACTGCCTGTTCAGGGGCAGAACGACAGATTTGTACCTTGTCAGCGCGGGGATTTGAACTTGCAGCTTTTTTCGGTTACTAGTCCAACTCTCTAACCCTGCCACCCCAAAATAAGTGTTTTGTGTAGACTTACCTGGCTTGACGTTTTGATTAGAGGTCGGACGATTATGATTTTTCATGCCGATACCGATACTGATTATTTGAGGACCAAAAAAGCCGATACCGATTAATCGGACAATTTTTTTACAATTTTCTATTTGTAATAATGACAATTACAACAATATTGAATTAACACTTATTTTAACTTAATATAAAACATCAATAAAATCAATTTAGCCTCAAATAAATAATGAAACATGTTCAATTTGGTTTAAATAATGCAAATACAAAGTGTTGGAGAAGAAAGTAATATGTGCCATGTAAAAATGTGTGCCATGTATAAAAGCTAACGTTTAAGTTCCTTGCTCAGAACATGAGAACATATGAAAGTTGGTGGTTCCTTTTAACATGAGACTTCAATATTCCAAGGTAAGAGGTTTTAGGTTGTAGTTAAGATAGTCCTATAAATACTATTTCTCTCTATACCATTTGTATTTCATATACCTTTGACTATTGGATGTTCTTATAGTATTGTCAGTGTAACAGTATAGCTTCCGTCCCCCTCCTCGTCCCTACCTGGGCTCGAACCAGGAACATATCGACAACAGCCACACTCAAAGCATCGTTACCCATCGCTCCACAAAAGCCGCGGCCCTTGCAGCACAAGGGGAATAACTACTCCAAATCTAAAAGCGAGTGACATTTGAAACAGTATTAGCGCACACTTAGCTAACTAGCTAGCCATTTCACATTGGTTACACCAGCCATTAGGCTGATAGGCTTGAAGTCATAAACAGCACTGTGCTTGCAAAGAGCTGCTGGCCAAACGCACGAAAGTGCTGTTTGAATGAATGATTACGGCCTCCCAGGTGGCGCAGTGGTTAAGGGCGCTGTACTGCAGCGCCAGCTGTGCCATCAGAGTCCCTGGGTTCGCGCCCAGGCTCTGTCGTAACCGGCCGCGACCGGGAGGTCTGTGGGGCGACGCACAATTGGCCTAGCGTCGTCCGGGTTAGGGAGGGATTGGTCGGTAGGGATCTCCTAAAAAAATATTTACAAAAAAAAAAATAAAAAATGAATGATTACGGGCCTGCTGCTCTCAGTCAGACTGCCCTATCAAATCAAACTTAATTATAACATACAACACACAGAAATATGAGCCTTCGGTCATTAATATGATCGAATCCGGAAACTATCATTTCGAAAACAAAACGTTTCAGTGAAATACGGAACCGTTCGGTATTTTATCTAACGGGTGGCATCCCTAAGTCTAAATATTCTTGTTACATTGCACAACCTTCTATGTATGTCAGAATTACGTAAAATTCTGGCAAATTAGTTCGCAAGCAGCCCATATACCCTGACTCTGCGTGCAATGAACGCAAGAGAAATTACACAATTTCACCTGGTTAATATTGCCTGCTAAACTGGATTAGTAGTTATTAGTTAGTAGTGATTATGATTGATTGTTTTTTATAAGATAAGTTGAGCTGACAAGGTGAAAATCTGTCGTTCTGCCCCTGAACAAGGCAGTTAACCCACAGTTCCTAGGCAGTCATTGAAAATAACAATGTGTTCTTAACTGACTTGCCTAGTTAAATAAAAGGTATACAAATAAATAATAAATAAAACATTTAAATAAATCGGAAATCGCCGCCCAAAAATACCGATTTCCGATTGTTATGAAAACTTGAAATTGGCCATTCCGATGAATCGGTCGACCTCTAGTTTTGATAACCGTGTAAATCTCTCTAGGACAAGGTGACTTATCAATATATTTGACAGTACTTCCCCCACTAAAAATGAAACGCTAATTAGCTGCTAATGTGGCTGTCATAAAGAACTACAAATGCCATGATGATCTGGACGAGACTGACGAATTGAGGCAAAGGTAAGAATCTCAGGATTAACTATATAATGTTAGCTAAATGTAGCAATGAATCAATTGGCTACATTTCTCAAAAAAAATTCAATTCTGTGAACTGTCTTGTGCAAGTTTCAAATTAACACAATAACTGTTAGCAAATGTGTCAGCTAGAGATGACATGTAGGAGCTTGCAGGGATTGGTAGTATAACATAACGTCAATTTTGAAATTAGAGAGTAAATAGAGCGGAATATATTGGAAAAAGTCAGAGAGATTTACATGGTTATCAAAACGTCACGCCAGGGTAAGCCTACCCGAAACACAGCCCCTATTTTAAGTGTTTATAAAAAACCCTATGGGGAAAATGAATGGTGGAAAAACGATTGGAACAATTTCCCTGTTTGACCCCAAGTTTTTATGGGTATTATGGACACCGCCCCTGCGGGGGGTTCTATATGACCACTCAGAAAATGTCCTAAAGCAGCCTGTCTGGACTCCATCACTTTAATAAAATCAAACACTCCTGTCATGATGTAATCTTGTCAAGGCCTATTTTCAGTAGCTTAGGCTACATTATTTCTCTCATTACAGCGTCCTCTCTTTGAAGAACATATGCCAATGCCATCGAATGACAGCAGCACGGATTGTGACGTTATGCGACTATTTTAGGGGAAAGTGGTAGAAAACCCACCAGACTTAATTTTAATGATTTTGTGTCGAAATAGGATCTGTATAGAATTGTATTATATGCAAGAAAAACCAACAGCAAGAAAAACCAACAGAAAAGGACACACATCTTTATTTTGACTCCGTTAATAAGTAATAACCTGAATAATAACAATGAAACGCCATGATAATAATGAAGTGTAATGGCTTTTTTCAAATAGGTTTTTATTAAGAAGCAGACCCTTTGACATGTCTTAGTGTCTCAGCTAGGATTTTGACGTCATTGAATTTGAGGTTAAGGTAATTGGCCAGGCCAAGGTCACTGGCATAAGGGGGTTATGCCAGTGACCTTGGCCTGGCCAATTACCTTAACCTCAAATTCAATGACGTCAAAATCCTAGCTGAGACACTAAGACATGTCAAAGGAAAACAAAAATGGACGTTTCTTATTGGACAAGTGTTGTTAGTCCCACCCTGTTTCAGTCTGTTTCCTGCCTAATGAATACGACCCTGGTTTACATTGATTTAGGTGGCATCACATAGACACACAATGCTCTCTGTTCACTAATGTTCGCTTTTAGTGCTGTGCAGCTCACCTTGTTGTACGGCTGGCTACACACAATCTTCACGCGGTCCCATTTCTCCTGGGCGTGAGCCTTCACCAGCTGGTTAGGGCCAAAGAAGCGCACGCGGTTGATGTTGGTGCCATTACGGCTCTCCATGGGGGACATGAAGGAGGACGTGACCAGCAAAACCTGGAAGAGACAGTGAGAAGTTCTCTTAGGAATTAAGCAGCACACTATACCTGATGGTAGTAAAGCCACAACTATGCATTGTCCATAATAAAGAGGCAGAGACTAGTACCTTCACTCAGTGCATTCAGTGTGGTAGATTTCAGCGAGGTATACAGGTGCTACAATACACAGTAAGGGGGTGGCATACCTCATAGTCCTGGTCTTTGACAGAGGTTGAGTGTCCCACCAGCACCTCGATAAAAGCAGACCCTTCATTTCCTATGTCTATGCTGTACACCTGCTCTTCTTTCTCAAACTGAAACGATGGGGGAAAGAGCATGGGTTATTTAGTACAAACTAGGGAAAAAAACTAACAGGAAGAATTAATTAATTAAGATTACAGAATAAGAAATTAAATGAGAAGGACAGGCTACAACACCAAGAGCCAACAGGTAGGCTTCTACATAATAATCTGAATTGTTACTGTAAGATTGAGAAGGGGAGAAAGTATATAGTTAAAGTTAAATAGTTTCAATTAGCCTAGCTAACATTAGCTAGCTTCCCTTGGTTTGATGCAGTCAATACAGGTACTATGTAATCCAGGGCTCTCCAAAACTGTTCCTGGAGAGCTACTGTCCTGTAGGTTTTCGCTCTAACTATAATCTAGAGCACCTGATTATAATAATTATCTGGTTGATAAACCAAATCAGGTTAGATACAACTGGGGTTGGACCGAAAACCTATAGGAGGGTAGCTCTCCAACTGGGCTTGAAGAGCCCTGATGTAATCAGATGAGATAATAAATAACTAGCAATACGTAGTCTACCAGCACAAGTTGACATGGTCGCTATCCCCCCCCCCCCCCTCGTCACTCACATTTGAGCTGCTGCTCTGATTTTCCCTCCTACTAACGTTACAGCATTGGTTAGGGGCTCAGAAGTAAGTATTTCACTGTAAGGTCTACACTTGTTGTATTCGGCGCATGCGACTAATAATATTTGATTAGATTTTTGTTGCGTTAGGTATTTATTCAACTTTTATTTTCCCTTCATGATGACGGCGATCGGGACCTGTTATGATATTCAGTTAGGTTTTTTTCTCTTAAGGTTGAAAATCACAATTTCTTTTAAAAATGTTAACGTTTACTTACACCCCTAGTAGGGAAGATATTCAACAATTGATTATCTACAATCTGCATTCAGAATAACTGCTATGGTGAAGAACTCATCAAACAAGACTACCTAAAACACCTAAACTGGAACAACTATCTCAGTACGGGTGCAATAAGTCCAACCACTTACAGATTGGAATATTTTAGGAAAGTGCACATTATTTGTCTTAGATCAATTAATTAATGTGCATGCAGAAATATACAGGATATATTAAAACAAACTATTCCAAAAATTCTCCCTGCAAAAAAGCATGCTGGGAAATATGATCGGCCACTCCAAAGTATTTTTCATTCAGGGAATTAACAGAAATGAACTCAGTCGAGTAAAGACACCTGTAAATCCCATTGGTGTTAACCCCACTAGAATCAACACTAAGATATAACACTCACAACACTTTTGACCTCAAAATCGAGAATTTAACACCCACAAATTTTCTGTATGAATTGGAGTCAGTGAATTGTTACACAATCCCATGAAAACACAGAGCAGAGGAAAAGTAGCCTATTACCTGTATAATGACTGAGGTTTGTTTCTCCCCTGGCCTTGCTGCTTTCCATTTTCTGTATGTGTCTGAGCTCAGCAGGTTGTCAGCCTTGTGAGTCTGCAAGGAAACAACAAGAATAGCTAGGACCCCATGATCTTCAATTACCATCTGGTATTGTCACCACTGGAAATGAGTGTTATTGTTTACATTCAAGAAGATACATTTTTGACAACAATAAATTACTGGGAAGTGTACTGTAGCTAGCTAGCTACTTCGAATGGAGCATGCAAATACTATTCAGTACTATCACAATGATTTTGTTCTGGTGGGCTTAAAAAATAGCCATGGTCAGACTGTACTTATATACAGTAGAGGGCTAGACAGTCGACATTATCTCTCAATCAGACAGCAAGCAAACTTAGCTAGCTAACACGTTAGGAAGCTAGCAAGCGGGCTAACGAATACTGTATTAGCTAATGAGTCTAGATAGTAGTTGGACAACTTACATTGTCTTCGGTGCTGCAAGACACTACATGCTTGAGTTTTATCTCCGGCATTTTGCGCTAGTCACTTGACTTATCAAAAAAGTGGTGCCGCTTTATTTGTGTTTTTTTCAGCTAATCAAAACCAAACCTCTACGCTTGCTAGCTAGTTAGCAATTGCCTGGGTAGCAAACAATGGAACACGTTCATAGCTAGTTTATAGAAAGCAAAACGCCTCTAAATGCTCAATAGAAGTACCCTGTCTGACATTTCTGTGTTTCATGCATTGTATTTGACTTCCCTGTGAATTTTATTCTAATGTAAAGGCGGACAAAAACAGCCGAAACGTGCCCCCTGAATTTCACACCAAAATCCCTCTCAATTCATAACCTCTGATGTGACTTCCGGTTGATATTTAATTTAGCCAATCAAAACAGTTAACGCTTCTTCTTATTCTTCTTCGTGTAGTTTTACGGCCAACTAGCCGCTTTGTTGCTTATTTCTGCCTTTTAACAGTTCGAAAAGAGCATTGCACATTGTTCACAAAAAAGGGAAATGGGGAGAAAAGGAAATTGCACCACCATCTAAACCTATATATACAATATATACCACTATCCCCACCACCCCTTCCCACTACTTTGGCCCCAACAGATTCTACACTAGGCTGTTGGCATGGGTACCTGGAACACATATGACACTTTCTGCACTAATTGCACCCTCGAAACGTCAACCTGTCAACCGCACAGGACATTTCTGATCACTAGCAACATGGCCACCCCCACAATTGAAACACTCCACTTTTCCCACCGAAACTACACACTCCTTTGTCCCATGCCTTTCTGCACACTTTTCATACAACGTAATCTCCCTCCTACATACTGTTGCAACACGACCATCAACCTGGCACCCAAAACACTGTAGTGGGTTCTGAAACAACCAGCAAATAAGTTTTTGGGGGTCAGAGATTTTAGGCAGAAGAACTACAGGGGGGTTTGAGAAGAGGTTCTGAGGCAATGAAGAAAGTAGAGGGTGGTGGGGAAAGGGGGAGGGAGACTGAGAGGATCACTGTGAGTAGTAGGCCAGTACAGAGTGACCAGAACGGTTTGTGCTTTTGTAAGGTTGGCTTCTTTGCATTTATTGCTATGGTCATTAATTGTACCGCACAAATGGAAAGGAAATCCCAGAAGATTGAATTGGTTGTAGTGGCAAAGCTCTTACGGGGTTATGTATGATAGTGTATATTGCAACCAGTATGTGGGTATACTCTGCCACTTATTGGATTGTATTTCATGTTGGTGGTAAAACAAAATTGTAAAAATTCTTAACAACATTAAAAGCACAGAAAAAAGCTTTATTTTGTCACATGAATATAGAACCAGAACATACATATGGAAGAATATGAAATAGCTTTTTACTGTAGTGAAGAATGGCTTTTGGTTTAGTAACCATCAATCCTCTTGAGTACAAGGTCAGGATGGGAGGTGAAGAGAGGCACATTTATATAAAACACATGCAAAAGTGATTGTTTAATAAGAGAGGTGTGTCCAACACCTTTATCATCATCACATTAAACAATCATGTTCATCCCATCTAGAACATCATTATACAAACATTATACATATAATGATGCAAAATGTACTGCATGAAATAGGTGAATATCATGTGTGGACCATTATCTTCATCAGCCACAAACTACAGTGGCTTGCGAAAGTATTCACCACCTTGACATTTTTCCTATTTTTTTGCCTTACAACCTGGATGCCTTACAATTTTGGGGGGTTCGTATCATTTGATTTACACAACATGCCTACCACTTTGAAGATGCAAAATATATTTTTTATATTGTGAAACAAACAAGAAATAAGACAAAAAATTCATACTTTGTAGAGAAAAAGTGGTGCAGAAATAACAGCTACAAGTCTCTTGGGGTACGTCTCTATACACTTGGTAAATCTAGCCACTGGGATTTTTGCCCATTCTTCAAGGCAAGACTGCTCCAGCTCCTTCAAGTTGGATGGGTTCTGCTGGTGTACAGCAATCTTTAAGTCATACCACAGATTCTCAATTGGATTGATGTCTGGGCTTTGACTAAGACATTCCAATACATTTACAGTGCCTTGCGAAAGTATTCGGCCCCCTTGAACTTTGCGACCTTTTGCCACATTTCAGGCTTCAAACATAAAGATATAAAACTGTATTTTTTTGTGAAGAATCAACAACAAGTGGGACACAATCATGAAGTGGAACGACATTTATTGGATATTTCAAACTTTTTTAACAAATCAAAAACTGAAAAATTGGAGGTGCAAAATTATTCAGACCCTTTACTTTCAGTGCAGCAAACTCTCTCCAGAAGTTCAGTGAGGATCTCTGAATGATCCAATGTTGACCTAAATGACTAATGATGATAAATACAATCCACCTGTGTGTAATCAAGTCTCCATATAAATGCACCTGCACTGTGATAGTCTCAGAGGTCCATGAAGAACAAGGAACACACCAGGCAGGTCCGAGATACTGTTGTGAAGAAGTTTAAAGCCGGATTTGGATACAAAAAGATTTCCCAAGCTTTAAACATCCCAAGGAGCACTGTGCAAGCGATAAAATTGAAATGGAAGGAGTATCAGACCACTGCAAATCTACCAAGACCTGGCCGTCCCTCTAAACTTTCAGCTCAAACAAGGAGAAGACTGATCAGAGATGCAGCCAAGAGGCCCATGATCACTCTGGATGAACTGCAGAGATCTACAGCTGAGGTGGGAGACTCTGTCCATAGGACAACAATCAGTCGTATATTGCACAAATCTGGCCTTTATGGAAGAGTGGCAAGAAGAAAGCCATTTCTTAAAGATATCCATAAAAAGTGTTGTTTAAAGTTTGCCACAAGCCACCTGGGAGACACACCAAACATGTGGAAGAAGGTGCTCTGGTCAGATGAAACCAAAATTGAACTTTTTGGCAACAATGCAAAACGTTATGTTTGGCGTAAAAGCAACACAGCTGAACACACCATCCCCACTGTCAAACATGGTGGTGGCAGCATCATGGTTTGGGCCTGCTTTTCTTCAGCAGGGACAGGGAAGATGGTTAAAATTGATGGGAAGATGGATGGAGCCAAATACAGGACCATTCTGGAAGAAAACCTGATGGAGTCTGCAAAAGACCTGAGACTGGGACCGAGATTTGTCTTCCAACAAGACAATGATCCAAAACATAAAGCAAAATCTACAATGGAATGGTTCAAAAATAAACATATCCAGGTGTTAGAATGGCCAAGTCAAAGTCCAGACCTGAATCCAATCGAGAATCTGTGGAAAGAACTGAAAACTGCTGTTCACAAATGCTCTCCATCCAACCTCACTGAGCTCGAGCTGTTTTGCAAGGAGGAATGGGAAAACATTTCAGTCTCTCGATGTGCAAAACTGATAGAGACATACCCCAAGCGACTTACAGCTGTAATCGCAGAAAAAGGTGGCGCTACAAAGTATTAACTAAGGGGGCTGAATAATTTTGCACGCCCAATTTCAGTTTTTGATTTGTTAAAAAAGTTTGAAATATCCAATAAATGTCGTTCCACTTCATGATTGTGTCCCACTTGTTGTTGATTCTTCACAAAAAAATACAGTTTTATATCTTTATGTTTGAAGCCTGAAATGTGGCAAAAGGTCGCAAAGTTCAAGGGGGCCAAATACTTTCGCAAGGCACTGTAAATGTTTCCCCTTAAACCCCCTTAAATGGCTTTTTTTCTGGCCACTCTTCCATAAAGCCCAGCTCTGTGGAGTGTACGGCTTAAAGTGGTCCTATGGACAGATACTCCAAGCTCCTCTGTGGAGTTTTGCAGCTCTGCAGCTCCTAGACCTGGTCCCTCAGTTTTGGTGGGCAGCACTCTCTTGGCAGGTTTGTTGTGGTGTCATATTCTTTCCATTTTTTAATAATGGATTTAATGTTGCTCCGTGGGATGTTCAAAGTTTTGGATAATTTTTTAATAACCCAACCCTAATCTGTACTTCTCCACAACTTTGTCCCTGACCTGTTTGGAGAGCTCCTTGGTCTTCATAGTGCCGCTTGCTTGGTGGTGCCCCTTGCTTAGTGGTGTTGCAGACTCCGGGGCTCAGTTGACAATGGATCTGATCGGACAGCTCAGAGCCTCTGCTCTTTTCTGTCCATAAAAAACAATTGGATTGGTGGAAGAGGCAGGGCAGGGCAGGGCAGGGCAGGGCAGGGCAGGGCAGGGCAGGGCAGGCCAGGCCAGGCCAGGCCAGGCCAGGCCAGGCCAGGCCAGGCCAGGCCAGGCCAGGCCAGGCCAGGCCAGGCCAGGCCAGGCCAGGCCAGGAGCAAGGAAGGAGGGTGTGGTCAAGCAAGGCATCAAGCAAGGCTAGACTCTGGGGCCTTTCAGAACAGGTGTATATATACTGAGATCATGTGACACAGATTGCACACAGGTGGACTTTATTTAACTAATTATGTGACTTCTGAAAGTAATTGGTTGCAACAGATCTTATTTAGGGGCTTCATAGTAAAGGGGGTGAATACATATGCACACACCCCTTTTTAATTTTTCATTCTTTCAACTTTTCTGAAAAAGTAATTTAAAAAAATTTCATTTCACCAATTTGAATTATTTTGTGAATGTCCATTACATGAAATCCAAATAAAAATCCATTTAAAATACAGGTTGTAATGCAACAAAATAGGAAAAACTCCAAGGGGGATGAAAACCTTTGCAAGGCACTGTATGTACACTAATGAAGTAGCTAGGACTGCTAAGCCTACAATTATGTACACAAAATATATTTATATATATATACACTACCGTTCAAAAGTTTGGGGTAATTTAGAAATGTCCTTGTTTTTGAAAGAAAATCACATTTTTTGTCCATTAAAATAACAGAAAATTAATCAGAAATACAGTGTAAACATTGTTAATGTTGTAAATTACTTTTGTCACTGGAAACATCTGATTTTTAATGGAATGTCTACATAGGCCCATTATCGCAACCATCACTCCTGTGTTCCAATGACACGTTGTGTTAGCTAATCCAATAATACAATTTTAAAAGGCAAATTGATCATTAGAAAACCATTTGCAATTGTGTTAGCACAGCTGAAAACTGTTGTTTGGATTAAAGAAGCAATAAAACTGGCCTTCTTTAGACTAGTTGAGTATCTGGAGCATCGGCATTTGTCGGTTCGATTACAGGCTCAAAATGTCCAGAAACAAATAACTTTTTTCTGAAACTCGTCAGTCTCTTCTTGTTCTGAGAAATGAAGGCTATTCCATGTGAGACATTGCCAAGAAACTGAAGATCTTGTACAACGCCGTGTACTACTCCCTTCATGGAACAGTGCAAATTGGCTCTAACCAGAATAGAAAGAGGAGTGGGAGGCCCCGGTGCACAACTGAGCAAGAGGACATTAGAGTGTATAGTTTGAGAAACAGATGCCTCACCAGTTGTCAACTAGCAGCTTCATTAAATAGTACCTGCAAAACACCAGTCTCAACGTCAACATTGAAGAGGCGACTGGGAAGACTGAATCTGCAATAGGTAAGCAGCTTGGTTTGAAGAAATCAACTGTGGGAGCAATTATTAGGAAATGGAAGACATACAAGACCACTGATAATCTCCCTCGATCTGGGGCTCCACGCACAATCTCACCCCGTGGGGTCAAAATTATCACAAGAACGGTGAGCAAAAATCCCAGAACCACACGGGAGGACCTAGTGAATGACCTGCAGAGAGCTGGGACCAAAGTAACAAAGTAACAAAAGAATGCTGAGTTGTGAAGCATGGGGGTGGAAACATCATGCTTTGGGGCTGTTTTTCTGCAAAGGGACCAGGACGACTGATCCGTTTAAAGGAAAGAATGAATGGGGCCATGTATCGTGAGATTTTGAGTGAAAACCTCCTTCCATCAGCAAGGGCATTGAAGATGAAACGTGGCTGGGTCTTTCAGCATGACAATGATCCCAAACACACCGCCCGGGCAACGAAGGAGTGGCTTCGTAAGAAGCATTTCAAGGTCCTGGAGTGGCCTAGCCAGTCTCCAGATCTCAACCCCATAGAAAATCTTTTGAGGGAGTTGAAAGTCTGTGTTGCCCAGCAACAGCCTCAAAACATCACTGCTATAGAGGAGATCTGCATGGAGGAATGGGCCAAAATACCAGCAACAGTGTGTGAAAACCTTGTGAAGACTTACAGAAAACGTTTGGCCTCTGTCATTGCCAACAAAGGGTATATAACAAAGTATTGAGATAAACTTTTGTTATTACTTATATACTTATTTTCCACCATAATTTGCAAATAAATTCATTAAAAATCCTACAATGTGATTTTCTGGATTTTTTTTCTCCTTTTGTCTGTCATAGTTGAAGTGTGCCTATGATGATAATTACAGGCCTCTCTCATCGTTTTAAGTGGGAGAAATTGCACAATTGTTGGCTGACTAAATACTTTTTTTGCCCCAATGTACTTTGTGCATGACACAAGTAATCTTTCAAAAATTGTTTACAGACAGATTATTTAACTTATAATTCACTTTATCACAATTCCAGTGGGTCAGAAGTTAACATACACTAAGTTGACTGTGCCTAAACAGCTTGGAAAATTTCTGAAAATTATGTAATGGCTTTAGAAGTTCTGATAGGCTAATTGACATAATTTGAATCAATTGGAGGTATACCTGTGGATGTATTTCAAGGCCTACCTTCAAACTTAGTGCCTCTTTGCTTGACATCATTTGAAAATCGAAAGAAATCAGCCAATACCTCAGAAAACAAATTGTAGACCTCCACAAGTCTGGTTCATCCTTGGGAACATCTGTACAAACAGTAGTACGCAAGTATAAACAACCATGGGACCACGCAGCCGTCATACCGCTCAGGAAGGAGACACGTTCTGTCTCCTAGAGATGAACGTACTTTGGTGCGAAAAGTGCAAATCAATCCCAGAACAACAGCAAAGGACCTTGTGAAGATGCTGGAGGAAAAAGGTAGAAAAGTATCTATATCCACAGTAAAATAAGTCCTATATTGACATAAACCTGATAGGTCCGCTCAGAAAGGAAGAAGCCACTGCTCCAAAACCGCCATAAAAAAGCCAGACTACGGTTTGCAACTGCACATGGGGGCAAAGATCATCATTTTTGGAGAAATGTCCTCTGGTCTGATGAAACAAAAATAGAACTGTTTGGCCATAATGACCATTGTTATGTTTGGATGAAAAAGGGGGGGGCTTGCAAGCACGGGGTGGCTGAATCATGTTGTGGGGGTTCTTTGCTGCAGGAGGGACTGGTGCACTTCAGAAAATAGATGGCATCATGAGGGTGGAAAATTATGTGGATATAATGAAGCAACATATCAAGACAACAGTCAGAATGTTAAAGCTTGGTCGCAAATGGATCTTCCAAACGGACAATGAACCCAAGCATACTTCCAAAGTTGTGGCAAAATGGCTTAAGGACAACAAAGTTAAGGTATTGGAGAGGCCATCACAAAGCCTGACCTCAATCCAATAGAAAATGTGTGGACAGAACTGAAAAAGCGTGTGCGAGCAAGGAGGCACAGAAACCTGACTCAGTTACACCAGCTCTGTCAGGAGGAATGGACCAAAAGTCACCCAACTTATTGTAGGAAGCTTGTGGAACGCGACCCAAAATGTTTGAACCAAGTTAAACTATTTAAAGGCAATGCTACCAAATACTAATTGAGTGTATGTAAACTTCTGACCCACCGGGAATGTGATGAAATAAATAAAAGCTGAAATAAATCATTCTTTCTACTATTATTCTGAGATTTCACATTCTTAAAGCAAAGTGGTGATCCTAACTGACCTAAGACAAGGAATTTTTACTAGGATTAAAAGTCAGGAATATTGAAAAACTGAGTTTAAATGTTTTTGGCAAAGGTGTATGTCAACTTCTGACTTCAACTGTATATATAATTTTAAAGGAGAGAAGGATCATCTTAATGTGCCACTTAACCCATTTTGTATCATTTTGCATAACAGTGTGTATAATCTGGCAAAATGATATCAAATGGATATGATATCATTGTGCCATTATTTTCATCAGTCAAGCAGTACGTTCGTTCTTGTATTGTTATACACTGCAAGAGCTTTCTTCCACTCCATGACATAGCTCTAGTCCAAGCCGTTGAGTGCTAACGATCTGGACCAGAGCTATCCATGACATACCTCACTGAGAGATGAACTCAGATGATCTCCAGGTAGATAGCTGTTTCAGTATTATTGTCATTGGAGGCAGGGCTTTGTCTGTCTCTTGTTCCTCTGTCCACCGTTCCCCCTTGACTCTCTCCTCCTCTTCTCTCCCCTCCTCGTCTCTCACCTCTTCTTCTCTCTCCCCCTCTCCTCTCTCCACCTCGTCTCCCCCCATCTCGCCTCCCCATCGGATGTGTCTGAGACACAACATAATGTGGTCAATCAGCCATTCAATTGGATATTTATGTTTCAATGGATAATAAAGCTACTGTATTGCATTGTATTGTAACATACCCATTTACAAGCAAAAATATATTTTTGGTACAATAGTAGGTGTACCTGTTTGGTCTGGACGAAAAGAGGGGTGCAGTTCTGGTAAACCAGCTGGTAACTGCCATTGTTGTAGATGTTGGTGACCTCAGTGCAGTTGATGTAGAGGGGCATCCGATCCTGGTAGATCCCCATGTCTCCAGGATACACCGGAGGTCTGCAGGTCAGCACACGCCTTTAAGGAATGAAGTTAAAGACAAGAGTTTGGATTAGAGAGGACATGATCATGAAACATCTACTTTTAAGATGTAATATTTCTACTCTTGCAACGGTTTTATATGTTCCTCTTTCATAATTCTATTCAATGTTATCTTAAATAAAACAACATATGTTTGATGTACTGGTATGTCATTTGGTTATTCCAAGTTTGTAAGACATCTGAAGTAACTGAGGCACAATGGTGGCAGACGTTAGAGAAGTCAGAGAAAGCAACTCTCAGAAAATATGTTTCTTACTTTCCTGACCTCTTTCGACAGCAGAACAGGAGGAGTAGAGAGAGGAGGAAGGTGGCCAAAGAGATGCATACTGCAGGTATCACTTTCCACAGCAGAGAACCTGTCAGTCAACAACAAAAACACAGCTATGTAAACTAAAGATACCACCTTTTTTGCTCTTCAACTTTCAGCCAACAGATGATCTTATCTTATATTATACTGTATTATTATATTATATTAATGGAACAGGTCAACCACCAGTTACATTGCAGGAATCATTCATACATTTGTAAGGATAATCTGAAAGAATAGGCCTTAGCGACCTTGAACGATTCATGCTTAGTATTTCACCCTCATATTTTACTCACAGTACAGATGCTTCCTACAATACACCATGTATAATGTGTGTGCATCTCAATTGTGTTTCCCTGTTTCCACATGTCCTCGCCTTCTTCTCAATATATATTGGAGGACAAGGTCAGAGGATCCTTTCCTCTGACCTTCTCCTCCAATGCGTTTTGAGAAGGAAGCGAGGAAAGGGGATGTGAGGAGTAAAGGAAATACAATTAATATGCACCCATGTATTTCTCTTGTGTGGTGTGGTGCCCCGATGCTTACCATCCTCTGCCTGAAGCAGTGTGTGGGAGTCATTGCCCAGTGCATTGATGGCGAAGCAGACTACCCTCAGTGGAGTGTCCATGTGGCCCTTCAGCATGGCTGTTAGTGTACCATTCTCTGAGCCCACTGATGTGTTGTATCTGTATGGTGGAACACTACCGTTGACACTCCAGGTGACGGCAGGCCGGGGGTTGGCGTCTACAGAACAGCGACACAGAACCTCCAACCTTTCCACAACACAGTAGGAGGAGAGATGGAGGATGACAGGCTTGTCTGGGGGATAGAAGAAGGGAGAACGAGAGAGAGAGAGAGAGCAATAGAAAGAGAGAGAGCATCATGGAAGTATCAGGGACGTTAGAGTACCAAAATATTGTTCTTGTATCACAATGTAAAGTGTACAAGTGTACAAACAGCAGCCGTTTAAATCCATACGCAGGAATTGGAAGTAAAATAATCGATCAAACATTGACTGTATAAAATGCTTACATTGAATGTTTAAGGAAGTCAATTTGGACTCTGCCCGTCCAATTAGGTTCTGGGCTGTGCAGCGGACCCTCATGTCTCGGGTCACATTGTACACCCGGACCGTAAATGTGCGCTGGTGAAGGTCTACAGTTAGCCCATGTTGGGTGTATGACCACCTGTACTCTGTCACAGGCGGGTCAGCTTTACAGGAGCAGGCCAGTAACACGTTCAACCCCTCCTGGACAGTCAAGGTATGGACCTGGACTGTGACATCTTTTGGAGGGACTTGAGGAGAGATGCAATAGCAATCAAGGCCAGTATTCATAAAACATCTCTGAGTTGGAGTCCTGATCTAGGATCAGCTCCCCCAGCCTATAAAATATTTTGAATTAAGTAAAATCTGATCCTAGATCAGTAGTCTGAAACACTATGAATATGGTCCCTAGCTTAGCATTGCAAACAATCATACATTTATATAGAAAGTACTTACATGTCACATGGAGCTCCTTTACGGTGTATACTCTTCTTCCTCCTGGATATACTGCCTCACACCTCATTCTGGGTTTGATGCGATACGATGTGATAAAGGTGAGAGAGGTCCGTAGTGTAGGCCCCTGACCCTGGGGCTGGAGTACATGCGGCTCCCCGTACTCGCTGCTGTTCTCCTGAGCTCCTCTCTCCCACCGCCACTGGAGGGTGGGGGCCTGGGAGGGACAGGAGTAACTGATGCTGCAGTTTAGTGACACCATCTGTCCTTCTGTAGCTGCCCTCACACCGCTGATCACTGGGAGCTCTGGGGACTCTGTCAGTGATGGGGACAAAGAGAGATAAGAACTGACTTGATGAACATAGTCTAAATGGGGATAAAGTAAATGTTTAGTCCATTAGCATTAGCGATAATTCAACTCAGTATGTGTAAAAATTGGTGTATTAACATGAGCCATATAAAATAACCCTCTTATCACGTATTAAACATGTTAACAACGAAAATGATAGCAGTTACTTTATCTCTATATAATAACAGATGAGAGGCAGAGATTCTGTTAAGTAACAATAGATTATAAAACATTTTGAACATCTGCTCTTCCAGTGACATAGACTGACCAGGTGACCAGGTGAAAGCTATGATCCCATATTGATGTCACCGGTTAAATCCACTTCAATCAGTGTAGATGAAGGGGAGGATTTTTAAGCCTTGAGACATGGATTGTGTATGTGTGCCATTTAGAGGGTGAATTGGCAAGACAAACGTTTTTGAACAGGGTATAGTAGTTTGTGTGAAGAACTGCAACGCTGCCGGGTTTTTCAAGCTCAACAGTTTCCCACAGTTTCCCGTGTGCATCAAGAATGGTCCACCACCCAAACGACATCCAGCCAACTTGACACAACTGTGGGAAGCATTGGAGTCAACACGGGCCAGCATCCCTGTGGAACGCTTTTGACACCTTGCAGAGTCCATGCCCTGATGAATTGAGACTGTTCTGAAGGCAAAGGGGGGATGCAACTCAATATTAGGATGGTGTTCCTAATATTTGGTATACTCAGTGTATGTAATTCTGTGCAATGAGATCCCTCTCACCTGACACAATGATGTTGACACTCCTCTCCTTCCCCCAGTCTTTCTGTCCATGGCCCTTCAGCGCCAGCTGATAGACATTGGAGTCAGCCAGGTGGACCTTGTCAATCATTACAGAGCAGTCTCCATCGTCCGTGTTTCCCTGGAGGGATGTCCGGCCCTGGAACTCCTTGCTGACCGTGGATTTGTCATCCGAACTGAAAGCTGTACTCCGCAGGAGGAAGATGTGACCAGTCCTGTAGCGCAGCCTCACGCCCACCACCTTCCCCATGGAGTGAGAGGCTGGAGGAGTGAAGGAGCAGGGGATGACCACGCAGGAGCCTGCCAAGGCAGGGACATAGTTTGGGACAGAGGGCACTGGGGACACAGCATAGGTGTCCTTCCAGAAGCCTGTTGGGATGAAGTAGCAGAGAAACATGAGCTATACTGAAAGTTAAAGCCCCATAGTGCAACAATATGACTTGGCAACAATGTGACTTTGCAACTATGTCACTGTCTGGTAGATGTGAATAAGATACTGTACAAGTAAAAATAGTAGCACCACACTATAACAGAACAGAAGTAACAAATAGCATCCTACAGACAATTAATCCTAGCTAAAACTAAATCTTAAAGTCATGCTATGGAGGAAGAACATTGTGTTCACAGTACAATCAATTATCAATGAACAATGAAATTAAATAGAATTGTACAAAATTAAAAGAATGACTCTCTGTCCAGCTGTTTGTTGCCGGGTAGTCTGGTACAATGTGGCATGGTGGGACATTTCACAATAGAGATAAATTAAGAAAAGGGGAAGGGGCATGCTTCGTTTTGCTTTGCTTGCATTATCATCCTACTGTACCAACGTGGTCTCTGCGCTTTAACTCCTTATTCTGTCCCCTTTTATATGGTTGATTACACAATTGCATCAGTGAATGGATAGAATTGTACATAAGTAATTTTCCCTCTTTTTATAATAGTCCTGAGCCTCAATACATGGGGCAAACTGCTCTGCAGCTCATTTTTGTCATATCTAAAAAATAGATATATATTTGTCAATATATCCCTTACTTTATGTTAAAATGCCACAATATAAAACTGGATTACTGGTCAAATCTCCATGTTGCATCATATGTAATGTTATGTCACTGTAAGCAAGTGACCAACTTACAGTTAGTTGAGGAGTTGTTAATTAAGATAAACAATTTTGACTATCCCTATTATCCTAGTGATAAGGCTCTTCACATTTTAAAACATGGCAGTTAGTATTTAAATATAACATCATAAGCAACTCACCAAAGATCACAGTACACAGCAGGAGCATTCTGTCCAGACACATGACTAGAAGCATGCTCAACAGACACAACAGAGGGAAGGATGGTGTGATGGAAGAAGAGGCGAGGAGGAAGTTGTTTTGGTTTCATAATGTCACGGTGACATGAACTTATTTTAAGACCCCTAACAATTTCCCCAATAGTTTAAAATACTATACAGTTACGCTAACAGATTTCAAAGTACGTCTCATATAATATCGGAATTTGTATAATTGTAATACATAGGCCTATAAAACACTCCTTGGCTGGCACACCACTTGCTATTGGCTTATGATCTTGCCTATGTTACTTGGTCATCGCTCATCCATATATTTATATGTACATATTCTTATTCCATTCCTTTACCTAGATTTGTGTGTATTAGGTAGTTGTAGTGGAATTGTTAGACTACTTGTTAGATATAACTGAACTGTCGGAACTGGAAACACAAGCATTTCGCTACACTCGCATTAACATCTGCTTGCCATGTGTATGTGACCAATGAAATTGAATTTGATTTTGATACATTGTGAGTCTGCGCATTGCACGGGCCAAGGTGAAAATACAGTAAGTGATGATCCTACAATCGTATGAGAAGAATAACTTTTAATACAGTCGGCCATTTTAAAAGAGGCCCATCACCCCTGAGACGGAGGAATCCATTGCCTAAGTGTCTAAGGAAAGAGAGACATCAGCAGTTATGTGTGTGAGGAGATGCATGAGGACAGGTGTGACTCACACCCATGCTGCTAGCTGTTTCCTAACATCACTAAATCTCTTCCCATTGACTCCCACTCATTATTAGCTGTAGGCCGTTGCATTCATGCAGGGAAAACAATCTTATTTTGGCATAAATGTAGGTTGATAATGTCGATTGTAAAATTCTATAGAAAGTTCATAATTAATCAGATAAATAAACAGTGTGACCTGAATTTTAGCCACTGACGTTTCATAGGTGGGCTACAGAAAATGATTTTGAACCTTCCAACAAAGTCCCTATTCCTAGTTTTAAATAAATATACTGAATAATGTTAGTGCACAAGCCAGGACAAACATTGCATGGAATGTTTTTCACGTAAAGCTGTAGTTCTGAAAATATCTATGAAAAACAATGTGAGGTCAAGAACAAGGTGAATAAAATGAATAAATGTCAGAAAAACTCTGCATGACTAAAGGTCAAGAGTGTCACGGTCGTCCTCCTCTTCATCTGAAGAGGAGAGGCGAGAAGGATCAGAGGACCAAAATGCGGCGTGGTATGTGTTCATGATGAATATTTAATAAAAGAACGCACTGAATACAAAAACAACAAATAACGACCGTGAAGCTATAAATGAGACCTGTGCTGACACAAGCAACTAACATAGACAGTCATCCACAAACAAACAGTGCAACCAGGCTACCTAAGTATGATTCTCAATCAGAGACAACTAATGACACCTGCCTCTGATTGAGAACCATACAAGGCCAAAACATACAAATCCCCAAATCATAGAAAAACAAACATAGACTGCCTACCCCAACTCACGCCCTGACCATACTAAATAAATAAATACATACAAAACAAAGGAAATAAAGGTCAGAACGTGACAAAGAGGGAGAAGGTTCAACCCATGTTAAAGGTGCAAAATAAGCAGTTACTTGGAAATTAAAAAGTAAATATATATATTTTTAATCGACCAGCCAGGCTGCAGACAAAACAAAAAGAAAGGAAAAGATCACTATTTTACTTGTTTATCTTTATTGTGCATGTAGAGTGAGATTGTAGACTGGAGCAAATGGTATCATTCCAAGCACAATACAATCAGTTTTGGGAAAGGGGCCAAAATCAGAGGAGGCTTTCACAATCACAAAGTTGACTCATGGGTATTCTGTATACCCCTTATATTCTACATATGAATTTACCTTGGTAAATGAGTCTGACCAATCGGAATCCGCACTTCAAGATTGTTTTGACTCAGTGGGTGAGTTTATAAGGAAGTGCATTGTAGATGTTGTACCCACTGTGGCTACTAAAACCTACCCTAACCAGAAACCGTGGATGGATGGCGGCTCTTGCGCAAAACTGAAAGTGCGAACCACCACATTTAACCATGGAAAGAGGACTGGAAATATGGCTAAATATAAACAGTGTAGTTATTCCGGGGCCGCAGGGTAGCCTAGTGGTTAGAGCATTGGGCTAGTAACCGAAAAGTTGCAAGTTCAAATCCCCGAGCTGACAAGGTACAAATCTGTCGTTCTACCCCTGAACAAGGCAGTCAACCCACTGTTCCTAGGCCGTCATTGAATATAAGAATTTGTTCTTAACTGACTTGCCTAGTTAAAAAAATAAAACAATTCCCCCTGCAAGGCAGTCAAACAAGCAAAATGTCGGCATGGGGACAAAGTGGAGTCACAATTCAATGGCTCAGACACGAGATATATGTGGCAGGGCCTACAGGAAATCACAGACTACAAAAAGAAAACCAGCCATGTTATGGACACTGACGTCTCGCTTCTTTGCCTGCTTTAAGGACAATACAGTGCCACTGCCATGGCCTGCTATGCCCCCCCCCCCCTTTCTCTGTGGCTTATGTGAGTAACCCTCGCAAGGCTGCTGGCCCAGATGGCATCCCTAGCCGCATGCTCAGACCAGCCAGCTGGTGTTTATGGACATATCCAATCACTCCCTATCCCAGTCTGCTTCAAGATGGACACCATTGTTCCTGTTCCCAAGAAGGGACAAGAAAACCGAATTAAATGAATACCGCCCCATAGCAATCACTTCTGTCATCATGAAGTGCTTTGAGATACCTTCACCTTCACCTTACCTGCCACCCTACACCCACTTCAGTTTGCATACCGCCCCAACAGGTCCACAGATGATGCAATCGACGCCTGCCCTATCCCATCTGGCCAAAAGAATGCTTTTCATTGACCACAGCTCAGCATTCAACACCATAGTACCC
Organism: Oncorhynchus mykiss; assembly: GCF_057628025.1. Lineage (NCBI taxonomy): Eukaryota > Metazoa > Chordata > Actinopteri > Salmoniformes > Salmonidae > Oncorhynchus > Oncorhynchus mykiss. The sequence continues at coordinate 35,108,184 of NC_143023.1, forward strand.
TCGAAGCTCATCATTAAGCTGGAGGCCCTGATTCTCAACCCCGCCCTGTGCAATTGGGTCCTGGACTTCCTGACAAGCTTCCCCTAGGTGGTGAAGGTAGGAAACAAAATCTCCACTTCGCTGACCCTCAACACTGGGGACCCACAAGAGTGCGTGCTCAGCCTCCTCCTGTACTCTCTGTTCACCCATGAATGCGTGGCCATGCACGCCTCCAGCTCAATCATCAAGTTTGCAGAGAACACAACAGTAGTGGGCTTGATTACCAACAACGACGAGACAGCCTACAGGGAGGAGGTGAGGGCACTCAGAGTGTGGTGTCAGGAAAACAACTTCTCACTCAACATCAACAGAACAAAGGAGTGAATCGTGGACTTCAGCAAACAGCAGAGGGAGCACCCCCCTATCCTCATCAAAGGGACAGTAGTGGAGAAGGTGGAAATGTTGAAGTTTTTCTGTGTACACATCACAGACAAACTGAAATGGTCCACCCACACAGACAGTGTGGCGAAGAAGGTGCAACAGTGCCTCTTCGACCTCAGGAGGCTGAAGAAAGTTGGCTTGTCACCTAAAATCCCGACAAACCTTTACAGATGCACAATCAAGAGCATCCTGTCAGGCTGTATCACCATTTGGTTCGGCAACTGCAACGCCCTCACCCGCAAGGCTCTCCAGAGGGTGGTGCGGTCTGCACAATACATCACCGGGGGCAAACTACCTGCCCTCTAAGACACCTATAGAACCCGATGTCACAGGAAGGCCAAAAAGGTAATCAAGGACAACAACCACCCAAGCCACTGCTTGTACATATTCTTATTCCTCCCTTTGGATTTGTATGTATTAGGTAGTTGTTGGGAAATTGTTTGATTACTTGTTAGATATTACTGCACTGTCGGAACTAGAAGCACAAATATTTCACTACACTCGCATTAACATCTGCTAACCATGTGTATGTGACCAATAACATTTTATTTGATTTTATTTTATTTGGTTCCTGTACTTTTCAGTGTTCTGGGCACTGTTGTCGTGAAATGGAAAAGAATCATGAAGATCAAATAAGATTATTTGTACAAAAATCTAATACGTAATCTAATAAGGATCTGGTAAGATTGTACATGTTTTGCATTATATTTCAGTGTTGTACAGTATTTGTACATGTGTTGACTTAAATAATATGCCTTATATGACATACACAATTTAGTACATGATTTTGGGGAATTTCCCCAAAAGATATGGTATGCCATATTTTAGAAACAATATATAAATTACATGAGTATTTTATGAATATTATAAGAACATGTGATGTTCTGAGAATGCAACCTCTTCAAAATAAACCCTTTCCTTATAGGTTTTACTTTTTTTTAAACATGCCAAATACGAAAAGAAAAATATAATATTTGTATATACATTTTCATTTAAAGGCATGGATTTCCATGGTTAAGCATGGGCAGCACTTCCCATTGGACAGTTGATTTATCTTCAACTATGCCTTTTGTTCTTCCATCAAGGTTTTTCACCATGCCCAGCCCTGCTTAGCTTAGATATTTGTCACTGACTACTGTACCAATGTGCTTTCATGAGAATGATTGCTGAAAGATCTCCACTTAATAACTAAATAGATTCACTGCTGCTATCAAAGTCATTCCTCATCCTCTTCCTCCCCTCATCCTCTCATCCTCCCCCTACTCCTACCTCTCCTCCTTTCCACCACCTCCTTCTCTCCTCCTCCTGCTCCTCCTGCTCCTCCTCTCCTCCTTCTGCTTTCACCCTTCCTCCTCCTCCTCCTTTCCTCCTTCTGCTTTCAACCTTCCTCCTTCTCCTCCTCTCCTCCTTCTGCTTTCACCCTTCCTCCTCCTCCTCCTCCTGCTTTCACCCTTCCTCCTCCTACTCCTCCTCCTCGAGGCGGACTTTGCTTCTTTTTCAATAAGTGTTACATTGCATGTGTGAATGACATCAGGCGGTGGTATACAAGTGCTTTGAAATGTGTATGTTCCATGTATGTGAGACCTTAGAGGTCTCAGCTTACAGGTCTCTCGTATGTTTTTTTATGCAAAACATGCAACAGCTTTTTATTAACATTATTCAAGTGCTTTGACATTTGTGTCCCATGTATGTGAGACCTTACATATCTCTTGCATGTTTTTTATCCAATACATGCAACATTTCTGTTGTCTAAACGTAAACCTCCCACATAAGTCAGATATTACAAGAATCTTCTATGAATCTTGTAAGTGTATTTGCTGCCATATGTGTTACTTACAAGTTCCAGGTAGAATTCATAAGAATCTTGTTAAATTATTCTATGTTTTCCATGTGGGCAGCGTTATTATCATAGCCATGAGAAGCGGTCTATCTAACACATTATAGAGTGATAAAACCGGTTCATAGACACATGATTGAACTGTGGACCATGGACTCCTTGAGCTGCTCTGTATTCGTAGTTCTGGGCGTGTCACTACCATTCCCACCATCTAACAGGTAAGACCGAGTATTCATACAATCCCTGCATACAGTCAACAGTATTTGGTCTAAAGAGTGCAGGGTGCAGTAGTGAATGTAGGCATATCTTCTGTTCAGGTAAGGGTTCTTACGGGCATCTCTTGCTGTTTTTTGTACCTCAGGGTTTTTGGCTTCAGTGTGGATGTTATGTTCTACAAAGTCGAATAACCAACTTTTTTTCTTAAACAATTCGAATGCGCTGTATAAGGATCCATATAAGCGGGCTCCCGAGTGGCGCATTGGTCTAAGACACTACATCTCAGTGCAAGACGCCTCACTGCAGTACCTGGTTTGAATCTAGGCTGCATCACATCCGACTGTGATTGGGAGTCCCATAGGGCGGCGCACAATTGGCCCAGCGTCGTCCGGGTTTGGCCGGGTTAGGACATCATTGTAAATAAGAATTAGTTCGTAACTGACTTGCCTAGTTAAATAAAGGTTCAATAAAAAATATAAGATCTGATTTCTATCTCACTTTTCAAATAGGATGTGCTGTAGCTCTTACTAGCTGGTCTTCTTTAATGATTATATACAGTACATGGATGTCCAAAACAATCGATCATGTGACACCATTCATTCCTATGTGAAGACTCAATAGAGCATTGAAGCCAAATGAAGTAGGTTAAGATGAAGTCTCATTGAGACATAACATGTGCAGTTTGAGCTACTCCAGGAAGTGACGTCGCAGGCTAGCTCAGTGCTACCCCGTCTCATATGATAACTAAAGTTGAAGGCCGACCGGGGTACTGCAGGCTGCTATTAGCAACTAAATTATCCTTATAACTTCTTCTGTGTGCAATTTTGTAAATAATCAGTTCTAGGACATACATTTGGTGTTTACTGGTACTGGTACCATGATTGTCTCCAAAAAAATGTTGTATTTATATGAAGATTGACCAAAAAAAATGCTATTTTTCCATTCCCTATAATGGGGGATCCCAATGCCTGCAGTTCCGCAGTCGGGCTAGAACTTCCGTGACTTTAATGAGAGAGGGCAGTCTTCTCCCCAGTCTTTTTATTAGTACAATATAAAATACTTTGCAACCTAATTAATGAATGTTGCAATATACAGTAAATAAAAGTAATTCAGATTCATCATTAATTCATAACCATACACTAACATATCTGCAGCACCAGCAGCACCACACCTCCATTGGATAATGACCTCTACAGCCCAGCAGCTGCTGCACTCCCAGCGGGATGTGCTCCTGGAGTGGACACGTGTCCACCCTGCCCCCCTACTACGCTGGCTATGTGACGCCAGGGTACTTTCTCACGCCCACTACTTGTCCCTGCTGGAGCGTTCACCCTCCAATGCCGTTGCGCAGGCCCTGGAGACGGTGTGCGCAAGTGAGGAGAGCAGCCGCGGCTTCCTGCAGGTCCTGAGGGAGGTGTGTATGTTGATGAACCACAGTACTTACAGTATAATAACCTGATATGTTACTTACGTTAAGCAGGGCATCGTCGTAATTCTGTTCCTGTATCTAACATAATGGTGTCCTGTGACTGTTTCCTTGTCTATATAAGGTGCAGGACTACTACTGTGAGGAGCTGCAGGTCTGGGTGGAGAGACACTGCAGGGAGAGGACAGAAGAGATGAAGGAGGCCAAACCGGTTAGAGTGGAGGGTGAGCCTGGCTGCAGGGGAGTTGTAGCCTGGTCGCAGATCTGTTTGTACCGTCTGCCAACTCCTATTTTCATTGGTTAGCTGAGCACAAACAGATCTGCGACCAGGATAGGTGGCAAGGCAGTGTTGATGTTTGTAAAAAAAAATACTGATGGTTGTAATAGTGTTGTCATTGAGGTTTAGCCAAAGGCAGGCTTCTGATTATGTTTGACAAAAAAATAAGACAAGATATTGGCAGTGTGAGCCAAACCTGATGCTGAAAAACTGGAAAATTAATGAATTAATTGTGACTGAATGCGAAGTGAAAGAGTTGATAAAGAATAATTATGTCAGATTTACTTATTGAACTATAGAACATTATGGGGAAATGATTAACAGAGTCAATTCAGGCTTGCAGTATTCAACTGAAGTGCAATTCCTTGAACTGTGGCAAAGCCTCTAATGTCTTGCCAAGGTCTTATCTACTGCAGATTGGACTGGCAAGCGGTTTGCATACATGCTCATCCTTGCACAGCGATAGAAAAGTCATTCATTGTAGCCTGTATATAGTAGTCAATAAAATACTCTGTCAATGTGACAAAACATTCTGTTGAGTTTCCATCTGAGATGGCATTTACATAACAATGGCTAACTGTGAACTTTAACACCTTCTCACAAAGCAACAGTCTTGATGATGCGAAGGTTGTTGATCATGCTCGCCCAAAGTCTTTAGTGTTACACTCCTAATGGAAAAACACTTACACTCGTGCTTACATTAATATAAAACACTGGCGACACACTGGTATAAGGTAAGTCTTAGGTGGAAGTACAGATAGTGTCAAAGACCTTTTCATTATCAACAAAGTCTGGGACAACATCTCACCTGATGCCGAGTTATGTTTTTCTAGTTTACGTCCATGCATTTTTTTCTATCTCATCTCTACAGAGAAGAAAAAGCCAAAAAGCCCCATTTCAAAACTGTTCAAAGGCAAGAGTAAATTCACTGTGACCCCTGAGGTCAAAGGTAATGAATTCCATTATCATCCACCATCAATAGTAAAGATATGAGATGATGAATCAATTATCACTAACATGCTTTCTAGTGTGCCCAAATGACACACATCAGTAATATGACACAATTAAATGTATTCAATCTCCAGGTAGGGAAAATGTATCTTTCAAACGTGTCAAATGTATAATTTAAATCGTTGTCTTGATAATTTAGTTGAGGAAGGGTTGAAACCTCGGCGGAGTGTAAAATCTTCTCATCTCAGAGGTAGGTTGATAATATTAAGAGTTGGGCCAAACTGTGTAACACTGACATTGAATTGACTGTTGAATCAATATTTGCTTATAAAGACATTATAATACACGAATTGCAGCAACATTTCTCGTAGATATGACTTGAGTATCTTATTGTAATGTGTTAGGTATGTGTGCCCATGTTGCGTGTAATTTACTTGTCTCTCTTCTATTGCAGTTCCCCTTTCAGCTCACAGAAATACCCTTCTAGAACGTACAGAACGACTTACATCTTACGCAGAAGGGGGAAGACAGGCCGCCAACTCTGCTTCTCACATTGAGATCCGATACACTGATCTCTTTGTGACCGAGGACAACGAGTCATTTGACAGCAGCCAGCATGAGTACTTCACCCTGGCCAGTCGACGGGCACGCATCTACGCCCACCAGGCCTGCCAACGCATCTGCCCTCGCCACCTCCTGAGCCCCCAAGGCACCACAGGGCGCCCACCTAAGCGGGTAAAGGTGAAGGGCATCGCTGGCATCGGCAAGAGCGTGGCAGTGCAGAGGCTGGTCTATGAGTGGGCGCTGGGGAAGCACATGCGTGAGTTCACCTGTGTGTTTGACCTCCGCTTCCGCGAGCTGAACCTGATCAAAGCCCCGCTGAGCTTACTGGACCTGCTCGAAGACCGATTCCGCTACTTCAAGACTGTCCTGCCAGACCTTCTGGCCTCGCCAGGTCCCTTGCTCTTCATTCTGGATGGGCTGGACGAGTTTCAATACCAACTGGACTGGAATGCTCCTGACAGGGACATCGGCGTGGACTCCAAGGTGCCTGTATCAGAGCTGATGATGGCATTGATCAAGGGGAGTCTACTCCCAGAATCCTCGGTCATCCTGACATCCAGGCCTTCCACGGATGCTCCTAAGCGGTTCTTCCAGCGTTGCTGCGTGGTCCTGGGATTCGAGCAGGACCAGGTGAAGGAGTACACCTCCAAGTTCTACAAGGACCCCGAGGTGTCTGAGAAGGTGTACAACTACATTGTGGACAATGACAACCTCTTTGTGCTCTCCTTCATCCCTCTCTATTGCTATATCATCTGTACCGCCTTGGCTGAGTTCTTCTCCTGTCAGGAAGATAGTGACTCACGGTCTCTAGAGTTGAACCCACCTAGGACAGTCAGCGAGGTTTACTACTGCTACCTGTTTACAGCCATCAAGCACCATGCGCTGAAAGGTAAGGCGAAGAGGAACACCCTCAGATCGGAGGTACTTTCTCTAGTTAGGCAACAGCTGACGAACCTGGGGAGATTAGCTTACGAAAACCTTCTAAAGAGTAAGATCATGTTCGACATACAGGACCTGGAACGTTATGGTCTCACGCCAGTAGATATACAGAGCACCTTCCTCAGTCAGATCCTGGTGCCTCTGAAAGAGGAGAGGGTGGAGATGTTTTCCTTCTTCCACTTGACCGTCCAGGAGCATCTGGCCGCCCTGTACTGTGCGATCAACCTCTCAAAGCAGGGTCACATAATCCAGGCTCTGGACTTCTGGTGCTTTGGTGAGATCCCCCCACCTTCCACCTCCCCAACTCTCCTACTGAGCCAAGACCTCCACCTGGACCAGACTAGGGTGGAGAACCTGCAGATGTTGACTCGCTTCTTCATGGGGCTTCTCCGGGCCAGGCTGGGGGGGCAGTTAGATGGGCTGGTGCTGGCCCCTCTGGAGGTGGGCTTGGAGGGGGTGGATATCCCCACCAGGCTGGGTATCTGGTTCCAGAACCAGTTTAAGGGTAGGCAGCTAGCCAACCAGACGGCGCTGAATCTGCTCCACTGTTTGATGGAGCTGCACATGAAGGAAGTCACCAGCAGGGCGTCACCAGAGATCCGGAGTCTGAACCTGTTCAAGATTAAGATGAGCGTGGTGGACTGTGCAGCATTACACTATGTGTTGCAGTTCTCCCCACATAGGCTCGAGGAGCTCAACCTGGGATACTCCAACATCGGAAACAGAGGTCTTAGCAGGCTAGCTCCGATATTGCACCGCTGTGAATCTCTTTAGTGAGTATTCATAGCATTTTCTTGTGTGACACAGCTCTGCACCGCCTGTTGCAAATGTTTGATCATTAACAGGGACTAACTGATGAGAAGTATAGTAATTAACTCATTAATGTAGGTAACTATAATTTGTATTTTTTCTCAGTCTGCGATATAACTGTCTGGAAAGGGAGGCAGCAATCCTGGAATCTGCAGTGTTGAAATCAAACGAGTGTCAGGTGAAGAAGCTTTTGTAAGTGACTCTGAAAATAACATCATTTCATTTCTAACACTGTTTCATAGCGCATCTATCTCGCCCTTGAACTCTTGACTCCTCTATTTTGTACAGTATGTGTGGTAACAACTTGGGTCCAGAAGGGGTTCTGGAGCTGTGGAAGGCCCTGGAGCAGAACATTACACTGGAGGAACTCTACTTGGACATCACTGGCATCACAGAGAGAGGAACAGAGAACATTGTCAATTGCCTCAGCAAGAACACCTCTCTGAAAACGCTGACGTAAGAGAAAGGGGAGAGAGAGATGGGCTATCTTTTTGTAATTTTTCTTTTATCTGACTTAATATTACTGCATTGTTGATGAAAAGCTTGCAAGTAAGCATTTCACTGTACTATTTATATCTGCTGTATACTGTGCAGGTCACAAACACACTTTGATTTGAGGTTGACAGTTTTCTCTGAAGTTACAATGGGTGTTGACATACTGCCATCTAGTGTATTTCACAGTTGCTGCTATGATAACATCCTGTCTGACCTGTTATGTTCTCCTTCCCAGCATCGTGGGGAATGACATTGGGGAGGTGGGGAAGAGGAGGCTGAGGGAGCTAGGGCATCGACGGCCGGAGCTCCAGATCATTGGGAACTTTGTGGACGACCTAGGACTGCTAAACGCCTACCTGGACTGGGTAGAGGAGATACGGGATGACCGGGACCAGATGGACTCAGTGAAGAACGCAGATGCCCTACAGTCCATCTTGAAGGGGCTGAGGGTGGGAGCAGGTGGGGAAAATGGGGAGGGAGGGGAAGGAGAGAACACAGCCAAAGCCCTGGAGCTGGAGACCAAGATCTTGGAGCTTTTGAACGCTCCCGCTCACCTGGCTGGAGTGAGATGACTTCACTTAACCTTTTGCTCTGTGAGGAGCACAGGTTATCCACAAAATGAGATGACTGATCAAGTCTAAATGGGCAAAATAAAATGCAGCCACACCTTTGCATCGTCACAAAACCAGAGAACAACCTCTGTCCAGTGAATTCCACAAAGCAAGCATATTGCATGTAACAAACTGTTACATGACCTACAGCATGGTCAAGCAAGTGAATGTTTCCAAAATGTTCTGACCACTAAACAACTATTGATTCAGAACCACGGAGAGTTACCACGAGTCTCAAAGAAAACAGGACCTGCCTCCACTATTCCAGCACCATTTCAACTTCAACACTTCAACCACATCAAATCACATGTTCTTAGTTTAACACAGTGACAATTAAAAGATACCAAAAACTATTTAGTCCATTGAGCAAAATATGATGTGGCTGTCCATGGTTCTAATTTCTGTGTGTGTGTGTGTGTGTGTGTGTGTGTGTGTGTGTGTGTGTGTGTGTGTGTGTGTGTGTGTGTGTGTGTGTGTGTGTGTGTGTGTGTGTGTGTGTGTGTGTGTGTGTGTGTGCTATTGCATGTAATTAAATATGTTGACTCACCCTACTTGTTGATGAAACGGTCAACCACTCTGTCATAAAGTACACGCTTTTATTCTTTGTTGTCCTAGGCTACATTTCTGTGAATGACGTATGCTCTCAATTCGATTTGATAGGAGTGACACCAAATTTCAAGCTGGCTTCCCTACACACTTTTTTTGATGCGCCAGGACCATTCACAATTGCGCTCGCTCAGTTTAGTTCAATGCAGATTGGCACATTTCTGAATACTTTTTTTTATCAAGGGAGGCCAAATTCTTGCTGGCTTCCCTTGCATTCTATTCAATGCAATTGGCGGCAGCAATAGATGGACAGAGATGGACAGACAGAGGGGCGCTGTTTTGCTCGCTTAGATACTTTGTCCGATGAGATACATTCAGCCTCTTGTCGAATTGAAGGAAAATGATAAAACACAGAGAGATGAAAGATAAATTTAACTAGGCAAGTCAGTTAAGAACAAATTCTTATTTTCAATGACGAACTAGCAACAGTGGGTTAACTGCCTGTTCAGGGGCAGAACGACAGACCTTGTCTGCAACCTTTTGGTTACTAGTCCAACGCTCTAACCACTAGGCTACCCTGACGCCCCACATTTTTAATGGTAAAACATTTTTGGGAAGCCTGGCTTCCCTTGGCATCCATGAATACACGCCACTGCCTATATGTCACACGGGACTAGGTGGGTGAGGAAGGAATCAGGCGCAGAGAGTTCCACTGGGAAAAAGTACTCTTTAATAAGGCACAAAAATAGACAAGCCCAACAACACAGGGCCCGGACAGTAAATGAGACTACACAAAACACAGGGTGCCAAGTCCAGAAAATTACACATCTCTACCTAAACGCACACGCGTAACACAAAGACAATCCCGCACAAAACAAGCGCGGGTACACGTACTTTAAATTAGGAAGCTCATTAAGCACATACAACAGGACACAGGTGAAACTAATAAGACAAAACAAACAGACAAACAAAAAAGGGATCGGTGGCGGCTAGTAGGACGGTTGGAGCCAACTTCGGTGGAAGTCATGACACTATAGCCCTAAATCCTAGCCCTTTTATACTTTTCTAATTGGGCCGTAGTGATTATGTTGCCATTGCTGTAAAAGCTGAAGGTGTAATAAAGCTCCTTTGCGTGTACTTTGCACTGTCTCTGTGGTAATGTTTGCCCGGGGATTTTAGAACTCTGCAAGTGACAAACATTGTTTCTGTGAAATTAAGTATCAGCTGAACAGCACTGACACTGAGAGCACTGACACTGTTACATCTGATACATTTACAGTAATTAGTGTCATGCTGAATGTAACTTGTGAATTAACACATGCAGCTCTGAAAGTTCCTAATTTTCTCAGTCAGAGAGTAGCAGTAAAAAATAAATACAAAAAATACACAAATAAAAAGACAATCCCAGCATGGCCAAATAGCTCTATTTTCATTTTGTTCAACATATGTAAACGCCTGGAGATTGCTCATTGGCATTTGGCTTGGAACATGTGCTTTGGTCAGATGACGTAAAAATTGAGCTCAGCAGTGCTGGGTTTGGCGTCAACATGAGAGTGCATAAGCAGAAAATGACCCCATAACTACTGTCAAATATGGACAATATTTGTTATGGTCTATTTTTGCTTCCACTGGTCCTGGGGCCCATGTTAAAGTCAACAGCATCATGAACTTTACCCAGGATATTTTAGCCACAAACCTGATTGCTTCTGCCAGGACTCAGGAGGCTCAAACTTTGGCCGCAAGTGGATCTTCCAGCAAGAGAACGACTCAAAGTACACATCAGAATCCACAAAGAAATGGTTAATTGGCCACAAAATCAACAATTTGCAATAGCCATCTCAGTCTCTGGACTTGAAACACATTGAAAACCTGTGGTTTAAATTGAAGAGGGACGTCCAAGTGTGGATATCAAGGATTGGATGGATTCTATATGGAGGAATGGTCTAAAACCCCTACCAATGTTTTCTACAACTCAAGCATTGTAGAAAAAGGCTCAGTGCTGTTATCCTTGAAAACAAGGTTGTCAATCATTTTGACCCTATTACTTGTTAAACACACTCTTTCTCTGTGCAATTGTATTAGTTTAAAAAAGAAACATGTGGCGCATACAATCCAGCTTAATTGATTTTCTAACTGACATTTTTGATCATCTTAATCAAGCGTGCCAATTTCAGACCCCACTGTACTTTACTACTATGTGTTAGAGAAACGTAGCTACAGTATGATTACGCAATACAAAAAAAAGTCTCACTTCCCTCCAAAATATCCTCATAGTATTGATAATGTGTGAAATAATGTGTCAAGTGGAGGATAGAAACAACATTTCCAAACCTGCTTGATTGCAATGAAATCCCATTAATGTCTAGGTTATTTTGTTTTAGATATTTTGCACAAAAGTATCTTTCAAATCAAGTCAAATCAAATGGTATTTGTCACAAGGTGTAGACCTTACAGCGAAATGCTTACTTACAAGCCCTTAACCAACGATGCAGTTTTAAGGAAAAAAAAACACCAAAAAGTAAGAGATAAGAATATCAAATAATTAAAGAGCAGCAGTAAATAACAACAGGTGGAACCGGTACAGAGACAATGTGTGGGGTCACCGGTGTCGAGGTAATATGTACATGTATGTAGAGTTATTAAAGTGACCATGCATAGATAATAACAGAGAGTAGCAGCAGCGCAGAAGGGTGATGGGGGAGTCTTATGGCTTGGGGGTAGAAGCTGTTTAGAAGCCTCTTGGACCTACACTTGGCACTCTGGTACCGTTTTCCGTGCGGTAGCAGAGAGAACAGACTATGACTAGGGTGGTTGGAGTCTTTGACACCGCCTGGTATAGAGGTCCTTGATGGCAGGAAGCTTGGCCCCAGTGTTGTACTGGGCCGTACGCACTACCCTCTGTAGTGCCTTGGGGTCGGAGGTCGAGCAGTTGCCATACCAGGCAGTGATGCAACCTATCAGGATGCTCTCGATGGTGCAGCTGTAAAACCTTTTGAGGATCTGAGGACCCATGCCAAATCTTTTCAGTCTCCTGAGGGGGAATAGATTTTGTCGTGCCCTCTTCACGACAGTCTTGGTGTGCTTGGACCACGTTAGTTTATTGGTGATGTGGACGCCAAGGAACTTGAAGCTCTCAATATGCTCCACTCCAGCCCCGTCGATGAGAATGGGGCGTGCTCAGTCCTCCTTTTCCTGTAGTCTAAAATATACACTGCTCAAAAAAATAAAGGGAACACTTAAACAACACAATGTAACTCCAAGTCAATCACACTTCTGTGAAATCAAACTGTCCAAGCAACACTGATTGACAATAAATTTCACATGCTGTTGTGCAAATGCAATAGACAACAGGTGGAAATTATAGGCAATTAGCAAGACCCCCCCAATAAAGGAGTGGTTCTGCAGGTGATAACCACAGACCACTTCTCAGTTCCTATGCTTCCTGGCTGATGTTTTGGTCACTTTTGAATGCTGGCAGTGCTTTCACTCTAGTGGTAGCATGAGACGGAGTCTACAACCCACACAAGTGGCTCAGGTAGTGCAGCTCATCCAGGATGGCACATCAATGCGAGCTGTGGCAAGAAGGTTTGCTGTGTCTGTCAGCGTAGTGTCTAGAGCATGGAGGCGCTACCAGGAGACAGGCCAGTACATCAGGAGACGTGGAGGAGGCCGTAGGAGGGCAACAACCCAGCAGCAGGACCGCTACCTCCGCCTTTGTGCAAGGAGGAGCAGGAGGAGCACTGCCAGAGCCCTGCAAAATGACATCCAGCAGGCCACAAATGTGCATGTGTCTGCTCAAACGGTCAGAAACAGACTCCATGAGGGTGGTATGAGGACGTCCACAGGTGGGGGTTGTGCTTACAGCCCAACACTGTGCAGGACGTTTGGCATTTGCCAGATAACACCAAGATTGGCAAATTCGCCACTGGCGCCCTGTGCTCTTCACAGATGAAAGCAGGTTCACACTGAGCACATGTGACAGACGTGACAGTCTGGAGACGCCGTGGAGAACATTCTGCTGCCTGCAACATCCTCCAGCATGACCGGTTTGGCGGTGGGTCAGTCATGGTGTGAGGTGGCATTTCTTTGGGGGGCCGCACAACCCTCCATGTGCTCGCCAGAGGTAGCCTGACTGCCATTAGGTACTGAGATGAGATCCTCAGACCCCTTGTGAGTCCATATGCTGGTGCGGTTGGCCCTGGGTTCCTCCTAATGCAAGACAATGCTAGACCTCATGTGGCTGGAGTGTGTCAGCAGTTCCTGCAAGAGGAAGGCATTGATGCTATGGACTGACCCGACCGTTCCCCAGACCTGAATCCAATTGTGCACATCTGGGACATCATGTCTCGCTCCATCCACCAACGCCACGTTGCACCACAGACTGTCCAGGAGTTGGCGGATGCTTTAGTCCAGGTCTGGGAGGACATCCCTCAGGAGACCATCCGCCACCTCATCAGGAGCAGGCGTTGTAGGGAGGTCATACAGACACATGGAGGCCACACACACTACGGAGCCTCATTTTGACTTGTTCTAAGGACATTCCATCAAAGTTGGATCAGCCTGTAGTGTGGTTTACCACTTTCATTTTGAGTGTGACTCCAAATTCAGACCTCCATGGGTTGATAAATTTGATTTCCATTGATAATTTTTTTGTGATTTTGTTGTCAGCACATTCAACTATGTAAAGAAAAAACTATTTAATAAGAATATTTCATTAATTCAGATCTAGGATGTTATTTTAGTGTTCCCTTTATTTTTTTGAGCAGTGTATAATTTTGATGTACAGTATGTTCTAAATGCAGCATAGTATATCGTCTGAAATTATTGTGCTTTACAAACAAATTGAATATACAGTGGGGCAAAAAAGTATTTAGTCAGCCACCAATTGTGCAAGTTCTCCCACTTAAAAATATGAGAGAGGCCTGTAATTTTCATCATAGGTACACTTCAACTATGACAGACAAAATGAGAAAAAAAATCCAGAAAACCACATTGTAGGATTTTTTTATGAATTTATTTGCAAATTATGGTGGAAAATAAGTATTTGGTCACCTACAAACAAGCAAGATTTCTGGCTCTCAAAGACCTGCAACTTATTATTTAAGAGGCTCCTCTGTCCTCCACTCGTTACCTGTATTAATGGCACCTGTTTGAACTTGTTATCAGTATAAAGGACACCTGTCCACAACCTCAAACAGTCACACTCCAAACTCCACTATGGCCAAGACCAAAGAGCTGTCAAAGGACACCAGAAACAAAATTGTAGACCTGCACCAGGCTGGGAAATCTGAATCTGCAATAGGTAGGCAGCTTGGTTTGAAGAAATCAACTGTGGGAGCAATTATTAGGAAATGGAAGACATACAAGACCACTGATAATCTCCCTCAATCTGGGGCTCCACGCAAGATCTCACCCCGGGGGTTCAAAATTATCACAAGAACGGTTAGCAAAAATCCCAGAACCACACGGAGGGACCTAGTGAATGACCTGCAGAGAGCTGGGACCAAAGTAACAAAGCCTACCATCAGTAACACACTACGCCGCCAGGGACTCAAATCCTGCAGTGCCAGACGTGTCCCCCTGCTTAAGCCAGTACATGTCCAGGCCCGTCTGAAGTTTGCTAGAGAGCATTTGGATGATCCAGAAGAAGATTGGGAGAATGTCATATGGTCAGATGAAACCAAAATATAACTTTTTGGTAAAAACTCAACTCGTCGTGTTTGGAGGACAAAGAATGCTGAGTTGCATCCAAAGAACACCATACCTACTGTGAAGCATGGGGGAGGAAACATCATGCTTTGGGGCTGTTTTTCTGCAAAGGGACCAGGATGACTGATCCGTGTAAAGGAAAGAATGAATGGGGCCATGTATGGTGAGATTTTGAGTGAAAACCTCCTTCCATCAGCAAGGGCATTGAAGATGAAACGTGGCTGGGTCTTTCAATATGATGATGATCCTAAACACACCGCCCGGGCAACGAAGGAGTGGCTTCGTAAGAAGCATTTCAAGGTCCTGGAGTGGCCTAGCCAGTCTCCAGATCTCAACCCCATAGAAAATCTTTGGAGGGAGTTGAAAGTCCGTGTTGCCCAGCAACAGCCCCAAAACAACACTGCTCTAGAGGAGATCTGCATGGAGGAATGGGCCAAAATACCAGCAACAGTGTGTGAAAACCTTGTGAAGACTTACAGAAAACGTTTGACCTCTGTATTGAGATAAACTTTTGTTATTGACCAAATACTTATTTTCCACCATAATTTGCAAATAAATTCATTAAAAATCCTACAATACGATGAAAATTACAGGCCTCTATCATCTTTTTAAGTGGGAGAACTTGCACAATTGGTGGCTGACTAAATACTTTTTTGCCACACGGTATCTAATAGTAGACATATTTTAGGGATGTTCTTTTAAACGTCAAACCAAATATTGAGTTTATTTAAAAAAAAAACATTGCTTGTTTACCCCTATCACTTCCGATGATTGTTAGCTAGCTCCTAGCGTTTGCTAAAGATAGCTGAAGTTTGTAGTTGCTGTTTAAAGAAAACCAATTACTGTTTCTCCTGGCCCATAGACTACTTTTAGGTTGATAAACCATCATCAAGTTGTAAAATGCTGAACTTCCCATTGAGGCCATGTTGATAAAACCATGAAGCACCAATCAACAGGAAGAATGCAGGACTTACCATCGTCCTCTTTTGACAACCTGAGAGAAAGAAAAACCTATTTACAGCAGTGATACTATGAGTTAGTTACTAATTATTGATGTTTCAATATAATGACTGGTGTTTTACAATATTCATAAATTTACTGTCTGAATTTGTACAAACCAACACCAACAGTTATGATGTAAAGGCAAACCATTGCTAGAATAATTATATATTCAGTCAATAGTTTTTAACTTCTTGAAAAAGAACATCACGGTAATTCCGTGCTAAAAGGTCACTTTAGAAATATAACTCTTGTTAGAAAGCCAATATCAAAGAAACCTCTTATGATTTTAATCATTCTCAAAAATAATATTGACTGTTGCACTTTGTGCAAAGAAGACCATTCATGTAAATACTCAAGTTAAAACTGAGATTACTTCAGTTGAGACGGACCTGCAGCTTTCATGTTGTATGGCCTGTGTGTTTGCAACACAAAAATGTTACTGATATACTTTACAGATGGTCTTTGAGTTAGCGGTAAAGCACCCATCAGTTCTGTTATTAATGCAGAAACACATATCCCAGTGATAAAGAGTGGTAAGGACACTTGACCTACATTTGGGCAGAAAAAGGATTGGTGTCTACAGGATCAGTGTCCCCCCGCGGGACAGTTGAGCTAACGTAGGCTAATATGATTAGCATGAGGTTGTAAGTAACAAGAAAATTTCCCAGGATATAGACATATCTGATATTGGCAGGAAGCTTAAATTCTTGTTAATCTAACTGCACTGTCCAATTTACAGTAGCTATTACAGTGAAAGAATACCATGCTATTGTTTGAGGAGAGTGCACAATTATGAACTTGAAAATGTATTAATAAACCAACATTTGGGCAGTCTTGATGTAACATTTTGAACAGATATACAATGGTTCATTGGATCAGTCTAAAAATGTGCGCATACACTGATGCTATCCAGTGGCCAAAATCTAAATTGAGCATGGGCTGGAATAATACATTATGGCCTTTCTCTTTCTCAGATGTAGTAAAAACAACAATATTTTCTTTAGTGTACACATGCAGCACTTGGTACTGTAGACTTCAGGGAGACTGTGATGCATTTCCAGTAAACTCTACCCACAGGTCCTACATAATCTGCTATAGACTATCCATCTTGATATCATTTTCCATGTATTATCTAATTTCTATTCACTGATGTGTAAGAACTGTCCATCTGCATCCTGTTTAATCAAACCAAAATGAAATTGGCAGAAGTAGTGACCTCATTGCAGTTTCGCATCCCTTTGCACATCAGCATGAAATATGTTTGTTTGGTAAAATATAGCCTTTGGTTACTGCAGTATAGCCTGCAGGGCTGCAGTATAGTGAAATGTTTTCAGTAGAAAGTATTTTTTTTTAAAAATATATATAATATTCTGAATGTATTTATGTTGTGATTCAATGTATAGTTGAAACTGAAATGTAATAAAAAGTACTTCATTGATGTAATTGGTTGATTGTTTTATAAACCTCAACAGCCTATCCATCACTAGCATCTGGACCCTACCAGACACTTAGTCACCTTAGACCCTTCTCATGAACATTTCAACTTTGTTGAAAGTGCTACATGTATAAAGAAAGACAATGAGAGAACCACATGCAGTATCTTTAACCTTTGGTCACAATGTGAGAAATGTGCTTACTGGCTACATACAGCACATTTTGTTCAGTGTCAATGTAGTGTCAATTACATATTTCTGTTTTCTGTTTCTATTCCCATTTCTGATTTCTCTGTGTGGATTTCAATAAAAAAAGTATATATATTTACTGAAAAGCAATAATTCATATTGCTGTAATATTGTATTTTTTGTATGTCATCATGATTGTTGTGGCATTTGTAGCCTCTGAAACATTAGAAATGTGTCCACTCGTCTGAGACCACTACACAAGCATGTGTTGTGCCAATGCTAAACAAGTGTATTACATATTTTTCCTGTCTTCTCTAATATGTGGTGATTATGTAGAAAATAAAGGATATTGAGAATCAAACATTCTGAGCCAGAGCTAAAGGGACAGTAGTTTTACAAGTGTCACAAAAAGACAACACTGGGCATAAAGAGTTTCCAAACTGAGACGTAGGTCACATTAATATATTGATAGACAGGTTAGAGATTGTTTCCCTTCTAGATTCTGCAAATATGGACAACCAAACATAGCTGTGGGAGTTAGGGGTGCTGAGCAGCGCCCCCTGATGAATCAGAAATCAGTGCACTAAGCCTTCATAACTCCTGTCTGAGTGGACAAAAATAGTTGTCAGCAGCGCGGGTAGAACAAAATCTCTTTCCAAGTTAGGCCAGAAAGGACAACCAAACAAATAGTAATAAAAGTACGATAGATGTTCTCCATATATAGGAAACCCGCAAAATAATTGATGCTTTCAAAGATATTAGTTTTTGATGGCATGATAGTTGGATTGGTCAAGTTGACCAATGTTGCTATTTCAGACAATATATGACTTAATTTCCAATGTAAATACCATTACACAATATTCTCAATGCTTTTGATCCATTTTGATGTGATTTTTATAGAATTTCACAATGTTCTACCATCAAAGCCTAATGTTGCATTTTTGCTGTTTCCAGAAATTCTTTCTACAAACAAAATTTAAAAAAAGA
Organism: Oncorhynchus mykiss; assembly: GCF_057628025.1. Classification (NCBI taxonomy): domain Eukaryota; kingdom Metazoa; phylum Chordata; class Actinopteri; order Salmoniformes; family Salmonidae; genus Oncorhynchus; species Oncorhynchus mykiss. Next base: position 35,126,596 of record NC_143023.1, read on the forward strand.
GATTATTTTCATAATCAGAGGCCTATTACAAGTATTTCTCAAGGGTAATAACATTTTTTTCTTCTAATTTGGATCTATGCTTGGGTCTCGCAGGGTTAAAGATTTATAATACATACAGCTTTGAAAGTTCCTCATTTTCCAAAGACACAGTCAGTCAGTCAATCAGTCAGACACAGTTGCAGTTGAATAGGACATAGAAACACAACATACTTCTTATTTGATCCTCCCTACTATTCTATCTGTTGGCAAAAAAAAGGTAAGTTATTTAATAATGTCATAATAAATGTATAGGAGCGAACATTTATTTACGGATCAAAATTGCTACCATTTTAGTGATTATACTCGGTAACACTTTACATTATGGTGCCCTTATTACTCAAATATATATATTTTTTTTGGTAATTGATTGGAACATTTTACTGTGTAGTAATTCCTGTAAGTACAGTGTAATAGGTGTTGTGATTAGTCATTGTTACACTGTGCTTGCCCTGTACTTACAGCAGTAACCCTTACCCTAAACCCTAAGTACAGGGTAAGTCCAGTGTAACAATGAGTAACTACAATACTTGTTACACTACAGGGACAATTACACAGCAATAAAGGCACTGGAATGTAAAATGAAACCGTTGAAGAGGAATTTACACTGTGTTAGCACCATCAAATCGTATTACAATCTGTCCATATACACCCTCGGGAAGAATATGTTGCATTTGTTTACATTTTGTGACAAGCAAGCATAAAGACATGCAAATGTTCATGTTCTCATCCATTCATAGAATGTTTGGAAATTATGTAGAGTCAGGTATTTGTAAAAAAAAATCTATATAAATACGAGTGGGAAAGTGGCCGTGCGTTTGGGCAATTAATAGACACTTCATTAAGTAAAAACACTGGACACAGACTGC